>NC_134119.1:32886071-33554642 GCF_040939455.1 Microcebus murinus
CCACACATGCACAGCTTCCCTAATTTTCAACATCCCCTGCCTGAATGGTCCATTTGTTTCAATTGATGAACCTATAGCCCATGTATTTCTTTTTCTTCTTCTTTTTTTTTTTTGTTTGAGGCAGATTCTTGCTCTTTCCCCCCAGGTAGAGTGCAGTGGCATCATCATAGCTCACTGCTACCTCACACTCCTGGGTTCTACTAATCCTCCCACCCCAGCCTCCTAAGTGGCTGGGACTACAAGTACGTGCTACCACACCCAGATAGATGGAAAGCTAGGGATAGACAGAAAGCTTGAGAATAGAGAAGGAAGGGGAGAGGTAGGAGATGGGGTTGGAGGGAAGCCATTGGAGGTGTTAATGATTCACAGTCCCACTTCTCCAGCAGGTGGGAGTAGTAGATCTGCCCATGTGCTGGTCCATAAATCCTGGTTCACTAGGGAAGAAAAGGTTTAGCTAATAGTCTCTGGAAGGTTCTTTTTGCTCCTCAGTCTCCTGTAGCATGCCGAGATCTAGGCTAAGACAAGCAGGAGGTCTCCCCTAACCACAGTGTGCATGTGCTGAGGGGACCCTGCAGGGCCCCTGCAGCCCAGAGTGGAAGGGTTTGGGGCCTTAGCATGTGGCAGATCTACTTATAATCCTGCCTGAAGTTCTCCATGTGTCAAATGGGAATGATGGTTCTTGGGCCAGTGAAGAGTCAGATCTGGATGCCTGGCACACAATAAGCACTCATCACATGTCAGCCACTCTTGTGTAGGGGACAGGAAAGAGTACAAGTGGTGAGTGGCCAACCGGCCCATGGGGGAACTGCTGGATCCTCTGTGTCACTCTGGCCTTCTCTCCCCAGGGTCACTTCCCTCCAAGAGCTATAAAAATCATGGAGAAGAAGCCTTCTTGGAGGACAGAGCAGGAGATCCAGGCCCTCCGTAATGTCTTGCAGGATCTAGACGGCTACCGGAACTACGCAGAGCCAATGCAGCTGCTCCTGGCCAAAGTCATGCGCTTTGAACGGTCAGTGGGGGGCACAGTCCTTGTCCCCTGGGCTAGGGCTGGGCTGGGCAGGAAGAGCCCAGCTGAGAAGGCCTAGGGCAGGTCCTACTCCTCTGTAGCATATTGGTCTTGGAGAATCTTCTGTTGGTTCACCTTAGAGCTCACCTTATGTTGCAGTGCTGTTTATCTCACTCACTCATTTAGAGTCTTCATAGAATTATGGAGGAGGAGGATCTGGTGGGAACCTCAGAAAGGATCTGGTCCAATTCCTTCATTTTCCAGGTGAGGAAACTGAGGCTCAGAGAAGTGAAGTGGCTCCATCTAAATCACCCAGATAATAAGAAGCAAAGCTGAGATTCAAATCCAGGCTGTAAAAGCCAGAATGGATCTCAGATGATTGTAATATATCTAGGTAGGTACTAGAACAGGGTCTGTGAACTTGCATGAGGAAAAAAAAAATCTATTTTCATTAATCTCTAGCTGAAATTGACCATTTCCTTTAATTGTACATGTATGATTGTAAAAGGAAATTGGCCATTTCCTTCAATCATGAATGTGGGCAACAAAGCACTGGAATATAAGCCATCCCTGTGACTTTTTCACTGGAAGAAATCACAGATATTTTCAATTCATATTCAAGTTGTTAAGGATTTCTCAAAAAACAATTTATGTTCTTCACATCTTCAAAATTATTATAGTTACCATATTAGATCTGCTCAGATCTTGTTATTTGGTGCCTTAATAAAGATGTACCTATATTGTCATATCACAAATTTGGGTTTTTTTAAAAACACTTGTTAATTGTAATTCTGCTGGATTTTATTTTATACATTTAAAACGTTCTGTGAAGCCTTCACCAGACTGTCAAAGGGTCCATGACATGAGAAGAAGTACCATGTATTAATAAATACCTTATACTAGGAAGGTCCAAGTCCATGTGGAAATATCACCACCTCCAGGCCATCTCCATGGCCTCAGAGGGGCAGCCTAGCAGAATATTTGAGGTAAGGCCACAATAGGTTTGTGCCCCAATATATTCCTTCATGGAGGTCACAGTCTGAGACATAACACAACTATTCATAAATACAGGCTGAGGCCCTTAATGACCAGCACAGGATACTCCCAGGGTAAGGAGATTACCTTCCAGCTGGCTTGGTCAAGAGTTTCACAGAAAAGTTTGTCTTTAAACAGGTAGATTTGACAGGCGGGGTGTAGACAAGGACATTCCAGGCAGAGGGAACCATTGGCTTTGTTCTAGCCCAGTGAAGAATAGAGCAAGTCACCACTGCCTGTAAAGTAAGATTCCATGCCAGGCAGAGTGGTGTCATAGAAAGAAAAAGAATCATGGAGCTAGATGCTCTGAAATTCAGTGCCATGTCTGCCCCAGTGTGACCTCAGGCAAGCTACTTAACCTCTCTGAGCCTCAGTACCCTCATCAGTGAAATAAAGGTAATAATATGGATTTTGTGGGCTTTACAAAGGAAAATAACAAGATTTGGGGGAAGATAAAGTGAAGCGATCATTGGTAAAGCCGTCTGCTAGCTGTTGATTATTTCTGGGACTGGGAATTAGCAGCTTAGATAGGATTCTTTCAGCTGCAAGCATCAGACAGATCAACCCAGAGTAATACATCAGTGACTCATGTATCTGAAAAGTCCTGGGAAAACAGTTCAGTTTCAGGCTTGGCTGGAATTCAGGGGCTCAGTGTCCCCAGGACCCAGTGCCTATCTGTCTATCTCTGTCTCTTCGTACTTGGTTCCCATAAGCCTTCTCCTCCATCAGACACTCCCCTCATGGTGGCAAGATGGCTGCCACTGTCAAAGCTCCAAATCCTATCTTTTCAGTTCTATTCCAACGGGACAGAGAGAAAAGCTCTTTTCAGTCATTCGAGTGAGAGCTTTGGGATTAGTTCTTTCTGAACCAGATTGACTTTGCTTGCTCATCACTGGGGTCAGTGGTACTTTGATTGAGAGTTGAGAAAAGATAGTTCCCCAGAAACAAAATCAGGGTACAGTTGGCAGAAAAATGTGACCAGGTACTTGACAGCAAAAGCAACAGATGTCTGCTCTAAGAGATTTGGGTTCTAGTGCTGACTTGATTATGGCTTACCATGACCTTTAGCAAGCTGTGGGCTCCCTGGGCCCACTCTCCTCTTTCCAAAAATGTTGGTTGAGCTTGATGGTTTCTGACGGTCTTTCTGGCTCTAGCTCTAGAAGTCTACATTTGAATGAAGCCTGTGCTTCCTCTTCTTCAGAATCTCATTTGCTAGCTGAATTTTCTTTCCATCTCCCATCTATTCATTGTCATTTGGGGCGTCTCCTCTTTCCTATGTTGATAAAGATCAGCCTCTGGTTTAGACCTGATCAAGCCCCCAGCCAGAGACGATCCTGAGGCTACTGACTTCAGCCTAACGCCATTCTATGTGTGCCCTCTGATCCCTCCCCTCAGTTTGCACGGGATTATGAGGCTGGTGGGAGCTCGGAATAGGAGATGCTGCTGTTGGCTGGGTTAGGGAAGGCTTCCTGGAGGAAGTAGGATCTGAGTTCCTGAACGAATCCGAGACAGTGGAGAAGAGAGGGAAGGCCATTCCAGGCAGGGGGAGCAACATGGACAGCTTGCTGGAATAAAGGGAGTGCCATCTGCCCTGAGAAGAGTGTTGGTGCTCCTGCTGCTGGTCAAGCCAGTGAGTCACAAACAAATAGAAGGTGGCAGTGTGGTGGCAGAAGAGGAACAGGAAGACCTGCCAAGGGCAAGTGGCATGAGCTCAGAGTTGGGGGAAATGACAGACATAGCCCTGCCATCAGGGCACTTCTATTAATACCACGGTCACTCATCAGACCTGGCAGAGACTAAAGGGCAGATTTTTGGGCTCCCCATCATCTTCTGGGAAAAATCCAAACTCAGCCCAGCTTTGGAGGGTTTGGGCCAGTTGAATTTCTCTGACACCACTCCCCTGACTTCTCCTATCCCATTTCCTCTCCCGTGAAGTGCACTGTCTGCCCTTGAATGTGCCATGCTTTAGGCTACCTCTGTGCCTTTGGCCACGGTGGTCTCTCCGCCTTGGACACTTGTCCATCTCTTTTTCCACCTGCATAACTCACTTCGCACACCATGCTAGAGCCTTTGATCTTCTTAAGCTGGATTAAATGTTCCTTCTCTGTGCTTCTGAATTAGCCTGTGTTTAACCCTCTTAAAGCATTTTTTAACCTCATTTACCTCTTGTACATGACCATAATTTTGTAAACAAAATTGTGCCATTCACTGTGCCTAAGAGACACAGTTGCCATTTATTTAACTTGCGGACTGAATGAAGGAAATGAATGGAAATTGAAAGAAGTGAGATTTGGCCTTGTAAATGAAATACAGAAACTTCCCTCTGAGTCTAAGGACAAAATCCCAGTTTGTTCAGGGCCTGGGCACCTCTACCCTAAGAGTGCCCAGTTGGGTAGTGAACTACTGAGGATCATAATAAGGCCATTTATCTGTCTCTTTCTGGGCATGCTCATCTTCATTTTATAGAGAAGAGGAACTGAGGCTCGAAGAGGGGCTATGAGTTGCCCAGTGTCACACAACTAAGGGCAAAGCCAGTATTTGGATCCTGGTCTGACATTAAAGCCAGTACTCCTAATCACTCAGCTACTCCATTAACCCATCCATTGCTTTCAGCATTTGTTCACTCATTTAGTCAACTACTGTTCACTGAGCATCTACTATGAGCTTAAGCACATATGACAGTGCACCAGGCCAGCGAAGACTCTGCTCTCAGGAAGCTGCAGGCTAACCAAGGCAGGCAACTGGAGAGGTGTTAGTGGAGGGATCCAGTCTGATAGGCAGGACCTGGGCTGTTCTGAAGGTCCTTCTAGCCCAAGGCTGTGCTTTCACAGCCGAGAGCAAAGAGCATACCCAGTCCAGAGTTTTTCCAGCATGGACTGGTCTCCATGTTGCTACCAGCTCAGCTGGCCGTGGTCTTTCCCCAGGTTTGGTCGCAGGCGTGTGCTCATCAAGAAGGGGCAGAGGGGCAACAGCCTTTATTTCATCTATCTGGGCTCAGTTGCAGTGACCATGGATGATGATGGCAGCAGTGCCTTCCTGGATCCCTATCCGATATTGCTGTGCAAGGGTAGCTATTTTGGGGTAAGCCTGGGGAAGGGCCTGGGTCCCTGGGGTGGGGGTGGGAAGATGACAGGACTCCTGCTAGAACTTCTGGCCAGGCCCAGTCCTGCCTCCTATTCTGCAAGTCAACACCCTGTGTGGGCCCCAGAACCCTCACCTGTCAAATGCTGATGGAGTTGGACAGGGTGATGTCCAAGTTTGACCTCTTCACCTGTGGTCTTTAAGGAGTATTGTTCTCTATAGGGAGACTTCTCCAGCTTTCTCCCCTCCGGCCTATTCAGGCCTTATTGCCTCTTTTCCCACAAGCAGCAGATTAAGAGGGAGGAGGTGAGCCCCCCGTGGGAGAATGGCAGGAGTCTAGAGGGGCCAGGGAACCTGCAGTCTGGGGAGGAGAGATTTCAAGGGGAAACAGAAACAGGGAAGATATGTGTAAGGCTGTGAACAGGAGTGGGAGGTAGCCTCACGCTTGCCCTTGTCCGATCCACCCAACAGGAAATGGGCCTTAAGAATGCTTCAATAAGGAGTACCACCGTGGTCTGTATGGAGGAAACGGAGTTATTGGTTGTTGACCGGGAGGACTTCCTTGAGAATAATCTGGACCGGGAAGTTCAGAAGGAAGCTCAGCATCAGTTTGAATTTTTTAGGTAACTCCACCTTCATTCACCATTTTTTCTCCCTGTGTGTTTAATAGGTGCTTAACTTTGTCCTAGACCTGGTGGGAAACATACTAGGTATTGTCCTGTCTGGCTGGAATGCACTGGAATATCCACATCTCACCCAATTGTTCTCTAACAAACTCCTATCATACCTTTAGGTCTCAGCTCAAATATCCTTTCCTTGTGGAATAATAATAAGAATAACTAACATATATTGAGCACTTGCTGGGCCAGGCACTTTGTACCACTTGTCACATCTAATGTCACATTCAGTCCTTCGTTTGTAGATGAGAGAACCAAGGCTCAGGATGATGAAATGTCCAGCATGTCTGATTCACAAGTCCCCAGGCTTCACCACCCTACCTCACTAACTCACTCCTCATCCCAGAATAAAAAGGGTATCCCATCTATGCTTCTATTACACCCCATGTTTCTTTAAACCCCCTATCCAAACTGTACTTCTTGATTGCATAATAATTTCTTTACAGTTTATATGCCCCGTCAGGCAGTAAGCAATATGATGTCAGGGACCAGATCTGTCTTTTTCACTATTGTAATCCTCATATTGTCACAGTGCCAGGCACATGCAGGTGCTAGACAAGTAAATACAGAATACATGAATAACGGGATATAAATAATTACAATCATGTGTGGGTCAGAAAGTAAGCACCTTAACTATGGGTACCATATTTAACCAAAGAACAGAACTCATACATAGCAAAAGATTCTTGTTTGTTTTGAGTACTTACCTGAAAGGCCACATAGGATATATAAATTAAATCTCATTTAATTGCTCTTTAGTTATTTGCTTTTATGTAAAAGAGTAAAACTCCACTAAAGAATCTGCACTAACTCTGCAGATCTAGGTCGTAGGGCTGCACAGCTACAGAGAAGTGTGTTTGCAGAGGGGTCTGGGCCCTGTGGCTGGAGCTGAGAGAGGTGGCTTCATGACGGGGGCTGGAGCCTGGGAAAGTGGGGATTCAGTCCTGAAGGGAGGAATAAATAGTTCATTTTCCATTTTTTCCTTTTGTTTTTGAGACAGAGTCTCACTTCATTGTTCTGAGTAGAGTGCCATGGCATCAGCCTAGCTCACAGCAACCTCAAACTCCTGGGCTTAAGCAATCCTCCTGCCTCAGCCTCCCGAGTAGCTGAGCACACCACGATGGCTGCCTAATTTTTATGTTTTTAGTAGAGACGGGGTCTCGCACTTGCTCAGGCTGGTGTCGAACTCCTGAGCTCAAGCAGTCCTCCCGCCTCGGCCTCCCAGAGTGCTAGGATTACAGGCGTGAGCCACCGCGCCCGGCCCATTGTTCATATTGTGGAAAAATAGATCTAGTTCCAAGCTCAGCTCTTAGGTTTATCAGCGATGTGACCCTAGACAGGTTACTTCATTTCTCTGGGCTTTAGCCTCCTGCTCTGTAAAATGTGGATAATGATACCTCTTTCCCAAGGTCATTGTAAGGATGGAATGACATGAGCTTGATGGGAGGGGAGGGCCTGGAGAAAAGGGTGGAGGGAGCAGAGGTGGCAGCAGGACAGTGGCTACAGGCTAGTTGATTGGGTGGGGAATGAGAAAACCTTCCCCCTAGGCATCTTCCACAGTAGAAGAGCATGTTCTCTTTCTGGAAATTGCTATGATCTGGGCAGCTTATGTGATGGAAAGCGATGAATTCTAACAGGCCTTTCCCCTCAGGAAGATGGATCTGTTTGCACTGTGGTCTGATGAGAAGCTCTGGCAGCTCGTAGGCCTGGGGAAGATAGAGAAATTCTCCTACAGGCAGCTGATCTCAGAAGATATTGTAAAGTCACCTTTCATCAGGTTTGTCTGCAAGGTGAGAAGTCTGGGGGTGGGGAACAAATATGAAGCCGGGAAGAGCATGCCTAATATAATGTCCTGTGGCCAGACATACAGGGTTTGAGCCCTGTTCTGCAACTGGCATAATGCACTTCCTTTTTGAGTCTCTGTGTCCTAGTATAAAAGGCCTGCCTCCCTCGGAGGGCTGCTGCAACCTTTAAGATGTATAGCTATTACGTTGGAAAGAGGACCAAGTGTTGCTCCCTTCTTGAGCTCATATGCATGCTTATTTACATATAGATGCATATTTATATATATGCATATTTATATATTTGGCTCTTGAATCTTAAAGGTGCCAGACCATCTTTTTTTTTTTTTTTAGACAGTCTCACTCTGTTGCCCTGAGTAGAGTGCTGTGGTGTCATCCTAGCTCACAGCAACCTCAAACTCCTAGGCTCAAGCCATCCTTCTTCCTCAGCCTCCCAAGTAGCTGGGACTACAGGCATGTGCCACCATGCCCAGCTAATTTTTTCTATATATTTTTAGTTGTCCAGCCAATTTCTTTCTATTTTTAGTAGAGACAGGGTCTGGCTCTTGCTCAGACTGGTCTCAAACTCCTGACCTCAAGTGATCCTCCTGCCTCGGCCTACCAGGGTGCTAGGATTACAGGCGTGAGCCACCGCGCCCGGCCCAGATCATCTTTTTAAAAATCATAATCTTTAAATTATAAAAGTGATATGACTATATTATAAAACTTTCTGGAAAGAAGGAAGAAATTACCCATAAGCTTATTACCTCGGTACAGAGTTTCAAAAGTGGAATTTCTTGGTATTATAATTTTTCTTTTGCAAGGCAAACTTTATCCAAGGGGGGGCGTTGAGATAGCTATAGGGATACTGCAATGGGGTCTAGCAGTCAGGGACAGAGATTGGGCTCAACTCCCAGTTTCATGATTTTTATGGCTCCTGGAACGAATTGCCTTCTAAAAGGCAGGGGCCACCTTACCTGGCTTCCAGGATGTGCAGCTTTGCCAATGCCACCACACCTCTGCCAGCTTTGCAAGTCACTTTTTCAGAAGTTTTCAAATTTAATAGGTAGCAATTGCTTCCTCACTGAGGATTTAATATATATATATTTTTTCTGATTACTAGTGAGATTCATCATGTGTGTTTACTACTAATATCTAAAGTTGGCTGGGCGCGGTGGCTCACGCCTATAATCCTAGCACTCTGGGAGGCCGAGGCGGGAGGATTACTCGAGGTCAGGAGTTCGAAGCCAGCCTGAGCAAGAGCGAGACCCCGTCTCTACTATAAATAGAAAGAAATTAATTGGCCAACTAATATATATAGAAAAAATTAGCTGGGCATGGTGGTGCATGCCTGTAGTCCCAGCTACTCAGGAGGCTGAGGCAGCAGGATTGCTTGAGCCCAGGAATTTGAGGTTGCTGTGAGCTAGGCTGATACCACGGCACTCACTCTAGCCTGGGCAACAAAGTGAGACTCTGTCTCAAAAAATAAATAAATAAAGTTTGTCTTTTGCAAATTGCTCTGTGCCCTTTGCCACCTTCTCTCTGTTGGTTGATAATGAAAAGAAAATCTAACATTTATCAAGTTAGATTGGTAAATATCATATGCCAGGCTCTGTGTTTCACATGCTTTATCTCATTTCGGTCTCAGTAGCCTAAAGGAGGTTGGCATTGTCATTATTGCCATTTTACAGAGGAGGAAACTGAGGCACATTAAGGTTAAGTGGTTGTCCAAGGACCCACAGGTGATGAGGGGCAGAGGGTTCAACCCAGGTCTGTCTGGCTCCAAAGCTCTTCTCAGGAACTGGGATTTGGGATTTGAGTTGATCTTTCTGTCAATTCCTTACAGTTGAAGACACCACAAGCATTTGTTAAATTTTTGTCAAGTTTGCAACACATTGGTCCAGGCTCTGGAGGGATACAGAGATGAAAAAGACTGATTCTTTCTCTTTGTGTGTATCTTCCACTAGATTCCACGCATAGACAAAGTAATCAGTACCAAGTACCAAGAGATTGGTGCAAACTGTGCAAGATACCAGAATCCAGGAGAGGGAACTCTCTTAAGGCTGGAGGCTTTTAAGGAAAGCTTCGTGGAGGGGCTGGGGTGTAGACAAGCCTTGAAGTATTGAACCAGCAGACAAAAGGAAGGGAGCAAGAGTGGTAGGGTGCTGGAGCTGGCTTGTATTGGCCTTCAAGAGCTGATTGTTGGCTGGGCACATTGGCTCACACCCGTAATCCTAGCACTCTGGGAGGTGGAGGCCGGAGGATTGCTTGAGGGCAAGAGTTCAAGACCAGCCTGACCAAGACTGAGACCTCCATCTTTACTAAAAATAGAAACAAAAAATTAGCTACTTGGGAGGCTGAGGCAGGAGGATCACTTGAGCCCAGGAGTTTGAGGTTGCTGTGAGCTAGGCTGATGCCACAGCACTCTAGCCCAGGCAACAGAGTGAGACTCTTTCTCAAAAAAAAAAAAAAAGAGCTGATTGTTAAATTTTCAGGAATTTTGCAAGTTGATAAACACAATAATTACTAAATATTAGGTTATATAAACCTATAGTTAAATAAGCTATATTGTAAACAAGGATAATAAATACTGAAAACTCACCATTTCCTAAAGATGTTACTGTATTTTACTATTGTCTTTGCTCTGAGGTCATGTCTATCGTATTGGTCTGGTAGAAATTGTGTGCATCTCTTCCCAACCCCATACTCAGTGGCTTCACCTTGGTGGCTTACAGTCAGCCATGTGGGAGTATTTACACAATGGAATCAGCAGACACCCCAAGTCAAGTCTTGATCTATGACTTTGCTGATTGTCTTGGGAAAGCATTAAGAGAAAATGTTTATAATGCAGATTAAATTTTAAAATGGGCTGGGTCTGTATCTGTTACACCGTGCGGAGAAGGAAATTGAGGAAATAGTCTGACAATATGTAAAAACCGTTGTCTGATTCATCACAGAAGTTACGTCATTGATGAACAAGTAAAGTTCTGACATACATAGTGCTAAAGCGAAAAGAAGTTTCAATTTAAGGAATATAATTTCTGTGAGGGGGAGAAATAGCTTCACAGATCACAGATCAGATTTAAAAACATTAAATTTATTAGGAAAAGAATGAATTGGGATGCAACTTCATTTGTCAAATTATGGTTGAATTGCAACTATAGATTGGCTGTGGATACAAAAGTTCAGCCAAAGTCAACTGAAGCATTCTGTGAGAATTGATGGGCTCTATGGAATTTCCAGAAGAGTATGGCATGTTTTTTTTTTTTTTTTTTTTGAGACAGAGTCTCGCTTTGTTCCCCAGGCTAGAGTGAGTGCCATGGAGTCAGTCAACCTAGCTCACAGCAACCTCAAACTCCTGGGCTCAAGCAATCCTGTTGCCTCAGCCTCCCGAGTAGCTGGGACTACAGGCATGCACCACCATGCCCGGCTAATTTTTTCTGTATATGTTTTTAGTTGGCCAATTAATTTCTTTCTATTTATAGTAGAGATGGGGTCTCTCTCTTGCTCATGTTGGTTTCGAACTCCTGACCTCGAGCAATCCACCCGCCTCGGCCTCCCCAGAGTGCTAGGATTACAGGCATGAGCCACCCCGCATCTGGCCGGCATAGGCATATTTTATTATTTACAAATTGTGTGTAACACACCCTTAATGACAGTAAAATTTATATACATGTTGCTTTTTTCTGGAGAGCTGTTAAACTTACTAACACCACTGGGAGTCTGTGAGTGTGTGTGTGTATGTTGTTATTCTGGGTTCAGTCCCAAAGAATAGAATTAAGTCTAGCTAATATAAGTAGAAAGAGATTTATTGCAGGATGTTAAATGGCTAACTGATTTCCTGGGGAGAAGCCTACAGAAACAGACCCTAGACTGAAGATGACTCCCAGCCACCTCCAAGTCAGAGTCCAGAGCTGAACAGCCACAGGTGCTGCTGTCCCTGCCATCTCAGGTTGGTGGCTACAGCCACCATCTCCAGTAACAAAGTGGATATCTGACACTTCCAAAACCAAGCCTTGTCCAGGTGCATGAGGTTGGTGGAACCCAAGTCACATCCAGAACCTTAGCTGCAAGGGAACCCAGGAAATGAAGCGATTGGCTTCATCTCTGCACACTAAGGAGGGATTGGGTCTCTGCAGAGGAGGGAGGGGGTGAAGTCAGTGCCAGCCAGGGTACAGTAGGCCTATGCCTGGGGTTATGATAAGTTTGGAGAATCCTGATGATCATATAATAGGAAATGGGAGGTTGGCTGGAGAGCCCTGAAGGCCAACCTGCATAATTTTCAATTCCTTTTCTTCCCTGATACTTGCTAATTCTTTCCTAAAATTTTGAGGTAATCACCTCCAAAGCCATGAAATAACATATATCACCAGATTTAACGTGAAGCTCTTTTGCTACTTTACAGCCAGGAACAATGGGGGGAGGATGAGTGGGGAGGGATGTAAATCCTAGGCTTCCTTTAATCAGCTTGATTGCCTTTTGACCAGCAGAAAGCGGGGGATGCTTCTTAATCTGTTTTGCCTCCATTTCTTCATCTGTAAAATGGAACTACTCACCTTCTGAAGTCTGGTAAGGATGAGAATCAGTTTAGCACGTGCTTCCTCAATTCACATTCATCCTTAAATCCAGTGGTTCTCGAAGTGTTGTGGCTGGGCCAGCAGCAGCAGCAGCAGCACTTGGGAACTCATTACAAAATGTAAATTCTCAGACTCACCCAAGAACTGTTAAATCTAAAACTCTGGGAGGGAGGTCTCAGTAATCTGTGTTTCAACAAGCTTTCCAGGCGATTCTGATGCACACTAAAGTTGGAGAACTCCTGGCCCAAGGGAGGCATCTTCAAATTTTGGTAAGCATAAAAACACCTCGAGTGCTTTTTAAAAAGGCAGATTACTTTCTGGCCCCAGAGATTGATTCATTAACTCTGGAATCTGCAGAGTTAAGGGCTGCCGCAGGTGATTCTAATGCAGAGGAACCTGGAAAAATAACACAGACGGCACAAAATGATAGCAGGTAGGGGGGCTTTCAGGGGGCCCAGCAGATGAGATTGGTTTGTTCCTTACAGTGTTTTATTAAAATCTGATTTAATCATTAATGTGAAGATTTTACATAAAAATTCTGATTTCTGGCTTTTGAGAATTCAGAAGATCAGGCAACACCAGGTTGTATTCTGGTACAAGGCCCCCTCTAGCTGGAACTAAAAAGCACCTACTCCCTCTAAAGGGACTGCTCTTTTTTCTCATTTTTGTTTCCTGCCTGGCCAGCGCCTCGAGTGTTCTTTGGGAAGGAGACCGGACTGCCCGACTCCTGTAGTTTACTCATATTGCCACAAGAGGGCGAAATCAGCCTCGAGTCCCTGGGCATCCTTGGAACCTTGGAAAATATTAATATGATTTCTTGCCAGCATCACAAATGTAATTAATGCCCATAATCAACTCATTTTGAACAGTTTATCATTTGGGGACACATGATGAAACAGTTCTTTCCACAAATACAGATATAATTAAAAGACCCATGGGAAACTTTCCAAGAGGAAACTGCGTTGGTGTGTGTTTCTCTGGCTCCTATAGTTCTTTGGTGATAACTGTTTGTTGAATGAATATTGAGTAAAGCTTCGGGCACAATGCCTGGCATATAAGGGCTTATTAAATGTTTGTTCCATGCTTCTCCTTCCTCTTTAACAGGAATTTGTCTTGAATCTTAACCCTTTATAATGTGTCTCTTAGAGTACCTACTAAAAAAAGGGTAAAATTTTTAAAAAGATATAAAATAAAAAGAAAAAAATTACATCTTTATTACCTGTCAGATTAGCAAAGATTAAAAGGGTTGTGAAGGCCGGGCGCTGTGGCTCACGCCTGTAATCCTAGCTCTTGGGAGGCCGAGGCGGGCGGATTGCTCAAGGTCAGGAGTTCAAAACCAGCCTGAGCAAGAGCGAGACCCCGTCTCTACTATAAATAGAAAGAAATTAATTGGCCAACTGATATATATATAAAAAAAAAAAAAATTAGCCGGGCATGGTGGCGCATGCCTGTAGTCCCAGCTACTCGGGAGGCTGAGGCAGAAGGATCACTCGAGCCCAGGAGTTTGAGGTTGCTGTGAGCTAGGCTGCCGCCACGGCACTCACTCTAGCCTGGACAACAAAGCGAGACTCTGTCTCAAAAAAAAAAAAAAAAAAAAAAGGGTTGTGAAAACCCTGGCAAAATTGTGTGATAGTGGACTCTGTTATGCACTGGTTAAGAAAGTGTAAATTGAACTAACCTTTCTGGAAGGCAGTTTGGCAATGCGTATCAAAATTTTAAACAGGGCCGGGTGCGGTGGCTCACGCCTGTAATCCTAGCTCTCTGGGAGGCAAAGGCGGGCGGATTGCTCAAGGTCAGGAGTTCGAAACTACCCTGAGCAAGAGCAAGACCCCCGTCTCTACTATAAATAGAAAGAAATTAATTGGCCAACTAATATATATAAAGAAAAAAATTAGCCGGGCATGGTGGCGCATGCCTGTAGTCCCAGCTACTTGGGAGGCTGAGGCAAGAGGATTGCTTGAGCCCAGGAGTTTGAGGTTGCTGTGAGCTAGGCTGACGCCATAGCACTCACTCTAGCCTGGGCAACAAAGTGAGACTCTGTCTCAAAAAAAAAATTTTTTTTTTAAACATGCATACCTTTAGGAATTATCCCTAAGGAGATAATCAAGCATGGGTATTATATTAGAATAAACTAGATGATGCTTCAGTTATAAACAGTCCTCAAATTTCAGTGGATTAACTAACTAAGATATATTCCTTCATCACTCTACTTGCCCATATGTCATCAGAGAGGCCTTGCTCCTTATGGTCACTCAGGGTCACAGGCCACTAGAGACTTGACCCATGCTCCCATGAGCAACAGGACAGGAGAAGGGAATGTTGAGAATCAAGCAGTAGCTTTTATTTTATTTTATTTTATTTTATTTTATTTTATTTTATTTATTTTTTGAGACAGAGTCTCACTCTGTTGCCTGGGCTAGAGTGCCGTGACATCTACCTAGCTCACAGCAACCTCAAACTCCTGGGCTCAAGTGATCCTCCTGCCTCAGCTTCCTGAGTAGCTGGGACTACAGGCATGTGCCACCATGCCTGGCTAATTTTTTCTATGTATTTTTTTGTTGGCCAATTAATTCCTTTCTATTTTTAGTAGAGACAGGGTCTTGCTCTTGCTCAGGCTGGTTTCGAACTCCTGACCTTGAGGGATCCACCCACCTTGGCCTTCCAGAGTGCTAGGATTACAGGGATGAGCCACCGCACCCGGTCCAAGCAGTAGCTTTTGTTTCTACTCAGAGTACAAGTTACTTTGCTAAAGAAATCTAAGAAAATTAGCTAAAGCAAGTAAGAAGTCCATGCCTAATTCAAAGGATGGAAAAGTACAATTCTGCCATGTGCCTCAAAGGAGAACTTGAGTATTTGTGTGCTACCTCTATAGGAATTAAGGTGTATCTACAAAAATATCGGTTAGAGTTGCTCTCTGTTGCAGATCACAGAAACCCAGCTGTGTGGCTTAGTAAATATAATAGTATTTTTCTCATGCAATAATCATTCTAGAATTAGGCAGTCCAGGACTGGAACAGCTGTTCTAGGAAGTCTTCAAAACCTCAAGTCCAGGCTGGGCGTGGTGGCTCACGCCTGTAATCCTAGCACTTTGGGAGGCCGAGGCGGGTGGATTGCTCAAGGTCAGGAGTTCGAAACCAGCCTGAGCGAGACCCCGTCTCTACCAAAAATAGAAATAAATTAATTGACCAACTAAAAATATATATACAAAAAATTAGCTGGGCATGGTGGTGCATGCCTGTAGTCCCAGCCACTCGGGAGGCTGAGGCAGTAGGATCGCTGAGCCCCGGAGTTTGAGGTTGCTGTGAGCCAGGCTGATGCCATGGCACTCACTCTAGCCTGGGCAACAAAGTGAGACTCTGTCTCAAAAAAAAACAAAAACAAAAAACAAAAAAAAAACCTCAAGTCCTGGGCCGGGCGCGGTGGCTCACGCCTGTAATCCTAGCACTCTAGGAGGCCGAGGCGGGCCTATTGCTCGAGGTCAGGAGTTCGAAACCAGCCCTGTCTCTACTATAAATAGAAAAAAATTAATTGGACAACTAATATATATAGAAAAAATTAGCCGGGCATGGTGGTGCATGCCTGTAGTCCCAGCTACTCAGGAGGCTGAGGCAGGAGGATTACTTGAGCCCAGGAGTTTGAGGTTGCTGTGAGCTAGGCTGACGCCATGGCACTCACTCTAGCCTGGACAACAAAGCGAGACTCTGTCTCAAAAAACAAACAAACAAACAAACAAAAAACCTCAAGTCCCTTCTAGTTTTTCCCGTCATCCTCCACAGTTTATAGCTTTTGTCCTAATGATCACAAGATGGCTATTCCACCTCCAGCCATCTCATCTGAGTTTCCGGCAGAGGAAAGGAGGAAAGACAATGGTAGCTTTCCTGGGAGTTTTATGCAGCAGTCTTCCACTTATATCTCATTAGCCAGAACTGGGTCACTGCCACCCCACTATAGGGGAGTTTGGGGAAGTGGTGAGTTTTTTTTAATTGGGGACTTTGCTGCTCTGAACAAAATCAGAGTTATATATGTATAATACTGACAGATTAGAAACAACCAAATATGAATCTTCAGAGATGTTTTCTTGAGGTATAACATATATGCAGTAAAGATTTGAATTCTAAACTTTACAGCTTATAAATTTTTACTTATATATGTACTTGTATAACCATCACCCGAATCAAAATAAAGAACATTTCCAGCATTCCAGAAGGCTCCTCTGTGCCCTTTCCCAGACAAAATTCCCACAAAGGTTACCAGTCTTATGACTTATATCACTATAGATTACTTTTGCCTATTTTCATACAGTATGTACTCTTTGTGCCTGACTTCTTTTGGTCAACTGAATATTTGTTATTTTAATTTTGTAAATTATGGTACACACAGAATGATATGTAACCATTAAAATGATAATGTAGAACCATATTGTTTGGCATGGAAAGATGTCTTTGATATATTATTGAGTTTCTAAAAAGGTTACAAGTCTGTTTTACATAAATGAATTCATTTATGAACAATTATATATTTCTCATGTGTTTAGAGAGAAAATTTGAAATAATATTCAGCAACATTTTACTACCAGTTATTTCTGGGTGTTAGAATTATGTAGTTTTAATTTTCTGTTTGTTCTCCTATTTGGTTTGAATATTTTTTAAACTTTTAATTTTGGAATAATTTTAAATTAATAGAAAAATTACAAGAGCAATACAAAGAACTCCTTTATAACCTTAACCAAGCTTCACTGATTGTTATTAATATCTACCACATTTGCTTTAGTGTATATATATATATTTTTCCCACCTGAATCATTTAAGAGTTAAGTATCATTTATTGTACTCATTTACTCCTGTATACTCAAGTAATTGTTTTCTAAGATCAGAAATTAACCACAGAATAATTATCAAAATCAGGGAATTTTAATATTTATATAATATATGATCTACAGATCATAATCAGTTTCACCAATTGTCTCAATGACTTCCATGTTGATATTTTCCCAATGCTAGCATTGTATTTAGTTCTTATGCCTTCTTAGCTACTTGAATTTTTTAATGAGTAGATAACATTTTCATAAAAAGAAAAAAAGAACCTGAAACCACTTGCATTAAGCAGATAAAACAACATGGGATGAGATGCAATTGGAGAGCTTCTCTGCAAAGCCTGGCCGGTCTGGGCCTCAGGGGCTAACCCTTTTGTTGTGTCCCTCCATGCTTCTAGGGCACCTGTGAGGTCCTGAGGCTGATAGACCTGGGGGAGTCCCCTGCCTACCTCAAGTGGATCTGGCAGCACCTGGGGCTGGTCGACGGCAGGCCTCTGAGGTACCACTTCAATGGTGAGCTGCTCGGCCACGCTGGCGGCAGGGGGCGCCTGGGCCCGCCCTGTTCCCCATCCCAGCCCATAGAATCCGAGATCTGAGTCAGCAGGGTGGGACAGGATGTCTGGTTTCTCCCTTCTTCCACCAGCTGTGGAAACCTGGTCCACAAGGCCCTGCCTTCCCTTCCAGCCTCCTCGCAAGCCTTTTCCCTGTCACTCTTCAGGTTTTCTCACATGGCCATCTACTCTTGCGTCCCACCCCCACTCTGCCCGGCTCTCTTCCCCTTTTTAGATCTTGGAGCGAATACACATCCCTTCCTCAGAGAAGTCTTCCGATTTCTCATGCTGGATCAGCATCTACCATCCCCACTGTGTCCCGTGCAAGTGCCCCGTGTTTTTCTTCCGTGGTATTTAACCCCACTGAAATCACACAACTGAATCCAAAATGGTTATTAAGTATTTGTCTCCCTTGCTAGAATATGAGCTCTATCAAGGTGGGCCTTGTTTTCCCAGGGCTTGCTACCACGCCTGGCATCTAGCGGGTGCTCAGAAGCTAATCACAGAGCGAATGGATAAACAGATCTGTCTTGGCTGTTCTATATGGTTATGGGCACGTCCCGGGCTGTAAATGTGTGTGAGAGAATGCCCGGCCCCCGTTACACCATCCTGGCTGGAAGCGGAAGTCTAGATCTATGTTTTTTAATAGTTGAGCTTTATTCTCTTACAGAGATATACAATAATTAATTTAACTACCTTTTATAGGTATTTTGAGTTATTTCCAGTTCAGTTTTTCACTGTCCAAATTTTTACCCTACTGTGGTCAATTTCCTGGTATGTTTGGCAAGGAAACATATTAGACAAATTCTTAGACTTACTGAATCAAGTCATTGATCCAGTGCATACTGGCTCATGTACATTTTTAAACATTGATAGATGATGTCGTATGCCTTTCAAAAAGGTCATACTCAGGTCATGCTCTGTTAAGCCAGGTCTATTCTTTGTGGAGTTTGGATTTGTCTTTGTTAACATTAGTTTTAATAGTTGATTCTAACACTAGAGATCTCTTTTTAATCCATGTTATTGAGGTATAATTTTTACACAATAAAATGCACGTGTTTACATGTGTAGTTCTATGAATTTTGACAAATGTATACCTCTGTGTAGCCACCATAATCAAGTTATGGAACATTTCCATCACCTCTAAAAGCTCCCTTGTGCCCCTTCCCGGTCAATCTCTACCCCACACACCTGTCCTCAACAACACTGATTAGCTTTCTGTCACCATTGGTTGCATTTGTCTTCCCAGTGTGGACTCTTCTGTGTCTGACTTCTTTCACTCAGCATAGTATTTTTGAGCAATTGGTTTGCTCTTTTTTATTTCTGAGTTATACTCCCTTGGAGATCATTTTAATAACTCTCAGAGAGGGCCTATTATATGCCGGCACTGTGCATATCACATACTTTATCTGTAATTCTTACAATGGTCTTCCGAGGGCTCTAAGGATTACGTGACTTGTTCCAAGGCTCTATGGCTAGTCATCCATCTATCTTTTATCGTCACCCCTGGCCCAGTGTGAAAGCCCAGTTTAAAAAGCTGAAATAAGTGTGGTCTGCTAATGGAATGATAGTGAGCTTAGAATCAAATCGACCTGAATTCAGATTCAAACTTTGGTCCTTTTCTGGGTGACTTGAATTCTCTGCTGTTCATCTTATCTCTTAGATTAGGATAATTACACTTGTCTGGATATAACTCATAGGAAGGCTCCAGCACAGGGACGTTACATGGAGGCCACAGTGGTTTTCTTTTCTTGTCCTCTTAATTCCCTTATGTGTCAGACTGTCCAGGCAGGTTCCTATGATATATGTCTTCCACCACCACCCTAACTGCCCTGTATACAAAGACCTATTAATGTGTTTTCCTGTGCTTTCTCTAACAGAACCCTCTCCTAGGGAGAGATTTAAGGAATTCCAGATCAAATCATATCCTCTACAGGACTTCAGCTATTTGAAACTTCTGCATCTCCAGAAAGCCCGGGAGAAAAAGGGGACAAGTGTCAGTGGGACGATCAACACCTCAGAAAATAGCCTTCCAAAGCTCCTGGGCCCAAAGATCAAGTAAGCTCAGCTTTTAGCAGATTTAAGAGTCCAGATTGCAGTTGAAAAGGGGGCTATGACTTACATGGCCAAATGTCAGGGATGCAGGGGAGGGGGCAGACACAAGTCCACCTCAGAGGGATGGGTGTGTGCACGCAAGGCCACCTAGGTTTGCTGTCTACGACTTGCATTCTCCACCTCTGACTCACAGGGCCATGTTAGGTGGCCTTCTTTTCTCAGGGCCTCAGTAACACACTTAAGGAAGGGCAGGATGGATCTTTCAGCTCTAACATTCTGTTGGTGTGTGTGCTGCTGCACTCTTTGGATTCTGAGCTTCTTTAAAAAATTCTACTCATCTGAGGGAGGCAGTTCTAGCTTAGTAATAAGAGCCTGGATTTGGAGTCCGTCCAACCCAGATTCAGCTCCTGGCCTGACCACTTATTTTAGCTCTGTGTCCCTGGGCAAGGGACTTGACCTCTCTAAGCCTTATTTCTTTCTAGATAATAGTAGCTAAGTCTCAGGGTTGTTGTAAGCCAGCAATTGAATGAGAATACTTCTTCTGTGCCTGGTACCAAATTATCGAATTGAATCCTCATAATAACCCTATGAGTAAGTACTATTATCATCACTCCCATTTTTCAGGTGAGGAAACCAAGGTACAGAGAAAGATTAAGGTCCTGGTCACACAGGTAGGAAGTGGCAGAGCCAAGACTCAAACCTGAGCAGCTTGTTAATGCTCAGTCTTCACAATTGTCACTACGGATATGAGACTGGTGCACATTGAGGGCTGTGCTTTTGCTTTCCTAGAGAGGATGAGGAGCAGAAAAGGACATTCCATGGGGCCCGACCTAGAATCAGCTCAACCCCAAGCCCAGAGCAGCATAGACCCCTCCCCTCATTACATTTGGAATTGAGGTATCATAATGGTACTAATAAGGGCATCAGTGTCACAATCCCCTTGTCGCCCCATGGGCCACTTCACTCAAGTCCTTTGCCCGTTAGTAATTCTGAGCTGCTCACCTCCATAACGAGTCTCCATGACTTCTGCTCATTCCGAGGAACCCGGTGCTTGAAATCCCAGTCCCAGTTCTTCCAAAGGTAGAGATGGAACAGACTCAGTTTCTTTGCTGTGAATGAGTCAGGGAGAAGGGATGGGTTGGACCCAGAAGTGAAAAAAAAGGACATGCTAGGCATGTGCCATTCACGTCCATGTCCCGGTGGGCTGGGAATTGAATCCTGTCTTGTTTATGTGCAGAGCGAGCTCAGCTATACTCTCAGCTGGTAAATAATCTTTTCCTGCCTCTAGGCCAAATTGCACAGCCTGCCTCTGCCTTCCATGTAGACAGAGACCAAAGAAAGCACGGCAGGATTGCCTGTGTGAAATTAGCTCCAATATGAGCAAAGTACAGGGTCTCCAGGCCACCCAGGGAAACCTGTCTCTGTAAACAAATAAATAAGCCATCTCTTCTCGGCCTTTCTGTCAAGAAGAGCCCCAACTTCTGCCTTGTCCCCAGGAGTACAGAGCTTATTCCTTATCAAAGCAGTGTATTCCATTTCCAGACAGCTCTGTTAGAAGTTCCTTCTTCACATGGAGCATAAGTGGGCCTGGATGCCTGGCCCATCAGACCTGGCCCAGCTGAGGATCCCCAGCCGGCCCTCCACAGAGCAGCCCTCCAGTGTTCAAAGGGGCCCCAGCTCCTGCCCCTCCTCTGTCTCCTCCCCACGTCCCCAGTTCCTGGCAATGGGAGTCAGTCTGTCCCAGGGCTCTTGAGTTTTCTCACCTTCTGGCAGGTGTGACTTCTCCAGGGAGGGGAGCTCTCACCTTGTAGAGTGGAGGCTGATCAGGCAGGGCCTTGCTCAGCCTGGCTCTGTCACAGATGAGTTCTCTCTAACAAGCTGTCAAATTTCAGATCCAAGCATACTCATTCAATCAAATGGCCGATGATCAATACCAAGTTTGGTGAGCTCCCCAAGGAGGCTGCCGTGGGGGCCTACATGAAGATCCACAATGTGGAGCAAGGGGAAATCGTGGTAAGTGTGCAGAGAGCCCTGTTCACACAGCATGTGAAGGAACCATTGGGGGGAAAGACTACATTGGAGGGAGGATGTCAGAGGGACACGGGGCCCACTAAAAGAGCTCCCAGCAGCCATAGCTGGAGCAATTGGAGCAAAAAATACTAAAGCAGTATTGGATTTTAACCTAGAGTAGAAAATAAATATCCATGAGTGCATATTGCTCGAAATGAATAAATAATAAATTATTATTTTTATTATTTTTTGAGACAGAGTCTAGAGTGCCATGGCATCAGCCTAGCTCACAGCAACCTCAAACTCTTGGGCTCAAGCGATCCTCTTGCCTCAGCCTCCCAAGTAGCTGGGACTACAGGCATGTGCCACCATGCCCGGCTAATTTTTCTATATATCTTTTTAGTTGGCCAATTAATTTCTTTCTATTTTTAGTAGAGACGGGGTCCCACTCTTGGTCAGGCTGGTTTCGAACTTCTGACCTTGAGTGATCCACCCTCCTCGGCCTCCCAGAGAGCTAGGATTACAGGCGTGAGCCACCGCGCCTGGCTGAATAAATTAATAAATGGGGGACAAGAGACAAATCTTCCTATAGAATAATTCCAAATAATTTATGTAAATCCCCTGTCCTGAAGGAGGGAGAGCGTAACTCCTCACTCCTTAAACGTGGGCTGCACACAGCGACCTTCTGTCCAAAAAATACAGTATGGGAAGACCGGGAGATGGGGTAACTTTCCAGTGGAGAGGTCAGAGAAACACTGCCTCGGCCGGGTGATGAAGGCCAAGATCAACAATAATAAATCGTGTTGATCATGCTGCCCCTTGGTATGCTGAGAGGAAAATGGCCCTTCTGTGGTTGTTCTCTTAATAACTGTGACCCAAGTCTAATCATGAGAAAAACATCAGACAAACTCTAATAGTGGAGCATCCCACAAAATACCAATGAGTGCTCCTCAATACTGTCAAAGTTACCAAAAACATGGTTAAGTCTGAGAAACTGCCACAGGCTCCAAGGGGAGCCTAAAGAGATACGACAATGAGATGTAATGTTGTATCCCAGATAGGCTAGTGGAACAGAGATACGACATTAGGTAGAACAGGAAATCTAAGTAACTCACTGATTTCAGCTAGTAATAAGGTGTTAATATTGGTTCATCCATTGTAACTAAGATACACAATGTTAGATGTTAATGTGAGGGGGAACTTAAGGGGAGGTGAGGAATTGTGTGGGGGGGTGAGAACTCTGTACTATCTTCTCAATTTTTCTGTAAATCTAAAATGTTCTAAAACATAGACCATTAAAAAGTGTGGCTGACCCAGGTTTGGCTGTGAGCTGAACACCACTGAAGACGGGTGGTGCGTGCCAGCGCTGATCGCAGGAGCAGTTGGGGTGGGGGGGGCAGAGGGGCAGGAGACCTCAGCCTCCTGGGGAGGGGCTGTGTCCTGAAGCCCATGTGCGATCATTCCTCTGGGAACCTGCTCTCTTCCCAAGCCCTTTTCGATGTTCCTCAGTCACAGTGTCTCCAAGGTCATTGTTATGCCTTTGTCACCCTGTGTTATGGTGGGTCATGGGTGCTCCTGCCCCCTGGCCCGTGTGTCCTCAGAGCCCAGAAGGTCAGCCCAGGACTGTCTGGGAGCCCCAATCCCTAGCATGGCCCTTGATCCATGCTGGCTGAATACTTTGGGGCTCTTAGGAAGTTCTTCTTGTCCAGTAAAACTCGGCCTCCTGCAACTTTAAACTAGTTCCTCTCCTCTCCCTGCCCCACCCCCAAGAACAAAACAGAAGAGATCAGCTTCCTTGCCATGTGATGCCCCTTAGATATTTAAGGAATGCTGTTTTGTTTCTCATTCAGCATTTGTGCAGCCAGGCACAGTGCCAACGTTCCATTAATTATTTTCTTATTCGGGCAGAATGACCTCCATTCCTTCAGTTCTTCCTGTGACAGCCCCTTCACTGCTTCACTTTAGTTTGTCTGCGTGTCAGAGCGAGGAGCTAAGCATGAACACAGGGCGCCCAGGGACACTAGGGCACGTTGAGCGGGATGGAGGCGCAGAGGGCAGGAAAGGCCTTGCTCAGTTTGGTAGGTGGTGACAGGAATGGGAGGCTGTGGAAGGAACAGGAACAACAGGGGCTGTTTAGTCGAGGAC
This sequence comes from Microcebus murinus, assembly GCF_040939455.1. Classification (NCBI taxonomy): domain Eukaryota; kingdom Metazoa; phylum Chordata; class Mammalia; order Primates; family Cheirogaleidae; genus Microcebus; species Microcebus murinus. The sequence continues at coordinate 32,909,803 of NC_134119.1, forward strand.
CTGCTAGGCTACAGTAGGAGACTTGGCCTTGATTTTGTAGAAGCCCTGGAAGGCTTTGGGTGTGGACTTAGCACAATGACCTGGCTGTCTCTTCCCTACACAGGGCCAGCACAAAGAAGGCCCTCAACAAATACTTGTTAACATGACCCCTTTGAAGAGAATGTCTGTGGCTGTCTCCACGAGGTGCCTGTGATGTGGGACTCTGTTCTCTCTGTTCCAAGCCCCTGGCTTCGTTGGTAGCAGAATGAGCAGTGAAAGCTGTGACCATATCCACCTGCCAGAAGGTAGATCATATTGTCCTTGCCCTTAGGAGCAGGAGTGTGGAGCTGGATTGGCTCTGGGCACAGCAGAAGTTAGGGCCTAGGGTGGAGAGACCCAAATTTGGGGCCAGGAGATATGGAGGAACCAGCTTCTCCAGGGAGCAGGTGGGCTGAGGCCTCCGAAGGTGGTCAAGACTGGGCAGGCCAGAGCCATGGGCAGGGCAGGAGAGAGGTGACAGGTGGAGGTTCTTCTTCTCACATTGCTTCTAGTAGATAGCTAAGTGGCCTTGGGCGAATCATTTTACCTTTCTGAATCTGTGTCCTCATCAGAAAATGAGGAAATTCACTCAGTGAGCTGCCACCTTTAATGTTGTGTGACTCTGTTTGAGTCAGTCGTTCAGCAGATATTCCTTGAGGGTCTACCGTGCTCTAAACATGGCACGAGGGGCCAGCGTGGGCGAGCACACAGACATAATTCCTGCCTTCATGGGGCTTACAGCCTAGTCAGGACAAACAATGAGCAGATAAACTAGCAAATACGTAAGGCACTGTATTGCTGTTAGGAGTGGAATAGAGGCGGGCTTCTTAAACGTAGCGGTCAAGGGGGAGGCTGCTCTGAGAAGCTGATGTTTCAACTGACACCTGAGTAACAAAAAGAACAGGCTATGGACCAACCTGACGAAGAGTGTTCCAGACAGAGGAATAGCAAGTTCAGAGCCTGAGGCAGGAAGGAGCTTGGCATGTGGAGGGGACAGGAAGGGAGGGCGGAGTGGCTGCAACAGAGTACACAGGTAGGAATGGCCTGAGGCCGGGCTGCAGAACTTGTCAAGGGTGAGACAGCCCAGGCCTTGGCAGGCACGAGCTTTCATCCCAGGTGCTTTGGGAAGCTATGTGAAGCATCCAGACAGAGAAGTGACCTGACTCTGGCTGGGGGCTGGGGAGAGTAGACTGGAAAGTGTAAGCAGAACAATGCTGCTCCGTGGGTTCAAATTCTGGCTTTGCCACTTTATGTCTTGTTACCTTGGGCAAGTTACTTAACCTCTTTGTGCCTCAGTTTCCTCATATTGTGGTGGCTAATCGCTTGGACTCTGAAGACAGACCATCTGGGGTTCAAACCCTAGCTTTACTGTTTGCATGCTGTGTGATATTGGACAGTTTTCTAAGCCTTGACATCCTCATCTGCAAAATGAGGGTAACAGTAGGATCCAGCTCAGTGGGTTGTTGTGAAGGTTAATGAGTTAATACACACAAAAGCTATAAGAGGGCCCAGAATTTAGTGAATACTTCATAAATGTTAGTTGGTGCTATTACCATCATTGTCATCATCATTGTTATCATGGCTATTGTAATTGTAAGACATATGACTGTGGACAAGTAAATTTCCTTTTCTGCACCTCGTTTTGCACATCTGAGGATGATAATTACTCTCTCCGGGTTAGTTGTAAGGATTCAGTTTATATCCGTGTTTCCTCCACACAGTGGGAGCTGGCGTAAGGGCAGCCGTCCCGGTTCTGCGCAAGGCCTGGCATTGGCCAGGAGGGCCTCGGTGCCCTCCGTGCTGAACATGAGCCACACATGAGGGCCCGTGTGTCCCCCACCCCCAAGCTTCTTCACACGTGCATCTTGCTTAGACCTTCAGCAGCTTCATAGGAAAGGTAGCATGTCTCTATTTCATTCCTACCAAGGAGAGACAAGGCCCAGAGCACGCAGGAGTTTGTAGCTGGCCTTCCTTTAAGGTCTAGAACCCAAATGGTGGTGGTGATGAGGGGTGTTCCAAATCCCACTTCACGGTTCCTTTCAAATTCAGAATCCTTCAGAGACATGTGGGGCAGCTGTTCTCATCTCCATGTCACAGGTGAGCAAACAGTGGCCCAGGGAGGCATCACTTGCCCAAAGTCACATAACAAGTAACAATTTGGATTTCCCTTCTGAGGCCAGGATTAGTCTGAATTTGACATGGCCTCCATAGAGCAGGCCTCTTGGTTTGTTGCCCCTTTTCTTCTTGAGCCCAAGACAGCTGGGTGCTGGTGGCTCTATGACTACTGTCCTTTCCTCCCCATACCCGTCCTTGCCTGAGACTTGATTAATAGCCAAAAGGCTGAAGAGTGAGCACTGGATTGGGCGTTCAGCAACAAGGGTTCTACTTCCCAGCTCTGCCCATCCCACGGTGTCTCCTTAAAAAGGGGATTATGTTCTCCATGGAGCAAACAGGTGTGTCTGTAGGTCCCCATCTCCCTTCCAGATAGAACTAAGTAAATCCAAGCCAAAGAGCAGGAGGAACAATGTGAACTGCAGAGGGGACGGCCAGTGGCCACCCAAGTCTATGACAGATGGAGATAGAATTGAGGCCTGCAGAAAAGGGTGGGATGGGGGTGGCTAAAAAGGGAAGGTCTAGACGAGGACTAGCTGTTTGATGATTGTTGGAAGAGAACATGGGTTCACTTGGCAAAAGGAAGAGTTGAGACTGGACACTGGGGAGAGCTCGAGAGCATTGTGGAAATGGGCATGGAGGAGGCTGGAGTACAGCCTGCTCTGTGGAGGAGGGACAACGGATGACATGCTTTAGGGGCTCTTCGGATTCCAGGGGTGGAGGACTTTGATGTCATGTAGCGAAAGGAGCCCTGGACTCCTCCTCTTCACTTGCTCCGTGACCTCAGAAGGCCTCACCTCCTGCTTGAGGCCTTCTGTTTCTTTTTCTTTCTTTCTTTTTTTGAGACAGAGTCTCACTTTGTTGTCCGGGCTAGAGTGCCAAGGCGTCAGCCTTGCTCACAGCAACCTCAAACTCCTGGGCTCAAGCAATCCTTCTGCCTCAGCCTCTCCAGTAGCTGGGACTACAGGCATGCGCCACCATGCCTGGCTAATTTTTTTTTCTATATATTTTTAGCTGTCCAAGTAATTTCTTTCTATTTTTAGTAGAGACAGGGTCTCGCTCTTGCTCACGCTGGTCTCAAACTCCTGAGCTTAAACGATCCTCCCACCTCGGCCTCCCAGAGTGCTAGGATTACAGGTGTGAGCCACCGCGCCCGGCCGAGGCCTTCTTTTTCCCATCTGGAAAATCTGCTGGCAGAACTGGCTGGCCTCTGAGGTCTAACTTCGGTGACTTCTTCGCTCTAGGGCTTTCACCTGTTCTTCCTCTCGGACGATGAGTGTGACACACGGCCCTTCATCCTCATGAGCCTAGGAGCCGAGGTGATACGGATGAGGAGAGACAAATTTTATGAACTGATTGATGATGAGATAAGAGAGAGTTTGTCCAAGTCCAAGGTTGAGTACCCCAGGTCAGTGCTGGAAATGTGCATAAATCCCAGCAGATAAAATGAACAGTGTTTTCACCGGTTATTTTAGTAAAAGAAAAAAAAAAAATGCTGACAAGGGCAAAACGACACTGGTAGTTGTACACTACAAATTGGCTCAATCCTTTTGATAATTTTAGCATTATGTTTCAAGGGCTATAAAACTGTCTCAACCCTGTGAGGCAGTGATTCATTTGTGAATTTATCTTTACATAGCCAAAATATGGGGAAAGCTACCCACATTAAGATGTTCACAGCAGTCATATTCATAATAGAGAGAAAAACAATGACACCACCACCCAGGTGTGCTTCACTAAAGGGATAGTTTAGAAAATTGTGAGAAATTCTTTTGATAGAATGTAATTGTTTTATTTTAAAAAGGTAAGTTTAATGGCTCTATAGCAGCAGGGTAAAATGGGTGATATAATGATATATGAAAGGGCCGCACAAAATTGTATGTATACCATGACCACAGCTTTTAAAGCACTTGTATAAGAAAAACCTAAAAGGAAATAAGCAAAAATGATAATGGCTATGGTGTTATCCAATTTGTAATAATTTTTTTCTGTGGAAGGCAGGACTAAAGGGGACTTTCTGGTTATATGTTATATATTCCTCTCATGTTTGCTCTTGCAATGAGTATGCATTGCTTTTATAATGAGGGAAACAAGATACATTTTTAACAGTTGTCAGTGTAGAACATTCCACGTGGGTTTATTTTTTTTTTCTTTTCCCTGTTCCCCAAATTTTCAGTAGTGAATGACATACTACTTTTATAATTCTCAAAAATATCTGTCTTGAAAGATTAGATAAAAAATGTTTCTTTGTACTTCTTCATAGTTCCCAAATTTTCCAGAGAGAAAGTTAATGCTTTTATGATGGAGAAAATAATTTTTTTAAATGTAAACATTTATTTATTACCCAGACCAGTGGTCTCAAAACTGTTTTCATCTCATACCACTATTACTAAAAAGTGTTTGAGTATGTACTTCCTGGTGTACATATGTAATATAAATGACATGTGGTTTTTTTTTTTTTGTTTTTTTTTTGAGACAGAGTCTTGCTCTGTTGCCCAGGCTAGAGTGCCATGGCATCAGCCTAGCTCACAGCAACCTCAGACTCCTGGCTCAAGCAATCCTTCTGCCTCAGCCTCCCGAGTTGCTGAGACTATAGGCACTCACCACCACGCCCAGCCAATTTTTTTTTTCTATTTTTAGTTGTCCAGCTAATTTCTTTCTATTTTTATTAGAGATGGCATCTCGCTTTTGCTGAGGCTGGTCTCGTTTGACCTCAAGTGATCCTCCTACCCTGGCCTCCCAGAGTGCTAGGATTACAGGCATGAGCCACTGCACCTGGCCAATAACATGTGTTAATTAATTTATTTTTAATTATTATATCCACATACAGTATTACTGCACTGATATATATTATAAACATATAAAACAGATCTTTAAAAAGGTAAGACAGGCCAGGCACAGTGGCACACACCTGTAGTCCCAGCTACTTGGGAGGCTGAGGCAGGAGGATCACTTGAGCCCAGAAGTTTGAGGTTGCTGTGAGCCTGGCTGATGCCATGGCACTCTAGCTGGGGCAACAGAGTGAGACTCTGTTGCAAAAAAAATTTTTTTTTGGTTTTAACAGTTATGTATTTATTCTAGTGTGAATTAGAAAAACAACATGACTAGCTTACTATCCCCATTATTTGACAGATTTTGTTGCTTAGGACAAAGCTAGAGTAAATATTTAAGTAAAAGAAACTAAGTGGATTTAAGAAAAATCATTAGTAAATTTAACACATTGACTGCCACACACAAAAAACCAGAAACATTTCCTTGGGGCATAGTATTTTATTACAAAAATAGAATAAAAACTTCAAGTGTAATTTAAAGATAAACATAAATATAAAAATGAAATTTATTGACTTCTATTCATTTAATCCATGTTTTTAGGATTAAATTGTCAATATTAATTGCAACAATAAGAACATCAAGAGTTGCGCGCGGATAAAAAAAAAAAAAAAAAGAACATCAATAAATAAGATTTTATGTGTGCTCCGGGCTCAAAACTAAAAGTGAGTTAAATACAACTCTTATGGCAGCTAATCTGTTAAAGAACAAGTGATATGTAGATATGGCCAAAATTGGAGCATTTTTGTGAGAAAAACAGTCAAGAAATACTGGTGGTTCCTTCCAGTTCAAAGATGCCACATATGTCTGATTCCTCTGTCCTACCGATGTAGAAAATGGGTTTTAGACCTATGTACTCAAAAAGAGTTTAAGGAGCCTTTGCTGCACACATAATGCCTGCCACGTGGCAGGTATCAGAGCATTTCTGTTGACTTGGAATTCAGGAAAGGCTTACTCACACTCGAGGGGACCAGATGGAACACACAGCATCTGCACGGCCCAGTCAGCACTTTGCCACACTCGTCTGTAATGCTGACAGACAGGATTCTGTCTTTTTAATTTTTTTTGAAACAGAGTCTCACTTTGTTGCCCAGGCTAGAGTGAGTGCCGTGGCGTCAGCCTAGCTCACAGCAACCTCAAACTCCTGGGCTCGAGCAATCCTCCTCCCTCAGCCTCCCGAGTAGCTGGGACTACAGGCATGTGCCACCATGCCCAGCTCATTTTTTCTATATATATTAGTTGGCCAATTAATTTCTTTCTATTTATAGTAGAGATGGGGTCTCGCTCTTGCTCAGGCTGGTTTCGAACTCCTGACCTCAAGCAATCCACCCACCTCGGCCTCCCAGAGTGCTAGGATTACAGGAGTGAGCCACCGCGCCTGGCCAGGATTCTGTCTTATTTGTTAATTGTTGAACTCTGCTAAAGCAGACAGAAAGCATATCCATTATCTAGCTCAAATCACTTGTTTAATTGAGGACTTGTTTTAATTGAGGACTTGTTTTAATTGAGGACTTGTTTTAATTGAGGACTCTGAGGTCCTGAAGATCTCAGAACCAGTGGCAGAAGTACCTGTCTCCTGAATACCATGGGCTGGGACAGCCTGAAAATCACCCCTCCAGGGCACACCATGCCAGAGAGCATAAATAGCTGCATCCGTGAGAAAGTCAGGGAAGCCCCAAGGGCCAAAATGAAGACGATCCCAAAACCAAGCAAATAGGGTGAGCTAAAGCTGGGATGGCCTTGGAGGGCTTAAGGGCATCATGGCATGAATTTTTATAGCCTGCAAGGACAGATGCTTTCAGCTCAAGTAAGGGAGGGGATAGGAACTGAGGAACCCCCACCCCCACCCCCGCAGCATGAGAAGGTGACATGTGGAAGCTTGTCTGTCTTAACTTGGACTCTGGGTCAAAAAATATATATCCCTTAAGAATCAGTAATCACATGCTTGCCCCCTTGAAGGTTTTGGTGAGTCCCTTAGCCTCTTTGGCCCTAGTTTCCATGTTTGTGAAATTGGGTGGTTGTGAAAACAAATGAGTTAAACAATGTAAAGTACTTGACACATGTTAAGTTCTAAGTCAGAGTTTGCTATTGTTGTTATTTACTATGTGAGAAATTGGAAGTTAATGGAACTTTTAAAGTGGAGGACTATCTAGTGCTGGTAGATGTTTTGACAACCTGCTCTCCAGGAGGTGGGAGGACCCTGCTTTGTAGTGTTTGCTGATTTCCTTTCTTTTCTTTTCTTTTCTTTTCTTTTCTTTTCTTTTCTTTTCTTTTCTTTTCTTTTCTTTTCTTTTCTTTTCTTCTCTTCTCTTCTCTTCTCTTCTCTTCTCTTCTTTTCTTTTCTTTTCTTTTCTTTCTTTCTTTTTTTTTTTTTTTTGAGACAGAGTCTCACTTTGTTGCACAGGCTAGAATGAATGCCATGGTGTCAGCCTAGCTCACAGCAACCTCAAACTCCTGGGCTCAACCAATCCTCCTGCCTCAGCCTCCCGAGTAGCTGGGACTACAGGCATGCGCCACCATGCTCAGCTCATTTTTTTCTCTATATATTAGTTGGCCAATTAATTTCTTTCTATTTATAGTAGAGACGGGGTCTCGCTCTTGCTAAGGCTGGTTTCGAACTCCTGACCACGAGCAATCCGCCCGCCTCAGCCTCCCAGAGTGCCAGGATTACAGGCGTGAGCCATTGTGCCCGGCTGTGTTTGCTGATTTCTGGGGTGTAAATACTGCTACCAAGGCCAATTTCAAACTGTTGACCTTGTGTTGCTAAACATGGAGTTGAGAAGAGATGCTCACAGTTAGCTTTCGTGAGCAGGCAGAGGCTGGCATTGTCATATTGCTGAGACTAACAGGGCCAGCATGTGGCCTCTGCTGACCTCTGGGTGTTTTCTTAAGGCAGTCTCTATGGATCAAAGTCAACTTTGTCCTTGTCAACATAACCTAGCCAGAAGAACATTCTGATTTGTTAGTAATTTATTAGGCTTACTTCCTTAGGTAAGAGAGTACAGGCAAGTCCATTGAAGTTTAACACACCCTTGCCTTGCTGTGGTCTCAGAAGGAAAGAGGCCAATGGGTGCTGAGCCCACCCCAGCCTACCCCCACATTCCCACCGTCACGTGCCATGAGTGAAGGGGGCAGCATCGACCCTGAGCACCATGAGCAGTCCGAGGCGGCCACCAATCTACTTCCTGTCTCTGTAGATTCGCCTGTCCTGGATATTTCACATAAATGGAGTCACATAATATGTATAAACCACACTTTATTTATCCATTTGTCAGTTGATGGATAATTGGATTATTTCCACTTTTAGGCTATTATGAATAATGCTGCTGTGAATATTCCTGTACAAGTATAGACATTTGCATTTCTCTTAGGTATACCTAGGAATGGAATTGCAGGGCCATATGGTGACTGTATGTTTAACTTTTGAGAACCTGCCAGTATGCTTTCCATGGCGGTTGCTCCAGTTTACATTCCCCCCAGCAATGTATTGGAACTTTTGTTTCAGTATCCCCACATCCTCATCAATATTTATTATTATTAATCTTTTTGACTGTAGCTGTTCTAGTGGGTGCAAGTAGTATCTCATTGTGGTTCTGATTTACATTTCCCTGATGGTTAATGATCACATATGGAATTCAAATTTTTCAATAGTTACATTCTAAGAAGTAAGAAGAATCAAGTGAAATTAATTTTAATAATTTGTTTTATTGAAGTCAATATGTCTAAAGTATTATCATTTCAACATGTTATCAATATAAAATTATTAAGGAGATATTTTATATTCTTTTGTCCTAAGTCTTTGAAATCTGGTGTGTATTTTACACTCGCAGCTCATTTCTATTTGGACTGGCCACACTTCAGCTACTCGGTAGGCACATGTGGCTCGTGGCTGCTGCATGGGACAGCGCAGATCTAAGGGAATGAGTTGTGGGGAGGGAATGGAGGCAGAGGGAGAACCTGGGAAAGACAGAGAGGTGGGATGACACCCCATGTGCATAGGGATTGGAAAGAGGGGCAGGAGGCAAGACTTGGGGGGCACGGGCAGGGAGGGGCTGGCACGAGAACCTCAGCTTCTGTGCCTGCCCTCCAGTGATGAAGAAATATGCCAGAAGTTCCTCAAGGAGAACAGCTGGAATATGTTTCAGAAGGACCTGTTGCGGCTGCTAGTGGAGCCTTGCCGGAGTCCACTGTTTAGCCCAATCCGGCCCAAGAAGAAAGGGATCTACGACCCCAAGTGCCTGGTCCTGGATTTGTGTAGCATCAACAAGAAGACTCAACCTCATCATCCTGTTTTTATGGCACCCCGGAAATACCTCCCTCCACTGAGGATTGTCCAGGGCATCAGGGCACCCAGGTACAAAATCCAGGAGCTCCTGCCTCAGTATAAGAGTGCGGGAGTCCTTGTTTAGAATCAATAAAAGGTGTTGGACTGGCCACCATGTCTGCTAAGTGACCACCATGGCAGCTGTGGGACTTGGAGGAAGAGGGCCTGGAGGGCTGAGCTATGGGTCCAGAGGGGTGTTTGGGGACAGCAACTGGGGCACAGCCTCCCTTTGGGTGCCTGATTGAGTGATTAGATGGTCAGGAGTCCAGGTGTGGATGGGTTAATAGCTGGGGACGGCCTCAGGGTGGGAGGGTGTCATCTGGTGAGCTGGGTGGGAGGTGGGGTAGAGTGAGGGAGCAGGTGGTGGCCAGATCAAAGTGGTCAAGGCTACAGTTGCGAACACAAATGCCTTCTGAGGCCAGACAGGTCATCTAAAGGAGCAGAATGGCAGGGCTGGGGCGGCAGTGCTGGGGACCTGCTGTGTACATTCTCCATCCAGATGGAGCAACTAACCACTCTTTGCCCCTGTCATCTGATGTCATGCCAGAAAATGAAGCAGGCCCTGTATTGCCCGTCTGTAGATTTTTCAAGAGAATCAAGAAATGTAATATATATATATACATATATATATTATATATATATACACATATATATGTATATATATATATATATATATATATTTTTTTTTTTTTTTTTGAGACAGAGTCTCGCTTTGTTGCCCAGGCTAGAGTGAGTGCCGTGGCATCAGCCTAGCTCACAGCAACCTCAAACTCTGGGCTCAAGCAATCCTCCTGCCTCAGCCTCCCGAATAGCTGGGACTACAGGCATGTGCCACCATGCCCAGCTAATTTTTTCTATATATATTAGTTGGCCAATTAATTTCTTTCTATTTATAGTAGAGATGGGGTCTCGCTCTTGCTCAGGCTGGTTTCGAACTCCTGACCTCAAGCAATCCGCCCGCCTCGGCCTCTCAGAGTGTTAGGATTACAGGCGTGAGCCACTGCGCCTGGCCACAAAATGCAATATTTTAGATTATTCCTATTGGTTTTTAAACATGAGCAACTAATTGAAATTGTTTTAAAATAGTGTCAGACAGACACAACACATACATGGGCTGTGTTGGGCCTGCAGGCTGTGGGCTGGGCCTCTGTCAGACTGGCAGTGCCTGGCCAGAGAGTGGAGTGAGAGTATGTGTGATAGGTGAGGGTGGGGGTGGTGATACAAGGAGCCAGAGAGAGGCAGATGGGTCAGCATGACAGGAGCTGTGACACAGGGGGCAGGCCAGACACACAGATGCAAGAAGGTGACAGCTAAAGAGGTTACCTCTGTCCCTTTGGGATGGGGTGGGTCTTTAATCTGGGGCCGCCTGTCCCTGGCCTGGGCCTAGAACTCAGGGTTCTTGTCTCCAAACAGCTTTCACACCACAGACCAAGCCCCAGGTCCCCCCACTCCCTTAGGAAACCCCGCTGGTTAGCATGAGAGCGTTGAGGGGCCTGGTAGAGGCCATGGCTGCAGGTCGGGAGCCTGGGCCTCACCTCCCCCACCCTGGGTGAAGAGCGGGCTCTGAGGAATTCCTGAGTGCTGAGCTGGGAACCCGGGAACTCTGGCGAGCCTGGCTCTGCTTCTCTTTCACTGGACTCACTTGAGCACTTCAAATCCTTGACCTGTACCTCAGTTTCCCCAATGGTGAAATGAGCAAGTTGGCCAAGATCGATGATTTTCATGAATGAAGGGTGAGTACAGTTTGAAAAGCATATTCAACATTATAATTCTGCTTGTTGAATTTAAAAGAAAACTGTTTTCATGTTGCGCACCCAGAAAGGAGGTGTATGACATTTTTCTCTCAGACACGGGTGTGGATGTTAAAGGGTAAAGAGGCAGTGGACTTTGGGACCTTGATTCGCTGATAGCCTCAAAGCCAAGGAGTCAGGGATGGCTGCTGCAGTCCTGGAAGGGCTGTCTGTGACCTACAAGGACAAGGGGTCACTCTGCTGGAGCCAGGTAAGTTGGGGTATCTGACTGTATTTAGGGATCTTTTTGCATTTGGGGCTGTGGCTCCAAGTTGATGACGTGAACTTCTTGTTAATTCATTTGAAATTTACTTATCAGCACTTGCTCCTTGGCAGTCACAGGAGGGTAAGGTGCTGTCTCTGTTGCCCTTTATTCTGTAGGTGAGGGGTCAGCAGACTCTTTCTGTAAGGGGCCGGATAGTAAATACTTTAGGTTTTGCAGGCCATGTTGTCTCTGTTACAGCTGCCCACGAAAGCAGCTGTGGAAAAGATGTAAACGAATAGCTGTGGCTGTGTTCCAACAAAACTTTACTTACAAAACAGGTGGCAGGCCAGATTTGACCTGCAGGCCATAGTTTGCTGACCCCTGCTCTAGGCAATAGGGAGCCCTTGAAGATTCTTGAGCAGACATGGCATGGCCAAAAGAAGGGAGAGGAGCTAACATAATTGGGCACTTATTATATGACAGTCACCTTGCTGAGCATCTGCTGTGGCATCCAGTGACCTGTTGGGTCCTGCCAGCTCTGCCACTTAGTGGTTGTTGAGTATTAAAAGAGGTGGTACTTATATGACAAGGTGAAAGATTTTGCTCACCAAGATCCCTGGGTCCCACTTCTTGGGAATTGAGAAAAAAAGCTTCTAGAATAACAGGCAGAGCATGTTTTCTAGGGGAGCAATGGGGGAGAAAGTAGCCTAGAAGAGCAATGGGGGGCGAGGGTGCTGAGTGGGGAGAGAGACGGGGCTGGGCTTCAGGAGGTCTGAGGGGAGCAGAGAGCAAGGGCAAAGCTTTTCTGAAGCTGCTGCATATGTAACAGAAGAACCTGAGAACGAGAAATGTCTAAAGAGGGCTTCGGGAGCTTTACTGGGCATCAAGAACGTGTCCTCCTTGGCATTTGTTTGAGAAACTAAGTGAACATTCAAATAGCTCTTAATGACAGTATGATGCAATACTGCTGTCTCTGGGTTGGTCCAGTCACCAGGCAGAGTGGGCAGCATGAGGCCTTAGTTATATTCAGGTTGTATGTGTGAAGTCCCTGGCACATGGTAGGTGCTCAATACACGTTCAGTGTTATTAGCATCTTTTTTACCAAGATCAACTTGATCATCCAGAGACTCTCTTCCTCCTTCTTCAAGGGACTAGGAAACAAGACTTTGGAAGACTGGGCCCTCATAGTCAGTGATACAGGCCATCACCAAGTGATTTGGGCTGGGGGCCCTGGCTGACTCCTCGCCCAACCCCCACTCTTCTCTAAGTGAAGGGGAAAGGAATTTTTTTGTTGTTGTTCTCTTTTTTTTTTTTTTTCTGAGCACTGTCTTTTACTATTTATTTTTATTTATTTCGGCATATTACGGGGGTACAGATTTTAAGGTTTCAATAAATGCCAGGGGAAAGGAATTTTTAATAATTGCACAAGGAGAACAAGAGAAGCTGCCTGAAATCTATCTCCCCGCCTAGGGGAGATCATAGGCTTTTAAAGCAGGGCCTGGGGCAGGTCATGGTGTAACTAACAACGGGCTACTGCACTGGGGCAGGTCATGTGCATTGGGGCAGGTCATGGGGCCTGGTGATTCTTGGCATGATGCCTTACCCTATGAGGCTGGGGGAGTTTGTCTTCACTCCCTTTTCTTTTCTTTTTTTCTTTTTATGGGAGGACAGGTCTCACTTTGCTGTTGGGCTAGAGTGCAGTGGTGCAATCATAGTTTACTGCAACCTTAAATTCCTGGGCTCAAGCCTTGGCCTTCTGAGTAACTGGGACGACAGGCACACACCACCCCACCTGGCTAATTTATTTTTCGTAGAGGTGGGGTCTCGCTATATTGCCCAGGCTGATCTTGAACTCCTGGGCTCAAGCAATCCTCCTGCCTTGGCCTTCCAAAGTGCTGGGATTACAGGCATGAGCCACTGTGCCTGGCCACATTCCCTTCTTTTTTATATGCCTCCTACTCAATTTGCTGTGTTCTTCCCTTCTTTGTTGGTACCTTAAATTAGGCGTCTGCCTGTCTCTTCAGCTCTAGATAGAACTTTCTGCCTCAGATCCCTTGTGACACCACAAAGTTGGTGTCTGGATTGGCTGGCTGCGGGTGAGGGCTGTTCCCCTCTTGCTCCCTGATTGAAGACTGGTCACACGGAGGAAGGCAGTGGACTCAGGGCTTGTAAGCTTTAACAAAACTGGTCATCTATGATGTTAACGGTTAGAGACTGAGACCATAGCTTTTCCTGAGAGCAGATTTTTATCTTGAAGTAGATGCTGTCAGGAAGTCCTTCCTGTCATAACTTAAAAACTCATGTTACTGTAAAAGACTTTTTCTTGTTGTGTATAAGGTAGAGATGGGGAAGAATTGCTCATCACTCTTCTGGAAGCCTCCTCCCAATTAAGGCAGCCCCTTTCCTCTTTCCACTTGTCCAGTTTTACTGCTATCACAGAGCCACGGGTGGCAGTTATGAGCAGGGGTTCTAGACTTAGGCTGCTCTGCCCCAGACCAGCTGTGTGACATTAGGCAAGTGACTTTTCTTTGCCTCAGTTTCCTCATCTGTAATATGGGAATAACAAAAGCATCTGTTTCATAAAGTCATGAAGATTGAATTAGGTCATTCATGTAAAGCATGAAATTCGGAGTTTGACTTTCATAAAGCAGATGCCTGGGGTAGGAGGAAAGGGGGCTGGAAGGGACAAAATGGTACAGATAGCGGGTCTGTGAGCCCTGCAGACCAACAGGGAAGCTGGCCTTGCCATCAGAGATGAACTGAAGTGTCCTTGGTGTGGGTATTTCTCAGTTTAACAGATGACAGCAGCTAGGGCACTTGTACACATGGAAAGCTCTCACCAGTGAAGCATTCTGCATTTGCACATTGGCTGCTCCATTTTTGTTCATATCCTCATTGGCTTCGAAGATTACCAGCTATGGGGTATTCCTCCTCCTCTTTCTCCTCTTTGGGAGAGAGCCCTGGAGACCACTGGCTGCCACCTGATCCCCCCTTCCCATCACACCAGTGCTGTCTTCTGTCCCTCTCTTGGTCCCTCAGCCTCCAGGTTCCTGGGCATCTCCATGAGACAGGGGGGCCTATGAGAGCTGGCAGGACTAAAGCTAAAATCTACAGGAATCCAACCAGCAGATATGCTCTGGGGAGAGGAGCTGGTCAGGGTTTGGAGATACAGGACCCAAGCAAAATCCCTGGCCTCAAGGACCTTATGTTCTGGATTGGTGGTGAAGGAACAGACAAGAAATGCACCTAGAAAAATCAGGGTCATTAATCATGGCTAAATGCCAGCAAGAAGGCCAATGTATCCAGAATGGAGTCAAAGTAGAGAGAAATGGCAAAGAGACGAAAGCAGAGGGAGCCTGGGGGCCAGATCAGAGTCGTGTGAAGGAGCTTTTAGAAGGTTCTTAACAGAGGAGGAGTATGCTCTGGCCACAGACAAGTAAGCACAAGGGTGGAAGAGGGTGGGGCTTGGGGAGGAAACCACTGCAATGATCCCAGTAGTGAGATTGTGGGGGCTTCAATTGAGTGGTTGCGGTGAAGGTGTTGAGAAGGGACTGATCCTGGACATGCTCTGTTGGCAGAACTGAGAGACTTTGCTGTTGGACTGAATGTGAGGAACAGGAGAGTCGAGGCTGACTCCAAAGACTTTGGTTGGAGCAGGTGGAGGGATGGGGTAGCCATTTCCTGAGATAAGATAGGCGGTGAGAGAAGTGCAGGTGGCTCTCGGGAGTGTGGTTTCAAACAGTTTGAAGAAAAAAGATTTAAGGATGAGGGATTTAACACATGTAAAAAAACTTAGAACAGCATTTAGCCCTTCGTAACACAAATGCAAGGTTGATGTTATACCCAATTTTTAAATGAGACAGTTGAAGTTCTAAGGCTTAAGTAACCTGTCTACTATATCTCTTTGAGACCCTGCTTTTGAATTCTTTTGGATATACTGTTGACCCTTGCACAACGTGGCTTTGCACAGTGCGGGTCCACTTATAGAGGATGTTTTTCAACCAAACGAAACCCAAATATATGGAGAGCCCACTGTTCCTATACACGGGTTCTGCAGCAGGACTTGAGCATGCCTTGAGTATGTGTGGATTTGGGTATACTCGAGGGTCCTGGAACCGGTCCCTGAGTATACCGAAAGACGACTGTATACTTAAAAATGTTGTTGCTGGATCATATGGTGGTTCTATGTTTAATTTGGTCAGGAACTGTCATACTGCTTTCCATCGTAGTTGCACCGTTTTACAGTTCTGCCAACAGTGCACAAGGGTTCCAACTCTTTCACATCCTTGCCAACCCTTGTTATTTCTGTTTTTTTGATAGTAGCCATCCTAATGGTTATGAGGTGATATGTCACTGTGGTTTTGACTTGCATTTCTCTGATGATTAGTGATATTGAGCATCTCATCACGTGTGTGTTAGCCATCTGTATGTCATCTTTAGAGAAATCTCTATTCAAGTCCTTTGCCTATTTTTATAATCAGGTTATTTGATTTTTTGTTATTTAGTTGTAGGAGCTCTTTATTCTGGATATTAACCCATAATCAAATATATGATTGAAAATATTTTCTCCCATTTTGTAAGTTGCCTTTTGACTGTTGATTGTGTCTTACTCTTTTAATAAATATTACGTGAGCAGGGACTTTGAAACTTTGTAAATATCCCATTCCTCATCAAACTTTCCACTTATTCATTTATTTATATTAATAGAATTGGACTCATGACTTCCTGTTTTATTCAAGGGGTTATCATCTGTATCATTACACAAATCCTTCTACATTTTGATGCTTGAATTGTCATAGATTTGGACAATGGAAGCCACTTCAAGCCAGCTTCTGTGTCCTTTTGATATGTCCCCATCATTCTTTGAGCACTTTTTGGCTTCCTGCACAGGATATTCCAGGATGATCTTGTACCTTCCCTGCTGCAGCCCATTTCTCCAAGTACTGTGGTTCCTTTTCATAGAGAATGGTATTTAGAAGCTTCTGACCCTGGCTTTGCTGCTGCTGTAACTCGTGGCTTTGAGAGACTCAACATCTGATCTGGAGAAGCAAACGTTATCAACCTGCCAGAAGAAAGCCTTCATTTTACAGATGGAGACTGAGGCCCAGACAGGGTCAGTTGACCAAGGTCCCCAGCTGATGGCAGAGCTTATAGTACAACTGGAGCCTCTGACTCCCTGTCCAGTGCTCTTTCCCTATCAATTCATACTGCTAGCTAAAAGACATGATCCCAGCAGGGCCTGGCTCTCTCCGGACCTTACTTTCCTCTTTTGTCCTCTGAGGGTTATCTTTGCTCTGGGGCTCCAGGACCACCTGAGAACTGACCTTACCTCTGAGCTCTTTATGAGCCATAGCCTCCTGGAGAACTTAAATTACAGAGGAGGCTCTGCTTTGGCTTTTATCACCAGCCCTGGTGGACTTGGAGCTTGCAAACCAGTCCCAGCCTGGGACGAGTTGTCTAAGTGCACAGACCTGGGCGGACACCTGGTTTGTCTCCTCCAAGGCCAGAGACTCAAGGAATATGTGCTTCCCTGAAGCCCATCTCAGTCTGCTAATACCTGTCTCATAGGGGCATCAACAGGAAAGAAAATTGGATTCAGGACTGATGCTAGGTTGGAAAGGCAATCGGAAGGGCCTCCTCCACCTGTTCTCAGGCTCCCAAACCCACCTAGGGGGAACATCAGAAACTGTCTTCTCACATCTGGGGGCCAGGGTCTCATAAGCCTCACATCAAAGTTAAGAACCCCTCTGGTATTCCGTTAGAGAATGTTTCCTGCGCCTGATTTGGGGATAGGTGGTGCTTCATCTGACCTGTACCCTCTGGTTTGATCAGCCATGATAGAAACTTCCAGCCTCGAAAGCCCTGACTATTCAACCAGTGCGTATGATAGCGATGTCGTACAAGCAGCAGTCAGAAATTCTGAGCTTTCTCTGTTGTATCCAGCTGACATTTCCTAAGTACCTGCTATATGTTGCAGCCTGTGGTTACAGAAATGATTTATTTTGAGACAGAGTCTCACTCTGTTGCCCAGGTTAGAGTGCTATGGTATCAGCCTAGCTCATAGCAACCTCCAACTCCTGGGGGCTCAAGTGATCCTTTTGCCTCAGCCTCCTGAGTAGCTGGGACTATAGGCATGGCCACCACACCTGGCTTTTTTTTTTTTCTTTCTATTTTTAGTTGTCTGGCTAATTTCTTCCTATTTTTTTAGTAGAGACAGTGGGGGGGGGGGCGGTGTCTCTCTTGCTCAGGCTGGTCTCAAACTTCTGAGCTCAAGCGATCCTCCCACCTCAGCCTTCCCAGAGTGCTAGGATTATAGGCAGGAGCCACTGCACCCAACCCCGCATAAATGATTTAAACCTGAGCGCAATCCAGTAGGCTTTTAGGTAACAATTACGGTGCAAGTTCCATCTATATACAAGAGGAAAAAGTAGGAGCTGCAAAGGAAAGGGCGTAACTTCTCACATTCAGTTCCAGCACTTGGGAGTGTCAGGTTCTTATAGGCAAGCCTTTGTGCAGAAATTAGAATTTGAGTTGGGCCCTGAACAATGATTTGGCCAAGTGAAAATAGTGGAAAGGGGACCACAGGCAGAAGGAATAGCACAATAAAACTATGGAACCACCAAAGTACAAGGTCATCTTAAGAACAGCAGAGCACCTTAAAATAACCTTTATTTTTTTTAAAGTTAATATATGCAATATAGGAAACTGAAAAACACGAGAAGCAAAGAACAAAGTCATCCACAATCACAAGCATTTCACAGTTGGACATGTCCTTCTAGATCCTGACACATACACAACATCCAATTTTATGGGATTGAGATAGTACAGTATGCATCATGCTTTTTCACACATCATGAATATTTACCAATCGAAAATCTCAAAGCTATGTGAGTATTTGGATAACCAAGAATACACTACACCAACTCAATCTGTTAGGGAAAAAAATGTAATCCTGCCTTTCTTGGGACGAAAATTTCAAAGACAAAAATGGCAACAGGCCTCTAGATAAAAGTACTGGCAGAGTTCCGATTAAAATACTTCATTCCCTTAATGCTCAATTTAAAATCAAACATAAAGCAATAGAAAACACTAAGTATAATGTTTCTAAGAGAATTCATTATCAGATCTATATCATTAAAGTATTAGCAAGAAGGTATGTTTCTATTGAATTACTGAATATATTCTTATAGTATAGCCAAAAGGGATGCACACACATCAATGGCCATCATCAAAATGTAAATATGAACACATCTGCATACTTCTCTCATTTCATACTTCCTTCTGCTCCTCTGCTGCCAACCTAATGAACAAATCCTGATATACACTGCTCAGAGGTGGTTTAACAATTCCATGTCCAAGATGCATCTCTTCTATCAATTATTACCAAGATAATCACAAAATGGCTATTCACTAGTTCTTTTTATCATAAATTGTCACCTCAAGACATCTTCCAAAGCTTAGATGTTGCAAAATAAGGAACTTTGTCCACAATAAAGATACTTTACTAAAAATGCACATATAGACCAACGGTTATAATCTAAAGCCATCTTCTAGATATGGAGATACTAGCAAAGAGCCCTTCCCTTCACCCTTCCTCTTCCCCCACTCCAGAGACTAAGTACAGGACTAAGTCTAGCTCCAAGAGGTGGATTAACAAAGGTCACTCCCAGAAGACAGTCCTTCCTAAAAACTAACAAAAGGACATATATAAAGGGATTATTTAACTAGCTCTATTTTTAACATATTTTGAGTATTAGGATTTGTTTATCCTTTAATACACAGCAATATTAACTAAAATGCACATGTAGAACAATGGTTAACTAATCTAGCTCACTGGCACAGAACCCTTCTCTGCATACTTTCTCTTCTCCTCCCCCACCGCCCAGTGATGGCATACTCTCTAAGATATCAAGTTTAACAATTCCATTCCCCAAATGCAACCACTCCTATGAAATAACAAAAAACACTCAAAGGGTGTTACTTTAGCCCTCTACTTTTAACATATGTTGTACACTTTTAAACATCAAGAAAGACTAGATGTTTCAAATAGGACTTAAGTTTTTTCCCACCATACACAGTAGAATTGAATGCACACTCATAACAAAAGCTACAATCTCAAAATGTCCTCTAAGTAGGAACATTCTAGCCTAGAACTCTTCCCCTTCCTACCTTCTACCAATCCAGTGGACAGGTCTAAGCATCTGTAATGCTTAGAGGGGATTTTAACAATTTCACTTCAGTAAGTATTTTTAAGAAAAATCTTTTCTATGAATTTTAACTCAGTCTACTCAATGCATTAGTTTACTAAACTCTACTTTTGTCATACACTGGCAACCTCTTTATCTAGAAAGACTAGATGTTGTAAATTAGGACTCATTAGTCCTTTATATACACTATATACACAGCAAAGTAAAATGAAATGCACAGACATAAGGGACAATAGTCAGTCTCACCTCACCATAACCACATTGGTATAAAGCCCTTTGCACTTTCTTTTCTTTCCTCCCTGAACAGCACAAATATCCTATACTGCTCAGACAAGTGTTTGATCAATTTCCAAAAGCCAGTATTTAGTGAATTTTAACAAAAGGTTATCTACAAAATGTGTTATTTACTACCTCTACTTTTAACATACTTTGTGCACTTCTAAACATCTAGAAAGACTAGATGTTTCAATTAAGGACTTAAGTTTGTCCTCTATATACACAGTAGTGTTGAATACACACATGTAACAATGGTTACAGCTGAAAGTGTCTTCTAAAAAAGAACATTCTGGTCTAGAATCCTTCATTTCTTCCAACTCTTCTTCACCAACAACCCAGTGGATATAGGCACATGTGTCACTCAGATGTGATGTTATCATTTCACTTCCAGAAGTCCTTTTCAGAAGATAGCCTTTCTATGAATTTTAACACAAAATGTACAAAATGTTATCTTACTAACTCTACTTTTGTCATACATTGGCAACCTCTTTAATATCTAGCGACTAGATATTATAAAATTGGGACTCATTTGTCCGGTATATATACAATATATACAATACAGCAAAGTTAAATGAAATGCACATAACGTACAGGGCAATGGATAAGCTGAGATTCTCTCGTGTACACAAGCAAAACACTCTTTGCAATTTCTTCCCTCCCACCTCCCTCAACCTAGTGAACAAGTAGAGAGTGTACTGTTCACAGAGGTGGATTAACAATTCCACTTCCAAACACAATATTTCCCATCAGTTTTTAAAAGCTATTTACAAAGTGTTATTTTACTACTTCTACTTTTAAATACATCAAGCACTTCTAAATATCTAGAAAGACTAGATATTTCATATAAGAACTTGTCCACTATGTACACAGCACTGTTAAATAAAACTGCACGCACATAGCAATGGTTATAATCTGAAGTATCGGCTAAATATGACCATTTTGGTCTTGAACCATTCCATTTCCTTCTCTCTGCCTTATATCCAGTGGACAAGTACAGGCATGTGTAATGCTTAGAAATGGTCGAACAAATTCATATCCAAAAGTAATTTACAGAGGACAAGCTTTCCTATGAATTTCAACACAAAGTATACAAAATGTGCTAATTTTACTAACTACTTTATCATACACTGGCAACCTCTTTAACATCTAGAGACTAGATATTGCAAAATTAGGACTCATTTATCCATTATATACATTATATATATCCATATATACACACAGCAAAACAAAATGCACAAAACATAAGAAAACTGATATCTGATAATGTCCTTTTGCCAATTCCTTCCCTCACCTCCTCCAAACCATTGAACGAATATAGATGGTACTATACTGCTCACAGAGATGGTTTAACAATTCTATTTTCAGAAGACAGTATTTCCTGTGAACTTTAGCAAAAAGATATTTACAAAGTGATATTTTACTACCTCTACATTTAACATACGTTGGGCACTTCTAAACATCTAGATAGACTAGATGTTTCGGGTAAGGATTTTTTTTATTTGTCCACTATATACACAGCAGTTGTGAATAAACTGCGCACATGTAACAGTTATAATTTGAAAGTGTCTTCAAAATATGAACATTCTGGCCTAGAACCCTTCCCTCCTCCACCAACCCAGTGGGCTATTAATGCTCAGATTTTCCAGAAGACAATCTTTCCTACGAATTTAAAAACAAAAATGTACAAACTATATTACTTTACTAATTCTACTTTTGTCATACACTGGCAACCTCTTTTAACATCTAGAAAGACTAGATGTAAATTAGGACTTGTTTGTCCTTTATATACACTATATACACAGGTAAGACAAAATGCACAGACATAGGAACTATGGTTAATCTTGCCTCACTATAAGTGCACTGGCATAGAGCTCTTCCTTGTCCTCCCTCCTCCCCTGAACCCCTGCACAAACACAATGTGTACTACTCAAGAGGTGGTTTAGCCATTCCCCCCCAAAATTTCATATGAATTTTAACAAAAAGGTATTCACAAAGGGTATTACTACTACTTTTAACATATATCAGGCACTTCAGAACATCTAGCAAGACTAGATATTTCAAAAAAGTACTTAGTTTTGTGAACTATATATACAGTAATGAGAAATAAAATGCAAACACAAAACAATGCTTAAGAAAATGTCTTCTAAATATGACCAGTCTGGCACAGAATCTTCTCAAGGTTTTCCGCTCCATGTCCTTTAACCCACTGAACAAACGTGAACAAGTGTCGCTTCCAGAGGTGGTCTAACAATTCCATTTCAAAAAAGTCATTTCCAGAAGACATTTTTTCCTATGATTTTTTTTTTAAACAAATGGGCATTTACAAGATGTGTTATTTTCTAACTCTACTTTATCATACGTCGGCAACCTCTTTACATCTAGAAGGATTAGATGTAGTAAACGTTTTCTTTTAAAAGGTTGGGGGAAAAGTTGAGAGCAGCTTTTTCATATTATATACACAGGCCTTCTTCTATAATCGGCCAGTAAATCTTCCCAAAGGGTGGTGGGCATTTCCAAATGTGGTTATGTTTTTTTTCTTCTGTCTGGTGGCAGAACGAAGACCAACCGCCCGTCTGAAGGCCCGCTAACCGTTCCACCCGTCGTCATCCCGGGCTCCGCTCACCTTCCAGGCCCGTTAAGGCCTTTGTCCGTCGTTGTCAGGACTAAGTAGGGCGCGCCCCTTTGGTACAGAGCGGGCACAGCAAGACCCGGATCTGCGCCGCTCCACTGCCCAAGAAGGTGACCGAGCCTTGCGTCCACAGACCGGCCTTCTCGGGCTCTCCAAACCCTAATGGCCCTCCGCAGTGTTTGGGCGGTCGCCATTCTTCTCGCTCCGCCACACCCGCCGCCTCCCAAAGGCGCCGCGTTCTGGAAGCTTGGAAGGGGCTCAGCCTAGGCCGGGCAGGCCTGGGCCAAAAGACCAGGCGGCCGGCGGAGTCTGGCCTCAGAGAGGCCGCCGCCATCATCAGATCACCAAGGTGGGGTTGCCAGAGACGTTCGCCGCTGCTTCTAGGCCTGGGCCTCTCCGGAGGGCAACCACAGCGAGGGCTCCGGGTTCCGGCAGGGCAGAGGCCGCGGCCCCTCCCAGGGGGGCCCCCCAGCTCACCCGGAGCCCGAGGGCCTGGAAGGCCCAGAGGGCCCAACGGGCCCCGCGGGAACTGGCCGCTGCGTGTCTTACCGTGCTCTCTGCCGGAACTGACTTGGCAGTTCTCTTGGCGGGCAAGAAGGAGCGGCACCGGAAGTGCCCTCGCACTGAGGGCCCGCGAGCCATGGTTCCGGGACTGCAACGTTCCGGCTTGGAGGAAGGTGGGGGATGTAGTCACGTTGGGCCCGGACGCGGGAGGGCTCGGCCTACTTAACGGTAATTGTTACCGGCCTCAGAATTTCCTGGACGTTTGTATTTATCAATTTTCTTACTCCACTGCTGGATAAGAAGAGGCCAATCTTTCATTCATTCACTCATTCACCACCTATTTATTGAGCACCTACTGCTATAAGCACTGGGAGTGCAGCAGTGAAGAAAAAAAACACAGGAAAATTACTGCCCTCCTGAAATTTACATTCTAGTAGGGAAAACAGACAATAAAGAAGATCTTTTAAATGCATAAAAGGGCAGATAGCAAAAGTGCTATGGAAAAATAAAAAGTAGGGAAGAGGAAGTGTGGGTGTGGAATGTTTTCTATGATGGCCAGGTGACTGGAGCAAAGACCCGAAGGAGGTGAAGGAATGAGCCATGGTGAGGGATGTCTGGAAGGGAACAGCCAGCGCAGAGGCCAAAAAGCTGAAGCATATGGGCCTGTCCAGTCCCAGGACCAGCAGAGAAGCTGGGGAAGAGAGAAGAGAGAAATGGGAGCCACAGAAGGGCTTTGAACTGCAGAGTGGAGAAGCTGAAGTGGGGGCAGGCAGAGCAGCGAGACCAGGTAATAGGCTACTCTAGTCAACCATGTGAGATATGATAGGGGCTTAGACCAGGGTGATGCCAGAGGGCAGGAAGTGGTTGAATTTAGTGGGTGATTACAAGGTCAAATCTACGGGATTTGCTGACAGATCACGTGTGAAGTGTGAAAGAGAAATCAAAGACAAGTCCAAGACTTTTGGCCTGAGCAAATGAAAAAGGGGGCTGCTGTCAAGTTTGCAAGAAAGCATGAGAAAAGCAGGTTTTGGGGAGACTATCAGGAGTTCAGCTTTGGATGTGATAAATTTGAGATGCCTGTTTGACATTTAAGGGGAAATGTCAAGTAGACAATTGGATTTACGAGTCTGGCATTCAGGGGACGGCCTGAACTGGAGATACACATTTTAGAGTCAACAGGACATAGATGTCTTTAAAGCCATGAGGCTGCACGTGAGAACCAGGAGAAGACATGGAAGAGGTCTGAGCCCTGAGTCCTGGGTAATGTTTAGAGGTCAGGATGAGAAGGAACCAGCAGGGGGTCTGAGGAGTGATCAGAGTGGTAGGATAACACCTGAAAGAATGTGGTGTCCTGGAAGCAAATGAACAAAATGTTTCAAAGGGTACTAATAAACAGTGTCAAACACTGCTGATGGGTCAAGTAAAATAAGGTTGCAAATTGTACTTCCAGCTTTTATAATCAATGCTGTGATGAACATTCTTGTGAATTTCCAAACTTTGTGGAGATTTCTGAGTTCCTTTAGGTACAATTTTGGAAATGTAAAGAAAGTTCAAAGCATTGGCCTGGGCTTAAGACTCTTAATGCAGACCCAGACAAGATTCCCAGGAGGAAAATCCTACAGTCAGAAAGACTGCTTCAGTGAAAGGTGGGTGGGTAGGAGTGGTGAGAAAGCCAGGGGCTCTAGTCCACAATGAGATGACAAGGGCCTGAGCTGGGGGTGTGGCTACAGGAGTAGAAAACAGGTGAGGTAAGGCTTTATAGCATTGCAAAGAAAAAAACCACTGGGCTTAATACCTGGAGAGAGGAGGGAGGAGGGGAAGGAGGACCCATGGATCACACAAGGGTTTCAGATGCTAGAGCTGAGTGGGGTAGGTGGGTGGCTGGCACATTAACCAAGACAAAGAGCAGGAGAGGCTCCTGGTGCTCCTTCTGAGCTCCCCATCTCCTAAGCAGCTGGTTCCATTTTCCTGGAACCTAAAAATTGTTAACGAACCCACAAGGGTGTTTAATGTTGTTTGTCACACAGAAAGTCAATTACTGAGACAATGAGGATTGTCAAGGAAGAAAGGATTTATTTTAGGAGATGTTTCTACTGGAAGGAAGGAGGTATAACCCGTCTCAAATCCACCTATCTGATTAACAGGGTCAGGGGTTTTTTTGGAGGTGAAATTAATAATGTATGAGGGGAGTAAGCACCATTATGTGTTTGGGGTAGAGAGTAGGGCATGCAAGTGTAGTGAGAAATCATGATAGTACATACATCCTATGATCAAAAAATTGCAGATAAGTCTCTTTCAGGGTGGGGATTTTAGTATAATAATGAGTTAGGGGTTAATATTAGTCATTTTTTTAGCCTTGTGTGTAGGCTTAGTGGGTTCTTGGGCATAATCTGTGGTGGGGTATTGCTTATCTTGTCTTTTCTGGACAAATAGGTGGTGTAAGGCATTGTAGTTATCTCATGACTATAAGGAGGCTGCACCATTTCTGGGAAAGAGACTCAAAAGGGAGTGTATCAGTGTAACAGAAAGTTACAAAGTTCTGGTCAGTAAATCTTACTGGTTTAGGAACTCGAAACATAAGAGAATTACGAAAAAAAAAAAAGAATTATACAAAAAGATTATCTTGTTTATGGAGCCAATTACAAGGTGATGATGATGACTATGGTGTTCCCACCATCCCAGAAAGTCCTGTTGGACAGCGCTGATCCGTAACCAAGTCCAAACCAGCACCATCTTTTGTCTGGATGACTCTAATAGCCCCCTAATTGTTGTTCTGGTGGTTTCCAATGCTCCCCCTTTCTAATCCATTCTCCCTATACAAGCCAGAGTTAACTTTAATCAGAAATCAGATTTTGTTACTCTCTGGTTGAAACCTTTGGTGGCTTTTCATCACATGTAGAACAAAATCCAGACTCCTTGCCACATCTACTGCCCTCAATGACCTGCCTTCTGCCTCCCTTATGCCTCATCTTGACCCACCCTCTCCCTCTCTGTCACATCCCAGCCACACTGGCCTTGCTATTCCCTCTACTCTTTGAGCTCTTCTCTGCCTCGGGGCCTTTCCACATGCCCTCTAGCTAGAAGGCTATTCACCTGGCTCTTGGCAAGACTAAGTTTCTTCTCATTCTGTAGGTCTCAGCTCCAGTGTTATTTTCTTTAGACAGTCTTTCCTGACCTCCCTGTCTCAAGGGAGGTTATCATCACATCACCCTATTTATTTCCTTCACTCATTCATCACAAAATCTCATTATTTTGTTAATAGTAATGAACATTTCTGTGCACTGCTTATATGCAAGGCACCATACCAAGGACTTGGCTTTATATGCTTCACTTTATCTATGAATTTACGATTTTACTTTCTGTTCTGGTTTCCCCCTATGTCCCTGGCACCCAGCACAGTGCCTGATGTGCAGTAGGCATTAATAATTATTTTTGAAAATGAATGAATTAATTGAGCACATACTATTGGCCAGGTACTATGCTAAGCACTTTACATATATTGTCTCATTTAATTTGCACAGCAATCCTGTGCAAAGTAGTTACTATTAGTATCCTCCTTTTACAGATGAGGGTCTACATAACTTGTCTAGTTCTCAGGAAAAACTAGGATTTTAATCCAAGTCATCTGACACGTGAGCTCCCTGGGAAGGCACTATAGAGGATCTAGATGCCTGAGCACACACCAGCCTGCAGCCACCCACAGCTCAGACTAGAAGCAGGGAAACTAGAGGCCTCCTTTCTCGAAAGGCTTTCTATTTCAGATTAGGCTGGAGATTCAGGGTGGTCGCTGCTCAATCAGGGGGCAGATTGAGGGCCTGGGTGAGGGCTCAGGCTTGGGCAGAGTCAGGAAAGCTAAATGCTCAAATTCAATTCTGTGGATCCTCAGTGAAGCTGGGGCTTTGGGCCCAGAGACGCCCAGAAACAAGATCCTAAGCCTGGGGTACACCCAGTCTGACTGCTGAATGTGCTGTATCCTTCTGCCTGACACAGATCAAAGATGAGACAGGGAAAACAAAAGTAAAAATGAGCCTCACTAGCACTTGTCCTGGGGAAATATCACATGTCAGGCCTATGACACAGAATGCTGTTATATTAGGCCAAAGTCTTCAAGCTTGTTATCAAGAAAGGTGCTGAGCTGCAAGCCACTACACAGCTTGTTTGGAAACAAATGCAACGCAACATCCATACCCTCCCGGGTCTGAGTGTGCAGTTCCATCATTATCAACATCATTGTGCGTCTGCACTGAACAGATCTGATTGGCATTGGTGCCCTGGAAACAGGTTATATGTGGGTGTGTCCCAGACTCTGCTCATAATCCTCATCTGTATTATTGTTGCTTGAATTTGGAACTTGATTCTGCCTTAATATAGAATTTCTCAAACTTGAATGGTTCCTAAATCAGTTTAACAATTTCCTCTATATCTCTGTGCCACAATGTGTTTATCCATTCAGGCTACTATAACAAAATACTATCAACTGGGTAGGTTATAAATAGCAGAAATGTATTTCTCAGTCTGGAGGGCTGGGAAGTCAAAGATAAAGGAATTGGCAGATTCAGTGTCTGTTGAGGGCCCGATTCTGGTTCAAAATGGTGACTTCTTGCTGTGTCCTCACATGGAGAAAGGGACTGTGTGTTCTCTCTTGGGCCTCTTTTAAAGGGCACTAATCCCATTCACGAAGGCTCTGCCCTCATGATCTAATCCTCTCCCTCCCAGAGACCTACCCCTTAATAGTGTCACCTTGATTTCAACATATAAATTGGGTGGGGGGACACAAACATTCAGATCATAGCACACCAGTACCAGTTTTTACTTAATACCTCTCTAGGAATTGACTCCCCTAGCACAACCACAACTGCAGCTGTATTAACCTTGTCCCCAGCAGTACCTGTGAAATCCCCAAGTTGATAAACTAGCTATATGTTTTCCTAACATGTATTAAAGTAAACCTATAACTCCTTAAAAAATGTTCCTCTGGATTCCACTTAAAATCATCTCAGTGCAACCAGTGGGACCCAAGCCACACTTGGCAAAGCAATTGGTGTCAAAGGGATAGAGGAGACAGCCTGAAAGAGCACCCAATGGCCAAAGCTGGAACAATTTGAGCAGTAAAATAATTAACGTACTATTGGAATATAGCCCAAAGTATAAACTAAATATCCATGACTTGGTACTATTATAAATGATTGAATTATGAAAGGGGAAGAAGAGACAAATCATCCTTAAAGAAGAATTCTAAATAATTTATGTAGACACATCTCCCTTCCAGGGTGTGGAGCTTAATTCCCCCCTTGAGTGTGGGCTGCACTTAGTGACTTGCTTCCAAAGAGTAGAAAGGGAAGACAAATAAGTAACTTCACAGGGTAGAAACCTGGTGAACACCACCTTTGCCAGGTAGTCAGCGTGATGAAGCCCTCTGGATGACATGTAGCCCTAAAAGGATGTGATGAGAAGAGCAGTTTACCTTTATGGTGTCTTTCCTCCAAACCCTAACCCCAGTCTAACCATGAGAAAAACATCAGATGAACCCAAGTTGAGGGACATTCTATAAAACCTGACCAATACTCCTCAAAATTGCCAAAGTCATGAAAAACAAGAAAAGCCTGAGAAATTGTTATAGGCCAGAGGAGACTAAGGAGACATGGTGAGTAAATGTAGTGTGGTGTCCTGGGAGGGACCCAAGAACAGAAAACAGGTATTAGTGGAAAAGCTATGAAATCCAAATAAAGTGTAGGCCTTAGTTAATAGGAATGTACCAATGTTGGTTTCTCAGTTGTGACAAATGCCATAGTAATATATTAACAGTAGGGGAAACTGAGTGAAGGGTAGACAGGAACTCTCTCTGCTATGGGTGTGATGGTTAATTTTATGTGTCAACTAGGAGGGTGGTTTTGAATGAGATCAACATTGAAATCATTGAACTTAGGGTAAAGCAGATTGCCCTCTATAATGAGAGTGGGCCTCATCTGATCAGTTGAAGGCCTGAATAGAATAGGAAACCTGGCTTCCCTAAGCAAGAAGGAATTCTCCAGCAAACTGCCTTCAAACTCCACCTGTACCATCGCTTCTCTTGGGTCATCAGCCTGACATCCACTGTGGATTTGTACTTGCCAGACTCCATAATCAGGTGAGCCAATCTTTTATAATAATTTCTTTTTAAATATATATATATATAAATCTCTTTATATATATTTATATATACATATACACGTGTATATATTATACAGGCTGTTGATTCTATTTCTTTAGAGAACCTCGACTAATACAGTGGGAAATTTCTGTACTCTAAATCAAAGGCTTACATTTATTTTCTGTATATATAAAATTATCTTAAAATAAGTTTATTTTTAAAAGGGGGGGAGCCAGGTGGGTGGCTCATGCCTGTAATCCTAGTACTCTGGGAGGCCAAGGTGGGAGGATCGCTCAAGGTCAGGAGTTCAAAACCAGCCTGAACAAGAGTGAGACCCTGTCTCTACTAAATAGAGAAAGAAATTAATTGGCCAACTAAAAATATATAGAAAAAATTAGCCAGGCATGGTGGCCCACGCCTGTAGTCCCAGCTACTCGGGAGGCTGAGGCAGAAGGATCGCCTGAGCTCAGGAGTTTGACGTTGCTGTGAGCTAGGCTGATGCCACGGCACTCTAGCCAGGGCAACAGAGTGAGACTCTGTCTCAAAAAATAATAATAATAATAAAAATAAAGAAAATAAAAGAGAGAGGGGGAAAAAAGAGGCATGAAGTTTGAAGTTATGTAGACTGGTGTATTTGTTTCCTGTGGGTGCCAGAACAAATGACCACAAACCTCGTAGCTTAAAATAAAAGAAATTTATTCTCTCATACTTCTGGAGGCCATGCATTCAACATTAGTCTCACTGGGCTGAAGTCAATGTGTTGACAGGGCTGTATTCCCTCCAGGTGCTCTAAGGAAAATTCTGTCTTTGCCTCTACCAACTTCTTTCTGGTGGCTGCCAGCAACCCTTGGCTTGTGGCTGCATCACTCTGCCTCCATGTCATGTTGCTTCCTCCTCTTCCATGTGTGTCTATCTAATCTCCCTTTCCCTCTGTCTTATAAGAATATGTGTGATAGCACTTAGGGCCCACTTGGATAATCCTGGATGATCTCCTCATCTCAACATTCTTAACTTAATCACATCTGCAAAAATCCTTTTCTCAAATAAGGTCACATTTACAGACAGGTTCCAGAGATTTAGGACTTGATATCTTTGGATGGTCATTATTTAGCCTACTAAAACCTGGCTGTGTGAAAGTTAGGACTTCTATAGTATCAATAAACCTCCTCTATAATTGAAAATAAAAACTACATTACCTATTTTTTTTTAAATGCTTATCTGGGTTCCACCTGAAATAATCTCGGTGTGACCAGTGGGACCCAAGCCACACTTTGCAAAACTGTTGGTGGCTGGTGTTAGAAGTCAGACAGTTCTACATTCTAAATCTGGTTCCACCACACCCCAGCTTGTGACCTGGTTAAGTCAACACACTCCTTGAAGTGCATCTCCTTATCTGTACAAGAGGATGCTAGCCCTGCCTCAGAGGAACGCTGTCAGAACTCCTGTAGACCACGTAGCAGTTGCATAACAGAGTGAACATTCTCTTCCTTCCCCCTCCATGTTATAGAGTTTGTTACACTTCATGAAGTATTTTCTACATACAATAACATTTGATCTCCATAAAATTTCATGCTTTGAGATAAAGCCACAGTTTTCCTTCTCAGTATTACAATGGAGAAGCTGAGACTCCATGTCAATGGACTTGGCTAACTTCACCTAACTAGAGGACTAGACACCTGGTTGTCTGGGGACACAGCAGGGACAAAGAAAGAGGCAGTTGCCCCTTTAGATGGGGCAGTTTTGCCGATCTGGCTATTTGACTCCTTCTCATCACTTTTGTTACCTTTCTGGCCCCTTTAGGCACTTGGGTTTAGAACTCGTGATAAGTTTCTAACTCTGAGTCATGCTGCTAGAACTTGATTATAGACCTTTGACTTTAAGCCATGCTCATGGGGATCCCCAGTAACAGCCCACCTAGTTTTCCAGTGGCCTGTTGGCCCTGGCTTCTCTGATCTCACAGGCTTCCCCTTCTCTGAAGACTGAGACTGAGACAGACCCATAATATGTCCTCAGGTTTGGGTTTGGCTAGGTTCTCGGTTCTGATAGTTCCCTATTCTGAGTCCTCAAGGCAGAGACTCCTATAGGACCCTCCTGCTGCAGGGCCCAGCATAGGGCTGGGTGTCTGGAAGCAGATCTGGGAGGGGATTCACCCTGGGCTCTCAGGAGGTCACAAGGAGAGGCCCTTGTGTGTTGAGGGCCCACATGCCAGTATTTCAGGAGTCAGACTGCCTGGGATCCAATCCTGGCTCCCGTACCTCACAGCCCCTGACCCACCAGAGCCCTCTGTGTCTGTTTCTTTATCTGTAAAAAGGGAATCATTATAGAACCTCAGAGGAATACTGTAAGGCTCAACATAATAAAGCTTTCATTACAGTGCTTGGTACAAGGTGAGTACACTCGCCCTTGCCATTATTAAGCCAAAGTCTTAATAATGGCATATCATATCGCTGCATGGGCTGTTCTCTCTTCTGGATATGCCCTCTCTGCCTAGAGAGATTTGATTTCTCCTGAGGGGCAGTGCAGGGTCAGGGGAGCAGCTGGGGATCTGGAGGCTCTGGGTCTCTGGTCTTTGTCACTTTTTGCTGTGTAGCCTTATGTGAGTCATTCCCAGCCTGTCAATCATCCCCACCTGTACAGGGGATGATAAAGTGCCCACCCCACAGCGGGACTCTGCCGCTGTGCGGGGCGCGGCCTGCTGAACCCACAGGCCATTTCTAGAAAGTCCGCCCTAGGGCCAGGACCTCTACGCTGCAGACGCTGGGGCGCCCCAGGGCGGGAAAGGAAGGACTTGGGGCCAGGGACCCGGCTGCTATGGCAACGCCCGGAGGCTGCAGGGCAGGGGTTGGGGGCGTGGAAGGCAGGGCGGACCCGCCCAGAATGACGAGGCCCCGCCCCGGAACGTGCCTCTGGCCCAGGGCAAGGCCCCGCCTCCAGACGAGGCTCCGCCCAGAACGAGGCCCCCGCGGGCCCCACTGAGGCGCTCTCCCTCGCGCCCAGTGCCTGCCCCGCGGCACCTGAGCGACCGTCTGACTGACCACAGAAGCCACCACTGCCTGATAACCCGAGTGTGTCAGGCTATGTCTGACTGAACACAGATTTCACGGGCGCCTGACAGATCAAGTCTGCTGGATCTGTCCGCCCGACCGCAGCTGACTGACTGGCTGCGCTCACCTGGCCGACTGCATCTGTGCCTGACGAGGTGTGTCTGACTGAGGCGGCCTAACTGCCGCCGACTGACCACACTCCATCTGTGCTTGACAAGCTGCGTCTGCCTGGCCACCGCCTGCTGACCGCGTCCGT
The DNA here is from genome assembly GCF_040939455.1 of Microcebus murinus. NCBI lineage: Eukaryota > Metazoa > Chordata > Mammalia > Primates > Cheirogaleidae > Microcebus > Microcebus murinus. The sequence goes on from NC_134119.1 coordinate 32,942,127, forward strand.
CCGGGCCAGCGGCGTGACCACATCTCTGCTTGGCGGGCGGACCCGGACGACCCTGGGCCTGTGTGCCCTGGCTGGCTCCGGGGACTACTCGCCCGGGAGGCGTCGGGAGGTCGGGGCAGCACCCCTGTTGACCACATCTGCCCGACGCTGCTGACCCCGACCACAGCTGAGTCAGGGGGTTCGGAAGGACTCAGTGGCCTGACCGTCCCTCCCTGACCACCTCAGTCTGACTCGGCTTGACTGACCCCAGCATCTGCGTCTGACGCCGGCCTGGCCGACGTGACAGCTGGCCAGCGCTGGCCGCATGTCCTCCGCGCAGTAGCCACTCAGTGAACGCGTGAATCGCACTGCCCGCCTGGAGTGCGGCTGACCGGCTACATCGGACTAACTCACAGCCACTTTCACTCCAGTTGCCCTGCGAGGGCTTCTGAGGTGCTGCTCGTCCAGGCATCTGGGCCTGGACATCTTCAGCTACAAGTACAAGTCTGGGCCTTCAGAGGTCGCAAACAAGAACACCAGCAAGGAAGGGAGCCCAGGACAGGCAGAGGGACGCCTGGCAGTAGGGGGAGGACTTGGGTCCTGGTGAAGAATGGCTTCTGCTCTGGGAAGAGTTGCTGTGTACCAGAATAAGGGGGAAGGAAATACTGGTTAGCAGGATTTATTTATTTATTTATTTACTAACTGTAACCTGGGCTCAAGTGAGCCTTCTACCTCAGCCCCTGAGCAGCCGGGACTACAGGCGTGCACCACCACGCCCAGCTAATTAAAAAAAATTGTTTTTTTTTTTTTTTTAGAAACAGGGTCTCCCTATGTCACCCAGGCTGGTCTCAAACTTCTGACCATGAGTGATCCTCCCGCCTTGGCCTTCCAAACTACTAGGATTACAGGTGTGAGCCACTGTGAAGGGATAGGATTTTTTCTTTTTTTTTAACAGTCTCTGTTGCCTGGGCTAGAGTGCCATGTGACAGCCTAGGTCGGGTCAGCCTAGCTCACAGCAACCTCAAACTCCTGGACTCCAGTGATCCTCCTGCCTCAGTCTCCTGAGTAGCTGGGACTACAGGCATGTACCTGGCTAATTTTTTCTATTTTTAATAGAGACGGGGTCTTGCTCTTACTCAAGTTGGTCTTGAACTCCTGACCTCAAGTGATCCTCCTGCCTCAGCCTCCCAGAGTGCTAGGATTACAGGTGTGAGCCACTGCACCCAGCCCAGGATTCTTTTTTTAAAGCAAGTATGTCAATTGCATGGGTATGCTATGAGTTATAGCTATTGCTATCAATAATAATAAAATGAGAGCATTGAACTAGTTTATCTCAAATGAGCTCTAGCATGCTAAGATATTATCTATCCATTAATAATGGGGCCTAGCTGCCTCATTGATTTCATTAAATGCCAAGGGAGGAATGGGAGGAAATGAACAGCTTCATTCCCAAGGGCTCTCACAGCATGAATTTGGATCTCAGCCAGTGTGGGTAGTGGGGCTTCCCAGGGCAGGGGACTCCCACGGGGCTGGGAAAAGAGGCAGCACCAAGATGCATGGAGCACTTTTAATTCATTTATTTCTTCATTCAACAAGTATTTATTGAGTACCATGTGCCAAGCACTGTGCTAGACTCTTACCCTGTCCTCATGCAGTAGACTCATGGGCTCCAGGAAGCCTTTCCTGTGTCTCTCAACCCTGGTCCCATCAAAGCCAAGTGCTGAATACCAACTCCTTTCTTTCTGGGCTATCTGAACAGCTATAGTGGGAGAACAAGCAGAGTACAGTGGTTCTCAAAGTGTGGTCCTTGGACAAGAAGTATCAGGACCACCTGGGAACTTATTAAAATACAAATTCTCATGCCCCAACATAGATGAACTGAATCAGAAACTCTTAGGGTAGAGCACAGTAGTCTATGTTTTAACAAGCCCTCCAGGTGATGCTAAAGTCTGAGAATCACTGGTAGAACTTGAGTCTGGTGGCTCTGGTGTCAGACTGTCCATATTGGAATCTCAACTCTATTATATAAAGAGCTGTGTGATTTTGACCAAGTCATTGAATCATTTTGTGCCTCGATTTTCTCATTTGCAAAATTGGTATAATTTTGATTGCCTTTAACTATTGTTGAGTATTAAATTGTATAAAGAGCTTGGCACATAATTTAAATTCTAGGAATGTATACTGTGGACATACTCTTGCATGTGCTGAATGATATATACAAAGGATATTCATTGATGTATTGTTTATAATAGAAAAGAAATACACTAAATATAAATTAGTAGGGAACTGATTTAAAAAAAAATCATAGTTCTGGCCGGATGCAGTGGCTCATGCCTGTAATCCTAGCATTTTGGGAGGCTGAGCCAGGAGGATTGCTTGAGGCCAGGAGTTTGAGACCAGCCTGAATGACGTAGTGAGACTCCCTCTCTACAAAAATATTTAAAAATTAGTTGAGTGTGGTGGCGCGTGTCTGTAGTCCCAGCCACTGAGGAGGCTGAGGCAGGAGGATCGCTTGAGCCCAGGAGATTAAGGTTGCAGTGAGATATGATGATGTCAGTGCACTCTAGCCAAAGCAACAGGGCCAGACCTTGCCTCTAAATAAATAAATAAATAATCATGGTCCTGTCATAAAAAGAATGAGGCAGCTTTTTATATACTCATATGAAAAGATCTCCAGAATTTCCAAGTTAAAAGAACAAGGTACAGAACAGTGTTCTAGTATGTTCCCATTTCTGTAAAGAAAAAGAATCTTTATAGAATTTTTATACAGGTATAGGCTCATATATGCATAGATTATCTCAAAGGATACTCAAGAAACTGGTAAGAATGGGAGAAGAAATGGATGGCCAGAAATAGGCGAAAGAGGGACACTTTATTTTTACCATACATATGTCCTTTTATGACTTTTAAATTTCACAGTGTGTGTATGCACACAAGAAGGAAGTTTTAAAAAAAGGAGGAGTACTTGGCACAGTGTCTGACAGCAGCAGCAGTGTGATGATAGCCATTCAGCAGCTGTGGGCAGATAACTCACTGCAGAAATGCATCACAGATACCTGGGGTTTGGCTACTACCTTCAGACTGCAGTCCCAGCTTCTCAGTCTCCCCTCTTCATTCTATATGGTCCGTGTTTCCCCAACAGAAAGCACTTGCATTTCAGAGATGGAAGGGGCTTCAAGATTCTGTAGTGTAATGCTTTTATTTTAAAGATGAAGAAACTAAGCCCAAGAGAGATGCCATAACCAGCCCAAAGTTATCCAGAGGATTAGGGCTAAATATAGGGCCTCTATCACACCCTTCTAAGACTAAGCTTTCTAAAATTCTGCCTTCACCATCATTCCCTATGACTCCTTGACCTGGGCTGTTAAGACTAGTCATGGTTTAACTTCCAGCCAAACTTTCCAGCCTTATTTTCCACCCTTTCCTCTGTGAATTCTCTACCCTAGCCAGATAGGTCTCTTCATTGACACCAAATGCTCCTGCTTTCCAGATGCCATACCTTGTCAGTGCTGTGCCCTCTGCCTGAAATGCCTTTCTCCTTCCTTTTCATTTGTGGAAATTACACCTAAACATAGTGGCTAAGCTTAAATTATGCTTCCTCCAAAAAGTCTTCCCCGATTACTCCAGCTCACAGAGCTCTCTCCTTCCTCTAAACTAATTTAAAACTGTCTTGCAAAACTGCTCCTTAAGAAGGATATAGGATGGTTGTCTGCTCCTTGGGCAATGGATAGAGCCAGTTTCTCATCCCTGATTCTCCATTTCTGCAGCTATAAAATTGGGCCAATGATTTTAGCCCTCCTTATTGTCCTGGGGAAGTCCTGGGTGAGGATGCCACTGAGCCCGCCTGGAGCCAGGAGCCAGTCTGCAGAAACTGCTGGGCCTTGTTCCTACCCTGATGTTTACTTGGCCCAGAGACCCAGTGTGATGAAATTCAGCCCTGTTGCCGAGCACCTTGGGAGGCCTCTCTCCAGGGTCCCTCTGTGCTCAGACAGTGGCCCTTTGTGGAGCAGAGGAGCAGACTGAAAGCGGAGCTGCTGGAAACCCTTTCCTCCCCCCTGACTCCAGCAGCCTCCAACTGCCTCCTCAGGCAGCTACGGACCATCCTGTGCCTGGGTGGCCTTTGCTTTAAGTCCCTTGCTGGGGCTGGCAGAGTGAGGTGGGCCTCTAGGCAGCCAGCACTTCCTGAGATTTCAGTTCCTGCTGAACTACTGACTTGCTAGGTCAATAGCTAGTTGAGTCATTAGCCTCAGTTTCCCAGCTACAAAATTGTGGAGACAGAGTAGATGAATGGCAAAGATTTTTGCAGTTCTGATTTTTATCAATTCTTTTTTTTTTTTTTTTTTTTTTTGAGACAGAGTCTCACTAGGTTGCTCTATATAGAGTACATTGTCATTAGCATAGCTCACTGCAACTTCAAACTCCTGGACTCACGCCATTCTCCTGCCTCAGTCTCCGAAGTACCTGGAACTACAGGTGCTTGCCTCAGCACCAGGCTAATTTTTGTCCCCGGCTAATGTTTCTATTTTTAGTAGAGATGGAATCTCCCCGTTGCTCAGGCTGGTCTTGAACTCCTGAGTTCAATCAACCCTCCCTTCTCAACCTCCCAGAGTTCTAGGATTACAGGCATGAGCCACCACCTTTTCCAATTCTTTGATCAGAGGGAGGAAAGGGAAGAGCTGGGGATGGGTTGGAGATAGGTAATGGCGTGATGTTCACCATCGATTCACCAGCAGACCAGCAGTCACTAGATAGCGTCTTCTCTGCCACCAGGATCCACTCCTCCCTCCATGTTTCTCCCCCTCTCCTTTTCATCCCATTTTGAGAATTTTTTGTGAAGAGATCTAGAAGCTATTTGATTTAGATTGTCTTATCCCATCTTTTGCTCCTAGGGGGGGAGGACTGTGCACAACCACGGAGGGCACTAGCAGGTCTTTGGTGGAGAGGGAAGGAGGTCAGGAAATAAAAGAGAGAGGAAAGTTAAGAGACAAGGGTGGGATTTAGGGGATCATCAAAAGAGAGCTCAGGAAAGTGAAAAGGAAGGAAAAAGGAAGGGAGAGATGGCTAAAAAGGTAGAGGAGGTGAAAGTGAAAGAAAGAGAGTCTCACACAGGTCTCAGACAAAGAAAAGAAAAGAGATAGAAAATCTCAAAAGAGAGGGAGAAATGAGATGGAGAATCAGAAAGGTAGGAATGGAGAGACAGATTTGAGTCCGCCGATTCCTGTCTCCTTGTTTTGGCTTCCTGACAATAAACTTTTCTTGCTGTAAAAAAAAAAAAAAAAAAAAAAAAAAAAAAAAAAAAAAAAGAAAGGTAGGAATGGAAGAGAAAACCAGGAAGAGAGACTGTGGGAGAAGATCAGAGCCAGGGCAAACATGCAAGTGGGAACATCTCAACATGTTCTAGGTCAACAAACAGTTCAGCTTGGTTGGAGGTAAGAATGTGTGTAGGTAGACAAAATTAGAATCAGATTGTAGAAGTTCTTGAATGCCAAGCTAATGATTTTGAACTTTATATCTCTTATTTTCTTCTGCTCAAATCCTCTGTGATAAGCTGGGTAAGGCCCAGAGAAACATTTTCATTCATCTGTCCGTTCAACAAGGGACTGTGTCTTATCCAACTCTGAATCCCCAGAGTATAGCATAATGTCTGCTTGTAAGAGGTAGTCAGTAAATGCTTGTTAAAATTGAGCACTTGAGGGAAAAAATTGAGCACTTGGAGAAAGCAGCTGTTGAGCCAATCTCCCAGAGAATGTTAGAATAACCATATTACAAGGTAGAGAGCACTAGGTACCCTAAGAGAAGTCCAGATAAGAGTTACAGGAGATCAGAGGAAAGCAAGACAGCCTTCCCTGCCACCTTTAGTAGAAAAGTCCCAAAGAAGATTAAAATAGAGTCAGTCTTGGCCACTTGAATTAAACCCTGTGGCCTGGAACATAGATTCTGTTGGCAGATAAAGGGTTCTGTGTGTGAGTGAAGAGCAAAGAGTTCTCCAAAGAAAAGGGAGGGATTATTACCAGAAGAAGAGAAATTAGAATGGGGCCTGGGCACCACCATCTGCTGTAGTAGAACAAGGTGAGGCATGTATAAGGCACAGTGAGAAGAGTAAAGATCTGTTGAAGAGTGGTAGGAGTTAAAAATAGAGATGAAACACACCACAGAGGGCCTCAAATACCAAGTTATGGGGTTTGGACTTGTCTCTTGAACTGGAGAGCGCCCTCGCTGGAGCTATGCATTGGGAGAACTAATCATGCCACCAAGGTACAGAATGGACTGGAGGCTAGAAAACCAGGACTAATGGGAGATTGTTCCAGAATATCCTCTGATAAAACCCATGCACAAGATCCTTCACTCACAGTGTGCTTTCCACCATAACTTGGTTTGTGTTTTGTTTTGCTCATTCTAGGTCAGAGGACTCAAAAGGATGAAAGGTCACACCTGTGTCAAAAGGGGCTGCCCTTTCCTGGCCAAGTCTCTTTTATTCTCTTAGGGCTGCAACCCCTTCACCTGGGAAATGGATGCTCCAGTGATTTACAAGGGCAGGTGAGCACCTACAAAGGGCTTTGAAGATTTATGGGCAGAGTTTCTGGCCAGATTTCTGAAGAGTGGTGGTATCTGCAGCCCCCATCTCTGGAACCTGACATAATGATGGGAGAAGCAGCTTCAAGGGATCCTGCTTATTTATTTATTTATTTATTGGAGACAGAGTCTCTCTATATTGCCCAGGCTAGAGTGCTGCGGCATCAGCCTGGCTCACAGCAACCTCAAACTCCTAGGCTCAAGCGATCCTCCTACCTCAGCCTCTCAGGTAACTGGGACTACAGGCACGCACCACCATGCCTGGCTAATTTTTTTTCTATATATTTTTAGTTTTCCAGCTAATTTCTTTCTATTTTTAGTAGAGATGGGTCTCGCTCTTGCTCAGGCTGGTCTTGAACTCCTGACCTTGAGTGATCCTCCCACCTCGGCCTCCCAGAGTGCTAGGATTACAGGTGTGAGCCACCATGCCTAGCCTGGATCCTGCTTTTGAGCAAGAGGTGGCCCAGGCCTGTATTCCAGAGTCACCTTTCTCCTCATCCCAAGTATCTCCACAAAAAAAGACTGTAGTGTGGTCTAAGGGGGAGCATAAAACTTTGGTTCTTAGTAGTGCTACTTCCTAGCTCTGGGACTTTGAATAAGTTGCGAAAGTTATCTAAGCCTTTATTTCCTTGTGTGTAAAATGGGGGTTGTAATACTGACTTCCCAGACTCATGAGAATTGAATAAGGTAATGCTAAAATAAGCACTTGGCACAGTGCCACACAAGCCACAGGCACTCAGCAAATGTGAATTCCTATTCATTTTTTAAGTAACAGAGTTAGAGCTAGAGAAGTCTTGGAAATTCCTGGTCCAATCTTCTCATTCTACAGTGGAAAGAGGACTCCCAGGAAGGTTTCCTCTTATTCCATCTAAGTCTCTTCTATCGCAGTATCTGCTGATTCTGTCCTCATCAGAAGCAGAGAACTGACCTTCCTTTGCGCTTAGCTACATAAATCCTATGTGAGTTCTATACCTGTTTTAAAAAGAGCATTTTGGTTCCTCCATTTTTTAACCCAAGAACATTTGCTCTTTGCCCTGCCAAAGGTGTGAGCAATTAGTGCACCATACTCAAAGTGGTCAAGAATATTATAGGAGGATCATATTAGCAACACAGTAGGTAAATCCTAAACAAATCCGGCAATCCTGGAATATCCAAAGGCAATTGCTCTGAATTATTCTTAGATAAACTAAGAAATATATACTATTATTAGTTATTGTATGTGCTTTTTTTTTACTCTACTTAATTTTTATTTTCCCTATGGCAGGGATTCCTAATTCTTTAGCTTTACTTTTTTATTGGATAAAATACATATAACATAAAATTTATCATTTTAACTATTTTGAAGTATATAATTCTGTGGCATTACGTACATTTGCAATGTTGTGTAACCATCACTACTATTTCCAGAACTTTTTCATCATCCCAAATAGACTTTGTGCCCATTAAATAACACTCCTCATTCTCCCCTCTTCCTATCACCTGGTAACCTCTATTCTACTTTCTCTCCATAAATTTGTCTGTTCTATTCTAGATAACTCATATGAATGGAATCATACAATGTTTGTCATTTTGTATTTGGCTTATTTCACTTAGCATCATGTTTTCAAGGTTCTTCCATGTTGTAGTATGTATCAGAATTTTATTCTTTTTAATGGCTGAATACTTTTCCATTTTATGTATATACCACATTTTGTTTATCTGTTGATGGACACTGGTTGTTTCCATCTTTTAGCTATTGTGAATAATGTTGCTATGGACATTGGTGTACTAGGAGCTATCACTATTTTATGCAATCTATAATTAATAGAAATGTAATAGGCAGAATGATGACCCCTAAAGATATCAGTCCTGGGCATAATGGCTTATATTTTGGGAGGCCAAGGCAGGAGGATTGCTTGAGGCCAGCAGTTCAAGACCAGGTTCAGCAACATAGCAAGGCTGTGTCTCTACAAAAAATAGAAAAATTAGTTAGGAATGATGGCATATGGCTGGAATCCCAGCTACTCAAGAGGCTTAGGCAGGAGGATTAATTGAGCCTGGGAGTTTGAGGTTGCAGTGAGCTATGATGATGCCACTGCACTCTAGCCCAGGCAACAGAATGAGACTGTCTCAAAAAAATAAAATATAAAATAAAATAAAATAAAAAATATATCAGTCCAGGCCGGGCGCGGTGGCTCACGCTTGTAATCCTAGCACTCTGGGAGGCCGAAGCGGGCGGATTGCTCAAGGTCAGGAGTTCAAAACCAGCCTGAGCGAGACCCCGTCTCTACTATAAAAATATAAAGAAATTAATTGGCCAACTAATACATATATATATAAAAAATCAGCCGGGCATGGTGGCTCGTGCCTGTAGTCCCAGCGACTCGGGAGGCTGAGGCAGAAGGATTGCTTGAGCCCAGGAGTTTGAGGTTGCTGTGAGCTGGGCTGACGCCACGGCACTCACTCTAGCCTAGGCAAGAAAGCGAGACTCTGTCTCAAATTAAAAAAAAAAAAAAAAATATATATATATATATCAGTCCTAATCCTTGGAACCTATAAATGCTAATTTACATGGCAAAGATTTGTCAGATGTTATTAAGCATTTTGAGAATGAGAGATTATCCTGGATTATCAGTGTGGGCTTTAAATGCAGTGAATCCTTTTTTTTTTTTTTTTTTTTTTTTTTTTTTTTTTTGAGACAGAGTCTCACTTTGTTGCCCAGGCTGGAGTGAGTGCTGTGGTGTCAGCCTAGCTCACAGCAACCTCAAACTCCTGGGCTCAGTCAATCCTGCTGCCTCAGCCTCCCAAGTAGCTGGGACTACAGGCATGCGCCACCATGCCCAGCTAATTTTTTCTCTATATATTAGTTGTCCAATTAATTTCTTTCTATTTATAGTAGAGACAGGGGCCAGGCCACCACGCCTGGCCAGTGAATCCTTATAAGAGGAAGGTTTGACCACCTTCCACAGGAATGGAGAAGGCAATGTGACTATGGAGCCAGGGATTGAAGGGATGTGGCCACAATCCAAGAAATGCTGGCAGAGGCTGGAAGAGGCAAAGAATGGATTCTTCCCTAGAGTTTCCAGAGAGAGCGTGGCCCAGTGATAGTGAATTGGATTTCTGGCCTCCATACTGTGAGAGAATAAGAGTGAGTTATTTTAAACCACCAAGTTTATGGTAATTTGCCATAGCAGCTGTAGGAAACTAATATAAGAACTGATAAAATAATAAATATGAACTAAAAATTATGAAAAGAATTGATTGTTTTTGGACAGAATTTAGATCTGAAATCTGAATTAGGAAAATTAGACTTGATAGAAAAAAGGCCTCAAAGTGGCAGAAGCCATAATCAGTAATCAATTTTAGGCCAGGCGCATGGCTCACGCCTGTAATCCTAGCACTCTGGGAGGCTGAGGCAGGAGAATTGCTCGAGGTCAGGAGTTCGAAACCAGCCTGAGCAAAAGCGAGACCACATCTCTACTATAAATAGAAAGAAATTAATTGGCCAACTAAAATATATAGACAAAAAATTAGCCCGGCATGGTGGCGCATGCCTGCAGTCCCAGCTACTCAGGAGGCTGAGGCAGCAGGATTGCCTGAGCCCAGGAGTTTGAGGTTGCTGTGAGCTAGGCTGAAGCCACAGCACTCACTCCAGCCTGGGCAACAAAGTGAGACTGTCTCAAAAAAAAAATAATAAATAAATTTTATATGAACCAAAAAAGTATTGATTCATTGACTCTTCCAGTCAAGTTTTCATGGAAAATAATTGATCTCAGTGAAAATAATTTCATTAAAATAAAAATTAAAAAGTTGGAAACAGTTTTATTATATCATAGGGCTAATCAAAGAAGGAATTAAACTGGCTTATTAGTTGCCCCAGAAAAAAAATGTGCCTTGAAAAATTATTGATATTTATATAATCCTAAACAAAATGTTTGTATTCACAGTCAAACATCGTTGAGGTCAAAATACCTTATGTCCCTTTTCTCAAATCTTTGAGCTTAATTTATTTTCAGAAAATAAAAGCCAGAACATTTCTTCTACGTAAGACCTTGATCTCAGGAATTTCCTTCTATTTAGGGACAGACTCATGACTTTATAGTCCTAGCATGTCCTAGAGGAAAGAACTCTTAGAGACAGCTGTTCACTCAAATCTTTCATTTCACATATTAGGAAACTTAGGTCAGAAAAAGAAAAGGACTAGTCCAAAATCATCCCGTGAATAAAAGTTTCTCCAGAATTATTGGCCCCCTCCCTCCAATATCAATTTCTGACAGCTCTTCAATGGCAGTTTGGCTCTTGTGTGAGGGGGAGGATTTGGAGGCACCAGAAAACCTGCCTCATTTCAGAGCTACTTTGGGTAACACTCTGAACTGATCAATTCCACTCTAAAGATTTGCACTGGCCTCTAAGAAGCACCCTAGCCCCTGCCTCTCTGTGCCTCCTGCCATGGCCTGTCTACACTTTCTCTGGGGTCATCTGCAGCACCCTCCTGCTGGCCTTCTGTTTCAACCACTACCAGTCTGTCCTCCATACCTGACACCACAGTGTTCTTTATTAAGTACTAAATTTAAAAATTATTACAAAAATAATTCAGTTATACCAAAAAGTATAGTGCATATTATTTCACACTCATTAGGATGACTATAATCAAAAGGAGAGACAATAACAAGTGTTATTGAATACTCATATTGCTGGTGGGACTGTAAAATGGTGTATCTGCTTTGGAAGTTCTCAAAAAGTAGAACATAGAGATGCCATATGACTTAGCAATTCCACTGCTAGGTATATACCCAAGAGAAATGAAAATATATGTTCACACAAAAATTGTATACAGATGTTCATAGTATCATTATTTGTAATAGCCAACAAGTAGAAACAACTCAAATGTCCATCAACTAATGAATGGATATATCAACTAATGAATGGATATATCTGTACAATGGAATATTATTCAGCCATAAAAAGGAGCAGAATACTGATTGATGCTACAACATGGATGAACCTTGAAAACCTTATGCTAAGTGAATGAAGCCAGTCACAAAATAATACATAGTGTTTGATCCATTTATATGAATCAATCAAGACAGAAAGTAGATTAGTGGTTGCTGAGGAATAGAAGAAGGTGGGAATGGGGAGTGACTATTAATGGACATGGGTTTTCTTTTGGGGGTGAGGAAATGTTCTATAATTAGAGAGTGGTGGTGGTTGCACAACCTTGTGAATATACTAAAAACCACTAAATAATACACTTTAAAATGATGAATGTTAGCATATATTAATTATATTTCAAGAAAAAGTATATTATATAATAGTGAGCACCTATATATACCCAACTTAAAAAAAAGTTACAAATACCATTGTAATTTCCTATGTACCTTTCCTCCATCCTAATCCCTTCCTTCTCTACACAGAGATAGTCACTATCCTGAAGTTGGTGTTTAACCATGGCAATTCTCTTAGTTCATTTTGCTGTTATAACAAAATACCTTAGACTGAGTATCTTATAAACAGCAGAAATTTATTCCTTACAATTCTGGCCGGGAAGGCCAAGCTCAGGTGGTGTTGTCTTTGAGGGCCCACTTTCTCACAGACTGTGGGTTTTTGCTATGTCCTCACATGTCGAAGGGGCTAACTAGCTTTTATAAGGGCACTAGTCCCATTCATGAGGGCACCTAATCATCTCCCAAAGGCCTCACCTTCAGTACTGTCACATTGAGGATTAGATTTCAATGCATGCATTTGGGGGGGGGGCACAAACATTCAGAACATAGTAGCAACATCTTTATAACTTTTAGTATGTGTATGAATATCTTTAAATAATACATACTATTGCTTTCTATGTTTTTAAGCTTAATATAAATTATATAAGTTGTATCCTCTTTTCTACCAACATTATGTTTTTGAAAATTATCCATATTCTTATATTTTCACTGCTGTGTACTATTTCATTATATGAATATACTACAATTTATATTTTCTACCTATTAGTGAACATTTAAAGTTGTTTCCAATTTTTCATATTATAAGCAATACTTCAAAGAATATCTTGGAACATGTCTCTTTTTGCAAATGTTCCAGAGTTTCCCCGGGTTTTATATCCAGCTGTAGAATTGCTAAATCAAAGGCCTATATATTTCCTACTTCACATCATATATTGCCACAAGTCTATTACTAGTGAGGTAGAGCATTTTCATGTTTTTGGCCATTATTATTTTTTCTGTGAATTTCTTGTTCACATCCTTTGTCCATTTATCTAATATAGATTGTTAGAAAGTCTTTATACATTTTGGATTCTCATCCTTTGCTAGCCAAAAAGCATTGAAGAGGTTTTCTCCTAGTTAGTGGCTTATCTTTCTTTATGGCATCTTTTGATGCACAGAATTTCTACATTTACTATAGTTGACTATATCAATTCTTTTCTTTTCTTCCTTTCCCCTTCCCTTCCCCCTTCCCTCCCTTCCCTTCCCTTCCCTTTTTGAGACAGAGTCTCACTTTGTCGCCCTGGCTAGAGTGCAGTGGCATCACCATAGCTCACTGTAACCTTAAACTCCTGGGCTCAAGCAATCCTCTTGCCTCAGCCTCCTGAGTAGCTGGGACTACAGGCTCGCATCACCATACCTGGCTAATTTTTATAGAAACGTGGGCTCACTCAGGCTGGTCTTGAGCTCCTGAGCTCAAGAAATCCTCTGGCCTTGGCCTCCCAGAGTGCTGGGATTACAGGCATGAGCCACCTCGCCTGGCCTCATTTAAAAAAAAATTGTTATTATTTTTTAATATTAAGAGGGGGAAGTGAGGTTCAATTTCCTTTTTTTTTTTGAGACAGTCTCACTCTGTTGCCCTGGCTAGAGTGCAGTAGTGTCATGGTAGTTCACTGTAACCTCAAACTCCTGGGCTTTAGTGATCCTTCTGCCTCTGCCTCCCGAGTAGCTGGGACTATAGGTGCATGCCACAGTGCCTGACTAATTTTTCTACTTTTAGTAGAGATGGGGTCTCGTTTTTTGCTCAGGCTGATCTTAAACTTCTGAGCTCAAGCAATCTTCCCGCTTCGTCCTCCCAGAGTGCTAGGATTACAGGTATGAGCCACTGCACCGGTCAGTTCTTTTTATTTAATTAATTAATTAATTAATTTAAGACAGAGTCTCACTCTATTGCCCAGGCTAGAGTGCTGTGGAGTCAGCCTAGCTCACAGCAACCTTGGCTCAAGCAATCCTTCTGCCTCAGCCTCCCTAGTAGCTGGGACTATAGGCATGCACCACCATGCCCGGCTCATTTTTTCTATATATTTTTAGTTGTCCAGCTAATTTCTTTCTATTTTTAGTAGAGACGGGGTCTCGCTCTTGCTCAGGCTGGTTTCAAACTCCTGACCTTGAGCAATCCGCCTGCCTTGGCCTCCCAGAGTACTAGGATTACAGGCGTGAGCCACCGCGCCCGGCCCTTTTTATTTTTGATTTGTGTGATGGTTAATTTTGTGTGTCAACTTGACTGGGCCATGGGGTGCCCAGAGATTTGGTTAAAAATTATTCTCAGTGTATCTGTAGGATGTTTCTAGATGAGATTAACATTTGAATCTGTAGACTGAGTAAAGCAGATTGCCCTTCCCATGTAGGTGGACTTTATCTAATCCCTTGAAGGCCTGAATAGAACAAAAAGGTGGAGGAAGGGAGAATTTTTTCTCCCTGTCTGTATTCAAGTGGGACATTGGTCTTCTCTTGCCTTTGGACTTCTACTTGGACTGAATGTATACCATTGACTCTCCTGGTTCTCAGACATTCAGACTCAGACTGGAACAAAACCATTGGCTTTCCTGGGTCTGCAGCTTGCTGACTGCAGATCTTGGGACTTCTCAGTCTCCATAACCATGTGAGTCAGTGTCTTCTAATCAATCTCTCTCTCTCTATCTTTCTTTTATTGGTTCTGTTTCTCTGAAGAACTCAAACTAATACAACATGTGATTTTTTGTGTCTTGTTGAAGAAATATTTGCCTACTCTGAGGTACTGAAGATGATTTTTGTTAGTTACTTCTAAAGATTTTAATGTTTTGTTTTTGAAATGTAGGTCTTTAATCTAACTGAAGATTATTTTCATGTATGCTATAAGGTAGGAAGCTTATTTTATTTTTTTTCCAAATGAATAACCAATTATTCAGTATTATTTTTTAAATAATTCATTAGTATGAGTTTCCTAGGCCTGTCATAACAAATTACCACAAACTGGGTGGCTTAAAACAACACAAATTTGTTTTTTCACAGTTTAGGAGTACAGAAGTCTGAAAGGTGTCAGCAGGGTTGGTTCCTTCTGGAGTCTCTGAGGGGGAAAGCGTCCCATGCCTCTCTCTTAGCCTGTGGTGGTTGCCACTAATCCTTGCCCTTCCTTGGCTTGTAGACACATCACTCTAACCTTTGCTTCCATCTTCACAGTGTCTTCTCTGTGTATGTGTCTTCTCTTATTAGGATGCCAGTCATTGGATTTAGGGCCCACACTAAATCCAGGATGAATTATTCTTGAAATCCTGAATCAGTAATATCTATAAAGACCCTATTTCCAAATAAGTTCATATTTTAAGGTTCTGGGGGGAGGGGCATGAATTTTTTTGAGGGGAAGACTATTCAACCCACTGTATAGTACCACCTTTCACTAGTGTTTTTCAAATGCCATTTATGTTGTTTATCAAATTTCCATATTTGTGTGGGCAAAGTAGTCATTTTATAATGCAAATCTCTTATAAAATGATTATACATTTTTCATGAGATAATCTTATTTAGTCCTCACAACAATTCTGTGAGGTAGGTACTACTGAAATCACCCACATTGTAGAGGGGTGTGCCAGTCTGCATTTCCTAAGTTATGATGAGATAACAGACAACTCCAAAATCTCAGTGGCTTATATTGATACAATTTTCTTCATCGCATTACACATCAGTAGCTGTGAGGCAGCTGTGGGTTGACTGCTGTTCTGCTTTGTATCTTTTCTTTCCAGGATGCAGGCTGAAGGCACACCTCCTACCCAGGACACACCTTTCCAGTGGCAGAGATTAAAAAAAAAAGTAAGATTTTTTGACTTAAACATACAATGGCTCTCACATTTCTGCTTAGAACTGGCAGTCAGCTCTCCAGCTCATATTGCACTGGCCAAAGTAAGTCATGTGGTCAAGCTTGACAGAGAGCTGAGGAAGTGTACTCCTTCCTCTGGAGGGTACTCAAGTCACATGGCAACTCTCTGGGATGTATAATCCTCTTACTGGCAAGGGGAAGAGCAAATAATGCAGAACAATAGTATCTCAACCACAGGGGTTGAGTTTGCCCAAGGTCAAACAGCTGGGAAGGGGCAGAGCCAGGATTCAAACTCAGAGACTATCTCCAAAGCCATAGTGTACTCCATGGCTCTCTACTGCCTGCTAGGTGGGGTCCAAATATAAATAAGCTTCAAACATGTGTATTCCTGCAGCCTGGAGTGCTCCTCTACCTCTTCTGTGTGCTGAACCCACTCTTTTTTTTTTTTTTTTGAGACACAGTCTCACTCTGTTGCCCAGGCTAAAGTGCTGTGGCATCAGCCTAGCTCACAGCAACCTCAAACTCCTGGGCTTAAGCAATCTTTCTGCTTCAGCCTCCTGAGTAGCTGGGACTACAGGCATGTGCCACCATGCCTGGCTAATTTTTTCTATATGTATTTTAGTTGTCCAGCTAATTTCTTTCTATTTTTAGTATAGACAGAGTCTCGCTTTTGCTCAGGCTGGTCTTGAATTCCTGAGCTCAAACAGTCCTCCCGCTTCAGCCTCCCAGAGTGCTAGCATTACAGGCATGAGCCACTTCGCCCGACCTGAACCCACTCTTGAGACTCCACTCTAATCTCAGCTCCTTCAGGTGTTTCTGTCCTCAGAATTAAATCATCATGTGCCCCCACTACTCTTTATAAATACATATTACTTTGTACTTATGATCTCATTCCCTCTGAAGGGTGGGGATGCATTCTTATTTGTCATGTGCCCCCTCTGTCCCCAAGGCCTTGCACAATTTTCCCAAATGTTTGCAGTATTTTGTGGTGAGATGAGTAGGGGGCACAAGCTGCAATTGGGCCATACTCCTGATGATGAGAACACTTGGCCTACTTTTCCGCTCATCTAAACTAAGCTTAGCACCTTGTGCTTGGGTGACTCTGGCAGGTCAGCCCCACATGACTCATTCCATAAGCCTTCAGCGCCTGTCACCACAAGGCTCTGGGCTGGGGTGTGTGTGTTGGTGGTGGTGGGGAGGGGAGGTGGAAATTAACATTCACCTTTTGGAAACCTTTCCCTTCCCCCAGGAAAAGGACAAGTAAAAGTCCTTCCCTTAAGTAGGCTGGGCAAGTCCCTACCCATAGGGCTGGGAGGACAGAGGAAAGCTCTGAGAAGTGAAAGAGCACTGAAGTGCACTGTGGAAGACTTTACTAACTGGCCCAAGTTATTAAGTTTAACCTCTCTGACCTTCAGTTTCCCTGGCTATAAACTGGGGACAACACTGATCTTGCTCTTCTTCCTAGGCTGTTTGAAAAATACATACTAAAGTGCTGGAAATCTTTAGGAATGCAGTCTTGAAATCACACAGACTTGTATTGGAATCCTTTTTATAAGCTGTGTGACTGTGAGAAAATTGCAGATCTGCATGAGCCATGGTGTGCTCATCTATAAAGTAGAGATAACAATTAGAGCTGCCTCCCAGGATGAGAAAATTATCTAAGTAAAGTGCTTAGCATTTACTAAGTGCTCAATAATTTTGACTATTTCCATATGAGATGATGATACTAAGGAAAGGCTCAGACCAAGACTCATTTGTGAACATATAATGGAGGGGAACAGAGTCTAACTTTTCCTAGAACTGGTTGCTTCTTTTAACTAAGTACAAGGTGTGGCTCAAAGGAATGAGGAAGCAGTTCACAAGCTGACAGGGCATAGAACATTGTTTATCTTCACAGATCTTGGGGGAGGGATAGAGTAGTTAGCTGACCCTCCCAAAAGATCAGAGATCCTTGCCCTTCATCCCACCCCTATAGACACAGTCCACTTGACTCTTTTTTGTCCCCTCCTACCAGTCCAGTCACCAAGTCCTGGCAAGGCTGCCTGTGAAATAATAATAATGATGATGATGATGATGATGATATTATTACTGTGAGGCTTGTTAAGGCTTTCTAATACATCTGGATATGTATTAGATATCCAGGGATATCCCAGTTATCCTTCATTATCTCTCTCCCATTCACAGAATCCAGAGTTAGGAGGGAACTTGGAGATTATTCTGTGTTTCACAAATGGTGACACTGAAATCAGAAGAAGGGAAGGGATTTACCCAAGGTATGGGATTTATCTGAGACCACACAATAAGTTAATGGCAGAGGCAGAACTAGAACCTACAGCTCCTGACTCCCCAGGCTTACACCAGGGCTCCTTTCAAGCCTGTCGTTAGCTTTCCAATCCCACTACCTCTGTGTCTATTTTCTTATCTCCTGCACTACTGCAATGGTTCCTAACAAGTTCTCCCTGCTTCTGGTCCCTCCTCACCAATTTCTTTCCCTTCATAATAGAACTAGAACTTACCCATTTTTCAACTTGAGGGGTCACCTGGTTCCTGGTTCAGCCTCCCAATGACGACCCAATCTTTCTTTGAATACATTTATTTATTTAGACAGAGTCTCACTTTGTTGCCCAGGCTAGAGTGCTGTGTGAGCTCTAGCTCACAACAACCTCAAACTCCTGTGCTCAAGCAATACTGCTACCTCAGCCTCCCGAGTAGCTGGGACTACAGGCATGTGCCACTATGCCCAGCTCATTTTTTCTATATATATTAGTTGTCCAATTAATTTCTTTCTATTTATAGTAGAGACGGGGTCTTGCTCTTGCTCAGGCTGCTTTTGAACTCCTGACCTCGAGCAATCCACCTGCCTTGGCCTCCCAGAGTGGTGGGATTACAGGCGTGAGCCGCCACGCCCGCCTGAATACATTTATTGACAATGAGTTCATCACTCCTAAGATGGTCCATTCTACTCTTAGGTAATTCTGACTGTTAGAGAATTCTTTATTATCTTTCTGGATGTCTACCCATAGGAGCTGGGTGGAATTCTTTCATATCCATTCAGTTAGCAAATAGTCAATGTTTAATATGAGCCAGGTCCTGGGTGGACTAGGTGCTAAGGGGAACAGAAAGATAAATTTGACATGGATCCTTCCTTCAGAGCATGTGGCCTAAGGATTCACTTATCCAGAATTTCTTGGTTTTTTTTTTATTAGACTTAAATAATAGGAAACAAATCAAATCTCCTTTCTGTATGAGATATTTGGAGATATTCCCCACAGCTCCCTTGTGTGTTCTCTTCTCCAGGCTACTTAAATCATTCATCATACAGCATAGTGTACAGGTCCTTAACATTATGGTCTCTGCCTCTAGACATCATCCAGTGTCCCCTTCAGAATGTGGGACCCAGAGCTCAGCCCTGTGTCCAGCTGTGATCCATCTAGGGCAGTACAGGGCTGGCCTGACCTCTGGTTTCTATGGATACTTTAATCACAGCCACTTTTGCTCCCTTCTTTCCTTTCCTTTCTCCTTCTGCTCATTCCTTCTTTCCTTCCTTTCTCTCTCCTTCTCTCTCTTTCTCCTTCTTTCCCTCCCTTGCTTTCCTTTCTTTTTGTGTTTTTGCAGCTACATCGCACTGTTGAGCTTGAGGTCAACTAAAACCTTAAAATCATTTTCACTGAATGTGTACTTAATCTAGACTCTTTCTATACTGTATTTGGGACACATGATCATTTGGAACTGCACTGTCCAGTATGGTAGCCACTAGCCCCATATGGCTATTCAAATTTAAGGTATTTAAAAATAAATAAAATTAAATTTGCAGTTCCTCAGTTGTACTAGCCACATTTCAAGTGCTCAATAGCCACGGATGGCTAGTGGCTGCCATATCAGCATAGATTCAGGACATTTCCATCATTTCAGAAAGTTCTGTGGAACCGCTCTGGTTTGAGCCTAAGCGCAGGAGTTTACACTTATTCTGTGTAGCACCGCATCTTGAGAGGTCCAGCTCAGCCCCCAAGGCTGCAGAGATCTTTAAGAAACTGATTCTGGTTTCTGGAGTGTTCACTGTCTCTCCCAACTTCATGACAACAGTAGATCTGATCAGTATTTCATACCTTCCTCTGCTTCATCTGAAACCACTGATAAAAATGTTTAGCAGAGCAGAGAGGGTTGCAACTGAGCCCTAGATGTGGTGCCCCACACTCCAGTCCCATGTCACAGTTGTGCAGTCGTTTAAAAACTTAGGCCTGCATCCCAGATGCTGTGCTGGGTACCAGGTACCTACAGGGAGACAGAAGATACCAACAGACAGAGTCCTGCTGTAATGAGTGCCCTAGTAGTAGTTCAGATGCCTTTGTCTCACATTCAGGGCTGCTTCTGTCTGGCCTGTGATCATTGAAAGTGCAAGGTTGGGAATTAGCTTCTCCAGTTTGGATCCTGGTTCTGCCACTTTACAAGCTATGTAATGTCGGTGTTTCAGTTTAAAAATGTATAAAGTGGGGATAAGAATAACCTCGATCTGATAGTGTTATTGTGCAGATGAAATGACTTGATGCAAGCAAATCTCTTAGAATAGTACCTGGACTATAGTAAGTGCTCCAAACAAGTTAGTTATCATTGGTTCTTATTATTAATTATAATTTTCCCTCCTGGACAAGCCATGCTCAGTCTTGCTTTGCGGCCTCAGCTTCTGTAGTTTTGCCCTCCCTTCGTTTGTGAAAGTCCTTGGAGGGCCAAACCAGACCTCCCCTCGCTGATTTCTTATGTTCTCAGCTGCTTACTTTGTATCTGCTCTTAGTCTCCCACACTAGAGGTCCGGACCACAATGAAGAACCAGGATTATTGAGCTTTACCTTGGCTCTGTGCTGCCTGGAGGAGAGACCCAGGATAGACTTCTGATCTGCAAAATGGGGATAATCACAGCTGCCTATTAAGACTAGCTTAGGGCCAAGTGAGACACAGTAGGTGAAAGCTCCTGCACTTAGGCCTTTGCATATGTCCCAACTTCCAGTAAAACTCTCCCAAGTGAGTGACACTTGCTTCTTCCCCTTGTTTCTGTGCTTTAGCATCTTAACAAAGGAGACCCAGGCTCATTATTCTCAGCACTTCTGGAGGGTCTGCCCCCCTCCCCCACTGGGAGCCCTAGGGCAGGAATTCCCTCCTTTTCTTCATCTATGGAATGGAAACATCTAATCAGTGTCCCATCTTCTCCCAGATGCTCTTTTGGGCTCCCTGAATTTAGGTTATCCCTTCCTTCCCCTAGCCTCAGTCCATTCTCAAAGCATCTATAAGGGGGCCGTGGTGGTTATTAACCTAATCTAGAAACGCCCTTTACTTTGGGTGTGCCTGGGCTTGTAGGGGTTGGAGGCTGAGCGTCAGAGTCCCAGAGCCCAGGACTAGCCCTTGTAGAGACCCCAGTGAGTACAGAGGTGTTGCCACCTGAGAGGGGGCTGGAACCCACGCCAAGCGATGCTCTGCGATCTCCGGCCGCCTAAACAATGGGAAGGCGGCATGGAGACGGGTGGGCGTCGGCCAGGTCTGGGCTGGAGGTGGACATGGTCGGCAAGCTGGGCGCCGAGCTGCAGGGTTAGCCCGGGGCACTGGGCCAAGGGCCGAGAAGTCTAAGCCAGGGATAACCGAGGTCCCCGCTGGCAGGGACCTGGGAGGAGGTGGGGGCGGGGCCCGAGCCCACCGGGCGAGGGGGCCCCGGGTGGGGTCTCCTCCTCTTCCTCACCCGACCGCTCGCCCCCGGCCTCTGAGCTCCGTGGTGGCTCACGTAGGCGCCAGGCCAGGTAGGGAAGCCGGTGACCGGCCCCCAGCGCCAGGAGGGCTCGCGGGGCTCAGCCCCCTCCTCTGCTCCCCTCCCCGGGAGCCGGCTCGGCTCCTCCCGACGCGCGGGCCCGGCTCCGGCGGCTCCGGCGCTCCCCCGGCTGTTGGCAACTCGCGGCTGCTGTTCGCTTGTTCGCCCGCCCGCTGCTGCTTGGGCGGCCGGGATCGCTACCTCCTCCACCGGGGGAGCGGGCCGGGGCGGAGCGGAGGGGGGAGAAGGGGTGTGGGGGGCGGGCGAGGAGGGGGCTGAGCGCCGTGGGAGGGAGAGAAGGAGCGAGCGCGCGAGCGAGCGGGGCATTTCTGCGCAGCTCGAGTGCGCCTCGGAGCCCGCCCGGGCGGCCGCCGGACGCAAGGACCGAGAGACAGTGCCCGGAAGCTGCTTCGCCACCGCCAGGTTAGCTGCGCCAGCCGTCCTCCTCTGGGCCCCGGGGACCCCACGGCGTCCGATCCCGCGTGTGCGTGTGAGGTGATCGCCGAGGGCTGGATCGCCGTTCCTCGAGCACTGACAGGCCGGCGGGCAGCCTCGGGGGGTAAGGGGGGTGGACGCCGGTGCCTGGAGCCCCATGCTTCGATTCGTGCGTTTCAGTACTGGCGCGGGTATGTGTGTCGGTGTTCCCGTCTCTGGGTGTGTGTTGGGTGTGAGCGCGCGTATGCCCGTGAATCTGTGCGAGTGGATGCTCGATGTGCGCGCGCGTGCGTGTGTGCTCCGGGTGTGCATCTGTGTGTGCGTGTGTGTGAGGGTGCGTGTCCGGTGTGTCTCCACGCGTCTGGTGTGTGCCTATCTGGGTGAGGATATGTGTCTGCGTGTGTCTGAGTGAATTTGTGAGAGGGTGTGTCTGAACGTGTAGCAGAATGTGTGTACATCTGGTTGAGGGCGTGTGCCAGTGGCTTCGCTCGTGCCTGGAGCCAGCGGCGGGGTGTGTGTGTGTGTGCGTGTCCCTGTGTGTGCACCAGTGTGACTCCTTGTGTTTGCGCGTGTGAGGGCGGGTGTGTACCCGAGTAGCCCCGGTGTGCGTGTGTGCGGCTTTGTCTCCGCACCGCCGGGAGGAAGGGGTGGGGGCGGCGGTCCAGGCACTGCTGTCGCTTGGAGCCGGGCACCTGGCCCGGGCGGTGGGTGGCCACGGCTAGGGCATCCCTGTCGGGCGGGGACTCCCTGCAGGCAGGTGGGCGGCCACACCCCGGGGCCCGAGGGAGCTGGGCTGACAGCTAAGGAGCCCTCGTTGAGAGCTGAGCTGCAGCAGAGGGCGTGTCCTGCCTGAAGCCCGTGTGTGTGTGTGTGTGTGTGTGTGTGTGTGTGTGTGTGTATGTGTGTGAGCCCCCGCGCACACACACGAGGGGTGGTGGTGGCAGGGACAGCTGTTCCCAGGCTGGCGACCCAGCCGGTTCAGGGATCCATTTCCTGTCGCGGCCCTGGGACCCTAGAGGCCAGACCTAACCTGGCCAGGCCAGCCACTGCTCCCATCTTCACCCATATAGGGCTGGGGGTGCCAGGGTAGAGCAGGGGCTCAGGTGCCCAGAAAGGACTAGAGAGGGAGAACCACTCTCTTAAAGGGCCAGCTCCTCACTCCAAAAGGAATCTCCCCTTAGGTGACCTCTCTACTTTGAGTGAGATGTCTCTGGGTGTATATCTACCACTTGCCTGAAGTATTGGTGCACACATGCCTTTCTAGATCTGTAGTCTATGTGCATGTGTGTGTTCTCCTTGTGCGTTTGGGTGCATAGGTGTGTTTTATCAGTGCACAGTGAATAATGTTTCTCTTGATGTGTATGTGTTTTTGTAAGTTCTGGTATATTTGTTTTTATGTATGTATAGTTGTTTGTATATTAGTGAGTCTGTGTTTGTGGGTTTGCAGGGAAGTGGAATTTTGCTGCCAACTGGAGTAGGACAGAAAAATTCTGTCCAGAGCCACTCTATTTTAGAAAAATTGGGTGAAAAAGGAAGTTTGGGGATTTAGTCCCCAGCTTTGTGGGGTTCAGATACTGGAACTGAAATAAACTGGGATTTGACTGGGATACAAGGATAGAGAGAAATTGAGAATCTTATAGGAGGAAGAAATTGTTCTGGGAGAAGGATATCCAAGCACAAGAATTCTTCAGTTCCACTTCTTGCCTGTAACTTCACCTCCCCCTTTGTAGCTTGGCTTGCCAGGATACTGTGCATAGGATTTGGAGTGAAAGGGGAGGGAGCTGGAAGTGTAAAAGGAAGGAAGATGGATGGGTGATAGGATTGGGGGCCAACAGCAGATTTCTGCAATTCTTAAAATGATTCCCTGCCAAAGGCAGCAGAGGCTGGGGAAAGCTGAGCTTGCTGTCCCCTTCCCTGAATTCCAGAATATAGCAATGGCTCTGGCATGGAGCTCAGGAACCCTGGAGTCTGGTCTGGGGATCTCCTTTTGACTTTAGTCAAACTCTTTTTATGTTTATCTGTTCAGCCAATACATTTTTATTAAGCCTTTTTTGAGACAGAGTCTCCCTTTGTTGCCCAGGCTAGAGTGAGTGCCGTGGCATCAGCCTAGCTCATAGCAACCTCAAACTCCTGGGCTCAGGCAATCCTGCTGCCTCAGCCTCCTGAGTAGCTGGGACTACAGGCATGCATCACCATGCCTGCCTAATTTTTTCTATATATATTAGTTGGCCAACTAATTTCTTTCTGTTTATAGTAGAGACGGGGGTCTTGCTCTTGCTTAGGCTGGTTTCGAACTCCTGACCTCGAGCAATCCGCCCGCCTTGGCCTCCCAGAGTGCTAGGATTACAAGCGTGAGCCACCCCACGCCTGGCCTTATTAAGCCTCTTTATGTAAAAAAGTCTAAACTCCCTAAGCCTAGGTTTCCTTGGCTGAATAGCTGGTAGGCTGAATTTTGGGACTTCGAGGCCCTTTCCCTTACTCATAGTGCTAGAGTTTGTCTTAAATTTAGGAATCCACCCTTCTATCCCGAAAGGATTCTGGCTATGGTCCCCACTCACTGCTCCCCAGGCACAACCATATACTGTAGTCTGGAGCGATGGTTCTTTTTTTTTTAAGACAGTCTCACTTTGTTGCCCAGGCTAGAGTAAGTGCCATGGCATCAAGCCTCGCTCACAGCAACCTCAATCTCCTGGGCTCAAGCGATCCTCCTGCTTCAGCCTCCCGAGTAGCTGGGACTACAGGCACGCGCCACCATGCCTGGCTAATTTTTTCTATATATATATTTTAGTTGGTCAATTAATTTCTTTCTATTTTTAGTAGAGATGGGGTCTTGCTCAGGCTGGTTTCAAATTCCTGACCTTGAGGGATCCACCCACCTTGGCCTCCCAGAGTGCTAGGATTACAGGCGTGAGCCACCACACCCAGCTGAGCGGTGGTTCTTAAATTGTGGTCATCTCACCACTGGCAGTGGGGTCACCTGGGAGTTTGTTAGAAATGTAAATTCTTGGGCCTCATGCCAGGCCTAGGAATCAATAACTCTGGGAGTGGGGCCCAGCAGTCTATGTTTTAACAAACACAGGTGATTCTGATGTACTCAAGAGCTCAAAAGAGGTGTAGACAAAGAGCTAGGAACTTCCTATAAGTTGAAACCTGTAAAGCCTCCCTTGTCCCTCACACACGTGTACCTGAAATAGCCCAGAAGCCCCACATGGTAGGTAGGAGTTCTGGTTTCAATCCCAGGTCTTCCTTGTGATTTTGGACAAATCACTCCCTTGCTGACTAATGCAGTGACTCTTTGACAGTGTCTACTCTGGGTCAGGTTCT
Source organism: Microcebus murinus (assembly GCF_040939455.1). Classification (NCBI taxonomy): domain Eukaryota; kingdom Metazoa; phylum Chordata; class Mammalia; order Primates; family Cheirogaleidae; genus Microcebus; species Microcebus murinus. Next base: position 32,967,262 of record NC_134119.1, read on the forward strand.
GATCCAGGGGTTTCCCTGCTCTGTTTAGTTTCTCCAGTCCTTACCTTTATCTATAAAGCCCTGCAGGATACAGTCTCTTCCCACTTCTTTGGAAACCAGCCACTTTGACCTTTTAGTTCATCTAGGCACCATGAGCTCTTTTGCGTCTGGGATTTGCACGTCATGATGTTTCCTCTTTCCTCTGTCTAGCACACTCTTCTCCTGCTTTCTTACCTTTTTCTTTTTAGAGACAAGGTCTCACTCTGTTGTCTAGGCTGGAGTGCAGTGGCATAATCACAGCTCACTGTAGCCTCAAACTCCTGTGTTCAAGTGATCATCTGTCCTCAGCCTCCCAAGTAGCTACAGGTGCATGCCACCACACCCGGTTAATTTTTAAATTGTTTTTTGTAGAGACAGGGGTCTCACTATGTTGCCCAGGCTAGTCTGGAACTCCTGGGCTCAAGCAATCCTCCCATCTCAGCCTCCTAAAGTGCTGGGATTATGGGTGTTAGCCAGCGTGCCCGGCCCCTGCTTTTATCATCATTGACTCCTACTTTTCTTGAGATTTCAGCTCAGTAGTCACTTTCTCAGGGGGGCCTTTGCCAACTCCCTGGGCTAAATCAGTTTTCCCTATTATACATTCTTAGAGCTCTCTGTGTCTCACAGGGCTTATGCAAGTTGGTAATTATACATGGATGTGTTAGTTGTTTGATTGTCTCCCCTCACTAGACTGTAAATGCCATGTGGACAGGAACTTGCTTACTAATCTTCTTCAAGTCCCACATGGTGGCTGACTTATGATTTATGATCAATAAGTTTATCAAATGCATTAATTTTTAAAATGAGAGATGGTGCTAAATGATACCCAGAATTTCCACTCAAGCCTTGATGTTGTATTATCCAAGCAGGCCTCAGACTTTTCTCAAGTAGATTTATCTGCCTTTTTTACTGTTCCATCTTCCATTTCCTGGCCATAGATTTGAGCACTCACTGTGTGTCCACGCCCATGCTGGGCTCTGCTCTAGGGGAAGCAGGAGAAAGCTCTTCAGGAGACACAGCCTAGCATAGGTTCTGTGTCCTCCTAAATTAGGATCCTGCAGAATTGAGAAGAGGAAGAACACTGAATGAGGACTCTAAAGATCTGGGTCCGCTCCTTGTTCTATAACTGTGAGCCAATCACTTTCCCTTTCTTTTCACGTTTCCTCTTCTGAAAAATGAAGGTATTGGACGGATGGTGTACTTAGTAGTGGTTATTAGCTCTAGCTCTGGAGTCATTCAGGCTTCGCCATGTACTAGTTAGTTGGACTTGCACAAGTGATTTCATCTCTTCATTTTCTCACCTGTAAAACAGGACCAGTGCTAGCATCTGTTTCATAGGATTGTATTGAGAATTAAATGAGATAACATACATGGAATGCTTAGCATAATGTGAGCACATAATAAACTTTTGGTAAATGTTAGCTATTATTACTATTATGGCTACTCCATAATTCAGTTCAACATTCTTAAATGTCTTTATATTGGACCCTAGGCCTACAGACGAAGAAATAAATACAACAATGGTCACAGGATGAGGGTAGGGGCAGGCATGTAAAGATGCAATACCACGAGGATAATGTGCAAGGTGCCAGAGTGTGGCTATTTATGGAGGAAAAGGCTTCATGGAAGCCTTTTGGTATTTGGGCTGGATTTGATATTCCAGGCAGTTGGAACAGTCACATGCACAGCCAGAATGGCTTGTTAGGGGAACCCAAATAGTTCCATGTGGTTGGAACAGAAGATGGTAAGCATGGGGACAGGTGGGGTTAGTGGCTAGAGATAAAGCTGAGAAGAAGGTTGGGTCCCTTATCTGGGACAGGCCTAAGAGCCTGACCAAGTCCTGCAGGTGGTAGGGAGCTAGGGAAGAGGATTAAACCAACCTAGAAGGATCAGATTTACATTTCAAAAACACAGCTCTCTAGGTGGTGGTAGAGGATGGCCAGGGTGGAAGGAGAAAACTGTTGTTGACCAGGAGACCCAGGCACAAAGGCTGCTAAACAAGTTTGATGGGGGGTCCCAGTGGGGTGGATAGAGTCCTAGAACATCAGGAAATACAGTTGGTGGACTTCAGGCCAGCCTGGCCCCAGAAGGTAGAGGCAAAGTGAGAGTGACTTCTCAAGGGTCTTCAGGTCCCATTTAACTTCCACAGCTGCCCAATGTGAGGTCATACTGGACTAGGGTAGGTCCTAAATCTGATTGATGTCTAATGTGAGGGGGAATCTGAAACCCAGAGTTTGAGTGTCATAGGTCTGCTACTCAAAAGGATTCACAGTATATTAACTTCCTAGGCCTAGTGTAATGAAGTACACTACAAACCAGGTAGCTTAAAACCATAGATATTTATTCTCACAGTTGTGGAGGCTAGAAGTCTAAAATCAAGGTATCAGCAAGCTTGGTTCCTTCTGGAGGCTCTGAGGAGACAGTCTGTTCCCTGCCTCTCTCCTAGTGGTGGCCAGCAATCCTTGGCATTTCTTGGCTTGTGGCCACATCTGCCTCTGTTGTTACATGTATTTCTCTGTGTCATCTCCTCTTATAAAGACATAAGTCAGATTTAGGACCTACCGTAGTCCAATGTAACCTCATTTTAACTTAAGTAATTGCATCTGCAAAGACCATATTTCCAAATAAGGTCACATTCTGAAGTTCTAGGTAGACATGAATTTGGGAGCAGAGGGAATACTATTCAACCCAGTACATGCAGGAAGATGGGAAAGAGTGTAGGCCTTATAGTCCCACAAGCCTAGATCCAAATTCAGGCTTTGCAACAGAGTATCTGAGAACCTTAGCATGGATGAGTTACTTTTTCTCAGCCTCAGTTTCCTCTTCTAGGAAATGGGGACGGTAGCACCTATAACAGTGTTGTGGTAGTGAGGCTGATCAAAATAACAGATGTGAGCATGCCTAGTGAGGTTGCATACAGTAGGCACTCAATAATTATTAATTGTCTTTGGCTCCCTCTTCTCTGTTCCCTCTTCTCAGTAGCTGGGACAAGTCATTTAATCTTGCTTCACTTTCCTCATCTGTCAAATGTGAATAATCACCATCCAGCCCTGCCTACCTCACCAGATTGCAATCCCTGGAGATAATGAGAAAGCTCTCTGTAAATTGCTTAAGGGGTTGTTGCTGTGATTTTTAATTATAATCGTCATCATCATAATAACCCTTGGCCATTGCCAGTGGATGTGCATTGCCACATCCACTGCATTCTCAGCAGAGCCCAGCCCAGCCTGCTCCTCTCCTGAGACAGGTCCTCTGCCTGTTTGTGCTCAAAGGCATCCCATGAAGTGTAGCCATTGTCAGAGTTGGGAGGACCTTAGAAATGGTTTTTGTCATTGCCCTCAGTAGCCTGAGGAGAGAAACTGATGCTCAGGGAGAAGAAGTGACAGCCCCAAGGTCACACAGCTGGTCACTAGCAGTTAGAACACCTTATTCGTGGCTCCTGTTTACAGTCTGAACACTGCTTTTTCCCTAGTTGCAACTTTAGCCCCAGAAGCAGAAGCTTGGAGCAGGTAGAGACCTGGGTAGGGCTCTGTACAGGTTCCAGAGGCAGGGACTCAGCAGGGGTGAGTCCTGCTAAGTCAGGATCAGAATCTCAGAAAGGGGTCCTTGGGTCCTGAATGAGCAGGCAATGCCTCTGCAGGCTGAATGGGCAGGTTGTTTTATTATCAGCCTAGCTGTGGCCATCTCTACCTGCTCTAGTGGGAGGGGCCCGCAGCATGGGGAGCCAGAGCCTGGAGGTAACCGAAGGCTTCAATGTCCCTATTGACAGCTAGGCCAGTACTTGTCAGCAGGCTATGTCCCTCTAAGCCTTGCCTTGGTGGGTCTAGAGAAGGCTTTGGAAAGGAGAGAGGGCTTATCCCGTCCTGCCACTTTCTGGCAAGTCATCGCCTTTCCCCCAAACTGGGAGAGCCAGGCCTTTCTCTGGCCTGTTGATTCTTCCCCTTTCCTTTCCTTCCTCCTCTTCTCAGTTCTCTCTCAATCCCTTCTCTCTGCTTTCCCTTTATCCCTCTCCCCACCTTCTCCAGGTTAGAAGTCTGAAGATAAAGTCTCCAGACCCACTTCAGGTGGGTGGTTTTTGGGTTGCTTGAGGCCACCTAAGAATTAGAAAGCCTAGGGTCTTCCTCCTAAGAGGCTCACTCTGGTGACTTATACACAACTGCTTACGTTTATTGGCTTATGTGTGCCAGGCCCTGTGCTAAGCACTTTACATGCCTTATGTCTCTTAATCTTACAACTACCCAGAGATTACTGTTCCCATTTTATTAAAGGAGGCTAAATAATTTGCCCAAGGCCTACTAAACAACTGGCCCAGTCCTCAGTCAGCAAGTGGCACAACTAGAATTTAAATCTAGATCTGTCCAAAGCCCATGGGTACTCTTGAGTCTTTCCTATATTGCCCCTGGTGGGGCTTGCAAGAACATTTAGGGGACCACAGAGGGGCATACATTTGCTAAAATTCAGAGAACAAATTCTTGGCTTTTGAGAGCAGGGTCCCATTGGGGACTTCTGCCTCCCAGGCCTGTGTGCTGCCATCCGCTGGAGGATGGGCTTTCCTGCAGCATCAGCCTGGGGCTGGCCAAGCCTCTGAGCCCATCTGGTTCTGGGCAGATGCTCACCTGTGGGAAAGATGCTGCATCAGGGGGAGGTGACAGGGCAGGTCTGAAGGTACTTTGCTTTTTCTCCTGAGTTACTGTTTTGTCACTGGCCACCTTAGTTTTTCATCGAATAGAATCTTCCAGTAAAGGAGCTTGTCATCTGCAAAGAGTATGAGTTTCGTCCCCTCAGAAGGGTGCTTGGGGCCTTGGATATTCTGTCAGGCTCAGTGATGGCTGGAACTCCGGAGGAAGTGGGGAGGCAGGCAGGGGCTGGAACCAGGAGGCCCAGATTCAGAAGTACACGACTGCTAGGAGAGGAAAAGCAGGAAGTCAGAGCTGGCCTGAGGGCCATAGTAAAGCAGCCTGGAGAGAGGGAAGGATAGGAAACCTCCTCTCAGCTCAAGTTCAGCCCAGGAACCCAGACTCCCTCCTAGGCAGGGCTGCTGATCTCAGAGTGTCACTTAAGAATATGGCAGCTGCAGTCAGCTTGCTGAGTCTCCACCCACCCCCACTGTGACCATTATGTTGGTCAGTCTAGCCCAGCCCAGCCACCTGCCTGCCAGAGCAGGTGGCTCAACCAGAAGGGACCTTGATAAAGGATCAGTGGCTTTAAAACTTCTAGCTACAGAGCCATCTTTTCATAGGCAAGGAAGCAGAAATTCAATATGTGAAACAGCTGAAATGGAAGCAGCTCAGCACCCCACCCCATCCCCCTACATCCTAGGGTTCCCTAAGGCCAGGTTTCTCAAACTTTGCTCCCCTAAGAACAACAAAGGGGAGCATGCTAAAATACGCTCTCTTCCAGGACTCACCCCAGAAAAAATTCAGCTGCTCCATGGGAGACTCAGATCCTTGCAGGGGCCGTAGAATCACCCTGTTTTAACAGCTTTGCTGTGGAGGTGATTGGGATGCAGATGGTTCTCAGATTGCCCTTGGTGAACGTGAATGCTGGTCTCAGATGTTCATGAACTACAATTTTGAGAGTGTGCATTGTCCCTAGGAGAGGATCTGTAGTCACCATCTGAGTTTTTGAATCACAACCCATAAAAGTTTAGAACCACCATCTTCAGGGCTGTTTTATGGAGTTGGAACCTAACCTCTAGAGAAAGGTTGCCAGGGAGCTAATGGGAGAGCCAGGTGAAGAAGGCTGGTCTCTCACACCTTTCAGCACATTGCTGGCTTTGCATGAAGGAGCTGAGGGTCTGTGTCTGGGCCTCTGTCTGGACCTCAGTTTTCCAAGCTGTAGAATGGGGGTTGGACAGGATGATCCTAAGGGCCCATGCAGCTCTGATCTGTGGTTCTGGAAGTCAAGTCTCTTGCTGTCCAGTCCATGTTCTTTGTCCTTTTCCTTGGTACCTTCTTAGCTTCACCCACCTCTGGTGAGACCACCCTCTTTATCATCTCCCATCTTCAGAGATTCTGGACAGAGCCTGGATTCTGGCCCCTCAAGTCCCTCCTGTCAAACCACATGCCCAGGTGTTCTGGCTCTTTCTCCCTTTCCATGCCTACTTACCATAAATGAGCCAAGTGCCCATGAGTTCAAGGTGGCCTATCTTCAGGGCTGGATACCTGGGCCAGTGCCAAGGGGAGAGCTGGGAGAACATATTTCCTGAAGCTCCTGGGACACACCCAGTGCTTACCTATGTCTTTGCCCTAGCTCCCTCTGTTCCTCCCTGCCAGGAATGCCACCCCCTCCTTTCCCCAATTACTGTTGAAATCCTGTCTGCCTTTTCAAGGCTCAGCTCAGATGCCAGCCTCTGTCCCACAAAGCCTTGTGAGCCCTCCCCCTACCTCCACAATGAGATTTGTCTTTAACTCCTCTGCATTCCCTTAGTGCCTTATCTGTTCCTCTGTGGGGGACAAGTTCTGTTTGGTCTTAGCTTTATCCGGGGAGGTGGCTTGTCTCTTTCACTAGGTTGTGAGGGCTCAGAGCACTGGGATGTCTCATATCTCATTCTTTGCTCCCAAGCACCTAGTATGGGGCTGTGCATAGAGCAGGTGCATATTTGAGGCTTATTAACTTTTATTTGCAGAATCTGCCTCCAGCCCTGGGCTGAGTTGGCTTCTTTAGAGCCCATGTGGCTCTTGTCACTGGCAGGCCACAACTTCTCACATATCCCTTCCTTTATTTGTGGATTGGAGGGAGACCAAGTAGGGCAGTTGGTAAGACCTTAAATTCTAGTCTTGACTCTGTCATTTCCTGGCTGTGTGACCTTGGGCAGGTCCCTTTCTCTCTCTGAGCCTCAGTGTTCTAAGTTTAAAACAAGGGGGTAGGGATGATAAGTCTTTTGGTGGCTTGGGAGAATTAACTGAAATGCTATGTGTAAAATGCTGAGATATGAGCATTATAAAGAATGAATAACCAATAAATGATTATAATTCATTATATTTTAGTTAATTATTATTACTATCACTGTTTCAGCAAACACCTACTTTGTTTTGAGCATTGTGCTGGGGGGCCAGCATAAGAGACAAAAAAATCATTACAGGAACTCCTTGGTCTCCATGACCTTAGGATCTAGTAGGGGCAGTAAGCCTCGAGTGCGAGGAGTCAGCCTCTGGCAGAGCCATGGCTGAGTGAGTCGAGGGGTGAGCCATCAGTGTGGATGCCATGCAGGAGGTGATGTTTGAACTGGAAGGGCAGGAAGCAGGAGGGGCAATGAAAGCCCGGGAGACAGGTATTCCCTGTGGAGAATGGGGAAGTGGGGTGCATGTTCGCATGTTTGGAGAGTCACAGGAAGGATGCAGGAAGAGCAGAGTAGAAGCTGAGGCAGCTCCAGAATCTCCACACAGACAGGGTCAGCACCCTGGATGAAGGGGGAGCTTCAAGATTTGTTTTGCCAAGAAGAATTTGAGGGAGTGATGGCTCATGAAATCTCTACTGAGAGCAAGAGAGAAAAGGCTGGAAAGGAGGGGCTGAAAAGTGAGAGTTTTGTGGTGGAGGGAGTGGGGACCAGTTGGGGGAGGGGTTGTCTCTCTCTTCCCAGGCTTGAGCTGAGAATGGTGACTGGGCTGCAGTTCTGGGCCTCTACAGAACTGCCTATTTACCTGGCCAAGGTTGGGATTTGGACCCTGATCTTTCTGAAGTTAAAAGCACAAAATTATCCCAGAAATGTCAGACTCTCTAAATATCAGAGACAGCTAGCAGAATTGATCTCTTAATCCAACCTGCTCTCACTCCACATTATACAGATGGGCAGCAGAAGCCTAGGAAGGGGGAAATACCATCCAAGAACAATGAGTGAACTGGCCCTGTGAGCTCTTGATGGGCTGTGGGCCTCTGCCTGTGTTAGGGTTTGGGGGAAGAAGGTGAGGAGGGACCAGGCAACCCAAGAAGAATGTAAATGACAAGAAAACGTCAAATTGGGAGCAGTCTGTTGCCAAGGTATGTGCGTGATCCCAGGTGAGTGGGATGTGAGTGGGCTGGAGCCATCATCATTCCAGGCTTTCCTTCCGGAAAAGGAGAAAGGGCCACATAGGTGGGAACCAGGGGAATATTGGGATGTGGGAGAAATCAGGGGGTGGCCTGAGAAGAGGAGGCTGTTGCCAGGCAGCAAGAGACATGACTGTATGAGAATAGCACAGGCACCCCAGCTTCTGTGGGCCTGGCCCTGTATAGCCCTGGACTGTGGCAGTATCACCTCCATTACAGGGGAAGAAACTGGGGTCCCAAGGTCATAGCCAGGAAGAGTGGAGTCAGAACTGGCATCCAGGGCTGGGGGACTTCAAAGCCATGTCCCTGGCTGCCCTGAGTGACTACCATCCCAGTTTTTGTGAGGTCTTGGGGTCAAAGGGGTAAAGAAGGCCGGGTGCAGTGGCTCATGCCTATATAATCCTAGCACTCTGAGAGGCCAAGGAAGGAGGATCACTTGAGCTCAGGAGTTCAAGCTCAGGTGTCTCTACTAAAAATAGAAAAAATTAGCTGGGCGACTAAAAGTAGAAAAACATTAGCTGGGCGTGGTAGTGCACACTTGTAGTCCTAGCTATTCTGGAGGCTGAGGTAAGAGGACCACTTGATCCCAGGAGTTTGAGGTTGCTGTGAGCTAGGCTGACGCTATGGCACTCTAGCCTGGGCAATAGAGTGAGACTCTGTCTCAAGAAAATAAAATGGGTAAAGAAGGTGACCAGCTGGTGTAAGCCATCTTTCACCTTCCTTGACTTCTCCCCCATCAGTCTGCCCATGCAGCTGGCCTGTTTTATTCTAGTGTATCCACCCCACCTTTTTTTCTGTCATCCAGGCTAGAGTGCAGTGGTGTCATAGCTCAAAGCAACTGTATGCTCCTGGCCTCCTGCCTCGGCCTCCTGGGTAGCTGGGACTATAGGCGCATGCCCAGCTAATTTTTTTCTTCGAGCCACCCTAGGCTGGTCTCAGACTCCTCACCTCAAGCTATCCTCCTGCCTCGGCCTCTCAAAGTGCTAGGATTACAGGCATGAGCCATCCAACCATACCCTCCTTTATTTGTTGATTAAAAATACTTATCGAGCATCCGCTATGTGCCAGGCACCATCCCTGACCTCATGGAACTGATGCCATCACCCTTTGGCACAGAAGGCTGTCCCACATTGGTGGGGAGAGACGGAAAAGAGGAGGTGAGGGGGTCACTAGCCATACCTCTCTCCCTTCACACCAGCCTCTCCCCTTTCTCAACCTCCATCCCTTCCTAGTCTTTTTAGCCCCAGATGGGACTTCTTGCTGGAACTACCTCCTGCTAAAATGGAAACCTGTCAGAGTTAATTGTTAACCTAATAGCTAGTGAGAGTTTCACCCTGCTAGGCTGGCTGGACGAGGGAGCTGAATGCTGGCGGGGCTCCCCAGGAGAGAGGTGGAGCCACCCAGGTTTTTCTGGCTTGTACCTGCCACCTTTTCCCTACTCTGGACTGGAATCTGCCTCCAGGGCCCTCTCCTCCCATCTGTCCCAGGGGACTGGCTGCCACCTGGACCCAAAGCCCCCTCTCCAGCTGAGGTGACCCTGGGAGGTAAGCACTGGCTCTGGCCCTAGTCCAAGGGCCTCTGGGTGAGTGCTCTAGGGAGAGGTGCTGGGGAGGGTATGACATCTAGCCCTGGGGGCCCACCTAGAGAGCAGGCAGCCAGGGACCTTGCTGGCTTTGCCCCTCCTGCCAGGTGGGGGTGGGGTCACAGTGGCCTAAGCCCTGCACACAGGACAGTGCCATCCATGCCATGCCTTTCTCCTACTCTCCTTCCTTTTTAGCATCTCCATTGGGTTTCCTGTGCTGGACCGTTCTCTGCCACTAGACTGGAGGATGTGGGCACCCTGAGAATAGAGGCAAAGGCTTATTTCTTCTTCTGGAAGGAAGGCTGATCCTCAAAGCAGGCCACTGCCAAGGTTTAAGAATAGAGCTCAGGCTTCCAAGTTAGCAGGCTCGGTCAAAGCTGGGTGACCTTGGGCAGGTGACTCACCTCTCTGAGCCACAGTGTCATGCTATGAACAGTGGGTACTCTGATCCCTTTGTCGCCATCACGGTACATAGGCACCAGAAATAAATATTAATGTCAGTCTCATGGGGGCTTGTTGAATGAATGAATAGATGCCATTCTATTCAGATTCAACTTTATATCTGAGGCTTAGCTCTGGGTTAGGGCCAAAGAGGCCACTAGCCCACAACCTCAAGGACTTGACTGTAGAGTTGCAGCTGCCCCAAAGAGCAGCCACTAGTCACATTGGAAATTGGGCTGGTACAGTTGAGGAAATGAATTTTAAGTTTTATTTAATATTTAATTTAATTTGATTTGATTAAAAGAATACTTCATTCAATTATTGACAAACTTTTATATATGTGGGAACTTAGATTCATGAATATACTTTTTCAGGCTGGGTGCAATGGCTCATGCCTATAATCCCATCATTTTGGGAGGCTGAGACAGGAGGATTGCTTGAGGCCAGGAGTTTGAGACCAGCCTGGGCAACATAGTGAGACCCTATCTCTACAAAAATTTAAAAAATATCCAGGCATGGTGGTGCATACCTGTAGTCCTGGCTAATTGGGAGGCTGAGGCAAGAGGATTGCTTTGAAGCCCAGGATTTCCAACCTGGGTGACAGAGTGAGACCCTGTCTCTGAAAAAAAAAAAAAAAAAAAATATATATGTATATATATATATATATACACTTTCTCAATTGTAAAGCAAAAAGAATCTAAGTAGCTGATAAATATTTAGCAACTAAATCAAGATGTGCTGTAAGTATAAAATACACGCCGGATTTAGTATGAAAAAAATGTAAAATATCTCAATAGTCTTTTTTATATTGATTACATGTTAAAATGGATATATTGGGTTAAATAAATATATTATTAAAATTAATTTCACTCATTCCTTTGTACTTTTTAAAATGTGGCTATGGGAAAATTTTAAATTATATATGTGCCTCACAACATATTTCTACTTGACAGAAATACTTGACAGTTGTAGCCAGAGTTGAGTTGGACACATTGGAATAATAATACAAGACTATATAAAGACTAGTTATTTGGGGAGGTTTTGGGGGTCAGTAAAGGACAGATATTACCCACCCCACCCCCAGCCTGGGCCACACCTCTTGGTGGAACATTACCTTGGATAACTCCATAGCCTCAATAAGATCAGGGCTGCTGATGGCAAATGAAGAAACTTTGAGTTCTCACTTTGGCCATGCCACTCCTTTGCTCTGTATGTGACCTTGGACACTTCTCTTTGCTGAACCTTAACTGTCATCTGTAAACTGAGACTAATGGTGATTGAGAGGATCGCCTGAGAAATAATCCAAAGGAAGCATTTAGCACAGTGCCTGGCATGTCTCAGCAGTCAAGTATTAGCTGTAGTGGCGGCTGCTACTACTATTAATATTAGTTGTGGGGGCTGTTGCTACTATCGTACTGTTGCATCCACCAGCTTGGATTCAGTTATTCCATTTGTCTGAAGGGGACATGGGCCAGAGGGAAAGGAGAAATTGAAAGAGCTTGGGGATGGGAGTTGGGATGGGGACTTGGGGGATACTTTGTATGATACTTCAAGGGATTGCTTGCCTTTGGGGTTGCTCCTCAGATCTTGCCTTCTGCAAGTGATCAGGCAAAGATAAGTCCCCATTTTTCAGATGAGGAAACTGAGGTTTATTGAAGGAAAGTGACCTGGCTATACAGCCGGAACCTGAATGCAGGACTTCTCAACCCTATTTTGGTAATATTGGAACCAGTGTTAAGAGACGACCATTTGAGGTTGTAAGAGCAGCACCTGATCAGGAATCCAGCGCTTGTAAGGAATGGTTATTATTAGTCTTCTATAACTGGAAGGAATTTTGACACCATTTGGTGCAACTGTCTCATTCTGGAATTGAAGAAACAGAGAGAGAGAGAGACACCTGCTGATCATACAGCAGGTTGGTGGCCAAGCTGGAACTGTTTCTGTTTGTTCAGATCCAGCTCTCAGCTCAGCCCCAGCAGGATGGATGGCCCTGCTTGTCAGCCCCCTCCTCTCCTGCCCAGTCCCCAGAGAGGGTTTCTGAGAAAGAGGCTTTTGTTTTATCAGCTCCTTCTGGTTTCCTCTCTAGGTAGCTGCACACATGTGCGTGCACATACACAAACACACACCATTGGCCCTGATTTGCATTTGTTGTGTTCCAGGTTTCACTGGCCCTGAAATTTGAAGCTTCTCCACATACATCTATTTTCTGAATATCCACCAGAGGGGCTTTTTCATCAGGAAGGCCTGAATTCAAATCCCTCTCGTTCTGTCACCCTGGCTGGAGTGCAGTGGCACAATCATAGCTCACTGTAGCCTCCAACTCTTAGGCTCAAGTGGTCCTCCTGCCTCAGTCTTGTGAGCACCTGGGACTATAGATCCAGCCACTTGGCACCTGGCAAATCCCTCTTTTTTTTTTTTTTTTTGAGACAGAGTCTCACTCTGTTGCCCAGGCTAGAGTGAGTGCCGTGGCGTCAGCCTAGCTCACAGCAACCTCAAACTCCTGGGCTCAAGCGATCCTCCTGCCTCAGCCTCCCGAGTAGCTGGGACTACAGGCATGCGCCACCATGCCCGGCTAATTTTTTCTATATATTTTTAGTTGGCCAATTAATTTCTTTCTATTTTTAGTAGAGACGGGGTCTCGCTCTTGCTCAGGCTGGTTTCGAACTCCTGACCTTGAGCAATCCGCCCGCCTCGGCCTCCCAGAGTGCTAGGATTACAGGCGTGAGCCACCGTGCCCGGCCTGCAAATCCCTCTTTTATCATTAATTCTCTCTGTGACCTTGGGCAAGTCACTGGGATCCATAGCCCAGCTGCCACTGTATGGGTCTCAGCTTTGCCACCTTTTCACTGTGTGGTCTTCAGTGAATCATTTCACCTCTCTGGGCCTTGTTTCTGCATGAGGCTATCCCATCTTGGATGTTTGTGGCAAGGCACTGTGCTGAGCTTTTCACATGTATCTCCTGTGATCTTCCTGTGAGCCCTGGAAACAGACACTATTACTCCTACTTTTCAAATGAGGAAATAAAGTGACTTGCCCCAGGCCACATAGCTAGAAAGTGGTAGAGCCAGAATTCAAACCAGGTCTGTGTGACTTGGGAGCCCAAGCTCGTAAACTACTGTACCTTCTTCCAATTTGTCTGATTCTCATGTGCTGTGTGAAGTAGAAACACTTCTCCTACCTGGAGATTGTGTTCTGAGTGTGTGAGTCCTGGGCACCCAAGGCTTCTCCCTCCAACTGTCCTGCCCCATTGAACACTAGGCCTCACCTGCAGTTGGGGCCCAAAGAAGATTGAAAAAGGATCAGGTGCAGTCATGCATACCTATAGTCCCAGCTACTTAGGAGGCTGAGGTGGGAAGATCGCTTGACTCCAGGGTTTCAAGGCCAGCCTGGGCAACAGAGCAAGACCTTGAGAAAAAGGTCTTAAATATTCTGTGAGTGAATTATACCAGAATAGATTATTAATGCTAAAAAGACCCTGAGTGTTCCCTGAGTCCAATTATTTATTTCACAGATGAGGACGCTAAGGCAAGGATAGGCCAGGTTGGGAAAGCAGTGGATATGTTTTTTCCTGGGTGCTAGGGACCACTAAACCGACATGAAAGGAGGTGTCTGAAGGTTGGGGCCCCTGCACGCCCTCATCCCCCTACATCCAGGCCACCACCAAGTTCTGTGGACACCAGCTCTTAAATATCTCTTGAGCCCATCTACTTTTTTTTTTTTTTTTAGCTCTTCTATAACCACCCTCCTCTAGGCCCTTGTCATGTCTCTCCTGGGTAATCACAACCACCTCCTAACTGATACTCCTGCAGCTACTCTTGCCCCTTTTCCATCCATTCTCTACCTGAAAGGCAGTGGTTTCCCTTTGCTCTTAGAATAAAGACCGAATCTTTACCTTGGACTCCAAGGCCCTTTGTGGCCTGGCCCCTGCTGGCTGCTTCAGCTTCATGTTTGTTACTTTCCTTTTTGCTCTCTGCCTCACAGGGCCTTTGTGTTTAACAGGTTCAGCAACTTCCCTAAGGTTCCTCAGAGAGTCAAATGCCAGCCTCTCAATTTCCAGCCCATGCTGGGCTCGTGAACTCCTCTTCCAAGGAGCTAACCCTGTTTCCTCCTTCTAGGTGCCTGACTGACAGACGTCTTTGCCCCCGGGGTGCTGGTGTGGACAGAGGAGGGGTGAGTGTTCCGGAGGCACAGCCTTTTTCTCCTAATGCTGAGGGTGGACAAAGAGGGCTTCCAGGCCCTCTGACTCAGTTTTGTTACTGCTAGGGAGGTATAAGTATTTGTCTAGGTCACAGGTTTCTGTCGGGGTTAAAAAAGGGGGCAGTGCTGAGAGCCCTCCTTGATTTTGGTTCATTTTGAAGTAGGGGCGGAAGTACATATTCACATATTCATTAAGCACTTTGTGTTAGACCACGTGTTCTGCCTGTGTTGCTTATCCACGCCACCATGGTTGGCAACGGATGGCGTTGGGCGAGGAGCCAGATCCACTGGCCCTGCAGCCCTTGCTTTCTTTTGCTTAACCACTCCTAGGTTGTAGACTAAGTTCAGGAGAGGGTGTTTTCATTCTGGCTCTGGCATTGACCACTATGTGACCTTCTTTTTTGTTGGCCTCAAAGTCACCTATACATTGTTGGGGGAGGGGGAGGGGAAAGATAGAGTCAGACTAAATGAATTGTTTTCAAACGTTCCAGCAAGGAAATTCCCTTTTCAAATGACTCCAGAGAAGGGTTTGCAGCCCCAGTTGGAGTTAGGGTAGGGCTGGGGGACTGCCATTAGCTCATTCCTCAGCCCCTAGCAGCCCCCAGACTCCTGTGGACACTTCCTCGGTTTTGTGTAAGACATTTTGAAAACTGCCAACCTGGGGCATGTCAGCCCCTTGCCCACCTGGAATTGCTGTGACTCTGGCAGGGTGAGGGTGTGGAAAGGGAACTGAGCCAATGAAGTTGTGCTGATTGGGAAATTGCAAAGTAACATGCAAATGTCATTGTGGTGTTATTAATAAGGCACAACTGCCAGGGCTGTGATGTTGTCATCCTAGAATCCTCTGGCTTTTAGTTTTGGTTACACGTGAGGTACCTTGGCGCCCCTGGGGGAACTTTCCATTTTCTGTGTTTGTTGTGCCTGTGCGTGCCAGGGAGTGAATGTAAAGAAGAGGCTCTAGGGGGGATGAGGTGGGGCTGAGCCAGGCTGGAACAAGTAGAATAAATGGTGAACAGAGCTGGAAGCATGTTGCTCCTGGGGGTGGCAGGGGTAGGGGGTGGCTTTAGCTCCAGTTAAAAGGAGAGATTTGGCTCCTTCCTGCATGGGCCCCACGGAGATCTCTGGGCAGGAAGCACTGGGAACAAGGACTCCTCTGTCCACAGCCACAGCATAGCCAGGACAGAGGAGGTGGATTAGGAGTTCCCAAGAGGGGGCCTGCCCAGCCTTTCCCTGACATTTGGGCATATGTTGGGGGGGGGAAGGGGAACTCAGGGTATATGTGCATAGGGGATGTGGGGGCTCAGTAGGGGAGGTAGAGATTGGTTCTTACATTTATACCACATGTTCCTTAAGCTTCCTGAAGCCTTCCAAGGAGCCAAGCTCTGAGACAGGCAACTCTGTAGATGTCAGAGCCAAGAAAGATGAGACTGTAGGTATTAACCACCATCAGTTTACTGAAGGAGACAGGAAATGTGAGAGACAATAGATTTTTGCAAGCAGCTTGGTGCAGTGGAAGCTATTTGGTCTGCAAGTCCAGAACCCCACGTTTAAGTCCTTGCTCTGCAGCCTTGCCCTCATTACTTCCTTTTTCTCGGCCTCAGTTTCCCCTTCTGTAGAATGTGGATGAACACATCAGCCCTGGGTACTTCTTTTTTCTTTTTTTTGAAATGAAGTCTTGTTCTGTCACTCAGGCTGGAGTGCAGTGGCACAATCATAGCTTACTGATCACTAGCAGACTCGAACTCCTGGGCTCAAGTGATCCTCCTACCTCAGCCTCCTGAATAGGTGGGACTATAGGTGCATGCCACCATGCCCAAGAAATTTAAAAAAGTTTTTTTAAGGACAAGATCTCACTATGTTGCCCAGGCTGGTCTAAAACTCCTGGCCTTAAGTGATCCTCCTGCCTCAGCCTTCCCAGTAGCTAGGATTATAGGCATGAGCCACTATGCTTAGCTCTGGGTACTTCTTCTTCTTTTTTTTTTTTTTTTTTTTTGAGACAGTGTCTAGCTTTGTTGCCCAGGCTAGAGTGAGTGCTGTGGCGTCAGCCTAGCTCACAGCAACCTCAAAGTCCTGGGCTCAAGCAATCCTACTGCCTCAGCCTCCTGAGTAGCTGGGACTACAGGCACTCACCACCATGCCCGGCTAATTTTTTCTATATATATTAGTTGGCCAATTCATTTCTTTCTATTTATAGTAGAGACAGGTCTCTCTCTTGCTCAGGCTGGTTTTGAACTCCTGACCTTGAGCAATCAGCCCACCTCGGCCTCCCAGATTGTTAGGATTACAGGCGTGAGCCACTGTACCTGCCTCTGGGTACTTAATTCTCTTCTGAGTGTCAACTAGAATAGGGTTTTTCAAATCTTTTTGGGCAGCAGAATTCCGATATGTAAGAATTTGTAGCATAATTTGTCTGGTAGAACTGAAGGCAGTTTATCCAGAATTTTGCCCTCCTATTGCTCTTTGTTCCCTGAGTGCTTTTAGAGATACTTCTGCAAATTCCCATGGCTCTAGGAAGCAGTATCTAAAGTCCACTGGAGCAGGGTGATTCTTAAGAACATGCTTTGTAAACTGTTGCAGCCCAGATGATAGCAAAGGTGCTCCCCAAAACAGGAGTAGTTATAGACCATGGCTAGCACAGACCTTATCTTGGTTAGGGTCTGTATGATTGATTGCAGATGCCTTTTTCAGAAACCAGTGACAAAAACTCAACCTAAAGAAGCTTAAGGATGGGCTCAGTGGCTCATGCCTATAGTCCTAGCACTCTGGGAGGCTGAGGTGGGAGGATCGCTTGAGGTCAGGAGTTCAAAACTAGCCTGAGCAAGAGCAAGACCCCATCTTTACCAAAACCAGAAAAAATTAGCTGGGCATGGTGGTGTGCACCTGTAGTCCCAACTACTTAGGGGGCTGAAGCAGGAGGATAGCTTGCCCAAGAGTTGGAGGTTGCAATGAGCTGTGATGATGCCACTGCACTCTACTCAGGGCAAGAGAGTGAGACTCTGTCTCAGAAAAAAAGCTCAACAGATCCTGGGACAGTTCATGGGATTGAAGGATGAGGAATTAGGTCCACTCACCATCTCTCTGCCACCACTGCTTGTCTCTCCCCTCTAAGCTGTCCTCTGCCCAAGCTTAGTAATCCAAACAGAAAGAGGGGACTATTTTTCTTCTAGGATCTATATATTAATCCAAGGGAAGGACTCTGAGTGTTTTAGTCACTGTTGCTGGGAGGATAGGGATATTCCGAGTGGCCAAAGGTGGGTCAGGTGCCTCTCATGTAGCTAATGGAGGAGCAGGGCTATCCCTAGAGGAAGGGGGAGTGGAAGGCTGCTGGGCAGAATGCAAGAACACACTACGGTATTAGAGGAGGCCTGGGTTGCAGGAGAAGGAACAGCTCATAGGCTTGCGAGGGCTCATAACTCCCCTCTTCGGTAACAAAAATACAAATACCAACAGTGATAACAACAGCTAATGTTTATTGGATTATTCTACCTGTGCTGGGCAAGCTATGCTTTCCATGTATTATTTCATCTAATCCTTATAACAGTCCTTTGAGTAGGTCCTATTATTACTATTATTATCCCCATTTTATAGATGAGGAAACCAAGGTGCAGCTAAGTTAAGGCCACACTTTAAGTAAGTAAAGAAGGTGGGATTCAAGCCCAAGGAATCTGGCTTCAGAGCCCATGCTCTTCAGAGACTACATCTCTAGCCTTTGGTAAGCCAAGTGGCTGGCCTGCATCTGCTTGTGTGCCACTGTGTGACACAGAGTTCAAGACCTGCATAGGCGGCTCAGGTTGCACTGCTCTGCCTGCTGGAAAGTGTTTCCTTATACAGTACATGGACCTGTCTCCATGCAAACCCACCCATCCAGTGTTGTGGATCTGTGCTAGGTGTTTTAGGAGATATAAAGACAAATCATTCGTGAACCTGCCTGAAAGGTCACCATAACCATTAAGTTACATTACTAACTTTGTGCCAGGCTCCATGCTGAATGCTTTATGTGCATTATCTCATTTAATTGGAACAACAATTCTGTATAGTAGGTACCGTTATTGCCCCCATTTCCCAGAAGAAAATGAGGCTCAGAGGGGATAAGTGATTTACCTAGGGTTACATGACTAAGAAATTGGAAAGCTGGTGTTTCAGTTCAGGTCTGCCTAGCTCCAGAGCCACTGCAACCTCCTGTGTCCCCTGGAGGGTGAATAAATGTGTGCAGGTATGACTGTGATGCAGCATGCACATTGTCATCAAGAGGGGCAGGAAAAGTGCAACTGAAGTTCAGAGGAGAGAGATCAGGGAAGGGGAGAGAGGAGGACATTTGATGCAGTTTGGAGGGGAATAGGGTTTGGACATTCAATTCAGCTCTCCAGAGGAGGGAGCTGCCTGAGAAAAAGCATGGAAAGGAGAAGTAGTGGCAGTTAAGTTTGGCCAGAACTAAAGAGCCGAGTAGGTCTGTGGCCAGCTCTGTTTTCAGGTCCCACAGAAGGTAACTCCTTCTTCCATACTATTCTCTTTGGAGATATGAAGAGGTTGGATCTTCTCAGCTAAACACAGGTGCCTAGTTCCTTCCTTTCCTTCCCAGATGTGAGGGGGATGGGCCACATCCAGAAGGTAGACAAGGGCACCTGGGCACCTATGGTGCCCATAGATGTTAGTCCTTCATTCCTCTCTTCCTGGTGCTGAATGGAGGTAAGGAAGAGTAGTTCCCTGGGGTCCATTGCCCCGAAGTCAGCCTTTCCTCAGGCAGCACAGAGCTCCAGGAACCAGAATGGTTTGGTTCTGGTGGGAAAGAGGGTTCTCCATGTCCTTCCTGGACAGCAGGCTGAAGGATGTGCCACTAGCCCAAGGAGGGGCTCTTTTCACATACCCACCTCTCCCAGCTAATCCCATCCACTTTGTCAGAAGGGATTTTAACATACCACTTTCCAGATGAGGGAGCTGAGATTCAGAGGAGGAAAGTGACACAAGTACAGTTGTCATATGAAAGGTGGCTGTGTCATTTTCTCCTGAAGGAGGGATGTAAGTGTGGGAGACTCAACAAGAAAAACTGCCCCTTCCCTCCCCAGCTCTTGCCCATCCTGTGGCAGTGGCTCTGACATACTGACTCTGGCTATGCTGACTGCTCTCTAGACGGTCCCCAACGTGGTAACAGATCATTCCCCTTGGCTTGCTGCCTGCCTGAGAGCCAGAGGAGCTGTCTGGGAGGCCTAGGCCTCAGGAATGTTGCCCAGGGAAGGCCCAGATGTCCAAAATTCCTTCTATACGCCTGTTATCTCTGTGGTCCCTGAATTTTCTGATACTTATTGGAGAGATTCCAGCATTTCTATAAGGGAGAAAGAGGCAGAGAAAGGCAGAGGAATTCTTTCACTGGGGGTCTTTCAACTCCATGGCCTATATCACCTGGCTCACATCACTGAAATCAAAGTCCTTTATATTTTTCCTGCAAAGGGCTTTTCAATTCATCATCTTATCTGATTTCCTCATAATCCTGAGAGGTAAGGCAGGGAGGGTAGAATTTCTCCATTTTGTGGGTGGGTTAACTGAGGCTCAGAGAAGGAAAGTGATTTCTCCAAGGTCATGCAGCTGACAAATGACAGATCAGGGTTAGGAGATAGAAGTCGGTGTCCAGGAGTCTTGATCTTTCTTCCCATTGCTCAGTGCTGACAGCTACTGACACAGCCTCTGGCTGGCTCCTCAGTCCCTCTCCACTTCCAGGATTCCCTCTGTGGTCCAGCCCAGTGTGTGGGGATCATGTCTCCAGTTCAGAGCTTCCCAGGCTTCTTAAGGCCTACAGAATAAAGCCTCACTCACCAGTTGTGGTTTTGAAGGTTTCCCAAATCCAGCCCCAACCTACTGCTCTTGCCAAGCTCAACTGACATAACAGGCTGGCCTTTTTATTCCAACAAGGTGGACAAGATGAGCTGTTTGTCATGGGGGATACTTCTGCAGGATGTTGGAGGCATGGGTTTCAGCCTGCTGCCCAAGGAGTAGATGGGGAGACTGAGGCCAGGGTCAGCACAATTGCTATATTCAGGACATCTTAGAGAGGGAAGGCTCTGGAAAGGCTTGGGCAGGAAAATCTGCAACTTTGTTTCACTAAGTGGAACACATTATATACTGAGTGTTTATGTTTTACTCCACTTCTGCCTTGGAGAAATTTTTCTAAGGGGCACTCTGGGCTTTCCCAGAAAAGTAGAAAAACCAGAACCAGAGACCTGGATTCTTAAGGAGCGTTGGAGGCTACAGCTCAGCACTTGCTAAGAATAACTGGGATTCTGGAATTAGTAGTGATGGTTGCACAACTCTGTAAATATACTAAAAACCACTGAATTGTATACTTTAAAGTGGCAAATTTTATGGCATTTGAATTATATCTCAATTTTTTTTAAAAAAAGAATTACTAGGATCATATTAGAGTGTGCCCCATACATAGTAGAGGCTTGATATTTATTGAATAAATGCGTTACTGAGTATAGCATCATATAAAGCACATCTGTTTAATCCTCACAGCAATCTTGAGGAGGAGGCAGGGCAAGAATTAATGATCCCCATTTAACAGATGAAAAAACAGAGGCCTGGAAAGATTAAATGACTCACCTAGGGCAATTGACTTAGAGTTTTATAGAGTTAGAATAGGTTTTTATGCCCTCTCCTCCAACCCTTGATTCATTAAGCAAACTTTGACCAAGCACCTCTTCTATAATTGAGCTATTACTGAGGATGCTGAGATACTGATATCAACATTGACAAGGCCTCTATCATTCTCCAGTAACCTAGAGGGAAACTCAGATGAAGAAGCAAGTATTGACCATATGATGTGATTGGTGCTTGGTGAGGAGGTGGGCTCAGGCACTGTTAAGTGCCCAAAGGGGCCCTGACTAGGCCTGGGGAGAGCAGGGCGACTGCCCACAGGGATGAAAACTGACTGGGCCTGGAAAGACATGAAACATGACCACCGGAAAGGGCAAGGTGGGCAGGGCAGGGTGTCAGCAGGCCAGTCTGGTCCCTATTCTATGGGCCCCATTGGGCTTAGATGAGGGTGCCTTGGGACCGGGGCATAGGGCAAACCTCTGGCCAAGAATGGAGGGGCTTGTTTGAAAAGAAGTGTTGGTAACTCCTTTACCTCTAGACCTCTGGAGTTGGGGACACCAGGGAGCAAAGGCACCCTGACTAAGGTTTAGTTATCTTATTTGGTACATGGGGAAATTAATACCCAGACTAGGAAAGTAATTTTCCAAACACAATTTCAGTAAATAAAATATGGGATCATGCCCTTTGACCTTTGCAATTACCTTCACTGATTTCAATCACCGAAACATAATCTCATATCTGTTTGATACTTTACAAAGCGTGTTTCCATCGCTGTATGTGCCTTTCAAAATACTCCTTAAGGAAGGCAGGAAAGGCTGTCAATATCTCCATTTTATAAATGCAGTCTTAAGAGAGTGAGTCTTAAGAGAGGCCAAGTGGCTCATCCATGACTTCAGCTCAGGTCTTCATGGTTTGGGAGCTCAGCTCCTAGCCAGAGGTGCTGCAGGGATCAGCCTCTGGATCTTGCAGCATTGACAGGGAAGTAGGTGATGGTTGCTCACCTTGATTTTCACTCTGTAAATTTCAGAAGGCAAGTGAGCACAGAGTGACAGGCTTGGTGGCCTTGCCAAGTCATAGAAACACACAGGCCTTGAAGTCTATACACTCAGTGTGCCTGGGGCAACCTGCCTCTCACCTTTGGGCCTAGGATTTCTGAAGCTCTGGGCCAATAGCATCCCTCCTTGTTCAATACAGCCTGGCTGGATCTGTGCCCTGGAGAGCCAGCTTCATGTTTTCTCTCTGTCTATTTCCTGCTCTCTTACCCCAGCTTAAGTGCTTGGGCCTAGAAATGAATTCTGCCTCCAGTTCTTCCTCTACTGAGTCATGATTTAGTCAACAAATTTTCATTGAGTTCCTACCATACACTAGGCACTGTGCCATGTGCTGAGATACAGAGGCAAACACGGCAGGTAAACACATGCTGTGGTCTGAATGTTTGTATTCCTCAAAACTCATGTGTTGAAATCCTAACCAGCAAAGTGATGGTGTTAGGAGATAGGGCCTTTGGGAGGTGATTAGGTCATGAAGGCTCCACACTCACAAATGATATTAGTGCCCTTATAAAAGAGATCCCAGAGAGCTCTCTTGCCCCTTCCACCATGTGACAACAAGCTAGAAGGCACCATCTAGTAACCAGAAAGCAGGCCCTCACCAGACAGCAAATCTGCTGGTGGCTTGAACCTTGATGTCTCCAAAAGTGTGAGAAATAAATTTTTATTGTTTATGAGCCACCCAGTTAGTGGTATTTTGTTATAGTGGCCTGAACAGACTAAGAACACCTGATTGATATTAAGGAGCAGAACTTTGTGCCATTTTCTGACAGTTCCCAAGGGGTAGTGAGAAAGGTTTCTCTTGGTTACTCTATGGTATGCATGATTTTGAATTTGGAAAAATGCCTCTGCTGTGGGAGGTGGCATGTGCTGGGAGTCCTGGGCTGGGGGATGAGGGTTGGGTGTTGTCCCACCTCTGCCATGGCCTTGCTGTGTGACCCTGCCTCTCTCTGGTCCTTCTCCTCCCCATCTACCAAAGGAGAGGATTGGTTGAGATACGAGTCCCTGACGTTTGTGGGACACTTGTCTGGCCTATGTGTCATGTCTAACAGGGGCCTAGGCTGATGCCAAGGTCTTTTCCTACCAAGGTCCCTTCCTGCCTACCAGTTGGCTCCTGAGGCTCACAGGCCCTGTGGGTGATTTCTGAGCTGGGCCCTGAGCACCAGGAAAATGTTGGGTAGGCATCAGCTTCCCCCATAATCTGACTTGAGAGGCCTCCAGCTGGCTGATGGAACATGTTCCAGCAAAGCAGCCCCTGACTCAGAAGCTAGTCCTGTCCAGCAGGGCCCCCCACACTGGTGTGTTACCTCTTATGCTTTCCTTTGGGTGGGAGGTGGGGAAGACTGGGGTGGAGGTAGTGTGAGAGCAGATTTTTAAGTCCCCCTTAAACTATGGAGTTGACCCAGCCTTGCCACAGGAAAGGTGGTGAAATTGAAGCCTGAGAAGGGCAGGTTTCCCCAAGTCTATGTTGAGTGTTGCACAGAGCACTGCTGGGACCCAGATATCCGGATCCCTTCCCGACAAGTGCCTCATGTGTTCAGCTGCTTCCTGGACCTTGCTCACTGAGGTCAGGTAGGGCAAAGGGTAGAGCATGTGTGTACCTGGCCAGGTGGAGGGTGTGGTGGAACTTCATTTCTGGTGCTGTGGTTGGGAGGGGAGAGGTGTCTCTACTTTGTCACCTTTCCCTGCCTCCTGTCATGTTTCTCAGATAAGTTTCCGAGTCTTTTGCTCAAGTGACACAGACAACAGACAGGTTGAGTGTCCAGAGGAGGAGGGGAAGCAGAGGGCAGGCCCTTGTGCCTGTTGGGACAAGAGACCTGGTGAATCCTGATGTGCCTAATTCCTGGTGATGGAGCCGCTCAGCTGTGAGCTCCCATCCTCTTGGTGTCTGCAGTCTCACCCACACCCCTGCAGCTTTGGGCTCTGCCACCTGGCCCCGTGCAGGGACTGGTTTGGCAGGTTTTGCCACACCCGTGAGCAGTGGGAGGGCTGGGAGATGGGGTGGGGCAGGGCTGAGGAGGCAGTATTGCCCTGTCCTTGCCCCCTGCCCCCAAATCCCAGCCTCACTTCTGCAACCTTTTCCGCCTTTCTCAAGGGAGGCCGTCTGGGAGCTGGAAAGCAGAAGCCACGCAGATTTCTAGTCCTGGTTCTGCTGCTAACTTGGTATGTGACAGTGGGTAAGCCCCTTTCCCTTCTTGCACCTCAGTTTCTTCATCTGTACAATGGGGCTTTGGGGTCAGGGATCCTTAGACAGCTACATTCTATGATGCTATTTAGAGCTCTGCCATTTTCTCTCCATCCCAAGTAAACCATAGAGCACTGACTGCCTCAGGCTCTGGATGGTAAAATGAATGCCTCTGCCTTTGCTTGCTTCCTGGGCATGTTGACAGGATTAGCTAAACCCTAGCAAGTATTCAGTCTCCATGGGAAATGTTTTCTTTCTATAGTCTGGCCTGCCCTCATCTGGCTCAAGCAGAAGGAGAGAGTATATCTAGAGGTGGGGCTTTCTCTAGGCCCCCTCGCCCCCACCACGTACCCTGAGCACCAGGCTTTCTGAGCATCTCCATGATGGGAGGGGAAAGGGTAGAGGTAGAGAACAAGAACCCAGAGGAAAGGCCCCAGCGCTTATTGCCTCCTCTTCCTCTTGACCTTCAGATCAGCCCAGTTCCTGTTCAGGGGAAGGGGGGAAGGCAGGAAAGTGCCACCACTGCTGTGGCACCCCATGTGACATTGGGCAAATTGTATCCTTTCTCTGGACCATAGTTTCCCTATCTAATGGGAAGACTATACAGGTCACATGTCCTCAGAAAGTTTAAGTTCCAAAAATGTATAGATCAGAAGAGAAGTGGGAGTTAGATAAAGAGGACATTCCCAGCCTGGGTTGGAGGAGAGAGAGAGAGAGAGAGGGAAATCAACACTTACTGAGTGCCTATGCTATGCCAGTTACTTTGCATACATTACATGCATGATCTACATTCTCAAGTCTCCTTTCCAAGTAAGAGCTAGAGTGATCTTTCTAAAATACAAATCTGACTATGTCACAGTGTCTTTCCTGTGCCCTTAAAATAAAATCTAGGCTGGGTGTGGTGACTCATGCCTGTAATCCTAGCACATTGGGAAGTCAAGGTAGGAGGATTGCTTGAGGCCAGGAATTTGAGACTAGCCTGAGCAACATAGTGAGACCCTGTCTCTACAAAAAATAAAAAAATTAGTCAGGCATGGTGGTTTACACTTGTAGTCCCGGCTACTCGGGAGGCTGAGGCAAGAGGATCACTTGAGTCCAGGAGTTTGAGGTTGCAGTGAGCTATGATTGCGCCACTGCACTCTAGTCTGGGAAATAGAGCAAGACCCTGTCTCTAAAAAAGAAAGAAAGAAAGAAAAGAATAACATTTAAACTCACTACCATGGCTTACAGGTCTCTGGTCCCTGCCTTTTCCCTCTACAGCCCCCAGGATTCTTCTCTCTGTTTAACAAATTCTTTCCAACCTCAGGATCTTTACATATGCTGTTCCCTCTGCTTAGAATTCTTTCTCTGGCTCTTTGCAGCCTTGTCCCCCACCCCAACACTGCTTTCTGCTACCATCTCTTGATTTCTTCATAATGCTTATCACAATTTGCTGTTATTTTTCAAATGTCTTGTTCACTCTTGACTCCATATTGCATGGCACACAGTAGGTATTCAGTAAGTATTTGGATGAATGAATGAATGAGTTGTAAGGAAATGAGAGGGTGCTGGTTGAATGCCTGGCTTAGGGATGGCTCTTAGGAGATGCTCAGTAAATGGCAGCTTTTAGTGAGAACTAACATGGCAGAGATGGCAAATACCCACCAATTTATTGAATGGAGGTAGGAGGGGATGCAGTAGGCAATTAAGGTTGAAAAGATGAGCTGGTGCCAGATTCTGGCTGTCTCTGATGCTTGCTCAAAGAGTTTAGACTTCCTGAAAGACACTAGCTAGAAATCATTGCTTGGCCATTAATGTAACTATAAAGCTCTACTTCTGGGGTATGGGCTCAACCACTTTGTATCCTCAGAGGGACCATGCTGAATGGTGACAAGGGCCATTGTGGGGAAAAACCCAGAGAGGAACAGGGTTGGCCTTATCTGGTGTCATTCTCTGAGATGGGCTATTCCCACAGGCCCAGAAGGAGGGGACACAGTTGAGAACATGCTATGTTTTCTGATTTCATGTGGCCACTGCACTGTTCCCAGAGTGGGGGCAGGGGGTTGTGGGTTGGAGGAGGCGAGAGGCAGGGGGAAGGGCAGACAGAGGATAGGGGTAACCTAAGAGTCAGATGCTTAGATTTATATTCAGGTCCCTCCCTTTATCAACCATGTGACTTCTGCCAGGTTCATTCACATCTCTGATTCTGGTTCTTTGTCTGTAAACAGGCTGCTGTTAGTACCTGCCTCCTAGTTGTCTTGGTGAGGATTAATGAGGTAGCTCATGCAAGGGACTTATCAGAGAGCCTGTCACATACTGAGCACTCAGTAAAGGTTAGTGGTTATCTTTCATTCAACAGTGGGGGATTTAGAAAAGGCATTCCAGGGAGAAGGAACCACAAATATAAAGAAAAAAGTGCAGAGGCATGAAACAGGAGTGTGCCTTGGATGGTGGGAGTTTCCTCTGTGTGTCGAAAATGGAAAAAGGCAAATGGAGCAGCAGGTGGGGTCTGGACCCGGCAGCACATGTATATTGGTCTAGGAGCTGGAACTTTATCTGGAGAGTGATGAGGACACTGCAGGGCATTTGGTTAGGAAGGATGTGATCAGATTTCTGGCAGTGGGAGGATTGATTGGAAGGGCAAGGCTGGAGGCCGGGAGAACAATGGGCAGGCTGTTGGTGTGGCCTGGTGAGAAGTAATGGGCCTAACCTCAGGCACATGGGAGTGGAGAAGAGGGACTAGGTCAGAGAGTGAGTGAAGAGGGAGAGTGGGCAGCCTGATGGGTGTGGGGAAAGGGCGGGGAAGAAAGGAGCTGTGTGCTGGCTGGCTGCAGGGTTTCTCAGTGGGGTGGCTGAGGGATTATAAAGCTGAAAGCATGGACAATGCGTGTGGGTTTTGATGTGAGTAGTTTGACTTTTTGGAGAATTGAGAAGCTTCCTGAGAAATCTCTCTCTCTTTTTTTTTTCCTGACTCACAGCGTGGAAAATCTTTGTAAAATATCTGTGTGATGCCTCCTCCTCTAAGGACAAGGCAGGCCCGCCATGGGGACATTGTGTACACACCTCCTAGGGACTGGGTAAGGGGAGGGGGTGGCTGCTTGGCCTGCAGGTGACAAATCGGGGGATTTTATTTGGAAGCTGTTCAGTTTTCTTGTGACTTTTTTCAAAGTATATACAAAGAGGCAATTCCAATTAGTGGAATGTTTTGTGTATTCTAAGGCTCTGGACCTAGGCAAGTTTTCTGGATTCTAGGCAACTTTTTTTCTTTTTTTTTTTGAGACAGAGTCTCACTTTGTTGCCTGGGCTAGAGTGCCATGGCATCAGCCTAGCTAACAGCAACCTCAAACTCCTGGGCTCAAGCAATCCTTCTGCCTCAGCCTCCTGAGTAGCTGGGACTACAGGCATGCGCCACCATGCCTGGCTAATTTTTCTATATATTTTTAGTTGGCTAATTAATTTATTTCTATTTATAGTGGAGATAGGGTCTCACTCTTGCTCAGTCTGGTTTCGAACTCCTGACCTTGAGCGATCTGCCCACCTTGGCCTCCCAGAGTGCTAGGATTACAGGCATGAGCCACTGCGCCCAGCCGATTCTAGGCAACTTTTCAAAAGTGGTATAAGGTGAGCTCCTGCCCTTATCCTCTCTCCATTATTTTCTTGATGGGCATGGACTGGGAGCCCACACTCCAGAGAAACCTAGGTCTTCGATTTTCCAGTCCAATTTCCTTTACAGATGGGGACAGTGAGGCCCCAAGAGAAAGGGGATGAAACTTCCTCAGGTCCCATTGTGGGTGAATGCCCAGTGCCTCACTTTCAGCTATAGGCTCTGCATGATTCTGCAGCTGGCACTACCTCTGTAGAGGAGTCTGAGGGTGACGAACTGGTGAATATCTGCACAGGCCTCTGGCCCACCTCAGAGGCACACACCTAGTGGCAGTGGGTGGGTCTCGCAGATGGGAAGAGGTCAACTATTGTTCTAGGACTCCAACTCTGCGGCTCATCCATTCCCTGCCTCCTGATCTGAGATAGCCCCAGAGGCATGACTGGAGTTTGGGGGCTAAAACCAAAAGCGTTGGCTCTTTAAGAGAAAAGGATAAGAGAGCCCTGTCTGGGTCAAGTGGAATACAGCCCACATCCCAACTCCAGCTGATTGTAGCACTGAGGAGATGCCTTTGTCTCTGTTGCCAGGGAAACCAAAGTTTCTGCCTCCTTCCGGAGCCCTGATTGGCTCCTGGTAGAGCTTGAGCTATGGTGAATGGAAGGGCCTCCCTTCTGCCTATACCTTTCATGAGGTGAGAGACTACAGCCAGCCTGGGAGCCCCATGGACACACCACATAGTGTCTGTGCTCCACACCCTCAGTCCTAGAGGTGATGGATCCCCTTGTTCATTCACTTGTTCATTTATCCCAGACAGCATCTGCTCCAGGGCCTTCATTCTTATAGGTCCAGGAATGCTAACCTAAGAATCAGAGGGCCTACATTGTAATCCTTACACAGCTACAGACTCACTCTTGGCCTTGGGCAGGTCCCTTCCCCTCCCTGGGCTTCAGTTTCCCTATCTGTAAAGATAAAGGCATCAGGCTTTGCTAAATTCTCTAGTACTTCCAGCTCCAATTTCCCTGACCACATAGCCCAGATTCTCTCCTCTTGACTGTCCATAGTCTTCATCTGGCCTTTTGCAAGGCTCTGGCCATGTCCTCTCTTATAGATTACCTTGTAAGATGCAGGTCAGAATAGGGGGTGCAACCGGATTTTAGTATTATTTTATTTTTTCCCTAGGGA
Source organism: Microcebus murinus (assembly GCF_040939455.1). Lineage (NCBI taxonomy): Eukaryota > Metazoa > Chordata > Mammalia > Primates > Cheirogaleidae > Microcebus > Microcebus murinus. The sequence goes on from NC_134119.1 coordinate 32,996,112, forward strand.
AGTTGTGTTCTCTGAAGCCTTTCCTAGAAGCCCCAAATCCTGCAGCCTTTCTTGTCCTCATCTCTTTCACCTGGACTCAGGCTCAGGGTAATAAGCCAAGAAGTAATGACTGATGGGGGCCCCATTTCTGCTGCAGGGTGGGGGGCTGGGCAGCATGCAGAACAGAGCGTGCTGGGGTGAGCGGGGTGGTCAGAAGGGCCCTGGAGCTCAGCAGTCCTGGGTTCCAGGCCTCACTTGGCTTACACACTGTCTAGGTGACCTTGGGAGGGTGGCTCAGCTATAGCTTCCACATGTATGATACCTCATGGAGTTTGGTGCCAAAGTTGAATAAGACAACATGCCCACCATGTAGGAGGTACCAAGTCCCCTTCCCTGCTCTCCTATAAAAGGCAGGGAGGTAGTGAAAGTCCAGACTGAGGAGGGGCCCTAGGCTGTAGGAGCTGTGGTGTCACATGCCAGGCCTTACATGCTGCTCGTTCCTGGCAGGGCCAAAAAGCAGGGAGAAAAAAGTGTTGCCTTGGTCGGATGGGGGAGGCTGTGTGTCAGAGCTAATGTTTGAATAACACTCTTAAGATCCTCCAGGGACCTCAAATGAGGATTTTTCAGATGAGCTGAAAGTGGAGCAAAGTAATGAAACTGAGCTCACTGGCAGGAAAGGGGGCAGCCTAATTGGTACTGGCTTTGTCTTAGCCCAGCAATGCTCATTACCGCAGGTTGACCCAGAGGATGACCCATACATCTGGGCTGTCAACAGCAGAAAGCAATGTCAGTTTTCTTAGAAGGGGGTGTAGCGGGGGTACATCTGGTAGTGACTCAGCCCTGCTTCTTGTTGACTCACCAGATTGAGGGTCAGAGGTGGCTTCTGGGGTCATTGGCCTTCAGAACCTGGTTTAGTTTTTAGTTTTTAGTTCTGTGACCCAGGCTCCCTCCACCTCTGGGCTTGAGAGGCAGCAGCCCAGACCTGGCCACTGTCCGTCATGGGTACGGTGGGAGGCAGGGATGGGACATTGGAGTCAGGCATGAATTTCTGGGGGACCTTCTCTCCTTTGCTCAGGTTTGCCTGAGGTCTGTGATGAGGTAGGCAGAGAGAGGGAGGAGGAGGTGTTCTGTGGATAAGAAAGAAGGCTGGTGTATGTGGGGGGGTGGGTGAATATGTGTCAATGAGGATGGGACTCTGGACATACTTGTGTAGCTTACATCAAGGAGGCACAGAATCTAGGGGACATGTCTCAAAGAGGCTGAAGGATGGGCCCCAAAGCATGTGTGGGTAGGGGGTGGTATGTTAGTTCCTGTGGAAACACAGGTGGTAGAACTGGTAAATGTTATGGACCAAGACAGTCCCATCCTGAGGATGGGGAAATTCTGACCAGGGGTTTGTATATGAGGTCTCTTCTGTTTTGCCTGAACTGGGCTAGGGGTGGATGACCACAGGTGTAGTGTGTTACTGCTTCTCCTGGGTCCCTGGTTTGCATTGTAAATGCTGCTCCTGGGGACACTGGTCATGGTAGGGCACTCTTTCAGATGTCTTAGTGGGGAGGGCGTGGGGGGTCAATCATCAGATCCTTCTTGGCACCTGGTTTGCATTGTGAATGCAGTTGGGGGACATAGGGGCAAGCGTTGGGTCACTCATGGCTCCTGGCCACATGAGCCTGGGCTCCCGACTCCTGCCGTCCACTCTTTGTTGGGTCTCCATGACACCACACCCTTCCTCCTGATTTTCCCACTACTTCCCTGACCTGCCCTCTTTCTCCTGTTCCTCCTCCTCTCCTTTACTGCTCAGTGTGTGGGTTTATTAGTGCTGCATTGCAGTTGTTGTTTAAAATAATACTTAAAAAAAAATTACAAATGTAATAACATAGTACAGAGATTCTGGAAAATGGAAGACGAAAAAAATGACTGCTGAGCATGGTTGAGAGTTTGGCATGTTTCCTTCTACCTTTTTTCCTTTTTCTCTTTTGTTGCATAGCCATAATCCTCCCCAGCCTAGTCCATCTTCAGTTGTGTCCTGTGTTTTTCTTCTAATGATGCACTGGAAGCCGCCTACTGTGTTGTTATGGAGTATTCCGTTAAATACACAGTCGACTCCTCCCTTTTCCAGTTGATGGACATCCGCCTGCTTCCAGTTTTTGCCATTATGAACACTGCAATGAACATTGCGTAAAACGTTCTTCCTGTATTTCAGATCGTGTCTCTTAGGGCGAGGACTCAGGAGGGGAATTCTGTGCCAAAGACTGTGGATGACTTATAGGCTCTCTCTTTTTTTTCTTTTTTTTTGAGACAGAGTCTCACTCTAACCCATGCCTGGGCTAGAGTGCCATGATGTCAGCCCAACTCACAGCAACCTCAAAGTCCTGGGCTCAAGCAATCCTTCTGCCTCAGCCTCCCAAGCAGCTGGGACTACAAGCATGTGCCACCATGCCCGGCTAATTTTTTCTATATACTTTTAGTTGGCCAATTTCTTTCTTTCTTCCTCTCCTCTCCTCTCCTCTCCTCTCCTCTCCTCTCCTCTCCTCTCCTCTCCTCTCCTCTCCTCTCCTCTCCTCTCCTCTCCTCTCCTCTCCTCTCCTCTCCTCTCCTCTCCTCTCCTCTCCTCTCCTCTCCTCTCCTCTCCTCTCCTTTCCTTTCCTTTTTAGTAGAGATGGGGTCTCGCTCTTGCCCAGGCTGGTTTCGAACTCCTGACCTTGAGCAATCCGCCCGCCTCGGCCTCCCAGAGTACTAGGATTACAGGCATGAGCCACCATGTCCAGCCTCTATAAGCTTTCTTTGAACTTGCCAAACTGCTTTAAACTTGCCAAATGTGCCACTTTCAGCCCCCTGCATCCGGGGCAAGTGGCCAGGAATTGTTTTTGGTTTCTCTTAGATCTGAAGAGCCTGTTCCTCATGTATAGGGGCTGCTCCCAACCATCCTCTGTCCATCCATTCATTCACTGTAAGGTGGGAGGCAGAATAGGACTGTGGAGTCAGGCTGCCCAGTTTCAAATCAGGCTACCCTCTTATCTGCTGTGAGGACTGGGCCTCATGAGGGCAAGTCACCTCTCAGGGTCCTCGTATGCATTCTCTCCATGTAAAGCAGTTGGGCACACAGCCTAGCACTTGATACATGGTAAGCCATGATGACGATGGTGAGGTCCAGAGAGAGGAAGGGGCTGGTCTATCACCACCTGGTGACTCAGGGGCAGAGCTGAGGCCAGAACCAGGCTTCCTGCCTCTGGGTAGTCTCTTTCCCTGACCCAAGGCTACCCCTGGGGATAGTGTGGTTTGTGAGGTACTTATTGGAAAATATGTTGGAAGGCAGAGTCCCTGGATGGAGCTATAAGGTGAGGTCTCTCCCTTTCCTCCCAGAGCCATTGTCTTTTATCTAAGGTACTGTCTCCCTAAAGTTATCTCTTTAGGTTAGAGCTTGGTCCCCTAGCTCAGGCCTCTTCCCCAGAGATGCATTCAGGGATGTTTGGCCCCAAAGAGTATCCCTTGCTAGCCCTTGAGGAGGGAGTTCTATTAAGGGCTTCAATCTGGAGGGAAAGGATCCCTCCCTAGGTGGCTGTGTTAGTTTCCTAACACTGCCCTAACAAATTACCACACACTTAGTGACTTAAAACAACACAAATTTATTACCTTATTATTAGCTCTGGAGGTCAGCAGTCTGAAAAAGGACCTCATGGGGCTAAAAGCCAGGTGTCGGCAGGGCTGCTAGGGGAGAATCCATACCTCATCTCTTCTAGCTCTGCAGGCTGTCTGTGGCCCCCTTCTAGCAGCGGCATCCCTCCCACCTCTGCCTCTATTGTCAAAGACCCCCCTGATTTCCTCCTTTACTAACAAGGACCTTTATGGTCACACTGAGCCCACTCAGATAATCCAGGATCATCTCTCCATCTCAAAATTCTTCACCTAATCACATGTGCAAAGTCCCTTTTGCCATGTGATATAACATATTCACATATTATGCCTGTAATTCTGGGGATGAGGACATGGGCATTTTTGGTGGAGAGGGGCATTGTTCTGCCTGCCACAATGGCTAATACAAGGAATCTTTCTGGATTACTGAATCCCCCAGCCCCACATCCTGCTGGAATTGTACCACTGACCTCCAAGGTGGAGGGAGGGCTGAGGAGCCCAGGCCTGACTGAGGAGCCCAGGCTGTGGTTGGGGCAGGGTGTAAGAGACTGTTCCGCCAGATTCTCCATGATGGTGGCCCCTGAGGGGGTGCAACGTGCCTGTCATAGTGTGATAGGGGTGTTCAATGAGGCAAACATTGCGGAATATAATGTCTCGCCTTCAGGGTTAGGACTGATGAGTGTGGGACCTGCTGTGAGGCACTGCCACACGATGCCAAGTGTCCTCTCCATATACCACCATCACTGCTGTGTGTGTGTGTGTGTGTGTGTGTGTGTGTGTGTGTGTGTTTGTTTGTATATGTGTGCACTCATCTGAGTCTCTGTATGAATACTCTTGGGAGAGCCAAGGAGCAACTCTTTAAAAAGTCCCTTTCTGCTCTCATTCTAAGGAAAATAATTACACAAGTGACTAATTTTATCCCTAATCCCATAATTACTTTATTATGTAGCTGGTGAGAGGGCCCTGAGCTGTGCCTGTGCTGCCACCCTGGCTGCTGGCCCAGTTGGCCTTGTCCACCAGCATGGAGCCCCACCCTGCTTCTGGCCTGGGCCTGCTACAAGGGCAGGTTGCTCCAGTTCCATTCTGACTGAGGCCAGCTACACTTTGGCATTTGGGGACTGAAAGACCAACCCTTCCTTCCCATCAAATCCATGCATAAAGTAAAAGCTTGTGTTTGTGGAATTGAGTCAGTAGGAGGCAAGAGATCTGGATTCTAGTTCAGCTCTCTCATTAACTTGCTCTATGACCTTGAGCATGTCATTTCCCTCTGGGTCTCAATTCTGTTGCTTGTAATATGGGGCCCTGGCCAGTTTTAACACTCCATGATTCCATGAGAGCAGCTAAGAGAACTAGAGCTTTGAGACTGAGGTACTTTTTTGCTATCTGCTGAAAATATACCCCAATCAGAGCATTAAAGATAATAGTAATAACAGTAGCCACCACTTATTGAGTTGCTTATTTCATAGCAAGCCTTATACCAGCTTCTGCATTCATGTTTTTCTCATTCTGTACTCACACGCCTAGGTGAGACAGGCTTTACGGAAGAGGGAACTGAAGCAGCTATAAAGTGACTTACTGCCATTAAGTGGCAGAGGTAGGACTGTAGCCAAAGCTCTTAGCCTCTGTCCCCATTGTCTTCTCCTACTATCTAAATAAATAAAAGGCTACTCAGCTAGGAGTGGTGGGGCTGGGTTTTGAACTTAGGTCTGTCTGTCCCCCAAATTCTTGCCCTTTCCTTACTTAAGGCCACCCCCCCCCATTAGGCTTGCAGGGGTGACTATTTCTTGAACTTTGAATATGTAAACTTAAATTTGACACAACAAAAAATAGGGATGGTGAAATAGAATTGGAAACTCTAGTAGACCAGAGAGTTGGGTGGCCCACGGTTGTGTTCTGGCTTTGCCACTGGCTAACAGTGTGAACTTAAGTAGATCCTACTTATCTCTAGGCCTCAGTGCTCCTGTCTGCACAAGGGGTGGAATTAGATGGTCTCTTGGTCTCTGAAGGCCCTCCTGGTATTGCTTTTCTGAGATTCTAGGTCACCTGGTCCCAGAAGGTGCTGTAGGGCAGGGGATCTGACCGTGGTAGAAGCCAGTAGGTGAGTTGGAAGCTCTGGTTGTTTTTATTATGTTCATCCATGAGAACAGAGACTGATTAGATCGTGTCCCACTGAACATTTGCAGAACAACTTAGCCAGGCCATAGAGTTGAGAACAGAGAGTGGAGGAGGTCATTTCTAGGCTGTTCCTGCAAGGTTACTTCCCAACCTGGGGTCTTAGCTTCTCAGGGATCCAGGTCTGGCATTTGCCTCTCTCCAAAGATTGCATTGGACTTAGCTAAGCATAAGCAGTGGCTGCAAGTCTGTCTGTGAGTTTTTGTGGAGAGTGCCTAGAGGCCTAAGCATAATTAATAATAAAAACTACTTTGTTTTTTTTTTTTTAATTTATTTTTTTATTTTGGCATATTATGGGGGAACAGATTTTAAGGTTTCAATAAATGCCCTCCCCCCACCACAAGTCTGAGTTTCCAGCATGACCATCCCCCAGATGGTGCACATCTCACTCATTATGTATGTATATACCCGCCCCCCTGCCCCCTCCCACCTGCCCAATACCCTATTACTGTAGTACCTATGTGTCCACTTAGGTGCTACTCAGTTAATACCAGTTTGCTAGAGAATATATCTGGTGCTTGTTTTTCCATTCTTGGGATACTTCACTTAGTAGTATGGGTTCTAGCTCTAACCAGGAAAATATAAGATGTGCTATATCACCGTTGTTTCTTAGAGCTGAATAGTACTCCATGGTATACATATACCACATTTTATTAATCCATTCTTGGATTGATGGGCACTTGGGCTGTTTCCACAGCCTTGCAATTATGAATTGTGCTGCTATAAACATTCGAGTGCAGGTGTCTTTTTTGTAGAGTGTCATTGGATCATTTGGGTAGATGCCCAGCAATGGGATTGCTGGATCAAATGGTAGATTCACTTGTATCGCTTTAAGGTATCTCCATATTGCTTTCCACAGAGGTTGAACTAGTTTGCAGTCCCACCAGCAGTGTAGGAGTATTCCTCTCTCTCCGCATTCACGCCAGCATTTGTTATTTGGAGACTTTTTGATAAAGGCCATTCTCACTGGAGTTAAGTGATATCTCATTGTAGTTTTGATTTGCATTTCCCTGATGATTAGAGATGATGAGCATTTTTTCATATGTTTGTTGGCCATTCTTCTGTCTTCTTTAGAAAAGTTTCTGTTCAAGTCCTTTGCCCACTTTTTAATAGGGTTATTTGATTTTTTCTTGCTGATTTTCGTGAGTTCTAAGTATATTCTAGTTATCAGCCCTTTATCGGATACATAGGATTCAAAAATTTTCTCCCATTCTGTAGGTTGTCTGTTTACTTTCATGACTATTTCTTTGGCTGTGCAGAAGCTTTGTAGTTTCATCATGTCCCATTTATTTATTTTTGTTGCTGCTTTGATTGCCTTTGGGGACTTCTTCATAAACTCTTTGCCTAGGCCGATGTCTAGGAGAGTGTTTCCAACATTTTCCTCTAGAATTCTAATAGTTTCATACCTTAGGTTTAAGTCTGTTATCCAGCGTGAGTTGATTTTTGTGAGAGGTGAAAGGTGTGGGTCCTGCTTTAGCCTTCTACAAGTGGCTATCCAGTTTTCCCAGCACCATTTATTGAAAAGGGATTCTTTTCCCCAGCGTATATTTTTGTCTGCTTTGTCAAAGATTAGATAGCTATATGAGGATGGTTTCATATCAGGATTCTCAGAGCTGTTCCACTGGTCAATATTCCTATTTTTGTGCCAATACCAGATTGTTTTAATTACTACAGCTTTGTAGTATAGTTTGATATCTGGCATATTAATACCTCCCATTTTGTTTTTGTTGCCTAGAATTGCTCTTGATATTCGGGGTCTTCTTTGGTTCAATACAAAGCGTAAAATTATTTTTTCTATATCTGAATGCTGATGGGATTTTAATAGGTATTGCATTGAATCTGTAGATCAGTTTGGGTAGTATAGACATTTTAATGATGTTGAGTCTACCGATCCACGAGCATGGAATGGATTTCCATCTGTTTACATCCTCTGCTATTTCCTTCCTCAGTGTTTCATAGTTCTCCCGGTAGAGGTCTTTTACCTCCTTGGTTAAGTATACTCCTAGGTACTTTAATTTCTTTGTTGCTATTGTGAAGGGTATTGAGTCTTTAATTTGGTTCTCAATTTGATTGTTGTTGGTGTATACGAATGCCTCTGATTTCTGTGTATTGATTTTGTATCCTGAGACTTTACTAAATTCATTGATCAGTTCCAGGAGTTTCTTGGTTGAATCTTTGGGGTTTTCTAAATATAATATCATATCATCAGCAAACAGTGAAAGTTTGATCTCTTCTGCCCCTATTTGGATACCTTTAATTCCACTTTCCTGTCTGATTGCTGTAGCCAGGACTTCCAGCACTATGTTGAATAGAAGTGGAGATAGTGGGCAGCCTTGTCTGGTTCCAGTTCTAAGTGGGAATACTTTCAGTTTTTCCCCATTCAGTATAATGTTGGCTATGGGTCTGTCATATATGGCTTGTATCATTTTTAGGTATGTCCCTTCTATGCCTATTTTCTTTTTTTTTTTTTTTTTTTTTTTTTTTTTTTTGAGACAGAGTCTCACTTTGTTGCCCAGGCTAGAGTGAGTGCCATGGCGTCAGCCTCGCTCACAGCAACCTCAATCTCCTGTGCTCAAGCGATCCTCCTGCCTCAGCCTCCCCAGTAGCTGGGACTACAGGCATGCACCACCATGCCCGGCAATTTTTTGTATATATATTTTTAGTTGGTCAATTAATTTCTTTCTATTTTTGGTAGAGACGGGGTCTCACTCAGGCTGGTTTCGAACTCCTGACCTTGAGCAATCCGCCCGCCTCGGCCTCCCAAAGTGCTAGGATTACAGGCGTGAGCCACCGCGCCCGGCCTATGCCTATTTTCTTAAGTGTTCATATCATGAAAGGATGTTGAATTTTGTCAAAAGCTTTTTCAGCATCTATTGAGAGAATCATGTGGTCTTTGTTTTTGCTTCTGTTTATGTGGTAATTGCATTTATAGATTTACGTATGTTGAACCATCCCTGCATTACTTTGTGTTTTTGATCATTATCACCTGAATCATACTTTCCTTGCAAGATTACATTTAATTCTCATAAAATCAATGAATGCTGGGTGCATTGACTCATGCCTGTAATCCTAGTACTCTGGAAGGCTGAGGTTGGAGGATTGTTTGAGCTTGGGAGTCTGAGACCAGACTGAGCAAGAGCGGGACCTTGTCTCTACTAAAAACAGAAAAATTTAGCTGGGCACGTGCCTATAGTTCCAGCTACTTGGGAGGCTGAGGCAGGAGGTTTGTTTGAACCCAAGAGTTGGAGCTTGGAGTGAGCTATGATGATTCCACTGTACTCTATCTGGGTGATGACAGATCAAGACTCTGTCTCAAAAAAAAAAAAAAAAATGAGGTTGGTGTATGGTCATTTCCACTTTACAGTTGAGGAAACTGAGGTTCAGAAGTTTGAGTAATTTTCTCCAATTATACGACTAGCGAGGAATAGAGTGGGATTTGAGACTCTGACTGGTAACATATGGAATGAAGCAATAAGCATGAGGTTAGGAGTCAGCTAGTTTTAAATCCCTACTTTGCTTGCCATCTATGTTTCCCTTGGGCATGTTATTTTAATTTTAATTTCTGAATTTAGTTTCTTTCTCTATAAAATGGATACATTAATACTTGCCTCTTAGGATCATTTTCAAGGGTACTGAGCTGATGGGGCAGTGGGAGAGTGTCCAGCTTGTGGTGGATGGTTATAAAGGCCCCTCTGCTTCCTTCCTGCTTCCCTCTATATACCTGAGGCTCCTGCCACCCTGGCAGGCTCCCACACAGAGCATATAGTGCAGGGCCTTTGCACATGCTTTGCAACTTCTGCCTGGAAGTTGCCTCCCTGCATGTTATAAAGATAGACTTCACATATGGGCTTTGATCCTTTCCATTTCCCTGGGGATGCTAGGAAGGAGAAGTGGGGTGAAGTAGGTTCTCCCACAGGCCTGTTCTTCCGTGATTATCAGAACAGCCTCTCAGTAGTGGTGGAATTGAGGGTAGAGGGTGGGGTCCTGGGCACCGTGAAAATGCAAATCCCTGTAGAAAACTTCCTCTATTTATGCTTGACAGTTTAGGAAGGGTGCGCATGTAAGATGTGTGTTTCCTCTTTGGATTGTTCACCTTCTTACTGTTGTGGTCTCACTTTTTCAGTTTTCCCTATTTCTCTGGCTTCATCTCTTGATCTTTTACTCTCTTGTGTGGTTTTCTGTGTAGCACCTTAAAACATTTTCTAAATTTTGGCAAAATATACATAACATAAAATTTACCATTGTAACCATTTTTAAGTGTACGGTTCAGTAGTGTTATGTATGTTTACATTGTGCAACCATCACCACCACCCATCCCCTGAACTTTTTAATCTTAAAAAACTGAAACTCTATATCCGTTAAATAATAACTCCACATTCCCCCCGCCCCAGCCCATGGCAACCACCATTCTACTTTCTGTCTTTATAAATTTGACTAGATACCTTATATAAGTGGAATCAGACAGTGTTTGACTTCTTGTGACTGTCTTAGTTCACTTAGTGTAATGTCCTCAAGGTTGTAGCATGTTGTCAGAATTTCATTCCTTTCTAAGACTGAATAACAACAGTCCATTCATTGTATGTATGTGCCACAGTTTGTTTATCCATTCCTCTGTCAATGGACACTTCTGTTGCTTCCACCTCTTGGCTATTATGAATAATGCTGCTATGGCCTTGGGTGTACAGATATCTCTTTGACACTTTGCTTTCAATTCTTTTGGATATATCAGAAGTGGAATTGCTGGATCACATGGTTAGCACTTATTTTTTTTGAGACAGAGTCTCACTTTGTTGCCCAGGCTAGAGTGAGTGCTGTGGCATCAGCCTAGCTCACAGCAACCTCAATTTCCTGGGCTCAAGGGATCCTACTGCCTCAGCCTCCTGAGTAGCTGGGACTACAGGCATGCACCACCATGCCTGGCTAATTTTTTGTATATATATTTTTAGATGGTCAATTAATTTCTTTCTATTTTTAGTAGAGATGGGGTCTCACTCAGGCTGGTTTCGAACTCCTGACCTCGAGCAATCTGCCTGCCTCGGCTTCCCAGAGTGCTAGGATTACAGGCATGAGCCACCACGCCCAGCCTGGTTAGCACTTTTATAGAAATAAAAAACACTATTTGTTGCATGTTTATTATAGGCCAGGAACTGGGTTAATCATTTGACATATACTGCCTCACTCAATCCCTATACCCATTCTGTATGCTGGGTAGAATTATCCCTAATTTGCAGCTGAGAAAATAAAGGCTCAGAAGGGTTAAGTTACTTACTCAAAGTTGCACAGCTAGGAAGCTTTGGAGCAGGAATTGAAGCTGTGACCTGCTGCCAGAGCCCTGCTTTTGACCATTATGATGTGCTGCCTCCCAGTGGCGTCTCTCTCTCCATCTGTCTATAAAATTTTCTGCCTCTGTTGTGTCACTTTTTCTCTCTCCTGCCTTGTGTGTGTTCACTCTCTCTGGAAACTTTGAGCAACTTGAGTAAAGGCCCTTTGACTGCCACTATGTTTTTGTGAGTTGGAAACCTACAGAGAGAGGCCTGTAATTTGCTTTCTAATCATAGTTCTCTGGGTCTCTAGCTGTCCCTCTCCCAGCGGTAGACAGGATCTCCTTCCGCTTCTTGTGGTGACTGGCTTGTGGATCCACAGAGAGCAAGCCCCAGAGGGTCAGCTTCCTGGGGGCAAGGGCACTGTACCCTCACAGAGGCAATGTGGGACAGGAAAGGGCTTAGCCAGACAGACTGGGGTGTTCCTGGCTCACTGATTTCCTAGCAACAGCCCAGAGGCAGGGAATTTTATAGAAAGATGGAGAAAGAGAGGCTACCAAGTGGGTCTAGTACACTTGCCTTTTTCTGACTTTCAAAACTGTCAGAGCAAAATATCTCTAAGTTTGGATGATTTTTACTAATTTTATAAATTCAAGTCAGACTTAAAATTTGCATACTCATCAGCCATCTTTCTGGCATCCTTATTTTTTTTAATTTTAACTTTTTATAGTGGAAAATTTCAAACATACAGAAAAATAAATAATATAATGAACTTCCATGAACCCATTGCTCAGTGTTAACAATGATTTATAGTCACAGCCCATCTATTCAACAACATGGAGGTTTAAATTTTTCCTCATTCATGGCACTAGCTCAGTGCATCATCCCTAGTAGCTGTTCCATAAATAAATAGATGTTGGCTGATTATAATTCCCTACCCCCCACGCCCAATTCTCTGTTTCCCCATCTGTATGGTGAGCAGGTAGGACCAGGTGATTTCTAAGAGACATGTGGTCAGAGCATATACTTTGGTGTCAGACACACTTGTTCAAATCCTCGTTCTGCCATTTGTTAGCTAAGTGTCTTTAGGCAAGTTAGGTCTCAGTAAAAAACTGAGAGATGAAAAACGTTTTTAGAGATGAAAAGCATCTCTAAAATAGGGATACTAGTGTGTACTCAGGAGTGGTTGTAAGCGCTGAGTAAAGATATAGTAGCCGCTTTGTTGCTAGTACTTTTGTTATTGCTATTTTAAATATTATTATTCTGGTGGGAAGAATCTATATGTTAAAAAAATGTGAAAATAAGTTGGAATTGGCTAGAATTCAAGCCTTAGGATTTGGCTTCTTTTTTTGGTCCCAGTCAGCAGATAGTCAGAAGCTCGAGAAAAGAACAGTGCTTGAGCAAGCCTAGAACGAGGGTCATCCAGGCCAATTCCATCTTCTCACCTCCCTTCTGCCATGTGTGGGTGCTGTAACTCTCATGAGAGAACTGACCAGCCACCTGATTCCGTAGCAAGACAGGCCTGAGCTGGAAGAGCCCAGAGGTGGAGAGAGTGGCACTGCAGAATATCTTGTTGCTACGAGACTCAAGGAGGTGGCAAGGACCCATTGCTAAAGCTGAGAGGGAATGGTGGGCTGGTGTGGAGATGTAGGGCACATGGCCCCAGATGGGCTTTTGTGGGATTCTGGGCAAGGGATGGTAGTGTAGCAGCTTGAGGGTGGCTGGGGGGACTGGGGCAGGAGGAGGGCTCTGTAGGATATGGCTTCTTCCTTAGACCGTGCCTTAGATAGACTGTCCATCTCTTCCTTTTAACTCTTTGTAACTTCTTATATGTCAAAAGCACACTGGCATTTGAATCCTAACTCACTGTCTGACCTTTGACAAGTGTCATGCTGGGCCTCAGTTTTCTTCCCCATCTGTACAGTGGGCACAAGCCATTGTGAGGGCTAAGTGAAATATGTATAATAAAGTGCTCTATAAAAAGGAAGACAGGTTGGGAGTGGTAGCTCATGCCTGTAATCCCAGCACTTTGAGAGGCTGAGGCCAGAAGATTGCTTGAGGCCAGGAGTTCAAGACCAGCCTAAGTAACATAGCAAGACCTTGTTTCTACCCTGTCCCCCCCCCCAAAAAAAAATGGAAGACAAAACGTAAATGTGAGGGTTCTCTACCACTCTCATTTTTATTATAATGATTATTTTTTTCCCTTACTATAAAATGAGGGAATTGGAGTCTCTCTGTCTGACTTAGATTCATGGACAGGGAACCTTGGAGGGGACTTCAACTGTGAGGGCCTGTGTCAGGGGACTGTGGGGATTGGGTGAATGGGTCCCTAATTAGTGAAACTCCAGGGAGCAGCTGAGGAGAACAGCAAAGTCCACAGCCAGAGAGGCAGCCTAGAGGAGGACTGTGGTTACTGAAAGGTGGGGACTCTAGTGAGATTCCAGGAAGGACTTTGAATGGTTCAGGCCAGAAACTGTGAATGAGGTGAGGATAATGGGCCTTTCTTATATAAATAATATATGTTCACACATATAAACCAGAAAATAGGCAACAAAACAAACAAAACCCAAACAAGCACAAAAGGAATAATTCCACTATCATAAAACAACCTCTAATAACATGGTTGTTGTTTTTTTTATATTTCCTTTCAGTTTAGTTTTTTGGTTTTTTTTTTTTGAGTGCCATGGCATCAGCCTAGCTCACAGCAACCTCAAACTCTTGGGCTCAAGCGATCCTACTGCCTCAGCCTCCCAAGTAGCTGGGACTACAGGCATGCACCACCATGCCCGGCTAATTTTTTGTATATATATTTTTAGTTGGTCAATTAATTTCTTTCTATTTTTAGTAGAGATGGGGTCTCACTCAGGCTGGTTTCGAACTCCTGACATCAAGCAATCTGCCCGTCTCGGCTTCCCAGAGTGCTAGGATTACAGGCGTGAGCCACCACGCCCAGCCTCCAGTTCAGTTTTATTTCTTTCCTTCTCTTCCCTTCTCTTCTCTTCTCTCTTCTTTTTTCTGACAGGGTCTTTATCTGTTGCCCAGGCTGGAGTGCAGTGGTATGATCATAGCTCACTGCAGCCTGGAACTCCTGGGCTCAAGTGATCCTCTTGTCTAAGCCTCTCGAGTAGCTGGGACTACAGGCACGTGCCACCAAGCCCAGCTAATTATTATTATTATTATTATATATTTTTTTGGTAGAGACAAAGTCTTGCTATGTTGCCCAGGCTGGTCTCAAACTCCTGAGCTCAAGCAATCCTCCTGCCTCAGCCTCCCAAAATGCTAGACTTACAGGTGTGAGCCATTGTGCCTGGCCCAGTTTAGTTTTTTCTGTGCATGTGCACACACGCATATTTTATAGATTGGATCATATGTTATGTACTATTTTGTACTTAAAAAATCTGTGTTGTGGTATGAACATGACTATTTTATTTTTATTTTTATTTTTTTATTTTTTTTGAGACAGTCTCACTTTGTTGCCCAGACTAGAGTGAGTGCCATGGCGTCAGCCTAGCTTACAGCAACCTCAAACTCCTGGGCTCAAGCAATCCTGCTGCCTCAGCCTCCAGAGTAGGTGGGACTACTGGCATGTGCCACCATGCCCGGCTAATTTTTTCTATATATATTTTAGTTGGCCAATTTATTTCTTTCTATTTATAGTAGAGACGAGGTCTCTCTCTTGCTTAGGCTGGTTTCAAACTCCTGACCTTGAGCAATCCGCCCGCCTCAGCCTCTCAGAGTGCTAGGATTACAGGCATGAGCTACCTCGCCCGGCCATGAACATGATTATATAGCAAGATATAGATCCACAACATTGTTTTTTAATAGCTGCATAGTATTTCAACATATATACTTGTCGCTTTATATAATGTAGTGACTATTATTGGACATATGTATTAATTCTAATTTTTTACTTCACTCTTGTATGCTTTTGTTTTTTTAGCCACATCTTTGTGTCATCCATTCTTCCCTGAGGATAAATTCCTACAAGGGGAATTTCTGTATTAAAAGGTGTACATACTTTTAAGACTTATCGTGTACTTTTTCAAAGTGCTCTCTAGAAAGAGGAAACCAGTTGATAGCTACATTGACACTGTGAATCTGCCCAATTTACTGGGTGCTCATTTTCTTAATAACCAGACCACAGTGGCCTGGGTCTGGGCCTGGGTCTGGGTGGTGGGAGGCTCACTTGCTTAGACTGGGGAGGGGAGTGGCATCAAGAGCCACTCTAAAGGGACTTTGGCAGAGAGAGGTCCCAGGGTGGCCTGGTGGGGCTAGGTTGGACTGTGTTGAAGGGTCTTACCTGTGCAGGCTCTGCTAGGCTGAGCTGTGTTGGCCTGACTGTACTGGTCAGGGGAGGCTGTGCTAGGCTATTGGTCTGGGTTAGTGGCACTGGCTGAAGCCTGGCAGTCTTGCCCCTGGTGTGATCCTGGGCTTAGACTGGTGTGATCAGTGTGATCACCAATCCAAGACACTCATTCTGGAAGCTGGCGTGGCCTTGCTGGCCATGCTGACAGACTTGTCCATTCACGTAGCAGGGAGTGATTCATCGGAGCTGATGGTGGCAGCATTAGCTCTGACAGAGTGGAACTGCTCTTACCATCCTGTCACTCGGCCTCTAAAAATAACTCTTGCCTGTTCCTTGTTCCAAGTGACCGCTCTGCCAGGTGTCTGGAGCTGCAGTTCCTTGGCTGTGATTATTCGAGGGAAGGCACGCGCGCGCGCGTGTGTGTGTGTGTCTGTGTGTGTGTGTGCGTGT
This sequence comes from Microcebus murinus, assembly GCF_040939455.1. NCBI lineage: Eukaryota > Metazoa > Chordata > Mammalia > Primates > Cheirogaleidae > Microcebus > Microcebus murinus. Next base: position 33,011,913 of record NC_134119.1, read on the forward strand.
GTGTGTGTGTGTGTGTGTTCTGGGGGTGGGGATGAGGGTGGTATCTGGGAGCCTGTTTATTGTTTGGCTTCTGAGCCAGGATCTGGGGTCGGGGTATGAGAGGCAGGCTGGGCTCTTCCTTTTCTACCCTCTCATATCTGGGGACAATCTGTCTACTATTTGGGAAGTGGCAGAGATAGCCAGTGGGGGCAGGGGTATCTTTCAGGACTATGTGCTTACTACCTGCTGAAATGGGGAGAAGGCAGCAGGGGGAGGGCAACATTGGAGGCGATATGACAAAGGTGAAGGCAGGTTCTGGGACGGAAGCATACCATTTAGCCAATCAACAACTGTGCCCTATGAAAGCCCATTTCAGATTTCATCTTTTTAGTGAGATCTTTAATATAGGGTTCCTTTAAATTAGATACCAAATAGGAAATACACACAGTTGAACCCTAACCCTAACTCTAGCCCAAGGTGTCCTAACCAAGTGTCCATCAACCCAGGGGGTGATCTATGCATGGGCTTCATGAGGTCTCTTGATACTTGAAATTATAATAAAGGGGTGTGTGTGTGTGTGTGTGTGTGTATTTGCACATACATCTACATGCATTTCTCTGTGAGAAGCTCTGAACTTTTCATTTTCAAAGGAAAGCATAACCCATAAAAGGTTAAGGACTATGTTAGTCCCCTCACATTATAGTTAAAGAAATTGAGTCCAGAGAGGAAAATGACTGCCCAAGATCTCAGCCACAATCAGAATCCAAATTTCTTGATGCCCAGCCCAGCCCTCCTTGCCATGCAGAACCCTGTTTGCCCCTGGCTGGTTCCCTGAGTCAGGATCCGGCTACCTGCGGTAGGCAGGACCACAGTGCCATTTCCCAGGCTCTCTTGGCTGGTGTGGATCCGACTGAACAGGCTTGAGCCTTTTAGTCACAGTGGGCAGCTAAGTGCTCACCTCCAGACCTTCCCACTCCTAGGTGGCTTTATAGAGGAAGCCTCATGGGGGCATCTTCTGACTCATTCCCATAGAGGACATCTTATCTCAGGACAGTTAAATCTGCCCCTGACATACTCCCTGTGGTGGGATGCTCCCTTAACACAGGAAGTGCCTCTGCCTTGTGGGAGAGGAACTGACCCTCTGAGCCTGGAGAAAAGTAAATGGAATGGGTGCTGTGGGAGAGTGGGCCTGGGAATATTATGTGATGGACTAGCAGGAGATCATAGCTGGTAAGAGATAGATCCTGGCCCATTGCATATGGGAGAAATTAAACTGCCTTGGGAATTTAGATGAAATGTCACAGGAGGGTTAAAAATAAGTAACATTCATTGAGCATTTATTGTAAGTCAGATACTCTTCTAAGATATGTACATGTATCTCCTCCATTAATCCTTATAGTATATGGATATATATATAATAAATATGATATAATTATAATAACCACATATGGTTATTATGTGGAAACTGAGGCACAAAAAGATTAAGCATATCTAGTAAATAGCTGAGCCAGGATATGAAGCCAGGTTCAGTGACTCGGGAGTATAGAGTCACCCTGGAGCCGAAGTGGGACCTCTTTGCCTCTATGCTGGCAGAACTGAAACTTGACCATGCACAATCACAGGAAGGCTGATGAAAACAAAAGTTGCTGCTCCAACCCCCCTAGTTTCTGACTCAGTACATTAGTTTCCAGGTGATGCTACTCTTCCAGGGGCCACATTTTGAGAACCATCCTTCTGCTTCCTAATAGGAAGAGGTAAGCAAAGGGAAGAGAAGTGGTTATTGATTTCTCACCTGGATTATCACACTATCCTGCCCTGGTTCCAGGCCTCTCCTACCCTCCAGTCACCAGCTCTTCACCAGGGACAAATCTTCCTAAAGCCCAGCTCTAATTATGTTTTCTGCTCAAAGTTCTCTGGATTCTCTACAGTTATCTACCATTGCTGTCCAGTAGAAATGTCTGCAATGATGAAATATTCTATATCTCCACAGTCCAATATGGTAACCACTAACCACACGTGACTATGAATTTTACATTTTATTCAATTAAATTTAAATTTATTTATTTATTTTGAGACAGAGTCTCGCTTTGTTGCCCAGGCTAGAGTGAGTGCCGTGGCGTCAGCCTAGCTCATAGCAACCTCAAACTCCTGGGCTCTAAGCAATCCTTCTGCCTCAGCCTCCCGAGTAGCTGGGATTACAAGCATGTGCCACCATGCCCAGCTAATTTTTTCTATATATATTAGTTGGCCAATTAATTTCTTTCTATTTATAGTAGAGACGGGGTCTTGCTCTTGCTCAGGCTGGTTTTGAACTCCTGACCTCGAGCAATCTACCCTCCTCGGCCTCCCAAAGTGCTAGGATTACAGGTGTGAGCCACTGCACCCGGCCTTAAATTTAAATTTAAATAGTCACATGTGGTTAGTTGCTAGACAGTGTAGGAAACCACTTGGTTTATCATTCAAGGCTCTGCTTGGCACCATCTGCCTTTTTAGCCCAGCTCTAACCTTCAGCATCAGCATTCCGGGTTCCAAGTCGTTTATAGCCGGTTCCTTGGTTCTACCCTGTACTTTCTAATCACAGTGACTTGTTTTATGTGCTCTCCTCAGGCTAGAGTGTTCTGCCCTGCCTTTAATGTTCAGCTTAGATGCTACTTCTTCCTTGAAAACCTTCTTTGATACTTGCTCCCCTCTAATCTTTCTCCTCTGAACACCCCAAATTATCTTTTTCTTATACTCTTTAGTGCTTTCTGTTTCATATTGCAGTTGGCTGGTGTTGGTATTTTATTTCCTTTACTAAATCGTGAGCTTTCGGAAGGTGAGACTGTTTTTTATAGCGAGCTCTTGCTTCCTGCCGCAGGTCCCTCCAGACACACAGAGGAGCTCAATACATCTCACATACCTTTGCACTGGAGCACTGGGGATGCAGATATGGGTATCATACCTTCCCTGTCCTCAAGCTGTTCACAGGCTCCCATAAGAGTCTGATTCATGCCCAGAGAACCATTGTAGCCAATGGTTATTTTGGGCAGGAAGATAAAAGCCACAGAGGGCCCAGTTGGCAATGGGAGTCCAGCAGGAGCTGCCTAGGCAGAAGGCTGTGTTTACACACACGGATGACTCTCTGCCCAGCCTGGCCTGGTGCGAGGAGATGGGAACATTTAGACATCGCTGCCTGGCTGCTTTGTGAAGTTGAGGATTAACCGGTGATGCAGCGGCTGGTCTAGCCGTCTGGTCCCTGCAGATGGATGGATGAGGAGAGGGTTGCAAAGACTGCAGAGTAGTGCCAGCTTCTGGAAGTGGAGTGCTGGCTGGGTGGAGTGGGCGCCTGGGCTGGGAATGTGAGTGCAGGCAAATGTTTGTGATCTGGGCAGCGGATAGCAGGTAGACTTCTGCTGGGTCTGGCTTGGGGGTTTATGGGATCTTCTGAACAGTCCCTGTTTAAAATGGAAAGACTGTTGAATAGACAAAAAACCAAAAAACAAAAAACAAAAAAACTCCAGCTTTCTAGCTTCAGACTTTAATCCTGAGAGTATTTTATACCCTGAAAATATCTAGCATATATTCATCTCTAGGACAAAAACATTTTTTAAAAATAAACTTCTATATTGACATTATAACATAAACACAGAAAGGTGCACTGATCACAAGTTTATGCATATTTCTGTAACTACCCCCCAGACAGGAACAAGACATGTCAGCATAGCCACAGTCAATTTGTGTGAAGCCTAGTATGTGCAGGATTAATAATAGAACAAACACAGCCTCTGGAGTCAGGCATGCCTGGGGTTAAATCTTAGTTCCTCTACCTACTAGCAGTGTGACCTTGGACTAGTGACTTAACTTCAGTTTCCTCCCCTGTAAAATCAAGGTGGATATATAATTTCTACCTTACAGGGAAGTAAGAGATTTAAAACTGAAAATGTCTTACTACAAAGACTTGAAGGTAGAAAAGGAAAAAGAAAAAAATCTGAAAATGTAGGCAAATTGCTAGGCACAGTGCCAGCACGTAAGTGGGGATTCAAATGCTATCTGCAAGGGTGATGCTAATTGATGGTGACGCTGCAGCGCCTTCTGGTACCTGGGACCACAGACACACACACAGCTTTTTTCCTATTGCCTCTCACTGCTCGCAGCCTCTGTATGACACTCTCCAAGCTCTCCTCCAACTGCAAGGAACTAATGATATTATGATGATGCAAACCTCAGCTGACACTTCAGGCACCCAGTGGGAGGCTGGGTGGACATCTGTATCCAGTGGGCATGTGGCCAGGTTTTTCATGTTCAGGTCCCAGGAATGTGGCTGTCAGCCCTTCAAGAGGAGGGCTGATTTCCCAGAGGGCAGTGGAAGCATGAGGACCCACTAAGAAATGCAGCCAAGATAGAGTCTGGGTTGTAGAACCCAGCCTCAGAAGTGTCCTGGCACCCTGGGTGAACTCCTGACACCCACTTGCTTCCTGGTCTCTGGCTGTGGGAGTGAAGATGGCCCAAGGAACAAACACCGTGCACATATTATGAACTGGACACTGAGCTAGGCCCTCATGGGCTGAAGGATGAAAAGTGGCCCCTGCCCTAAAGCTCATAGTGCAGTGGAAGTTTAAAACACTTCAGCAAGTCACACAACCCTGAACTCAAGAGCAGAGTGGCAGGAGGCAGAGGGAGAGGCCAAGAGATTATTTCTGGCCAGAAGGATTCTTGCAGAGAGAAAGGGATTGGGAAGGACTTCCTGGAGAGTGCCTAGAAGAAGGACCATGGGAAAGGGGAAGAGAGTCTCCCAGGCAGAGGAAAGAACACGTGCAAAAGCAGAGGGGCAGGGCAGAGCTCCTGTGCCCTGGGAACCTGGAAACTGTCACTTTGACAAAGCTTATCACGTGGAATCTGATAGTAAGAGCCAGGTAAGACCAGGCTGTGAAAAGTCTTGAGAGTCAGGCTGAAGTGTATGAGTTGCTTCATCAGAGAATGGTGAACCACCAGAGGTTCTTCCATGGAGGAAGCAGAGTGGGACCAGCACCTCTTAACATGCTCAGTGGAGACTAGGATTGTTTTTAGCCAAAGCTAGTAAGCTGGTGGTCAGTTGTCCAAGCTACTGGAGTCCCTGCAGGGTGGGCACTGCTACCTGTCCATTCTGTCTATTTCCCCCACCCAGACGCAGCTGCCCTGTGGTGCCTTCCACAGAGTGCCACCATCAAAGGGAACTGCCTTGTCAGATAGCACTTCTCAGGCCAGTGGGTCATGCTGTTCTGAAGTTTGGTTCTGATAGCTCCTCTCTAGCCCAGTTCTTAGTGGCCTGGGACTACAGCTCAGCTCACCAAGCCCTGCTGTCATCTGGAGACAGAGCCAGATGTACTGCAGCTTTCTTGTCCTGGAACACCCTCCTTCCCATGACCTCACCTTTAACCCAGCTTGGCTTAGGTGTCCTCTTCTCCAGGAAGCCTTTCTGATCCCCATGGGCTGAGTTACAACCTCAGGGTATCTAAACCTGTGTTGACCAAAGGAAATATGAGCCACTTGGGTGAGCCACATGTGTAACTTTGAACTAGTAACTACATTTTTTAAAAAAGCAAAAAGAAACAGATGAAATTATTGAAATGATTTATTTTGTTTAACCCAATCCATAATATCATTTCAATACAAAAATTATTAATGAGATATATTACATTCTTGGTTTTTGGTACTAAATCTCCAAAATCCAGTGTATATTTTACAATTACAGCACATTTCAATTTGCACAAGCCACATTTCAGGTGTTCATTAGCCACATATGATAACCAATACCATATTGGTTAGCACAGTCCTAGAGGCAGGGAGAAGTTTATAAGGGTTGAAACTGAGGATTTGGCATCAGAAAGATCTGGCATTCACAACCTGGCCCTGCCATTTATAAGCTGGGTGAACTTCAAGAAGTCGCTAACCCCTCTGAGCCTCAGTTACTTCGACTGTGAAAGGGATTAATAATTTCAGTGCCAGAGAATTGTTTTAAGGATTAAAAAATGAACGTGTGTCTAGAGAAGGCACAGATGAAGTGTTCTGAAAATGGTGGTGACTAATCTAGTACCTGCTGATGTGCTGGTCTATATGCCCCCACCAAACTGATTGTAAATTCAAGGGCAGAGACTATATCCAATTCCTCCTGCTTTCCCCAGTGCCCAGAGCCTGGCTCACTGCTTGCTGAATGAAAAATGAAGTCCTTGGGCTAGGAGAGGTCCCCATTTCACCCTGCGCACTCAGGAGTCAAGGGCCCCTGGTGGCTGGGAATTAGGAGACCACTGACTACCAGTGGGTGACCTTGGCAAATAACTGCTTTGCTCAGGGCATTGGTTTCCTCCTTGGAAAGATAAAAAGGAGTGAGAGGGGCCCTGCCTGAAATGTTTGGTTGAGTCTCTGCCCCCAGCGACCTTGGGAGGCTGTGGCTGACACTGTGGGCTTTGCCTTCCCAGTCAGTGGAGCAAATCACTTTTATCCTCATCCTGGCTTTCCTGTATCCTGGACTTTAGCACCATCAAGTTCCCTACAGTTAAAATTTAAGAGGAAAGAATTTCTCCTACCTCCTAGGCAGAGCAGAAAGGGGATGAGGGGTCCTGTCCTTTCCTTTCTGCCAGCATTTGCTGACCTCCCATCATAGCAGCCTAGTGGCTGATGCAGGCAGGGAGAGATTCTCCCATTTTACAGATGAGAAAAACCGAGGCTCAGAGGGGTCCAATAACCTGCCCAAGTAATAAGTTGTAGAGGTAGGGTTGGAAGCAGAATTCACAGCTAAATTAACTGAAGGGCCCTTATTTGTTGAATGGGCTCCTCTTTCTTTACCTGGGCCCTGGCATTTCTCCATGAGGGCTTTCATGAGGGCTTGGTCCTGGGTTGAATACTGTCCCCATGCTTCAGTTTCCCTGCAAGGAGAATGAAAACAGCCAAGTAACTGGATTAGTAATTTCAGCTGATGCCTATAGAGGCCATGTCATATGTTCTTCGGAGAATGTCTCTCCCTTTCCCCCAGCTGGGTTTTTCTAGAAACGTTATTGTTAGGTAAAGTGAAAAGTGTCTAGTCCAGAGAGCCAGTGTTATTGTGCAAGTGTGACCTTGGACAAGTCACTCACCACTCTGGGCCTCAGCCTGCCTATTTATAAGGCAAAGGATGATATCTCATAAGATGCTGTGAAGATGACACATGAAAGTAGTTTGCAAAATGGAAAGTACCAATAGACATGTTAGTGAAAAATAACAATAATAGAAATGATAATAGAGGAAGCCTAATTTTCTGTGTGGTCTCATTGACCTGAAGTGAATTGGGCCCTTTGGGTATAAATCCAGAATGATGTCTGGGAACATCCTGCCTTGGTCTTTGCAGTGTAGCCTGGATTCTCCTGGGAAAGTGAGAGGCTCCATCTGGCTAAGGAGGGTGGGAAAGTGGCCCTGCCCCAGTGGAGGAGTGGGGAGGGCCTCTGCCTGGGGGAAGGAGGAAAGGGAGGGGGCCAGGGAAGGAGAGTTGAACTAGGAGAAATGAGGAGGCCCTTGGCCATGCAGCCAGGAGCCTCCTGCCCACAGAAGCCCATGGTTGGGAAGGCCAGCCTGCAGAGGAGGCTGCCAGTTGATTTAGAATCAAAATACTTAAAGGCAGGCCGGGTGCGGTGGCTCACGCCTGTAATCCTAGCACTCTGGGAGGCCGAGGCGGGCAGATTGCTCGAGGTCAGGAGTTCAAAACCAGCCTGAGCAAGAGCAAGACCCTGTCTTTACTATAAATAGAAAGAAATTAATTGGCCAACTAATATACATAGAAAAAAAAATTAGCCAGGCATGGTGGTGCATGCCTCTAGTCCCAGCTACTCGGGAGGCTGAGGCAGGAGGATCACTTGAGCCCAAGAGTTTGAGGTTGCTGTGAGCTAGGCTGACGCCATAGCACTCACTCTAGCCTGGGCAACAAAGCGAGACTGTCTCAAAAAAAAAATAGTTAAAGGCAGGCAGTCAAGAATCTCTTAGCTGATGTGCATATGAACCGATAACTCCTAAGTTTTACTAGTCCTTTCACTTATTCATTTTGAATAAATGTGTGGTGAACTGAACTCAAACAGAGCACCTCATAAGGCAAAGTGACTTGCCCAAGGCCACATCCCTGAGGGCCTGCATGGGGCTCCCTGGGGAGCTCCTGGGAAGAATTGGATTTGGGAGGCCCCAGGGAATGAGAAGTCCAAAGGCAAAGGAGGGATCTGTAAGGAAGTACGCCAAGCAGGACTCTGGTCCTTCTGTGAATTGGCCTGGGCTGATTTGTCTGTTTCCTGTCTGGAAGATGGACATGTTCTCTAGGACTGAGAGGAACTGGCTTCATTCTGCTTTCTGCCTTTGTCTACTCCTGAACCTAGTAAGCAGGAGAGTGATGGCATTGGAAGCTGTGTCTTGGGATGCCTGGTGAAGGAGTTTGTCATGCTTAACTTGGAAAAGGCTCTGTTTGGTGGGCAAAGGAACATAGTTGCTATTCTGTGTTCTCTAAGGGGTGCTGCAAAGAGGGCATAGCCTCATTCTGTGGAGGCCCTAAGGTGGGTGTTAGGACTTTGGGAGGAAAGTCACCATGATGGAGAGGGAGGGGAAAAGGGAGGGAGGTAGTTGTCTGTATAGTGTAGGATGAGCAGAGTAGAGATGGATAACTCACTGCTGAGGTTGATACTGAGGGAATTGCACCATAGGAGGATGGATGGCTGGGCTTATATCTAGCTGCTTCCCAGCCTGGGGCCTCTGTGGTTCCCAGTGCAGTGGAAAACAGCGGCCAGCACATAGTAGACACTGAGGAATGATTTGAAGAATGAAAGAATAGATGTGCATGCTTGGGGGGGTGTGGTTAGGGTGTAGTGGTCATATGGGCTATAGTGAACCCACAGGCAGAGATCTTTGGAGATCATGTGGGTTACCCACCATTCTCCAGGCCTTCCTCAAGACCTGGGGACCCTAGAGATAGGTTCATACAACCCTTTCATCTTTCATGTAAACTGAGGCCCAGAGCATGGGAACACCTTGCCCAAGGGTACTTGCAGAGACAGTAGCAGAGCTGGACTAGAATCCAGGCCCTCTGCCTCCCAGAGTCCTCTGCTATTCCAGGTCCCTGCCTTTGGATTGAGTGAGGTGGAGGCTCTGCAGTGATTGGGACCATGTTTTGAGTTTTAACAGTGCTTCTTGGTAAGAGGCACAGGGCTTGGCTTGGTTTTGAGCCACAACCTCTGCCACAAACCCCTTGGCCACCCTCCACCCTTCCTGGAGCCTGGATGCACACTCAGCATGTACTCATACACATACTGCAAATACATCAGTACACAGGCCCAGTCCTCAATAGGTCTCTGTGCCCACTGTTACACTTAACTGTCATTGGCACCAATGCACATATGGACAAATGTACACATACACTCCAAGAGACACTCAGAGGCACAGAGGATTCCCAGGAGACAGTCTCACAATACCTCCTCCCTCATGGGGGAGGAACGCTGAGTCCCAGGGAGGTTCTGCCCTCCGCCATGCTGCAGGGGAAGTGAGGGGATCCGGCTCAGGTGGGATGGGAGGCCCACTGAGGCTGAGTCACCCCTTCTGAGTCAGGGATCCTTCCCTCTCCCTCCCTCTCCCCCTCCCTCTCTCGCCGCTGAGCCCCCTGAGAGGGGCTGGCCGGCCCAGGGTGAGGGCAGTCGAAGCGCAAGAGTTACCTCTTGCCATACAGTCCCGCGGTTCTGGGAACTGGCCGTGTGGCAGGGGCCGGGAGGAGGTGGCCTGGGAGCCTGAGAGCGAGAGGGAGGGGGAAGAGGGAGCCAAGCAGTGAGGAGGCGGAGGCAGGGGCAGGGCTGCCGCGAGCGAGGAGGCAGGCTCCAGTGGCGGCCGCCCCTGGGCTGGGCGCTGAGGCCGGGGCGGGGGCGGGGGCTGGCCGCGCGTCGGGCGCCAGGCCCGGGGCTGTGGGCACGGTGCCCAGCCCCCGGCGCACGCCGAGCCGCCGTCGCCGCCGCTGCTGCAGTCGGCATCCATCAGCGGGCGGGGGTGTCGCTGAACAGGCTGCTCCGCAGAGCCCGCCGCGACCCCGCGCGCCGCCCCGCCCCGCGGCCTGCCGGCCAGAGCACCCGAGGGGGCCGCCCCTCGCCCAGCCTGCCAGAGATGGGGACCCCCAGGCCCAGGTAGGCACGTGTGGGAGATCAGGTGGCACTGGGGGCTGGGAGCTTGTAACATCTAGGCCCAGCCTCTAGCCCAGGGGGAGCAATGGGGTGAGATGGGGAACTGAGTTTGCAGGCTGTTGGCCCCCTGACCAGTGTGGGGACTCGGCCTTGCTGTTCTTTCCCACCTCCCAGGTCTGCAGCCTCCCCCAAGGCCCGGAGAGAGAGGAGGCGAGATGGTGGGCTTGTCCTGCCATAGGATGAACAGTTGGTGGGTGCTGGGCTTCCCCGGGGCTGGCTCACTCTGTTCTCGGAGACCCCTCTTGCTGCTGCCTCTGGAGGCCAGGGGCTCTCTGGATTTCTCCGTGTTCAGATGCTGCATTTTGAGCTCTTGGCTGGAGGTTGGGATGCTGGTGAGCTCTTGCCGTCATCCTCACCCTCTGGTTACAGACCTTTCTGGGCTTGCTTCCCCTCCCATCTCCCCTGTAAGTCTGTTAGAGCTGGGGTCATGGACCTTAGCCCTAGGACCTCTGTGGCTTTGGCTTGGCATTTCCCTGGCCAGAGGTTGTCCGCTGTGATCAGAGGTAGAGGACTTGTGTATCCCAGTTGCGTCTGGCACCTTCACATTTAGGGAGGTCCAAGGGCCCGGCCCAAAAGGCTGGAGTCTTGGGGATAGGCATGGGGGACCAAGTGATTATAGCCACCAGGGTACTTACTGGATGCTGAGGCTACTGACTAGCTGAGCTATATGGCCAAAAGTGGTCCATGGGGACCTTGAAGGGTTGTACAAGGACTAGGAAGGAGTTCTGGGAATGCTGATCTCTTTCTCAGCTGCCAGCCATGGTTGTTGCTTTCTCATGGAGCTCTGAGGATGCACTGGGGATGGTGGGGGGAGGGAAGAGCACTACCACGTGTTCCCACCTTCACTTCTGGATCCACATAGCACCTCCTCTGCACCCAAAGGTGGGAGTGTAAGAGGGCTGGATTTAGGGCCTCCCAAGGCTGTGTGGGATCCAGTTGCTCCATCTTCCCCCTCCCCCCAGCATTAGGAGTCTTCCAGGATCAGCAGCAGTTGGGCCAGGTTGAGAGCTGGGGACTGGGATGGTGCCCTCAGCAGCTCCTGGAAGACCTGGTGCTGCCTGTCCCAGGGAATGGTGTGGAGAATAGAGGCGGCTGTGTGCCTGCCTGCCCACCCATTCTTCCAGATGGAGCCAGCGACAGAGGCAGCCTGTGCCAGCCTCTCTGAGCCACCATGGCCCAAAGGAGGCTTTGCCAGCTCCATACAGGGATGGAGCTGGCTTCTGCTGGCCACCGGAGGTCATGCCTGCCTGGCAACCCATGCACAGAGGACAGTCCCTGGGATTTCAGGGGCACCTCAAGGCGGCCTTGGAGAGGAATGGTGCAAGAGACCTTGTTCTTATTAAAACCTTTTCTGGACTATGTGGCAGTTTCCTGGGCTCAGCTCTGTGAGCTTCTTGAAGGGCTTCCTCTATAAAACCCCACATGAGAACAATGCTTGTTCTGGTAGTCCTCACTCAGAAAATATTTGAAAGGTTGAATGCGGCCTAGAGAGGAAGAGTGACTTGTACAAGGTCACATAGCAGCTGTGTGGGAGAGCAGCCAGTGCTAACATACCCAGGTCTTCTACCTCTTGGTCTGGAGTTCTTGCAACCCAGATGCCTGCTTCTCTGCTGCTGTGGCCGTCCCATATACAGGACTCTGCCAGAGGCTAGACTGTGTAGCTGGGAGCCCAAAGCTACCCCTTAGGGGGGACCTTAGATTGGCTTACCAGCCCTTGCCCCCAGCAGGCAAGCAGGAGAGGCCCAGGCTGAGAGAAAGGGCAACCTCTTGGGAGTATACCCTCTTGGGAGTGTACAGAGCTGGTAGAATACAGGGTACTCAGGGATGTTCTGGGTGTGAGCCTCCAGGGGGCAGCAGAGAGGGTCTCCTGACTAGTCAAGCTGAGGCGGAAAGTGCTTGTTAGCACCAGCCTCGATATCTCTGTGGGCCCCTTTCTGGGCTTCTCTACTACCACCCCCTTTCTTGGAGATAGGGTTTTGCTTTGTCACCAAGCTAGAGTGCAGCGGCACAATCAAAGTTCACTGTAGCTACAAACTCCTGGGCTCAAGCGATCCTCCTGCCTCAGCCTCCTGAGTAGCTGGAAGTACAGGTGTGAGTCACCACGCTTGGCCTCTGCTTTATTTATTAGAAGGGGATCATCTCTACCTGGAGTAATACCAGCCATTACACAATCAGAGTGATGGCATTTATTGAGCACTTACTGTATGCTATGTACTGCAATAAGTGCTTTGCATCATTTCACAGCAACCCTATCAAATAGGTACTATCATTATCTACTTTTTATAGAGGAGAAACTGAGACTCAGAGAGGTTCTGTCACCTGTCTAAGGTTACACAGCTGGGAAGCATGGGGCTGTCTGAGTCCAGAGCCCCTCTCTCTATCATGACATTATATTGGGGCAGTGTCTGGGAGTACCAGGTTGGTGTCTAGTGAGGCAGACAATTAATGGGGATAGGCATGGGGGGGCCAGCATCAGTCCAAGTGGAGAGGTATATGTGTTGGGTCTGGTGAGGCAAGGGTGGCTCTGTGGTCTAGAGGGGTAGGGGCAGAGAGAGGTACTGGCTAGGAGCTGTCAGAGAAGGATTGGCTTTGACCTTCTGCTTCCTGCCAGGATCCCCTGGAAGTATAGAAGCTGTAGAATCCCTGCTCTCATTGCTATCAGGGAAGATGGGTTGTCCCTGCCACATTTGATAAGGCTCTAATTACCAGAAACCACACCAGTGGGAATGCGGAGGCATCAGCAGGGACTGCAAAGAGGGGGCCCTGTAGGGAGGGACTTAAGCCTGAGAGGATGGGTGGGGCTGGAGTAGGCTGGAACTGCTTCTTCTGTGGGCTGGCAGCTTGTGGATAAGAATAGTGACAGGTAACATTTATTGAGCACCTATTACATGCCAGGCACTGTTTTAAGGGTTTCCACATACAACTCATGTAATTTTCACAAAACCGTATGCATTGTAGGTTATTATTGTTCTCATTTTACAGATTGAGAGAACTGGAGCTTAGTGAGGGGACAGATAGTTGCTCAAGGTTAGACAGCTAGGTCGTGGGGGGAGTCAGGATTCAACTCTAGACATTGCGGGTCAGAGCCATGTTCCTGATGGCCATGCTGGGCAGCCTGTGGTTTCTCAGAGGTCATACTCAGTTTTGTTCGTTTTGAAATAATCCCTCAATCAGATGCATCCCTCTCCTCAAAGATCTCAAAATCTAACTGGAAGAGACATGGTAATGACATGGCAAAGGTAAAAAATGTACTACTGCACGTGCTCAGCATAGATTCCTATTTCAGTGCTCAGTGAGCCAGGCTTCAAGAAAATGGGGACCTTTGAGCTGAGCACTAAAGGCCAAGTTGCATTTCGATAGTTGTAGGGGGAAGGGCACTCGCTCCCCTAGGTCAGAGGGGAAAGAATTAAGGATGCCTTGAAGAAGAGCGGGTGGTCTGGTGTGCCTGGCACAGAGAGGATATGTGTGTAGGGGGGATGTGAGTTGGGAGGTGACTGAGAAAGTCATCTTATATTTGGTTGTTTTTTTTTTTGAGACAGAGTCTCACTTTTGTTGCCTTGGCTAGAGTGCCATGGTGTCAGCCTAGCTCACAGCAACCTCAAACTCCTGGGCTCAAGCGATCCGCCCGCCTCGGCCTCCCAGAGTGCTAGGATTACAAGCGTGAGCCACCACGCCTGGCCATATTTGGATTTTTGATGAAGCTTTGGAATGTACCAGATGTAAGCTCTAGTCACAGCACTGCTTTGTACTAGCCATGTGGTCCTGAGCACATCACTTAGCTGGTCTGAGCCTCAGTTTCCTCGTCTGTAAAGTGCAGGTAAACATGCCTGTCTCACAGGGACCATGTTTTGGTTGTTACATAAAGCACCTAACACAGTGCTGACATTGCAGGAACTCAGTAAATATTACTTCTCTCCCTCTTCCGTTTCTCTTAAATGTCAGGCTAAGGTGTTTCGACTTGACATGAGCCTGGAGGCTCAGGGAATCTTTGCAGCATTTTGGTCTGCCAAGGAGCATGACAAGATTGTGTTTTGGGAAGGTCCGTTTGGCAGAGTGGACTGTGGCCTTACAGGAGAAATATTAACTGTGGGGACATGGAGGGCTAGGGAGGGAAGAAAGTTGAACCTGCTCTAAGGCATACCTTGGGGGTAGGTGGCTTGTCAAGTTAGGGGGGGAGGAGATTGGGGTGGGGAAGGCCACAGAGGTCAGGAATTCAGTTTGAGGCCTGGTGAGTTTAAAAAGAAGGGGTGGTCTCCCTTGAGTCATGTGGAAGGTTGGGCAGCATCTTCTTTGTGCATCTGGCCTTTTTGTTTTCTTTTGAATTATTTCTTTTGGATATATCCCCATCAGAGCTTCCTCTATAATAGCAGCAAATTGGGACTAAGTGTCCAACAATAGGAAGATGATTGAGAATGCTTTGGAACATACAGTGAATAAAATAATGTGCAGTAGTGAACTCCCTCAGAAATGGAGTATATGGAGATATGCACTTGCAGAGCTCTTTTATATCCTTGATTCATTTCATGCTTATGACTGCCCTGTGAAGGAGGTGGAGCAGGGTTAGAGCCTTCCTGTGCTTGAAGAGTTTGAGGCTAGACTCCAATCTCCTTCAGAGCAAGCTCATATTTTATTCATTGTTCTATTGCAGCATGTTGCTCAGTGATTTGCAAATGCTTGTCCAGTTAAAGAATGATTGAGAGAACTAAGCAGAGGGGAAGTGACTTGTTCAAGGTCGTTCAAGTTGTAAGACCCAGAACCTGCCACATTCTTGCTCTTCCCTACTTGCCACCTTCTTCTCCCTCACTACTCAGTATTTGTGAGTAAGATGGAGGGGTTCTCAGTGAGGACTTCGGATTGCACAGACCAGTGCTTAAGTCTTGTTTCTATTCTTACTAGCTGTGAGGCGTTGGCAAACTAATCTTTTTAACTCCAATCTCCCTATCTGTAATGTAGATAGTCTAAGAACCTGCTTTTAGGGTTATCATCAAGACTAAATGAGTTAAGGCATGTAAAAGTTTTGGCACGGTAACCAGGACATAGTAATCATGAACCTTAACTATGATATAATGATGATGTTATAATGTGATGTCATTAATTGTCTGATACAATTAATGTTAAATGGAAAATAACCCACATAAAATTATGAGCATTTGTATTACAGGGGTATAAAATTTGGTATGACAATAGGTTCAGATTGGAAGAAAATAGGCAGAAATACAGTTACAGCAAGTACTATGAGAAGAAAATAAGACTGACCCAAACAAATCTTTCTTAAATGTTATATTTATTTTTTCTTTAGTTTTAATTACAAAAGAAATTTGTAAAAAACCCTAATAATTCAAAAATATATTCTCCCCTTAGTTCCCCAGACAAAATTCTACTCTTCAGAAGTAGCCAATAACAGGGTGGTATGTATCCTTCCAGGATATTTTTTTTCTCTCTCTCTTTTTTTTATTTCAGCATATTATGGGGGTACAAATGTTAAGGGTACATATATTGCCTATGCCCCCCCACCTCCCTCAAGTCAGAGCTTCAGTCATGACCATCCCCCATCCTTCCAGGATATTTTCTATACCTACATGAACATAAAAACTAGAATAGGATTGTAAATTACATTATTGTTTTATAACTTGCATTTTTCATTTAACTGCATATTGACATCTTTTAATGTCAGTAGATATAAAATTTATCTCAAAAGTTTTTGCAATAGGTGTGTAATACATTTGTAATTAATTTTCTAATGGATAAACCCTAACTAATTCTGCTAGTCCCTTATCGATGGAAATTTGAAGTTGTTTCCAGTTTTACTGTATTTTTTTTCTCTTTTTGAGACAGAGTCTTACCCTGTTGCCCAGGCTAGAGTGCCGTGGCATCAGCCTTGTTCACAGCAACCTCAAACTCCTGGGCTCAGGTGATCCTCCTGCATCAGCCTCCTGAGTAGCTGGAACTACAGGCATGCGCCACCAGGCCCAGCTGATTTTTTTCTTTCTATATATTTTAAGTTGTCCAGCTATTTTCTTTCTATTTTTTTAGTAGAGATGGAGTCTTGCTCTTGTTCAGGCTGGTCTTGAACTTCTTACCTCAAACGATCCAGCCCACCTCAGCCTCCCAGAGTGCTAGGATTACAGGCGTGAGCCACTGTGCCCGGCCCAGTTTTACTGTATTTTAAATAACACTAACAATGAACTCTAATGGTGATTAAACAATTAATGAAAATCAAGTGAGAAAAAGAGTCAGAAACTATGAGACCGTGAGAATTGCCCTCTAAGGTCTGCTGCTTCTCCCTTCTCCTGTCCTCTCCTTTTCCCATGGAGCCTGAGGGAGCAGGTCTGCTTGGAGGAGGGAGGCCTTGTCCCTGTCACCCTCGAAGGGTCAGAATGTCCCAGGGAGACCTCTTCTTTCATTCACCCAGTATGGAACTCTCCTTGGAAATTTGCTGCTGCTTACACCCAAGTGTCCTTGGACAAATTCTTTGCCTTCTCTACACCTCAATTTGTCCATCTGCATGGCAGTGATGGTTCCTTGACCACAGCCATCACTGCCACTTACTGAGAATCTACTCTATGTCAAGTACTATGCCAGAGAGAGCTGTGTGTGCACTATTTCATTTCATTCTCACTAAATGCCTTTGAGGTATAGGGGGTATTCTCAAGAGAAGTTTAGTAACCTGCCAAGGTCACTAAGCCAGTGGAGTCAGGATTCCAGCTCTGGATGCAAAGCCCGTGTTTGTAACCACTGTTTCTTTCTTGCTCACTCTTAAAAACGGCTGATTGGTAAGGTCCATGCAAAATGATGATTATAAAAAGATTCTTTAAATTGTAGAGCGCCCTGCACGTAGGAGGGATTGATACTGCTGTTATTATTTCTACATCCAGAGCAACAGTAGCTTTGGTTACATAGTTTACAGCAAGTTGGAGGTCGTGGGATGTAAGAGGATTGAGGAGGGAGAGTGCTGGACACTGACCCAGCACACCTGGGTTCTCTTTCTGGCTGTCCTCGAACTGACTAGCTGTGTGACCTTGGCAGCTAAGCTGGCCTGGGGAACAAGCCCACCCACTCTGTGTGGCCCTTATGCAACTCAAATGAGATACAGCCCAGAAGACAGCCGGCACATTGCCCAGCTCTCAGAGGATGCCCTGCTTATGGGAGGTCTCGGTCTGCCTCCTGCACAGTCAGCATGATCCACGCGGGAGGCATTTCTCCTTTTTGATGTCATTACTCTGCAGTTCTGTGCTGTCACCTGGTCCCTGGCCCACAACTGCACATCGGTTTGAGGCTCCACAGTGGCACGTGAAACTTTGGGCAAGAAGCCAGTGCTGATGAGTGGTAGCCCCTTCACATTGTTTTGGTTTTATTTAATGCAGTGCCCATGGTACTGCAAGCCTCTGACAAATTGCCATGTCCCCACTGCTACGTACGGACCTGAGCACCAGTAGGATGACTACAGGCCCAGCTCCCTTTTAGATCCTTCGGGCCTGGCTGCGAGGGTGGCACAAGGCTTCTAAGGTTGCTCTTCCAGCTGCACCCTCTAGTCATTTCATTCACATCTGTCGGGAGATTGTCACCACTTGAGGAAGTGACTGTTCCTTACTGGGGAAGTCCCTGTGGGAAGTAACATGATCTCCAGTGTTTGAGAGAGGGAGAATGATCCTTAATAGGTGCCCTCTCTCCTCTCCTTTTTTCTTTTCTGACTCTGAAAGTAATTCATGTTCATAGTGGAAAAATACAGAAAGCAAAGGGAAAAAGTCTGTGTTTCCTTCTCTACAGGAATACTATTATTAGCATTTTAGTCTTTGGACTTAATAATAAAAATGAGAATATCCAATATTTCTGGAGCACTGACTGTGGGTTTGGCATATGTTAAGTGTTTTATGGGCATGATCTGACTCCATTTTCACAGCTCACCTGTGAGGTATGCAAGATTATCATCACAGTTTTATAGATGAAGAAACTGAGGCCCAGGGAGGTTAAGGGGTTTGTTCAAAGTTTCCCCATCTTTCATTTCGTCTTTCTTACTGCCTTTTCCCGGGCTCCCCTCATCCTTAATCAGCGTTGGGTGGTGTATTAGTCCTATTCTGACAGAAAACGGAATTCCACTAAGATGCTTCAACTTAGAAGATGTTAATACAGATGTAAGCAGAGTTAAGGGAACTCATAAGGGGTATTGAGGTTCCCACAAACTAACAACAGCAGGAGCTGCTACCACCTCTTGGCCTGAATGGACATAGGGACAGAATGGGCAAAGGGCTGTCATAGAGGTGTTCAGCTACCACCAGAACCACAGGGAGGGAAATAGGGGAAATGTACCCAATCTTCCTCTCCTCCCACCCTCTGACTTCCTGCCAGCAACTTCTATTGGTCAAACCCAACCAGGAGCTCAAGGGATAGTCCAATGGGTCAGCCTCCTGCTGCTTCAAGCAGGGCATGGATCTAGGGGTGCAAATGGAGACTAACAGCCCAGCTGTCATGGTCACAGGGGGACAGGAGAGATGAGTCCCCAGGGCTCCTGAGAAGAAAGAGTTATTATATCTTGGTAACTGTGATTATTGAAAGCATCATTCAAAACAAAAGAATTGTTTCTGCCTGGCATTCTCTTGGTGTTTTGGTTTCTCCTATACACGGCCCATTGTTCCCTGCTTCCCTCCTTCCTGCCACTATTTCTTTTCTCACCTGGTTCAGAATTCCCAAGGACACCTGGGCAAAAGTCTTCAGTCTCATCAGTGTCATCAGTGTCCAAGATTTAGAATAGGCAGTCTTATTATCTAGGGAGTGATTGTTCATGGCCGTGGAAACAAGTGGCTATATGCATCCTCATGTTGTTCCATTGCTATGCATATGCATGCAAAGATATGTTTCTCATATACATGTCGTAAACATCTGTAACATACTCTCTTCTGTATTTAGGAGGACTTTAACTTTTATATCTCAAAGTCCTTTCATTCTCTGTAATATCTTTTCTTTCCATGGCCTTACTCTGATGTGGAGGACAGGGGCTTTCATCCCTGTTTGACAAATGAGAAAACTGATACTCAGAAAAAAGAAGTGACTTGCCCAAGGCCCATCAGATAGGAAATGGCAACATTGAAACAAGAAGCAGTGGTCCTGATTCTGAGTCCAGTTCTTCCCAGTGTTTGCTTTTCAACCTTAGCAAGTCGTTCTTTGGCCAGCCCCACCTCTGGGACAAATTAGTACAGGTTCAGATCCCCGAGGCTGCTGAAATGCCAGATAGTAGGAAAAACTCTGGAGTCAGAGAGACTTGGCACAGCCTTATGACCTTGGGCAGATCAGTGGGCCTCTTTGAGCCTGTGTGTCCTCATCAATAAAATGAGGAAGATAATATCAGGAATTTAGACAGGAAAATCAAGTGCTTAAGGTCTGATAAATCCAGAGAGGCTGGCTGGCTGGTAGCCTGAAAGGCTCCCACGGTGAATGCAGCCCAGGTCTCTGGTCCCCATTTGGGTAGAGTTAGAAATTGTCTCATTGTGTTCCATCCATTTATCATCCATGTGTTCATTTATCCATCCATCCATGCCAGACCCACTGAATGTGAATTCCCCCACTGCCATTTACTAGCTGTGTGATCTGGTGTAAGTTACTTAGCTTTTCTGCTTCAGTGTCTGCTTTTGTAAAATGAAGATACTAAGAGTACCTATTGTAGATTATTATGAAGATTAAATGAGTTAATTGATGTAAAGTACTTAGATCAGCACCTGACATATAGCAGACTATAAATGATAACTTTGTTGTTGTTGTTTTTCAAGAACTTCACTAAGCCCTGGGGATAATGGCAAATAAGACAAAATTCTTACCTTTATGGAGTTTATATTCTAGAGGAGGAATGCAAACAAGTAAATCAACCAATGATATAAGTTCAGTTTGTGATAATTACTATAAAAACAAACAAATCCAACATGCTTGCTTAATGGATACAAAGTTTCTGTTTGGGATGATGAAAATTTTTGGAAATAGATAGTGGTGGTGTAGTTAATGCCTCTGAATTGTTAAACTTAAAAATGGTTAAAATGGCAAATGAAACAAA
This sequence comes from Microcebus murinus, assembly GCF_040939455.1. Classification (NCBI taxonomy): domain Eukaryota; kingdom Metazoa; phylum Chordata; class Mammalia; order Primates; family Cheirogaleidae; genus Microcebus; species Microcebus murinus. Next base: position 33,032,118 of record NC_134119.1, read on the forward strand.
CAAACAAAAAGACTACCTAGCATGTTAGAACCAGAAAAATAGAGGAGGAGAGCTACATTAGACAGGGTGGCCAAGGGGCATGTCGATTCACAATCTGAAGATGGGAGCTGCCAAGCTGTCCATGCAGAGGGAACATTAAGGACAAAGCCCCAACGCAGGGGCTTTCCTGGCACAGTTGAAGAACAGAGAGAAAGTGAATGTGACAGACTCATAGTGAGGGTGGGAGCAGGGAACCAGTAGTGGTGGGAACTGATGCTGAAAAGATGGGTAGGAGCCATGTACAGAGGCCTGTAGCTTTGATAAGGAGTTTGTGTTTTATTTTGATGAGAAACCATTGGTGATTTCTCATTGGTGATGAGAAACTCATTGGTGAGAGGGCATCCAATTCGAGTTTTGAAAAGATCCTTGTGGCTGCTCTGTGGAGAATAAACCCTAGGAGGGCTCAAGTGGCCACAGGGGCCCATGGAACAGCCTAGCGCAGCCATTGGGAGTAAGCTGATAGTGGCTTGGACCTAGGCAATGGCTGTGGGGATGGAGAAAAAGAAAAAATCCAAGTTACTGGACTCAGAGGCTGACTCATGCTAACCCTGATTAGATAGCCTGATGTATAAACCAGATGCCAGTTGATTTACTTTTAAAGAATGGTGCGACTGTCAGGCTGAGTGGATATTGCCTCAGCTGGGGTAAGACACCCTCTCCCTGCATGCCACCCAGATGAAAAGGCACAGCATGAGAAGGCTACTTAGTGCTACTGGAAGGTGAGCCAGGGGAGCCAGACGGTGACTGCAATATTGAAGAGCATCAAATGCTGACAGCCTGCTGGGCCAGCCCCAGCCCGGGCCAGTCCAGCACTCCCGGCCTCACTGGGCCCCTCTGCCCCAGACAGGGCTGGGGTGGATGCTGTCAGCATTTACTTCTCTAGCTGACCTTTTGCTTTTCTAATCCTATGCATTAGGCCTTTCATATGTTAGTGTCATCAGTCTGTCCCTGCTGGCCTCTATCTCTCAGAGCATCTCTTTCTCCATTCATTCTGGGTGGGCACTTCTGAACTCCTGTTCTCAGTCCCCTCCTCACTGTGGCTTCCCATTATTGTTTGTAATTATAGACCATAGGGTTGTTTTATTGGGTGCATACCATGCTAAGTGCTCTATGTTATTTTCCTGAATGTCCATCCCCACCCTGAGAGGGAGGGAGGAGTAGCTCCATTCTATAGAAGAGGCAAGTGAAGCTCAGAGAAGTGAAGTCACTTCCCCAAGTTCACTGGGCTTCTGTCTAGGTCTTCCTGACTCCTAAACCTGTGCTCTTAACCACTGAGCAGTAGAGCCTCCTGCCCTGCTGCCTTGCTGCCCTGCGAGAGATGCTTCTGACTCTTGCAGAGCTACTGGCACAACCCCAGCCCCTTCACTTCTCCTAGACTCCAGCCTGTCCTCCTTCCAGGCTGTTTGGTGCTCACCTTTATAGAGTTCTCATTCTCAGGTGTCAAAATGTCAAGGTCTCCTCTCTGTTCCCTGCCCTTTTCCCATCTCTGGGCGTTTGCCTACATGGTGACTCAGGCCAAATGCCCTCCCTGCTGTCTCCTGTCTAAGTGCTCCCTATTTTCACAATCTAACTCTGCCTTCACCCCCTACCCCAGAAGCCTTCTTTGGGAGCTCTGAACCACATTCCAGATCACCAGGTCCCCAGACTCTTCTGAGAGGCTGAAACAGACCTGGCAAATCATATACTCATCCTGGCTGAGTGTTTAGCCATTTCCTGGGTGAGCCTCTTCCTCCCACGTAGCAGTGAACTCCACACGGAAACCAGCAAGTATTTCCTGCTGGGGTCCCCTACAGAGCTCGGCTGCCTGGTGGGTTCTGTCCCTGGCTGCATCCCTATGTTGACCTGGGCTTGGGCAGAACAGTGCCACCTGGCAGGCTGTGTCAGACGCCAGGGCCAGGTTCTTGGCTCCCTTTCTGTGGCCTAGTGAGAGAACCATGCTGTTATCCTTGGACTTGTGAAATAAAGAAAGATTTCATCTTAGGTTTAAAAAATAATAACATTATTTATCTTTTTAATTCATAAATTAAAAATAATTTAAACAGACTTTGTTGTCTCATCCTGTCATACCAAGCCATGTGCATCAGAAAAAATTTATTTTTTAGCCTCTAATTTTTTTTAATCATTCAAGGAATCTCCAAATATAGTAGAAAAATCAACAGCTACAGTTAAACAGAAAAAGGAAAATAATCATCTGTACTCCTGCCACTCAGAAATAACAATAGTTCATACTTTGCTGAATTTTCTGTATATGTGTTTGTGTATTAACTAAAATAGGATCAATCTGTATAAACTGTTGTAGATCATGCTTTTTCACTCAAATAATTTCCATGATTTTTTACACCTATTTTTTTCGTTTTTACTCTCTAAAGTGGATGAGTCATCGATTATGTCACTAGCCCTTGGCCATGGGGTACAGAGGTGCAGACGTGGCTCCTGACACCTCCTTGGCTTTCAGCCAGGGTCTGAGCACTTTCTCCTTCAAGGGGATTCTCTTGGGGTTTGCTTAACACAGCAAAGTACGGTGGAGAGAAAATGGACCCAGAGTTAGGAACGGGGAAGTTAGGAGGCTGAGTAGGGGTGAGAGTGGGTGGAGGAACCAGGGGAAACCTGTCTAAGGAAATGACTGTCACTCAAGTCTCTTGTTCTGGGTGTCACCTATAAAAGAAGAGGAGTAGATTTAATTATCTCAAAAGACTTCCAGCTCCTTTCATCTGTGGTTCTGGTAGCGCCAGGCATTTGCTGTCAGCAGGCTCTGCTGGAGACCCGGGCAGAGGAAGACTGGGATGTTTACTTAAGTTTGCTTTCCTGGCTCTTTCTAAACAGAGTCAGGCCTGGGGAAAATTCTGGGAGTCTGGGCTGAAACCAGACAGAGGCCATCTGAAAGGGAGAAGTGAATGTGCCTATTGGCTGCCTGGGCCATGAGGGTCATGTGGATTCTGCTTCTCACAGCAGAAAACATACAGATTAGTCTGTGTATTCTTTTTTTTTTTTTTTAAGCCGAATTAAGTAGGCATTTATTTTAAGGGTTCCTGCCTAGGGGCCTTATCTGACTTAATGGCCAATATCCTTAAAGTATAGGTTGAGAAAAGATCCCTAGCCAGGCAGACAGGCATAAATTCGACCCTTTCGAGGATGTGAGCTCCCCCAGAGCCACTCTTGTTGCTTTGTGTCCTGGCCTGGAGTTGGCACTTATTGTTGTGTTAGTGACAGAGAGACTTTATTTAACCATGGCTTTAAATTTTACCCATAAAGCCTAGAATAATGATTGCATTGGGAAGCGTTTCTAGGTGGGGATGAGGCCATGGGGACCAAGACCTTGCCTTCCTCTCCTCATCTTACTACTTTATTTTTTACAGACAGGATCCCTCTCTGTTGCCCAGGCTGGAGTGTAGTGGCAACATCATAGCTCACTGCAACCTTGAATACCTGGGCTCAGATGATCCTCCAGCCCCAACTTCCCAGGTAGCTAGGACTACAGGTGCACACCACCACACCTGGATAATTTATTTTTATAGAGAAAGGGTCTCACTCTGTTGCCCAGACTGGTCTTAAACTCCTGGCCTCAAGCAATCCTCCCATCTCAGCCTCCCAAAGTGCTGGAATTACAGGCATGAGCCACTGCATTCAGCCTCATCTTACTTCTTGATAGCAGCATTATTAACAATGAACCCTCTGATTTGTACTATGAACTTCAGCTTACAAAGCCTTCCCCTCATTATCCACTCTGTAGGGACTGAGAACGTTCAGGGCCCTGGGGGGCTCCTGTGGCTGAGTGGGGCAATCAGGGTCCCTGCCTTTCTATCCAGTGCTCTTGGCTTTGGGCCAGGCTGTGCCCACTGGAATGCAGGGAGAAAAACTGAAGAATGAAAAGGAAGTGGGGGCAGGGGGCCTGGAACAGGTGGTCAGCCCAGGGTGGATGCTGGGTCTGTCTGTCTGACTGGCTGGCTCTCTGCCCATCAGAAGCCTCCCATGGTGGATGGCACAGGGCAGGGGGCCAGTCTAGTCTGGATTTTTCTCATGAAATGTGATGCATTTAGAAGAAGGGTCTAGACTCAGAAGTGAGGGTTCCTGCCCATTTCTCTATTCCTCTGGGTTTAGCTCCAGTCATTTTTTTAAAGATCCACTGATTGGGGTCAACAATGGGTGCTTTTGCCCCCCTTTTTTTTTAAAAAAAAATCCAACTTGTGGGTATATATAAGAAAATACATAAATATATATATTTACAAAGATAAAAGTAATTCCAGAGTATATAAAGTAAAAAATGAAGCTTCCTCTCTTATGCCTTCTCATTCTCCTGGATCTCTTTCATTTTCCTTTACCCACTTCTGAGTTATTAACCTTTCTTAACGATTTTGTGACTATCCCTTTCAGATCTTCTGCTAGATGTGTACAAACACAAACAAAGCTTGTTGAGGTTATTGTTTTGTTTTTCAAATATAAAATCAGGACCATGCCATTCTCTCTTTCTCTCTGCAATTCACTTATTCCAATAGAATAGCTGGTCAATGGGTTCTTGATTCTCTCTGAAATCTCACTTACTGCTTCAAGGGGGAAATGGTAAGAATAGTCTGTGCCACAGATAATTTCTCTGAGTTGCTCACTTTTTGGATCAGTCACATAGAGGTGAAGGGACTGCCCCATTTGTGGCAGGCTCGGGACTTGAGCCCCATTCTTTTGACTTTTACCTTGTCAGGGCCGTGTGTTTTTAAAATGTGCCTTCCTAGGCCGGGTGCGGTGGCTCACGCCTGTAATCCTAGCACTCTGGGAGGCCGAGGTGGCTGGATTGCTCGAGGTCAGGAGTTCAGGAATCCAGCCTGAGCAAGAGCAAGACCTGTCTCTACTATAAATAGAAAGAAATTAATTGGCCAACTAATATATATAGAAAAAATCAGCTGGGCATGGTGGTGCATGCCTATAGTCCCAGCTACTCGGGAGGCTGAGGCAGTAAGATCGCTTGAGCCCAGGAATTTGAGGTTGCTGTGAGCTAGGCTGACGCCACGGCACTCACTCTAGCTGGGGCAACAAAGTGAGTCTCTGTCTCAAAAATAAATAAATAAATAAAAATAAAATGTGCCTTCCTGTCATTCTTCCTTTGGATCCATCCTGATAACATCCCTATGAAGTTAGCAGGCAGGAGTAATTGAAGCTTGGGGCATGAAGAGGCTTGCCCAAATTCAGCACCAGAAGAGCCTGGAACCCAGGGCTCTTTGGTTGTATTCAGTGCATCCAGCATTTATTGAGGGGCTGCCAAGTGCCAGGTGATGTGGCTGGAGAGCCAGCCTAGCAGGGGCTATGCCTGGAGGTGGTCACTGATTGTCCCCTATGTTCCTGGCAGAGCAGGGCTCCCTGGAGAGACTCTCATCATCCTGAGGAAGGGCCAAGGGGCTGTGAACACAGGGTGGGAGGGATGCCTGTGACCTCAGCCACCAACCCCTCACTTCCCATGACTCTCCCCATCCCCACTTCCTCTGTCCCTCCCTCCCTCCCTCCTTCCTTCTCTCTGTGGCTTTTTGTCCATTCTTCTCCATCTGTCTCTCTCCGCATGTGGTTCCTGCCCCTCTTCCTCTGTCACACGGTTGCTGTCCCTGTTCGTCACATGTTCTCCTTCATGCCAATGCAGGCGTGCTGGTCACCATGACAACAGAGACAGGCCCTGATTCTGAGGTGAAGAAGGCACAGGAGGAGGCCCCACAGCAGCCTGAGGCCGCTGCTGCTGTGACCACCCCTGTGACCCCTGCAGGCCACGGCCACCTGGAGGCCAACTCCAATGAGAAGCATCCGCCCCAGCAGGACACTCGGCCTGCTGAACAGGTGTGTGCTCGAGCATGAGCGTCCCTTTTCCTGCTTAGTTCTCCAAGTCTAGTTCTTAGGGCCCTGGTATTTTCTCAGGGGGTAGGAAAGAAGGAATCTAAGATTCAGTAAGTGACCTGTTACATGCTGAGCACTATACTGGGAGCATTGTGGTCATTGTTATATTTAATTCACCCAAACTGAAGAGGGTAACTATTAACACCCCCCCCTGCCTATTTTACACTTGGAGAAACTGAGGCTCAGCAGCATAAAGTGAGTTACCCACAGTCAGATTGCCATAAAGTGATAGAGGTGGGGTCAAATCCAGGTCTGATTTTGAAGCCCATGTTCTTTCAGTTTATTTTCCTACCCCTTAAACCTGTTCATTCTAGATTAGCAAGCCCAGTGTGACCTCAGAGCAAAACTCACCACTTTAAAGCTATAAGGGGCTCACCTAGCCATCTAACCCACACCTTCCTTAATTCACAACAGGCCCAGAGAGGGTGGGGACTTGGCCAAGTTCATCGAGGGAGTCAGTGGCAGAGTTAGGACTAGTGGATGGGCTCTGGCCTCCCAGCCCTCCTTTAAATGAGTCCACAGCTTGCAGCCTCCTGCTAGATCCAGTGACAGACACACAGGAGGAGACCAGATGGATGCCCTGATGACTCATGCATTGCCCTAGGGAGACAGGGCAGCTCTGGCCACTGGTTTGGTTTTGTGGGGTGCCTCTACCTGCAGAGGCTGTCTATGACAGCAGTAGCCTGCAGGAAAGAAGTTGAACCCTCATGTGAGTCTACCCCATTGCATACGGGAGCTCTGGCTCTCTTCCTATATACACCAACCATAGACCCTGGTCACCTCCTGGGCCTACAAGGGGAGTGACTCTCATTTTGGGATCTGTCTGGGCCCTAGCTGTCTCCTTATTGCTTCTCCTATATATGAAAGGCCACGGTTTCAAGCTCACTGACCAGACTCTTCCCTTGGTTGGACCTGCAGAGCCTAGACATGGAGGAGAAGGACTACAGTGAGGCTGATGGCCTGTCAGAGAGGACCACGCCCAGCAAGGCCCAGAAATCACCCCAGAAGATTGCCAAGAAATACAAGAGTGCCATCTGCCGAGTCACTCTGCTTGATGCCTCCGAGTATGAGTGTGAGGTGGAGGTAGGGGAGCACCTAGCACCATATGCCCCATCCCCAGTCGCTGTCAGAGCCAGGGCAGGCTCCCATGAGTACCCAGCCTGGCCCAAACCACAGGAGTCCTGTACTGACTGCAGCATCCAGAGAGATGACCTGACCCTGGCTTTCCTTTGTACAGATGGTGGCACTGAGACCCAGAGAAGGTGGTTATGATTGCAAATAGAATTAGACAAGGTACAGGGCTGGCACCAAGAAAAGCTGTCTCAGGGTGACTGTACCTTGGCAAGGACACCACAGTCTAAGGGCTGATCTGCAGCCCAGTAGGCCTAGGAACTGGGCTCTCCTCTCTAACCCAAGAGACACTGATGTTTAAACTAGAATCATTTTTATGTATTTATTGGGTGGAGAAAGGGATCCGCCTTCCTTATAAATACTTGAGGGTACCACCTCCAGTCTCCAAGACAAACGAGTAACCTGAGGGATCTATGGTAAGTGTGTTAGTCACAAGGAATGGCCCATTGGAAGGATGTTCCCATCCAGGCTGCGTAGAAGCCATTGTGGATGGCCCTGCCCCACAGCAGTGGCACAGCAGATGCCCACTCTCTGGGGTTGGCCCTGCTGGCCCCACATTTAGTGTCTCCCTTTCTTGTATAAGCCCAGACTCACACCCTAATTCTGAGCACTCACTTGTCCCCTCTGTGAGCCCTTCAGGGTTCTACCCCTGTCTAGGCACTATTCCTGGCCCTTCTTCACACGTATGGAAGAGTTCAGAGGGTGGCTTTACTATAGAGATTGTAGGATCCACCTTCCTCTCTCTTCCATACCCTAGTTTGAAGGGATGTGACTTACTTCTGAGCCCTGGAAGGCTGAGTCCCTCTTCTCTGCGGGGTCTTGTTTTGCTTTGTTTTGTTTTTATGTGTATTTCCTTTATAGAAAGGTTTCAGGATGGACACCTTCCCTGCTCCTAAGATAAAAGAATGGGCTATTTTCTACTCTCCTACCCTCATGGGCCCCCACATGCTGTTGAAGCCTGCCCCAGACGGGCATGAAGGGCTTGGCTGAGGCCAGGGCCATTCTCCCCGGTGAACTCGTCCAGGCTCGGGAATTCCTTGTCAGGCTTGGTTCCAGACCTTAAAGGGATCTCACCCTTTCCTTGGAGTCCCTACCTCTTTGGTGGTGACTGCCTCATGTTCCCTCTGCCCTGTGGTCTCTTTCTTGGTGCCCAAGTTCACACCTGGGGTTTGGAGTGCCCAGCCAGGTTCTGGGCTTCATCGTTCTGAATCCTCAGGCCTGGATGGTGGTTCAGAGAGGCCCCAAGGCTAGCTGTGTGGGAGTGGGTGCATCGGAAGCTAATGGAGGCCCCATGAGCCTCTGTAAAACCGCACTTGCTGTGGGGTAGGAGGTGGCACTCCAGCCTGTGGTACCCTGGGTTTCTCTCAGTTAAGGGGAGGGCCCAGGGAATGAGAGTCACACTCTGACCTTGAGTCCTTGGCCCTCCCCTTCTGCCCCTGCCCACTTCTCATATATTTCAGGGACCTCTTGTTTTCCTCCCAAGCTTAGGACTTTGGGTTTTCTATTCCTTGGGTCCAAGTTAGCCTCCTTCTCTTAATCCTATAAAGGAAGGATAAATCAGTCACTCCTGACACCCCCATTTCAACTTCTCTCCAAGCAAGTTCAAGGGCCAGAAAGACCCCAGCAGAATTTGGAAGACAGGTGTTGAGGCACTGGGCATTGGTGTCACCCCCAGGATCCCTTAGGACTCAGAGCAGAGCTAGGTGGGGTGGCAGGAGTGCCACATTGCTGGTTAGATGCTGAACGGCCCTTGGGGGGTTTTGAGTTATCCTAGTGGAGCCTTGGGTGTCTCCAGCCCCACTCTAGGGTGCGTTCCAGCCTCATAGAAGCTCTGCTTTCCTCTTTAGAAACATGGCCGGGGCCAGGTACTATTTGACCTGGTCTGTGAGCACCTCAACCTCCTGGAAAAGGACTACTTTGGCCTGACCTTCTGTGATGCGGACAGCCAAAAGGTACCTGGGCTGGGGAGCAGGGCTAGGCAGGGGTTGGCCCTGCTGGGAGGTATAAATCTCTTCTCTTAGGTCCCCATAATCCTGGCCCCATCCCATGGCTTCCATCAGTTCTCACATATCCATTAGGCACCTACTGTTTGCATGTCCCCAAGGCTCAGCCAGCCTTATCCACTCTCTCGTTTCTCTCCCTCCACCCCTCACCCTCATTCATTTCTTTGTGACCCACAGGTTGCCCCCAGACAGGTATTTGGACAGCCCTGGTGTGACTGCTTGAGTTGTCTGGGGGAACTGAGGCACTCCCTGCCATCACTTCTTCCCTATCCCTGGGAGCCTCCTGTCTAAGTTTCCTCTTTCCTGCCAGTCCCAATATGGCTTCATTACCTAGTCACCATGGCAGTCCCAGGGCAATGCCAGCTCCAGGGCACTGGGTCCCAGGCCTGGTGGTGAATCCAGGCCTCATGCCCCTCGCCTCCCAATCTTAAGGAAAAGGGACCAGAAAGTTCAGCTAAGGAAGGGTGTTCCCTGCTAGGGGCTGTCAACAGATGTGTCAGGATATTTCTCTCTCCCAGCCCGATCCAGGTTCTCTCTTCCATCTTCCCCCTAAAGATCTCTGTCATTTCTTTTAGAACTGGCTGGACCCCTCCAAGGAAATCAAGAAGCAGATCCGGAGTGAGTGTCTGGCTGTGGTTGGGAATGTGGTGGAAGGGAGGCGGGGCTTCAGGTTACAAGGGCCCCAGGTTACAAGGGTCCCAGTTGTCCTGCTCCCTCCTACTTAGGAAAGTGCATTCAGACCCATGAGTTCATTCACTGGGCATGGCAGACTTTGGGGGAGGCCAGGACTGAAGTGACCATTGACCATTGTTGTATAGATGACCAGTCTGAGGCCCAGAAAAGGGAAAGGACCATGCAGAGTTGTATAGCAAGTTAATAGAGGAATCATAAATGTATTCAGGATGTCAGCCCTAGAAGGGACCTTCAGAGTCATCTAGGACAGAAGATAAGCAGATGGCCTGGAAACAGCCACCTTCCTGTCCAGGGCTGGTGCAGACTTCAGTGAACAATGACCCTTTCCTCAGAGGCCTAGAGAGAGTCAGTTATTACCCACGGTCACAGAGCCAAGTATTGTCTAAGCCAGGTCTTGAACCTTGGTCTTCCAACACCATCCTGTGTTCTTTACAAGGCCTGGGGTGAAGGCAGATGAGCAGGCCAACAGCCTGTCCTTTCTGGCCCAGAGAGAAAAGGCATATTGAGAGGGGCGGGGCAGCTTTCAAATGGCAGAAGGGGTTGGTAGGTAGCTTCAGCAAGGCAGCATGAATCGTTGGAGACCTGGAGCCCAGAGGCAGAGATCCCTCCACCCAGCGCCCCTCCTCCTTGGCTGTGGTTAGTCTCTCCTGGAATCCCTGGTCCCCTGGCTAGAAGGCTGTAGCTGAGCCTGTTACCATGACAGCAGGCAGCTGGGCCCAGGGAAGCCAGCTGACTGTGCAGGAGGGGGCTCCAGGAATTCTTCCTGTAGCCTCCTGTTAGTTGGAGACAAAGAGGCAGGCATACAGAGCAAGCTCCTCTGGGTGCTGATGCGGTCCTAAGGCCTGGGCTTTATGCTGTCCCCCAGAAGCCCCAGTCTGGCTGGGCACCTGCCTCTCATGCCTGAGGGAATTAGAACATATACAGGCAACCAAGTGTGCAGTGTTTGCTAAGGACCAGGAGCTTGGGAAAGATAGATGGCTGGACCAAATAGTCAGGTCTTGGCATCCATCCTTAGAGCTTGTCTGCAGCCTGCTGACATGGCCCAGGCATGGTGGATGGTTGCTTCTTGCGTCCACCTCAAGTCATCAAGGAATAGTCTCGAGCCTTGGCAAGTGCTTTCTCCAGCAAAGCCACAGTCCCTGTAACTTCCAGTTGTTCATCCTAGTCCTGCCTTCTGGGGCCCTGGTTGGAAAATTTTTGCCCCCTTTCTTCTGTTTGTCACAGCCCCTCAGCCTTCTGAAGGTGGCACCATGAGTCCTTGAGTCTTGGGGTTCAGAATAGGGTGTATCTCCCACCAAGCCTCAGTGCTCATCACATGGGGCAAGTCCTCCACCTCCTTGGGGCTCTGCTTCTCTTTGGCAAGTGGATTAGTAATTCCTGCCTCATGAGGTGGGCAGTGACAGTTAAATGGCATATGTATGGACAGTACCCAGGTGCCCAGTAACTTTTTCTTGCTTCCCTGAAGTGGTCTGGAGTGATGGTTAAACAGATAGACCCTGGGGCCAGACTGCCTGGGTTTGAATCCTGACTCTGTCACTATTTCTTGTGTTATTTAACTGTTATGTGCCTCAGTTTCCTCATCTGTAAAGTAGGGTAATGATAGTACCTATATTTAGGATTGTTATGAGGATTAAATGAGTTATTACATGTACAGCACCTAGAATGGTGCCTGTACACAGTAGGGCCCGGTATGTATTAGCTATTATCATTTTATTATTACTATCATTATTCCTAAGACAGGGATTGTTTCCCTTTGAGGCTATTTTTTCCTAGGAGTCATTGTGGTCAGGAGCCTGGGATTTGGGGTTAGATGACCAGTTTGGGCCATTTTGGGGATGATGGGTTCTCTCTGATCTCTCCCATCTTCTCCTCTCAGGCAGCCCCTGGAATTTTGCCTTCACAGTCAAGTTCTACCCCCCTGACCCTGCCCAGCTGACGGAAGACATCACAAGGTAAGGGCTGTGGAGGGAGGAGCAGGCATGCTGGTGTGCGGGGCTGTGGATGAGGGCACCTGGCCCTGGGGGACACAGGCCGTATATGACAGCAGTTGCAAATGCTGATGCCGAGGTCAGACAAACAGCATCAACAAAGGAAGCAGGCCGGGCGCGGTGGCTCACGCCTGTAATCCTAGCTCTCTGGGAGGCCGAGGCGGGCGGATTGCTCGAGGTCAGGAGTTCGAAACCAGCCTGAGCAAGAGCGAGACCCCGTCTCTACTATAAATAGAAAGAAATTAATTGGCCAACTAATATATATAGAAAAAATTAGCCGGGCATGGTGGCGCATGCCTGTAGTCCCAGCCACTTGGGAGGCTGAGGCAGAAGGATTGCTTGAGCCCAGGAGTTTGAGGTTGCTGTGAGCTAGGCTGATGCCACGGCACTCACTCTAGCCTAGGCAACAAAGCGAGACTCTGTCTCAAAAAAAAAGAAAAAAAAGAAAAAAAAAAAACAAAGGAAGCAGACTCAGTGCAAGAAAAACAGTGACATAGACACAGCGGTCAATAACAGCTGACCCTGGACTTCAGAGGAGGAGGCATCACAGGGAACTGGGGGCCCCCTGTAAGGGGACAAAAGCCATCTGAAAAGTTGCCATTCAGCTGCAGGCCATCACTGTCACATGGGAATTCAGCCTGATTGTTAAAGTGAAGCTAGAGATTTGAGAGTGAAAACCACAATTTTTAAGTGTTGGCAACTATTGCAAACTTTAAAAACAGTGCGGGCCATCTCTGGGTGGGACACACCAAACACACATGAAGTCAGGTAGGTGCTGAGTGGCCCACCAGTTTGCAGTGCTGGGGATATGGAGGGAATAGAACACAGTGTTGCACGTGGGACTTTGGTGCTGCTTGCTGCTCAGTGCACATGTCAGACATGTGATGGTCAAATGAGGCTTGTGACCCCCCAGGGAGGCAAGCCTGGGCTTCCGTGATGAACAGGGATTGTGTATGCAGTGTTGTTGTGCCACGGGGTCTATAGATAACACAGCTTGCAAATGGAATGGGTTGCAAAGCATCCTTTAAGATGGAAGCTTCCACGGGGCTCATCCTGCCTCTGGAAACCAGAATTAGGGGGAGGCCCTTCTCTTTATCTGAGCTCCTTCAAAGAGATAGTCTCACTTCATGATCTCCTGGGGCCATGTCTTCCAGGTGGTAGGCCCTATACCATCAACAATAAGATGTGGGCTTGAAGTTCTCTGATAGCAGGGGAGGGGTGACTAAGCCAACCTCTCTCCTATTAGGTCCCTCCTTAATGTTGGCTGCCCGTTTGACAAGCAGCGGACCAAGGTCAGGATGCTGACTCTGGCCTTGGGAAATAAGACAGATGTTCCTGGAATAGATCAGGCCCCAGGCCTTGGCCTCATTAGCCCTGTGTTGAGCCCTGGGGTCAGCTTGGGGCCAACATGGCAGCAGCAGGATCTGAAACTCCATTCCCACAAGGACTGAGCGATTTAGGCCAGCACAGCCCCCAGCCCTCTGGTCTTGCCCACTGGTGCCTCCCCCTTTGTGCCAGACACTGAGCACTGGGTATCTAGGGATACCAGGAGGGAAATTAGCCCTGCCCAGCACAGATGGCCCCCAGAGAAGGGATGGTAGTAGCAGCTGACTTAGTCAAAAATAGTTAGGCCCGAAATAAACTGGTCAAAATGACAAATTGATTGAAATGAAAGATTGGTCAGAGTATTTGGCAGTGATTTTTGAATTTTTAGACTTCTGAACACAATACCCATAAGCCCATACTCGGTAGCTGTGACGTCTGAGCTGCTGCTGATTCTGAGCCTGCACCTTGGCCCTGAGCACACACTGAGGCTACATGTACTTTTTGCCAGGGCTTCACTTCTGACCAAAAAATAATGTCACAGAGCAGTAAAAATTGTACTAAGTAAAAGCCACTTAAAAGGAAAAGAAATAGGCAATTGAAAAAAAAAATGGTGGAACACAACAAAAATGCACAGGGAGCATCACTGGCTGAAAACAACCCAAAACATTTTTTTAATATACCAAAAAAAAAAAAATAGCAATAAAAATGGTTTTAAATGGCTCTAAAATTATAAAGTAATCCAAGTGTGTATAAAAGTTATAAAAAATCATGGCCTGGTGGTTGGAAATGTTTCTTTAAGCCAAATTGATTTTAGACAATTCACTTAGTGCCAGAGGCAAAATAAGAAAGTTTTGAGAAAGCATTGGTGAGCAGGTTCATCTGGGATGTGGAATACGATGTGGAAGTTAAAATGAATGGGGTAGAGTTGCATGTGCTGACATGGGAAAGGCTCTAAGGCATGGAGTTTGGTATGAAAAAGCGAGCTGTAGAATCAGATGTAGCATTTGGTACAATGTGCATGTTAAAAACACCCATACATCAAAGGCACATTCATTTCCTTATGTCCAGGGAGAAGAAATGTCTAGAACATTACACAATAATTGTGGTGACCTCTGGAGGAGGAGATTAGGAATGAGAATGGGCACCCAGAAGAAATTTAGAGTCACCTCTAAAGTTTGTGTTTTTTCCACAATATGTATACAGAATATTCTATAATTAAAACTACATTGGCCAGGTGTGGTGGCTCATGCCTATAATCCTAGCACTCTGGGAGGCCAAAGCGGGCAGATCGTTTGAGCTCAGGAGTTCGAGACCAGCCTGAGCAAGAGTGAGACCCCGTCTCTACTAAAAAAAAAAAAAGAAAGAAATTAGCTGGACAACTAAAAATATATAGAAAAAATTAGCGGAGCATGGTGGCGCATGCCTGTAGTCCCAGCTACTCGGGAGGCTGAGGCAGAAGGATTGCTTGAGTCCAAGAGTTTGAGGTTGCTATGAGCTGGGCTGACACCACAGCACTCACTCTAGCATGGGCAACAGAGTGAGACTCTGTCTCAAAAAACAACAACAACAACAAAAAACTATATGACTTTTTTTTTTTTTTTGAGACAGAGTCTTGCTTTGTTGCCCAGGCTAGAGTGAGTGCCGTGGCGTCAGCCTAGCTCACAGCAACCTCAAACTCCTGGACTCAAGCAATCCTTCTGCCTCAGCCTCCCAAGTAGCTGGGACTCCTGGCTAATTTTTTCTATATAGATTAGTTGGCCAATTAATTTCTTTCTATTTATGGTAGAGACAGTATCTCGCTCTTGCTTAGGCTGGTTTTGAACTCCTGACCTCGAGCAATCCGCCCACCTTAGCCTCCCAGAGTGCCAGGATTACAGGCGTGAGCCACTGTGCCCGGCCTACTTTTTTTAATTGTTAAACCAGCAAAGTGATCTTCATTGGCTTGAGAATGAGTTTGAAATTGAAAATGCTCTCATAGTAGGAAAAAAAACCTCTCAAATTTAGAAATAAAACAAAAAATGTCACACGTGAAATGTTATAAAACCATCTCATAGAACCCACTCAAATCGTCCATGTATGAAATGCCAATGTCTACGAACATTGTTTTCTACCGAGCTGTGTGTTGATTCATGTGGTTCCAATGGACCAGCTGTGCTCGGGGTATCTAGGGAGGAGTGGGACCCCATGCCCACAACTGCTCTCCCCCATTTCTAGATACTACCTGTGCCTGCAGCTGCGGGCAGACATCATCACGGGCCGGCTGCCCTGCTCTTTTGTCACGCATGCCCTGCTGGGCTCCTATGCTGTGCAGGCTGAGCTAGGTGACTATGATGCTGAGGAGCATGTGGGCAACTATGTCAGCGAGCTCCGCTTCGCCCCTAACCAGACCCGGGAGCTGGAGGAAAGGATCATGGAGCTACACAAAACATACAGGTGAGAGGGTCGCTGCCCAGGGCCTTCCTTGACTCTAGCTGGTTGGCTGGAGCCTCCCTGGCAGGCCTGAATATGCTAGGTCCCTGGATGCCATGCCATACATACCCCACCTGGCTCTGCCTTTAAAGTGTGTCTCAGAGCAAATCATCTCTGCAGATAGGAATGATAGTGGGTAGCTGTGTGACCCTAAATGACCTCTTGGGGCCCCAGTTTCTTAAGCTCCTATATGGGTGTGATAATTACCTATCCTTGGCCTCTGAAAATCAGTTTCTTTATCTCCCAGCTAGAGATAACAGTCACTACTCTGTGTCTCTGGGTAAGTGTCCTGATGGCTAGATCTTGTCTAGAGTTCAAAAGTTTGGACTCAAAAGCTAGTCTGCTTGGGTTCATATTCTGACTGCCAGTTTCTAACCAGGGGATCTTGGGCAGGTCATTTTACTTCTCTATGCTTTGGTTTCCTCCTCTGTTCAAAGTGGTTGCTATTAAACCGACCTTGTAGGATTGTGGGAGGACTAAATGACACGTGTTAAAGACACACCACCTGTTGGCTATTAGTGTTGCTATTTGTGAATTGAAGGGTTGAATAATTGATTGTGCAGTGGAAAGCACCTTATTCCAGGAATTGGAAAATAATTTATTAAACGTGTGGTTGCAGACTGATTATTTAACCTGTCTGAGCCCCATTTTCACCTGTATATGCACGGACTTAGATTATCAGTTTTTCTCAACTATTGGTATTTGGGGCAGGAGAATTCATTGTGCAGGATGTTTGGCATCCCTGGGCCCCATGCTGTGAATGCCCATAACACCTTCTCAGTCATTGTAACAACTCAAATGCTCACCTTTGCCATCGCCTGCTGTGTGGGTTCCCCTGGAGAGGAGCCCCTGGAACTAAATGATCCCTAGGGTGGTTTTAAGCTGGAAGCTTTGGGCTCCAAGTCCAGGGTTGTTATAGGAACTCAATGTGATGAATTCTGTGAAAGTGCATTGTAAACTATAAAGGGCTGTGCCTGTGAGGAGTATGGTAATATCTCATTATTATTGAGGATGGACAGTTGTGTCCTATGGACTGCATCTGGAGAGGAGGGCTAGGACCAGATGTGGAGGGATCGTGGGGAAGACCTTGCTGTGGTGTGATGATTGCTAGGTCAAGGTGGCAAATGCTGTCTCTCAGAGACTCATACACCAACTCTGCCTGGTTAGTGATGACTGCAATGGTATCGTGTCGGGCAGGATACTGGTACCCTACAACTGGTTAGCAGTGTCCACCTGGCATAGGAATAGGGAGTGGTGAACTATCTGTCATCTATTTGTCATCCCTGTCCTAGATAGCAAGATGTCTTAGGATTTTCGAGAGTCAAAATAATTGAGAGAGAGAGATTCAGATCCATATGTGCTGGAAAAATACCAATGGCTCTTCCTACAGCTCTTTGGACCTAAAGCACATTGACATCTAGGGTCCAGGTCTCCCACATGGCAGCCCAGAGGTAGATAGGGCAGAGGAAACTGAGGCCCAGAGGATATAAAAGACAGACGTAGTTAAGTGGTTAGGAGCACAAACTCCTGAGCCGCATTGTCTAGATTAAAATCATGATTCTTCTACTTAATAGCATTGTGCCCTTGTCAAGTTATTCAACCTATCTGTGCCAGTTTTCTCATCTGTCAAATGAGAGTAATAATAATTCCTACCTTACAGAGTTGTTACAAGGATTCAGTGAGTTTATACATGTAAAGTGCTTGGAACAGTAACCAGCACATAGTACTCAATGTAGCTAAGTATAAAATGTCTTCCAGGTTTTCTGGCAGCTAAAGCAAAGAAGGAACTTGATTAATTACATAACTCTTCTTTTCAGAAGGAGAATGTGCACCTGTTCCTCAGGAGAGATTAAGTGGCTTCTGATACTAAATTTTGAGAGAAATATCGTACATGAGTAATAATTTAGGAGCCCCTGGGTGATTATAATGAACAATGTCTTCAACAATGGTTTCACATTGATGGAGAAGCAGAATTTATAACTCACACTTAACTCAGCAGCAGAATGAGACAGAAATCCTGACTCCCAGCTCAGCCCTTGCATGCTTCCTGAAGAAAACGAGACTGGACTTAAGCTTTGGCAGAAGGTGGGGGTTGGGTGGACTGAAGCTGGGAACCTGGGGATGTGCCATCCTGCCCTGAGGACAGAGGGGAAAGAATTGGGTGAGGCTCAGCCATGTGCCCACTCCAGCACATTTGCCTCCTAAGATGATGACTTCTGATGGTGGTCACCTTGAGCCAGCAGGACTCAGACTACCATGGCCACCTCTGATCACTTTCTTTCCCTCAGGGGCATGACCCCAGGAGAAGCAGAAATCCACTTCCTAGAGAACGCCAAGAAGCTTTCCATGTATGGAGTAGATCTGCACCATGCCAAGGTACCACCAGGTCCAAGGGTTCTCTTCATGTCCGGGTGGTGTCCCCTGGTGAACTGTCAGGCCTTCCAGAGGGCTTGATGTGCCAGATGCTGTGTTACCTACAATTTGAAACCTTTTCTATTCTCATTTCTCATAGGTCCATAACCTTTTATTTTCCCATGATCTTTATCATTTTCTCTTTATATTATATTTCTTTGTGAACCTGTTTGTGCCACTACTAGATTGGGAGTGTCATGAGGAAGAGACACAGACCTTAGTGTATTTCTGTATCCCTAGCACATAGCACATGGCCTAGCATTGAGTATGTACCACTAAATGTTTGCTGGACGAATGAACGATTGAGTGACTGACAGAGCATGTGATTGAACAAGTGAATTGGTGAATAAAAAGCTAAGTGGATAAGTGAATGACTGAATGATTATGAAAGGGATCTGTCAGTGGGACTCTAGCGTGAAGGCTCTAATTCTGTCCCTGAGAGCTTATTACAAGCAGGACTCAGGGAGAGGGTTTTGGGGATGGGTGGCAGGCTGCCCCCAGATGTGGACCCCATGCTTCCCATTCATGCTCCCTTCTCGTGCCAGGACTCTGAGGGCATCGACATCATGTTAGGTGTCTGTGCCAATGGCCTGCTTATCTACCGGGACCGGCTGAGAATCAATCGCTTCGCCTGGCCCAAGATTCTCAAGATCTCCTACAAGAGGAGTAACTTCTATATCAAGATCCGGCCGGGGGAGGTGAGCCTGTCTTGGGAGCCCCTCTTCCTTACTGCATTGGCTAGAACAGAGTGGACTCTGGCAGCTGGATATGGATTGTTTTCTACCCAGTATACATAGACAGGGTTGCTGGGGTTCTGGGTGGGGAGAGATCCCTCTTCTGTGTCTTTCTACGTAAACTTCACACCTTAGGTGTGTGCATGCAAACACACATACACACACACACACGCACACAAGAGCCTCAACAGAAGTTAGTCACATATATATAGATTTCATAGATAAATGAATATAGTCTGTATATAGTACATGTATTTGCTTATATGTAGTCCTCAAATATTTACACATGCTAAGACACACATAGACACATGACCACACACTCAGCGACACATGAACAGACAAACATGCATACATCCACACCTCTTTTTTCCTTCAACCTTCCCATCTCACCCATCAGAAAGTTCATTTGGTTCTACCTCTATAATCAATGCAAACCCATGTGCTTCTCTTCCTCTCCACTGCGCCAGCCACCAACAGCCACCTTTTCTCATCTGTCTCTACAGGGTCCTTCTCACTGGTCTCCCTGCCTCCATTGTCTCTTCAGGCCATTTTTTTCATAGCTGCTAAAGAGATCTTAAAAGTCCCGTAAATCAGATAATGTTAAACCCACTCCCCCACCCCATTCATACTTTTCGCTTAAACCTTTGAAGAGCTCTCTTTAGCTCTTGGGCTAAAGTCCAAACTCCTTCCATGGCCATATGCTACCTCTCCCCACTATCTCTTGCCACATTGCCCCATATCCATGATGCTCCAGCTCTTCTGGCCACCTTTGAGATCCTTGAATAAGTCAAGTTCTTAATGGCCCAAGTGCTTCTTGTTTGCTCATTTATTATCTGAGACCTCCCCCACCCCAGAATCCTCTGTCTTGGTCTCCACAGTTGGTATCTCTAGTGTTTAACACTGGACCTGGTGCAGAATAAGGGCTCAATTAAGCTTATTGATTCAATGAATGAACAGGCCAAAGTCACACGTGCCTGAGAAGAGGCTCAGAAAGGATAGGCCAGTGGTGAGAGAGTGGGCCCAGGCCCTGCCTCTAAGCTGTCCTTCTTGGTTTTCCAGTATGAGCAGTTTGAAAGCACTATTGGCTTTAAGCTCCCAAACCACCGGTCAGCCAAGAGACTATGGAAGGTCTGCATCGAGCATCACACATTCTTCCGGTGAGCCTGCCCTGGATGAAATGACGGGGATGAGGCAGAGGCTGTGTGCATGCAGGGCAGCAGTGGGAGGAGTTAGTGGGGACTCTAAGGCAGCCACCCCACCTTTCCCCATGGCTCTCCCTTCCTGGACCACTTCAAGTTGTCATAGTTGGTGGGGCAGTGGGATGAAAGGCCAGCTGTAGTCCAACCTTGGGCCTGCAAATGCAGGTCTGGTATCCCCTCCTCACCTTCTTCCCTCTGCTGCAGGCTGGTGTCCCCTGAGCCTCCACCCAAGGGCTTCCTGGTGATGGGCTCTAAGTTCCGGTATAGTGGGAGGACACAGGCACAGACCCGCCAGGCCAGTGCCCTCATCGACCGGCCTGCACCCTTCTTTGAGCGCTCCTCCAGCAAACGGTACACCATGTCTCGCAGCCTTGATGGAGGTATGGCCTAATTTGGAGGTGGGGGAAAGAGTGGTCTTTAGAGGGAAGTGAGGGAGTGGGCATGCCAGGTTCTGCAGAATGAGCAGTGAAGGTGGTAGACACATCCCAAGTGCATTTGCACCAGGCATGATAGCTGGAGACCACTGCTGTACCTGGCAGCTCTTGGTTGGTTTATCCCCAACCTACAGCTCACTTCCACTTAGGATGTGACACTGCTACTGTCTGGATTCCCAAAACTTCCCTGAATCATGGCCTTTGGGGTCCCAGGTTCAACCATATGGTTTTCTAGGCCCCCCCATCCAAGGAGTTTAGCAATCCATATATTATCATTATACCAGGAGAATGGTGCTTGTGATTACATTTCGGAGCTGGTAATACATTATCTGCCTGGAGGCTGAAACGTTGTTCCTGTTCATTCTTTTTGTTCCACTGAGCTCTGGGCTAATTGACAAGCTATCCATATGGTGCTTTCCACTGTCCCCATTTCTGTTGGACCAATGGGTGCCCTTAACATCAATGAGAACTAACCGGACATCGTCCTATGTCAAGAAGACCAGGGCTTCTCAAAGTGTGGTCCAGAGACCATGTCTGCATCAGAATCACCTGTGAGATTGTTAAACATGAAGATTGCCAGGCCCTGCCCCAGACCTACTAAGTCAGCACTCCCAGGGCCCAAGTCTCTCCCCAGGATGTACACACTAGAGTGTGCAGGTGATGTTCAGAAGCCACATGGGGCAATGAGGGCATTCAGAGTTTGGCAGGCCAGAGTTCAAATCTTGACCTTGACACTTACCAGCTGCTCCATGGACACAAGAAGTAGTCCATAAATATCTGAATGAATGGATGGGTGACCTTGAACAACTTATTTAACCCCTCCAGCCTATTTCCTCTTATGCAAAATAAATACTACTGCTTTGCTGTGTTATAGCGAGAATTAATAATGCCTAAAAAACACATAGAACTATTCATGGCATATAGTAGGACCTTCATAAATGGTACCTATCATTATTGCTTTTAGGTTTGTAGAGGGTAGGTTAAAGGTGGGAAATAGGGACTTGGGTGGGAGAACAGTGAATACTCCCAGAACATAGCGGGGCAGGCCTCCAGGGAAGTTAGTTCCATTCAACATATATTTTCTGAGTGTTATACGCGTGCCAGGCCTTGTGTTACGTATAGTATTTATCCAAGTATAATATTTAGAGTGAGTAAATACAGCCCTTTCCTTTAAGGAGCTCAGAGAATAGTAAGTTTCAAAGCATTTAATGTGGTTTAAGCAAGGGGAGAAGCAGGTACAGAATGCAGAGTAGCCTTGAGGAAGGAGGAGTTCATTCTATCTGGGACGAGCAGAAAGGGCTTTGTGGAAAGGGTGACACCTGGGCAGGTTTTTGAAGGCTACTAGGAGTTTGCCAGATGCTCAAGAGAGTCTGATGCTTTTTCTAGGGTATGAAATTGAGACCTGTCTCAGAATTTCTATGTTTGAGGGATATATAGTTCTGCAGGGGTCTGAGGCAAAGGAAGCTTCTTATTCTCCTTGTATAGACACAGGGCTAAGAACTGAAGGTTTATGCAAAGGGAAAGGAGGATTTGTACTGTCTTCTGGTTCTCTTCAGTAGCTTCCATTTCTATGCCAGGAAGCAAATGAAGGCCAGATTTTGGCAGGCCGCAGAGGTTAGCTCAGAGCTGGTGAAGCTCATTATGGGAGGAACAGAAACCTAGACTCAAAGCCAGGAGGTCTGGGTCCTTGTCCTGACTCACCAAAAGGTCACCAGTGGGACCTTTCCCCCTCTTGAGATCCCAATTTATCCTCCGTGAAATGGGGGTTATAATTCCCATTCTAGCTACCAACACAGAGTATTATGCAAATCAAATGAAATATGTGCATAAATGAGTACTTTGCAAAGTGAATATATATGAATAGAAAGGATAATTACTCTTTTTTTAAAATCTAGGCCAACTCCAAGGATAATCTGTGCTCTGGTTATTTTAATTCAGTGTCTTCTAGCCTATTTTCCACCAAGACACAGTCCATGGGCATAGTCAGGTTATGTCCAGTGCCTGGTGTGCACAGTCTATAATTCCACCCCTACCTTTCCTATTCAGAAAAGTGTTTTATCATGCCTATAATCTTAGCACTTTGGGAGGCCAAGGCAGAAGGATCACTTGAGGTCAGGAGTTTGAGACCAGCATGAGTGAGAGTGAGACCCTGTCTCTACAAAAAATAGAAAAATTAGCCAGGTGTGGTGGCACATGCCAGTAGTCCCAGTTACTTGGGAGGTTGAGACAGGCAGATCGAGTGAGCCCAGAAGATTGAGGTTGCAGTGAGCTATGATGATGCCACTCTACTCCAGCCTGGGTAACAGAGTGAGACTCTATCTCTGTAAAAAAGAAAGAAAGAAAAGTATTTTAGAATGCCTGTGGGTAAGAAAGATGTTATTGAAGAGATCCCCTTGAATTTTCCCTAATTTATAAGGAAGGTAAATCATTTGCAAATGTTACAACTTCAGCTTCCACTAGTAAAAGCCAATCTCATAACATCTGTGTGTTGCTAAATAGTGATCCAGTGAGTATTCTGCCACAACCACCACAACAAAAAGAGCAACATTTATGGGCCAATATTGATTGAAGGCACACTCTGTGCCAGCCACTCTTCTAAATATTTTTCTAAATATTTACACTCATTAGCTATTTGTCCTCACCTCAGCTTTCTGAAGTAGGCACTGCTTATAGATGAGGAAAGCAAGGCCCAGAGAGATTATGTAACTTACCTAAGATCACACAGCCAAGAAGAGATGGATTTAAGATTTGAACCCAGGCTCTAGTGCTATAGAAACCAAGAGGGGGCCCCTGGACTGAGAGGCAGCTCTGTTTCTTACCAGCCACATGACCTGGGGAAGGCTACTTCACTCCTCTGGGAACCAGTGGGGTATAGAAAAGTTGGCTCTACTCCAGGCATGGTTGGGCAGTGGCTGGGCTGGCTCCTCATCCGTGCTGGGGAGATGTCTCACGTGGTCACCTGGCTGTCTCTGCCTACTTCAGCAGAGTTCTCCCGCCCAGCCTCGGTCAGCGAGAACCACGATGCAGGGGCTGATGGTGACAAGCGGGAGGAGGATGGCGAGTCTGGGGGGCGGCGGTCAGAGGCTGAGGAAGGAGAGGTCAGGACCCCCACCAAGATCAAGGAGCTGAAGGTAGGAGCCTGGTTTTCTCAGACCTTCTGCCCTGGGGATCGGGAGGCTGATCCGAGATCTAGCCTCAGCCTTGGCCTTCACCTGCCCCTAGCTGTGGCCAAGCACCCCTGCTATGGAGTGCATCATGGACAGAGCCTTGCGCTGGGCCAGGCTCAATACCTGGACATCCCTGGGGTGGGGGTGGGGATGGGTGGCAGGCACACTGCCTGCCCTATACTCTTCCCCTCCTTCTGCCCTGCCTTTCCAGAGGGACCCTCTGTCCCCTGGGGGACATGGGCCTCCTCCTGTCCACTGCTGATTTGCCCCTTTGACTGTGATCTGGATCTGCACCACGCCCTTCCTTTCCAGAGGAAGGTGTCATCAGGGTCCCTCACAAGCATGAGGTACCCTGCCCCACGCCTCACTCAGGTGTATGTGTACACTTCTAGTATCTGTGTGTACACACTCATGCAGGAATGCACAACCTCAGCCTCACTGACTGATATATATACCCCTCCCCTTTACATTCCTGCACACAGACGTGCAGATAGCACATACACACACACACACACACACACACACAGGTGTATGCACACACAGGCCAGGGAGAGCTTGCCCTCTGCACAGTTGTTAAGCATGTTTTTGTCTGTCATGCAGTTCCACCTTGTGAACACAGGCCCCTGAACACATACCCACTGACAGCGAGAAGCATAAAACCCCATTCACTCGTCCTATCTGCCAAAGTGGCCCTGCCCACTTTGCCTCTAGTCCCCTTCTTTGCCTTCTTGGGACAGCTCACTGCTTCACACCCCGCACCTTCTTCTGACTACCTCACTGCCTTACTGGTGGCCCACCCAGCTTCCCTGGCCTCCACTGCTTGGCCAAGTGTGAGTGCTCTGGGCTCCTTGTTGGACCAAGCCCATCGAGGTATCTCTATTCCATTTGCTCTACTGACCCTGCTGGATCCTTTCCCTCCTACCACCTCCCGCTAGCCGGAGCAGGAAACCACGCCGAGACACAAGCAGGAGGTACTGCATGGGACCTGTCCCTCCCTACCTAGCCATTCACATCCCCAGCTCATTTGTCACCATCTCAAGCGCACATCGTGGCACCATCTCAGCTTCATCTTTGCTCCCTGGCCATTCCCCTCCCCAGTCACCCTTGCTCTCCCGCAGCCTTGTTAAACTCATGTCTCCAGCTTCCTGCTCAGACTCTCCCCCAAACCAGCCATCTCTCCTCCCTTCTTACCCCTCCCACTCTCCTCCCAGCTTCATGCTCCACCTCTCCAGACCACCTGATCCTCTATGCCTGCTGCTCACCTGCTAGCCACCCCACCTTTGTCCACCAGCCCTTCCAGGTCATCCTGTGCTTTCATTTAGCTCATTCTGCCTGTCTTCCACCCCACCCCTTCCTTAGACTCATCTCCTGCCCCACAGCACTGTTTGGTCCATCTCATCTGTGTCCCCTGTGTTCTCACCCAAACTTCATCTTGTATTGGCAATCAGATGTGGGAGGGGGGACTTGGGGTGTGGAGGGAGGATCCTCAGAGCACGTCTGCCCAGACTCCAGTTCCACCTTCTCCCTGGTGAGGTCTGCTGCTGCTCCATCTCTGCCAAGAACCTCTCCTCCTTTTCCTCTTCCTCTTCCTATTTGTTGCTTCAATTTAGTCCTCCTATGTTAACCCCTTCTCCTTCCCTCTCACCCAGTCTCCAACTCTTCAACTGAGCCTTAACTGCAAGAGAAGTAGGTTTATCCTTGGGTCCTTGGGCTGCTGAGAGAAAGGGCCAGAGGCCAGGACCTAAGAAGAGCCTGGCCTTAGAGTCCTGAGATCTAGGTTTCAATCCCAGTTCTGCCACTGACTTTTTGCAGATCTTGGGACAGTCCCCTCAGGCTCCAGTTCCCCATCTGCACAGCAAGGCATTCAGACTAGGTTTCTTCAAGGCCCTTAACCTTCAAGGATCTCAGGGTCCCGCTGCTCCCTGTAGCCTTCAGGAGCACAACATGCCTGCAGAGCCAGCGGGACAGGTTTGGGATGGAAGATGACAAGCCACATCTCAAGTTGGGCCTCACTACCCATTGCAGCCCAAACTTACTCCCTGTGCAAAGTCCATCAGTTTTGCGTTCTCAGACAGAGGCAGACATTGTCCCGAGTGCAGCTCAGCTTGGAATGGGATGCCTGAGGTACAGACAGGTATCTAGAGGGAAAGCAGGAGCCCCAGTGGTATCGGCTTCTTTCCCAAGGTAGCTTAGGAGCCAATCACAGTGGATCCTTGGATAGCAGAGATGAGCCCAACAGAAGATGCACATGTTGTCTAAGGGTAAGCTTACCTTCCAGTGGTTCTTCCAGAAAGAATCACCTCATGTGACTTTAATAAGCTGAGATTATCCATTTCTTATCCTAAATTAAATTAACATGAATCCTCAAACAGCCTTACAAATAAGGGTCCTTGGGCTGCCAACCTATCCGCTCTGCCCCAGATGCAGGCAGATAAAGAGCTTTGGCAAATCACAGCCAGCTCCTATACAAAGGCTCATCCACACTTCAGCTAGGAAGATTACTCTCTCATACCGCAGTGGCTAGAGCTCAGACTTACGGGTTTAATGGGTGGAGGGACACCTATGACTCCAGCTATTCCTGGCTCAA
Source organism: Microcebus murinus (assembly GCF_040939455.1). NCBI lineage: Eukaryota > Metazoa > Chordata > Mammalia > Primates > Cheirogaleidae > Microcebus > Microcebus murinus. The sequence goes on from NC_134119.1 coordinate 33,058,168, forward strand.
TTCTTGTGCCCAGCCTTGGGGCTTACCTCTCTTCTTCTTGGTCTCTAATTCTCCTAATCTTCCTGAAAACCCTACAGTGTCCTAGTTTCTCTATCTGGCTGTAGCTTACCCTGTCTGTTGTTGGTGAGTCAATACCCAAAAGGTATCTGGAAGATCTAGGGTGGTTGGGGAAGCTGGTGGCTCACAGCAGAGAAGGCTGGACACAAGCTTTTCCTGGCCCCTGTCCCTAGCGTGGGAACATGGCCCATTTTTCTGGATGTCCCTGAGCTTGAGGAGGATCTGTACTCTAGGCCTTCACAGAGCCTGAGCAGTTGTGCATGTTAGGCTAGGAGGGGCCTAGACTGAGGTCTGTGTCTCAGCCAGAAGGTAGGCACCAGGATCCAGGAAGAATCCAGAAGGCCAGCAAGTGAGCCAGAGCAGCCCAGTGAACAGGGTTAGTGAGTTCTCACTCGACAGATGCTGCCTGCTATGCCTTGGTTGTAACCAGAGGGAAGTCACCTCCATCACTAAGACTGGGCTCGCAGCACCAAAGCGAATTTTCCCAGACCTGTGGGATTTGGGGGCATTGAGTGTTCAGAGTCTGGGGAGCCAGGCAGGGGAGAAGAAAAAGTGGCTTGACTAGAAGTCTCCTCTCTTAAGTGCTCTGTGCCTCAGTATGTGCGCCTGTTGGAGTTGATCATCCTCACCCTGCTTGGCTTGTGGGGCTGCTGGGAGATTGAGACAGGGACATTGCTGGTGGAGAGTGGTGACATTGTTGCCATCATCCCTGCACCCTGTACCCCCCCATGCAGAGCTTTTTCCCTAACACTGCTGTCCTTTCCATCATCCCTAGTTCTTAGACAAGCCAGAGGACGTCTTGCTGAAGCACCAGGCCAGCATCAATGAGCTCAAGAGGACCCTGAAAGAACCCAACAGCAAACTCATCCACCGGGATCGAGACTGGGAGCGGGAGCGTAGGCTGCCCTCCTCACCCGCCTCCCCATCCCCCAAGGGCACCCCTGAGAAAGCCAATGAGGTAGGTCTCACCCTGAATAAGGGCCTTGGGAAAAGATGTACTTGGGTGGTTGCTGTATACTAACTCACACTCATCCTCCACACCAATACACTTCCCCCCCATTGCTGCTTGGGGGCTGGTGGGGATAGATAGGGTGATGGATTAGGCTGAGGGAGACAAATTCACTAAATTTTGGAATCCTGGGTCGCAGGAACCACCTTGAAGCATGTAAAACTCAAGACTCATAGTAGCTTGGTGTACTCCCCTTCCATTAACCAGAGTATAATGGGGAAGGGATGCTTTAGTTTCAATAACTGAATCAGATATTTGGAGTTAGAGCCCTGGGATCTGCAATTTAACAAATGCCCCAGGCGATTCTCATGTATACTAAACTTAGAGAATCTGGTAGCCCTATCCAGTAACCAGACCCTTTTGTGCATATTGTGAAAACACAGATTAGGGGCATCCCTCCTGGAAGGGTCCTCAGGGCCCACTAGAGGGGAGTGGGTCCTCCACAAATATCAGACCTGCTTCTGAGGCTTCAGAAAAGGATCCCACATGACCTGCCTTTCCGAGTGGAAAGCATGGGGTATTTTCTCAATTGAAAAAGAAATGAAGATAGGATTTGGAGAATTGCTGTATTTAAACTCCCAAGCAATTATTTTTAGTCCTTGCTAAATCTTGGCGTATTTACCCCAGTTTATACTTAGGTGTTTTCTCTCTAGAGAAAACTTACTTCTTACTGGTCTCAAACTCAATTATGGTCTAGACTGACACTGCCTGGGTTTGAATTCTGGCTCTGCTGCCTGCTAGCTGGATGACTCTGGGCCTATTACTTACGCTCTATGAGTCTCCTTAGGTAGAGATAATAGAAGCACCCACTTCGTAGGGATGTTATGAGGATCAAATGAGATAACACAAGTTGAGGGATGAGAGTACCTCAGTGCTCAATGTGAGTTATTTATTGTTTCATTTTAAAGTACTGGGACTCTTCTACACAGGAGGTTGATTTTGAACCAGAATCTCCTTTAAAAGTTGGAAGGACCCTTGGAACCTTCATTTTATAGATAGGGACAATGAGACCCAGAATGAGGATGGACTTGTTCAGGGTCATAGCTGATAGAACAGAAGCCAGAACCCAATTTTCTTGTGTCCAGAACCCAATTTTCTTGTGTCCTAGTCTATTGTATTTGCCATTAAATCACAGCTGCCTAGGAGCAAGACCAAATCATGTAAAGACCAGGTATAGAGTCAATTGTGTGTGTGCTGTCCTCTAATGCTTTGAAAATTGGTGATATAGCCATGATCTAATTAGCAGAGCATTTGATTGAATTAGAACTACCCATGGCCTGAGCCTGCCAGATAAAAGGCTTTGCCTAGTGAGGCATAAGCTCAGGGACACCTACTGTGGTAGCTCCCTGGCTGGTGAATCACAAAACGAGGGAATGCTTTGGGGGCCTTTAAGGCTGGTGCCATGGAAGAAGGACAAAACTCTGCAAATACAAAGGGCTTATGTGGTCACCTATGGCACAATCAAGAGCCTGGACTGGACCTCTCTGGTAGTGGTCTAGTGATCCAGTGACCAGCACTGCTCCCATCCCCACCTCCAGCCCTCCAGAGTGGCCTCTAATCAGTCCTCGTGTGGGCTGGGTCTTGGCCTGGCTGTGAGTGAGGTGGGATGCAGAGGCTACCAAAAGAGTCAGACTCCCTAAGAGAAGGGAAGAGTGGGCCCTGGTGAGCTGGCATCTGGAGCTCTCGAGTATCTCAGAGCAGCTTGGCTTGGGGTGTGCCCCACCTGCTGGTGATAGCTGAAATTGCTAGAAGATGGGTCTCACTAAAAGGTGGAGTCTGTTCCACTCGCCCCAGCCCCTTGGCCCCAAGAAATGTAGTCCACTGCTGGAAAGGATTACGATCCAGGAGCTCACATAGGAGTGATGGACCATTTACAACTGGCTTACAGATCTCCTTGGCATTTAGGGGGCCCTTGAAGATTTGGGAGATGGGGAGGTACTATACATAAGATTGGCTGAGACCTTTCTGAGCCTCATTGCTTAGTCCATCTAAAGGGGGACCGAAATTTCCATTCCATAGGGTTGTTGGAAAGGTGGTATGAAATAATGAACATAAAAGCACTTGGTCAACTGGGAATCACTGGTCAGTCACAGGGCTATTGCTGACGGTGACTAGAATCCCTGATCCAAACGTGGGTGTGGTGGGGGCTCTCCTGCGGCCATCCTGCATCGGCCAGAATTCCTAGGAGCTTCCTTGTATATTTCTGTGCCCTAACTGGGCCAAGGGAAAACAGTGGAAACTTTAACTGTTCCCATTTGTCAAACCCAGGTTTTAGTTTCAAAGATAACTTTTTCAAAGGAGTTGTGACCCAAACTGCAGGATTGAACTATAGCCTAAGTCTTCCAGGGAAGATTTGGAATCATAGTCTGAATGATATGGCTCCAAAGACTCTCAAATGAGGGAAGGGCCCGAAGGCACAATACTGGCCGGCAGCTGACTGTGGGCATCCCTCCCTTAAATGGCTCAGAAGGGCAGTCCTGCTCTATCTCACCCCCGAGAGGCTCCTTCCTGACCTAATCCACAAATCCTAAGATGTGGGACTTATGAAGTTGGGCTATTTACAGACTCTGTGTGTGTGTGTGTGTTTCTCCTGCTTTCTCTCCCTCTCCTCCTGTCTCTGTCTCTCCTTCCCTTCCTCCCTCTTTACCTCTCCTTTGGCCCTGGGCCTCCCCTACAGTCCCAGAGGACCCAGGACACCTCTCAGCAGGACTTGGTACCTGAGCCTGGAGCAGCCGCAGGCTTGGAAGTGTTCACTCAGAAAAGCCTCGCAGCGTCTCCTGAGGTTACTGTCTTAACCTTCCCCTGTCCCTTCCTCCTCGGGCCTCTAAGAGCCACCCTCTGTGGTCTTAAGAAAATCCTTTCTCTGGGGTTAGGGGAATGGACCAGATTCTGCCATGCAGATGGGAGCAGTGGGTAGCCCATGCTGTCCTCATGCTGGGACAAGCAAACATCCACATCCCAGGGATCCATAAAGGGCCAGCCCCTCCCTCATCCATTATTCTCAGGATGGACAGGACCGCAGCCATTGTGGGAAGACAGAACAGCCCGAATCATCTGTGGCTTTGAAGGGGAGGCAGAAATGATCTCCATTTCGCAGGCCTTGGTGAGGCGGGTGACTCTAGAGTCAGGCTCTGACTTCTAAGCCTGGGATCAGGGTGATGGTACCCAAATACCTTCTGCCTTGTCTCTGTTCAGAAGCCTGTATAAGGTCCAGCAGCATTTCATCCATCCCCTACTTCCATCCTCTCTAAACCTTCCTGGAGCTTGAGTCTATCAGGGTCTCCAGGGAGGCAAAAGTAGACATCTTTCTCTAAGGAGTATCCTTGGAGTTGTAGAGATATTGGTCAGGCAGACTTTCTAAATGAGGAAAGCATCTGTGCATCTATGCTCAGGATAGTGGCAGGTCGGGGGCTCTTGGAATGTCCTGTGGATGCTGGACATGGGATCCAGGCACAGGCAGCAGGAGGCTGCACCCACCTTCCTGCTGGGATTTCATAGACTGTCAGAGTTGGAAGGTATTGACCAATCATCTGGGCAAAACTTCTTTCTCCCTGAAACCTGACTCTCCTCTGTTGGCATTATGTGTGTGAGAGCATATACCCTTCTCAGTTCTCAGAGAAAACTTTTGTAGCTGCTGCAAATGTGCTAGAACTTCGAGAAAGACATGAGTGAGCTAAATAAGTGGTAAAACATAAATCATACTTCTATTCTATGACTTTTTCCTTAATGTAAAACAAAACTTTCCCCTCTCTCTGGAGGAAAGTCAGACGGGAGTCAACAGCATCCCAAGGTTAGGGACTTAGTGATGCCCTGGAGCACAGAGATGCTCCTAGAACCAAGGACAGGTACTCATACTGGGAGCAGATCTCCCAGCATGCACCCTTCACCATTATCCCTGCAAACTGTCCATCTACCTCTTCCATAGCAGGGGCTCTCACTGTCTTTGATGGCAGCCCATTTTGTCCTCAATTATTAGGGGGTTTTCATGTTGAATTAAAACCTGCCCTTCTAAATCAGCTGTGGGCCTTGTTCTGCCCTGTGGCATCCATAGATCCACTCTGCATCCTCCTCCAGGCCACAGAGCTAAATACCTCCCTTCCCCTTGAAAATCTTCACTCTGTAGTTTCTCCCCGACATGCTTTCTAGAGGGCTCCTTGCTCTAAGTCCCCTCCTCCTGTAAAGGATGGGGCCTAAAATGTGGCCCAGAGTTCCAGGTGGGGCCTGAACATCCTAGAGTCAGCAGTACTGCCTGGTTGGAGAGTTTCTTCTCATCTGTGGCTTGTGTGGGAGCCACTGGCTCTACTTCTCCCCGCTTCTGTTGCATAGCTTCCCTTGCTGCAGTGCCCCCCACTGGCAGCAGGGGGCACTCTGAGCAAGGCGCTGAAGGTCCCCTAGCTCTAGGGAAAGGGGCTGCAGGACTGCCGCAATCTGGGACTACTCTAACATTATCCCCTCTATTGAATCATGTTAGACTGACTTTCAGACCAATCCCCAGGGCCAGGTGTGACTCCACCAGTGCTTTGGTGCCTGGGGAGTTTTTCTTTCTTTTTTGTTCAGTCTCCTTTTCCATTTTAGGATCCTGTATACCTGCATTTTACTTGTTAGGAACAGAACCCTTTCTTCTTTCCCCACAACTCACTCTGTGGTCTTATGTAAGTCCCCCCACCTCTGAGATCCTCCGTTTCCCCTTCTGAAATAAAAATAACAATGCCTGCTTCGCAGGTTGCCATTTGGATTAAATTTAATAATTTAGCCAAAGGGCTGCATTGCCTGGCACATAGTAACTAAACATTACTACATGTTTCTCTTTTTCTTCCTGCAGAATCTTTCTTTTCGTTCTGTGCCAGCTCCCGCCCCACTCCCTCTTACTTATCTAGTGTGGTTGCTAGTTAGAATTGGGGCAGGAATGTACCAGAGGGGCCTCATTGACCAGCTTTGGCCATTATTTCTATGCTGATGATGTCAGTACAAGCTGAAATGGAAGAAGCTAAAGGAACCTGCTTGCCAAGGAGATGAGAAAAGAGACCTGGCTTCTGTAGGCTCTGGAAGCACTTCATTCTGGGATGGTCCAACAACCTGAAGTAAAAGCTCGGAAACCCACCCCAAACATTGCCTGGACCTTCCCATCCCTTTGATCTCTTTCCCATTGGCAAGATTCGCTTAGTGAGGTCTGATTCCCTTCCTGACAATCAAGGAGATTTTGCTAAGTGGTGTGGGGGAAAAGAGGTTTTACAGTTCTCTCTTGGTCCTTCAACATTCTTCAGGTCTGAGAAGTTCTGATAGACTCCTCCCAGTGGATTGGGATTGACAGATTCCTCACTACGTCAAAACCTGAAAAGGAGCCCAAAGTCCTACAAACCTTCCCCCTCCTGTTGCCAGGAGCAGTTTTGAGCATATCTTATGTGGGGTGGTCAGAGTAGAGTGGAAAGGGCACACTTCACAGAACCTGGAGTCGGAGACTGCATTCTAGGCTGCCTTTGCCAACAGCTTACTGTGTTGGGCAAGGTGCTTGCCTTCTCTAGGCCTCAATTTCCATATTTGTATCATGAGGGCTCTAGTCAGAGCAAGGATTTCCCATGAGGACAGCCCATGCTCCCAGCTTCACCAGGAAGCTCTGTATTTGTGTCCCATACTATACTTCCGTTAACATTTTGTGAAAAGAAAATATTCTGTGGCCCCAAGAGGATTAAAAAACCCAATGACCTTCCTGCTTTTCTTAATGATTCTGGAAGTCTGTCACACCCTCCCATACATTGTTGGAGAACTCTTGGGGGAGCTAGAGGGCCGTTTCATTGATAGTTTAACTGTGTGGCACTCTGGTGCCTTTGATTCATGATGATGCCTGGATCCTTAGATCTTTCCCTTCCTTGCTGCGTCCTGATCAGTCCTTTTCTACTCTTTCTATATCAAGGGATGGACGTTGATAATTTGTTTCTTTTGAACTGAATTCCACAATGTTCAAGCTGTTTAAGCCATTTTGGTGACTGGCACTAACCTAGCCATTTGATATCTTTGCTACTAGTCTGTTTTCTTCCCAGAAGCTCTTGTAGAAAGATCAGAAGGTCAGATTTCAGGCTGTGGCCTGTGGAACTCCATGCTTCCCTTCAACTTGATCACAGTTGGCACCCATATTCTAAGGTGTGAAATAAGTCACCAAAAAGATTTCAGGCCTCAAAAATCAGGCATTCTTTTCTTAACTCAACGGTCAACTAACTGTGACCCTGGGCAAGTCACTGACCTTCTCTAGGCCTCAGTTTCCCCATTTACATAATCAGGAGATTAGACTGGATAATGTCTTAAGAGTTCTTTTGGCTCTAACATTCAAAGATGACATGTGATACAAGCTACTTTTTCCTCTGACAGTGACAGTTATTAATATATCGTTAAAAGAGGAAGAGGAAGAGTCCTGGCCCATCCATGGATCTCCATTTCCCCATAGTTAACATGGGGAGGGCATGAGACCCCATTCCATTTTATTGTGTTGGGGGCAGTGGTTGAGGAGAGCCTCTGGGGAGACTAGCCTTGATGTGAATGGCTGGCATTGTCATGCCTTCCTCTCACCAGCCAGTTCTGGGGACGTGCTGCCCCAGAGTCCAACCTTTCAGTGGTAGATTGGTCCCTGGAAAAAGTGACCCACTCTTCTGGTGCCTGATATTTCATGTTAACTCTTCTTGCTCCAATTGAAACACAGGGTTCAGAGCATTGGGTATTTATAGAAAGAAAGTACACTAGGCCAGAAGAACTCTGTCTCCTAAGAGTGGCTACCACGCAGCAGGAAGAAAGTGAGGCAGGCCTTGCTGATATCCTTGCTGATGGCAGACTCTCCAAGGTAGATGTTCTGGTGGACAAATTCAAAGTTGAAGTAGCGACAGAAGAAATGGTGGGAACCAGAAGAGCAAACACACAGCAGCGAGGGAGAATGATCGCAAGTCCTGAAGACTTTGAGTCAGTGTGGGAGGAAGGCCTCTGGGTCAAGGAAGGGCCTGGAGGGGCTGCCCCAGCTGCAGGCTGCACATTGGCAAAAAAGCTCCTGGAAGGGTCTGAGCTTGGGGCAGATACCAGGAAGGCCACCATCAGGAACCACTGCATCTCAGACAGTCAGCTGGAGGGCCAAACAGAGCTGAGGAAGGGGCTGGAAGAGCTCCAGACCTGTGGGAGACCCACTGCCCCAGGGACTAGGCCAGCAGAGGTAGATGTCTCCTCTCCAGCCTCAGACAAGGGAGGACTGCAGTCGTTTCTATTGGATCCAGCCCACATGGAAGCCAGAGCCGACTCAAGTGATGAAACCGATACCTCCTTTGCAGAGAGGAGCTTCTATTTAAACTATGGAGAGAACTCAGAAGACCATGCTCCCCCTCCATCCCTGGAGGAGAGAGAAGAGCACCTGGATGCCCCTTTTGGAGATGAGACCAGACTGGAGCTGAATTCCTCAGACCTGGGGAGTTCTGCCGCAGATTCCAGCAGGAACAAGGATGAAGCCCACACAGCTTCCTCAGAGGAAGAAGCAGAGCTGTTCAAGAACCATGGAAGACCAGCTGATCTGAAGGGACCCTCTCCAGAGCAGACATTTACTGAGGAATGGGAAGAAGCCCAGTGGGGGACAAAAGGAGAGTTTACCCACCCAACAGCCAGTGCAGCTAAAGAGTTAGAGGGCCTTGTGAGTGGAGATTTGTCAGGAAAAGCTGAGAAAAGTCCCCCAGCACGATTGAAGAACCACTCGTCTCATGGAAGAGGGGATGTGCATCCAGACACCCAGGTGTGCGCCCTTCCATGGGCCATCCCTCCGAATGTCAGGAAGCCAGGCAAACTGGACAGAGGCAACTTCCTATTCAAAGAGAGGGGAGCAGTTCACACCCAGACAGGAAGACCTGAGATGGAGGACCGTGAGGCCTCAGCATTTCTTCACATGGAGGTGATCATCCCTCTGCCAGCCTCCCCTGATCACTTGGAGGCTTTGGAAGCTCTGGAGGAAGCTTCTCCAAGCCTAGCCCCTCATGGGTCAGGGAAGCCTTCGGAGCTCAAGGATCCCTTTGGAGAACAGTCCCCTGTATTCCTCAAACATATCCATCCTTCTAAAGAGAGTCCAGAGCCCAAGGACCAAGTAGGGTTGGTTGTGCCTTTTGATACAGGAGGTGAGCGCAGGGCACCTCCTGTCACCAGCAGAAAGCCCAGAGTTATCCCTGAAGATGCTGAGGGGGCCATACCCCTGGGGTTGGTGCTCACTTCGGGGAAACAAAAGATGACCTCTTTCCAGGCTGGTGGCCAAGAGGGCTCCCTGGAAGATATTAGCAAGACCTCAGTGGCCAATAAAATCCGGATATTTGAGACCCATGGAGCTGAAACTCACCGAGCGAGTCAGGGTGAAACAAGAGCCCTTCTAAATGAGGTGTCTTCAGAGGCCCCCACGGGACAGGTAGAGCAACAGCGAAATAAGCTTTTAGACTTGGGCTTTGTTCAACTCCAGCCCCCAGGGGACTTTACCAGCCCCAAAGCTACACATTCCCCAATGATGCCTCTGGCTACCAGACACTTCGGGGAGGGCGGTTCCACTGCATCCCACCAGGAAGGACGCACAGAACTAGAACTCATGTCCCCCGATTCAGGCTGTGAAACCACGCTGGAGGAAACTACTGGGGTAACTGGCCACGTGAGCCCCCGCCCCCACTGCTGCCTGCTGCCCGTGGGGGCTGGCCGCATGCTACGTAGTCTTAGAAGCATGTTTCAGTCGCCCCTCATCATTACTGCAATCAGAGGCTGCTTACCCATCCCTATGAGTACTTTTCCCCAAATGGGCCTGGGTGTAGTTCAGGCTGAATGATGGGTTCATCTGCTTGGCCCATGTTAGCTTGGCCACAAAGACCCTCAGCTTTTGGTGTGACCTGGTGACCAGGGAGTCACACATTCCCCATAGAGAAGGTGGCACCACCACCAGCAAATTACACATGTGCTTTGCCTTGCTGCTCTTACCTGCTGGGTTCCTACCTATCTTGCTTGGCTTGTCCAACAATCTTTCTTCATCCTTTCCCGTCCCTGGTTCTCCTGCCTTGGGGAAGCTGACAGTGCAGAGTTTTCTATCCTTCACTTCTGATTCCCTCTCAGTCCCAGTGCCACGTTTCTTTCTGCCTCCTTAAGACTAACTATCTTCTCTAATCCAGAACAAATCCGGAGATGCGATCAGGGGAGAGACACGCTTCACCAGCTTAGCAGCGAACACCCCTGGAAAGGGGGGGCACCTGAGATTCGCCAGCCCCTCAGGCCCTCAGGTCTCTGCAGTCCCTCTGTTCCCTGATGACCCAGTCATCCCCACCTGGCCAGGGTGCAGCACCGCCTTAGACCCCACCTGCTCTGGCAGCACCTCTTGTGGCTGCTCAACTCTGGCTTGTCTGGAATGTATTCCTCACACCTCTCCACCTTCCAGAAACTGGCTAAATGGAGGCTTGCTCAGCAAGTGAATCTCTAAGCACACTGAATCCCTAGAGTCTGAAGCCAAGTCCTTTCAAAATATCCGTGGGTGTTAGATTGGTCTTAACAAAGAATGTCATGAACCAGCCAAAAATGTGTGTGGTGTTTAATCCCTGACAGGCCAGTTGAGAGGTATGTATGTCGGACAAGAGTTGCTGGTTCCCCCCAGGCACTGCCTTGGCCTGCTGTTGTCAATTACACTGATGGGGCCAGAGCCTCCGCTCTATGACCTGCCCGTGGTCCACTCATGGGGCTCAGGGTGGAACTGATGTAGTCCCCAGCTCCCAGGAAGCTGGTGCTCAAGGGGCCCAACCTCATATTGTTCCTCCCTCTATTGGATGCTGATCCCTCCCAGGGAGACTCAGTGGAATTGACAAACCGTGTTGGCTTCCTCTTTGTTCCTCAAAGCTCTGGGCTCTAGCCTCTGTGCCTTCCCTTCTGGGTTTTCCTAAATCCCCGGGTCTCCCTGTTGGGTTTCTGTTTTTCGATGCCCGCCTGCACGGATGGGCCTGCGGTCCAGGCTTCCATCCCTGCTTTTTGCACAGTGCTGCTTCTGATAGGCTCCCAGATCCAAACCTTGGATGGAGCCTCCTGTCCAGGATTCTCTGGCAGGATGTTTGCTTTGTACTTGCTTTTGCCATCAGTGTGAGACCATCAGGCGGACTCTTGAGAAGGTTTTGGTTTTTTAAAGCTTGTTATAATTTCAAGGAATCTTTCCTGGGGATGTTTTTGTTTCCTGACCTGCTCTTCCATTCGGGATGTCAACACAGCCCCTAGATTTCTTCTGACATTCACCATCTTGATTTCTCTCTCTCTCTCTCTTTCCCCATCCCACATCCCTATTCCTTTGATTTTATCTGGCCATAGAGAGCAGGGCTCAGGGAGGGCTCGGAGGAGAAAGTCAAACCACCACGTCCCCGGGCCCCAGAGAGTGACACAGGAGATGAGGACCAGGACCAGGAGAGGGACGCGGTGTTCCTGAAGGACAACCACCTGGCCATTGAGCGCAAGTGCTCCAGCATCACGGTCAGCTCCACGTCCAGCCTGGAGGCTGAGGTGGACTTCACGGTTATTGGTGACTACCACGGCAGCGCCTTTGAAGACTTCTCCCGCAGCCTGCCTGAGCTTGACCGAGACAAAAGCGACTCAGAAACCGAGGGCCTGGTGTTCGCCCGGGATCTCAGCAAGGGGCACCCCAGCCAAGATGATGAGTCTGGGGGCATCGAGGACAGCCCGGATCGAGGGGCCTGTTCCACCCCGGATATGCCCCAGTTTGAGGTACAGTGGAGCTTCGAGACCCCAGCCCACTGGGCACTGCATGCTCAGGGGGCCCTGGGCCACCTGGGAGAAGACTGCCAGCCAGCTTGCAGCCTGGAGCTCTGTCTCGTGTTGCATGACTACCCCTCGCAGAACAGCATGGTTCTGCACTCGCATGTTTGCCATGTCAGTTTACCCCTAACATGCGTTCCTTGGTGTTTTAACCATGTGACCCCATCGCTTGCTGAGGTCAAACGATGGCAGGCAATCTGGTCTTTCTTGATTCCTCCCCTTGCCCGTGTTGCATGGCACCTGCAGAGAGCATGTGTCTGTGGACTCTCAGGGACTCTTGTGATCTGGTCTGAAAGTTGAATGGTTTCTCCTGATCTAGGCCCAGGCTTGTCTCCCTGGGGCCTGGGTTTCCTGGGGAAGAGGCAGCAGTTTAAATCTTTCTGGCCCTGGGGTTTCAGGGTGGCAATGGGAACTCCCCGAGAAGAGAAAATATTGTCATTGAGAAGGGACAGACTGGTGGCCTCTGTGCTTTGTGGCCCTCCTCTACAAAGCTGCAAAGGGGTCTTTCTAAGACATGTTTCTGCCATCATTTCTTTGCTCCCTCATCTCTTCTAGCCCCAGCCTCCCTCCCAATACAAGCTTGTCCACTCTGGACTCTCATTCCATGTGGTACTCTCTGTAGAAAGTTTTTCCCTCTTTCTAAGACTTGCAAAACTATCATGTTTCAGAACAGAGTTCAGATGTCAGTGCCCTAACAAAAGGTTTCCTGACCACCCTGGGTGGAAGTATTTCTCTCCATACACCCTTGCTCTGTAATGTTTCTGCTCCAACATTATCCAGAGTGGTCAGGTCAGCAGCAGACAGGCCTGCACTCCTACCAGGTGGCAGCTCCTCTAGCCCTGGTGTGGCAGCTCCTTTAGCCCTGGTGTGTACAAGTACTAACAGATGATTAAATGAATGAATGGCTATATCACAGGGTTCTAAGCACCTATAAGAATCCCCCTCATTCATCATCATCCCCCACAACCAGACAAGCTAGCTTATGTGTTTAGCTCTCATATGTTAATGCCTGTAGTAGGTATAGTCATGAACTAGGCCAGGTAGAGGACTCAAGCTGATCATTTAACTTAAGACTTCTAGAGTAGAGAATGTAAACCAGGGGTCCTCAAACTTTTTAAACAGGGGGCCAGTTCACTGTCCCTCAGACCGTTGGAGAGTGCACACTGTGGGCCCGGGATGAGTCAGCTGCTAAGCAGGACAAAAACACCCAGAGGGCCGGATAAATGTGCTAGGCGTCCCGCATGTGGCCCGTAGGCCGTAGTTGGAGGACTCCTGGTGTAAACTCATGCCCCAGGCCAAATCTGGCTAGCAGATATATTTTCTTTCACTCTGATTTAAAAGTTGGGACATTGAATATAAAATCCAGGATTTTCTTATACCATTTAAAAATTCAGATAGTCACTCAGAGGCCATGGTCACAGCTGGCCAAACCTGAGTGGGATCACATGCTCTCCACTTCACCCAGTGCTCAAGGAGCCCGCCTCACTCATTTACATCTCCTGCCTGGCCCCCTGTAAGCCTCCAAGCACCTGTGGCTCCTGTTCTAAAAGAGTTCAGCTGAAGCAGCCGGAAGGTCACTGGAGTTGTCCAGAATTCAGCCACATTATGTATATAAGGAAGACACTCAGTGTGGGGCCTGGCATAGAGTACATTAATGGAATAGTAAATGTTCTTCTAATGGTAGCCTAAAAAACCAGTATATAGCCACCATGAGATTGTATAGTACTGACCTGCATATCCTTCCAGAGACTTGGCCAGCTGTAGGGGTAGGAGATCACCTCTGACCCTACACCACAGCTGCCTGTGAGCAGGATTCATGCTAGAGCTTGAGTTACGGAGCATTCTCCCTCTCCCTACAGCCTGTGAAAACAGAAACCATGACTGTCAGCAGTCTGGCCATCAGAAAGAAGATTGAGCCAGAGGCTGTACTGCAGACCAGGGTCACCACTGTGGACAGCACACAGGTAACCTGTGCCTTCCAATGTACCCTGAGCATGGGTATTGGGCATTTAGGGGTGGGGATCCCCACTGCTGTGTCCAAGCCCCTTGGCCAACCCTTCCCACCTCTGCTTTCCCAGAACCCCCATTTTAATCCTGATGTTCTTCTGAACTTCAGTGTCTCCCTGAGCTTTGAGGGTCGGGGGATGGAGCAGGTTCTTGTCCTGGGAAGATCATACCTCTTAAAGTCTCAATTTTTGCATCTGTAAAATGGGAATGATTCTGTCTCCCCCTTCTTCTTGGGAGAAGTGGGAGGACTAGTGGCTAGTGGGTTAGGACCTTGGTTTTCAGGTTGCTTTAAGGAGTTGGAAAGGTTTCTTGATGTATGCTGCTTGGGGAGAGAGCGGGGAGAGACCCCAATCCAGCCTTAGTCAGAACAGCTCACCTTGGGTCATTTTTTATGCATGGGGGTTCCACATGAGATTGGTAAAATAAAGTGAAAAAAAAACAACAAAAACCATTTGTCTTAGCAAGATGAAGCATGCTTAGCACCCTGGAGAAAGCTGTCATGAATACACACAGTTGCATTCCTTATAGTGCACTCCCTATGTTCCTTTTGTGGTTTTTAAACTTTGAAAATTAAGACTGTGAGTCTGATAGATGCCCTCTTGGTTTTTCCTGGCAAGAAAAGCTACAATTCTGGAGGCATTTTTTTTTAACCTCAGATGAGTCTTTGTTTCAAGAACTGACATAAGACATAAGCCACCATAACGTGGACAACTCTTTTGTTTCCAGAAATTTTTCTCCCACTTTGGTAATGATGCTAGAGTTTAGGAGGCTGCCTGCTACAGGTCAACCTCTTGAGTTCTGATGAACTGTGTGACCTTGGGCAAGCTGCTTTCCTCCTCTGGCCTGTTTTGTTTTAGTAACATGTGTTTTGTTTTGTTTTCACACAGAAAAGTATAAAGAAACTATAAATGGTCCCAAACCTCACAGCCCAGTAACCCTTAATGACATCAAAACAAACAACAACAACAAAATGTTCACAGTTATAAAATTCAAACAGAACTAAATGAAATCTTTCTTAGGATACCTCCCAGAAAAAAATTTATGCATATTCCAACACAGATACCTACATCTCTATATATGTAAAAATTTTACATAAAAGCAAGCATTGTCTTTTGTATCTTACCTTTTTTCCTAATTTTTTTTTTAAACAGAGTCATACTCTGTTGCCTGGGCTAGAGTGCTGTGGTGTCAGCCTAGCTCACAGCAACCTCAAACTCCTGGGCTCAAGTGATCCTTCTGCCTCAGCCTACCGAGTAGATGGGACTACAGGCAAGCACCACCATGGCCAGCTAATTTTTTTCTATATATTTTAGTTGCCCAATTAATTTCTTTCTATTTTTAGTAAAGACGGGGGTCTCATTCTTGCTCAGGCTGGTTTCAAACTCCTGACCTTGAGCAATCCTCCTGCCTCGGACTCCGAGAGTGCTAGGATTACAGACATGAGCCACCTCGTCCAGTCTCCTTAATAATTTTTGGGGGGCTCACTCCTTATTGTCATAGATAGACCTACCTTACTCTTTTTAGTCTCACTTGGGAGGTGAATCCTAGTTTATTTTGCTATTTCCCTTTGACGGGATCTGTGGTTGTTTTTGTCTAGTGCAGTTAATGATTAGTACTGCAGTTCATGCTTCTTGGCGCACTTTTCAAGTTTGTATACAAAGAGTAAATTCCTAGGGATTGCTGGGTCAAAGCTTACATGCATTGAAATTTGGATAGAATTTGTCCAATCATCTGGGATTATTTTTTCTTTGTCAAATAAAGCAGCTGAAATGAAGCAGAGAGTCTGTGAGGCTCCTCTGTAATTTGATCTACATGTGGACTGCCATAGTGATGCCCATTCCCATAACCTGTCACTTTGTAACTGGGACTGCCTCGAGCCCAGATGACAGATGTCCAGGTGTATATCTGGCTCTCTCTATGTCTAATGACACCTCCTCTGGCTAGCAGGTTGATGGGAGTACCTCGGTGGGGAAGGAGTTCATAACAACCACTCCCTCCATCACCACGGAGACCATATCAACCACCATGGTAAGTAAAACCCAGGAGACTTCCCTCTCTGACCAGCCCCTCTGCCCCCTCAAAACAGCCAGATAACAAGCTAACCTTGCCCAGCTGCTTCAGGAAATCCTCAGCTGCCCCCTGTGTGTCAGTCAAATGTTTATTGTCTGGTACCTTGGTTGCCACAGGACATACAGTCAGATCTCAGTTTCCCAAACTAAATAATGTGGGTGTGGAATTCCTGAGTTTAATTTATCTGGCTCATCTCAGTCATGGCAGGAATAGAGGGAGGATAGTACTCTTTGATTATTGGCACACATGAATCTCATTTCATATCAAGACTCCACTGGTGTAGCTGGGTATGATGGCACACGCCTGTGGTCCCAGCCACCTGGGAGGTTGAGGCAGGAATTCAAGGTCACAGTAAGCTGTGATTGTGCCACTGCACTCCAGCCTGGGTGACAGAGTAAGACTCTGTCTCCAAAAAAAAAAAAAAAAAAATTAAAGATTCCACTGGCAAATCTCACCTCCAGTCTGAAGATGTGCCTGAGAGTTCTGTGGACCCATCCTGGTGGCTGTACATTTTCTTGTGTCTGAGACCACTTCCTTGTCTTGGTCAGTAGATGGCGTGCAGTGAACCTAAGTTGGGAACTCAGGATTTTGGACCACCTCCTGAGGGACCTTGTGATTCTGCTACCTATTTGCTGTCTGACCCATGAAGGATGGTCCTTGGCCCCAGGTGTCCCGATCTGTAAAATGGCAATAATCTCCATTCTTCAGTTTTTCAGAGACTCTAATGACACTAAATCCTTTAATAATGAAAGAGAACAGATAGCATTAGGCATGCAGGTTATGGTTCTAGGCAATGTGCTGAGAATTTTGAATGGATTGTCTCATTGGATCTCCACAGAGACTGTGAGGCAGATGTTCTTTCTTCTATATCCTTTACAGATGAGGAAACTGAAGTTCAGAGGGGTAAAGTGATTTACCCAAGGTCACACAATCAATAAGTGGTAGTGCCAGGTTAACCTCAGACATTCTGACACCAGAAGCCCCACTGTCAACCCCAGCCACTCTGCTCTGTTTCCTTATCCTTCCACAAAGTATGTCGGCCGCCTGGGCTGGGGCTAGAGAAGGTAGCAATGCCTGAGCCAGATCTCTCTTGAGCTGTTGAGAAATTGTTTTCAAATGCTTTCTCTTGCCAACCCCCTGACATACACATAGGAAGGGGGTTTCATTCATTTAGATTACCCAGCAGGTAGGTTTTGAATAAACAGAGTTTAAGATCAGTAAACCCAAATCAGTCACCAGCTTGCACACTTTTCCCTGGTCACTCAGGTCCTCCTCTCCCTCAACCCTTCACCTCGTGTCATTGGGATGCTTGTAGGGCTAATTTAAATTCATCCTTCGGATGAGCAGGCAATTACACCATTCATTTACTCATCCATTCATCCATCTATCCACCCATTTGTTCCAAGAACATTTATTAGTCTCTACTGTCTGCCTGGTATGGGGATACAGAGTTGAAGAAAATATACTTCCTGCTAGGATTGATTCATTCATTCAAATAAACATTGTGAACAGCGTTCATGTGCAGCACCCCTGTATTTAGGTCCTGGGAACACAGTGGTGAACAAGGCCCAGCTCTCCCACTTCCTAGCTGGATGACCTTGGGCAAGTTACCTGAACCTCTCCAAGCCTCAGTTTCTACTTCTGTAAAATGGGGTGGGAGTGGAGGGCAATAATAGCACATACTCCAAGGGTTGATGTGAGGATGAACTGAAGGAATCTGTGTTCTCTACCGAGAACAGTGCCTGGCACATAGTAAGTGGTCTGTAGATGTGAGCTGTTGTTATCTCTTTCCTGCCTTCATGGAGCAGTGTAATAATGCTATCCTAGAGACCACGGGAAGGGTAGCTATGGGATTACACTTCTGCCAGGAAGAGCCAGAGAAGGCATTACCTAGGCAGGGACATTTGAGCTATGCTTGAAGGATAAGTTAAGGTACAGGTCTTGGGGAGGGCATTCTAGACAGTGGGAGGAACAGGTGCAAGGCAGGGAAGTAAAGGAGTATAGACAAGGTCAGGGAAGCCAGGTGTCAGGTGGGTGCAGGAGGAGCAGGGGGAGAAGAGGCTGGAAAGGAAGGCTGGGCTAGAGCTTGAAGGGCCTCGAATGTCATTCCAAGTTCAAGCTTCATCCTGCATACAATGGGGAATCACTTACATTTTTATAGTAGAGGCATGGGATGATGTCATCAACTCTATGTTTCTGTGTTTTAGAAAGATTATTCTAGCAACCTGTGTAGAGCAGGGGCTGGGGCAAAAATTCCTCCCCTACCCTCTCACCTTCCTCTTTCTTTCCTTCCTTTAACATATATTTATTGAACACCCACAATGTGTGAAGTTCTGTGCTAGGCACTGTGAATCTAGCTCTGGAAGAAGATGGATAGCGTTCCTGAGCTCTGGGGCTGACATGTCATTGGGAGAGATAGGAAGAGAAGGCAGGGAACTAGCTTAGAGGCCAGTGCCTCGGCAGAGGTGGGCTAGAATGTGAGGAGGTGGATGCAGAGGAGGGGTGAGGGTTAAGGGATGCCTGGAGGGAGGGAAGTACAGATCATTGGTAGAATGTTCAGGGGATAGAAGGAAAGATGGGCTGGTGATGCTGTCTAGTAGCCAGCAGTTCTCAAAGTGTGGTCCCAGGAATCTGTTAGCAAGGCAAATTCTTGGGCCCTGCTCAAGACCTATTGACTCAGAAATTCTGGAGTGGGACCCAGCAGTCTCAAGCCCCCCCAACCCCAGGTAATGCCCCTCATGTTTGAGAACTGCTGATGTAAACAGAAAGCACTAGAAGAAAGTGCTCTTTGGTGGCAAGTATATGTCAGAGGCAGAGGATGCAGTGAATTCCATTTGAGATCAGATGAGTCTGGGGTGTCCTTGGGGCATTTCCAGGGGAAAATGTCTAGGAGACAATTGGTTTTAAAGGTTTGAGATCCTGTGCATTACAAGATGTTTTAAAAAATAGTTTGAGAAAGATCTGGGCTACAGGTAAAGGGATAGGTGACTTGGGCCTCAGTGAGTCAGCAGAAGCACTTAAGTGGCTGAGGTGGCCCAGAGAGATGGTGGCAAGTGAGAAGGGGAGCTCCTCAGTGTGGAGGAGGTGAGGTGGGGAGTTTGCCTTGGCCAGAGAGAGGAATTGTCCATCCTTGAGGCAGGAGAGGGGACTGGCTAAAGATACAGGAGAGGCAGGGAGGAGCAGATGGTGCCTTCTTTTGAATGACCTGTGTCCCCAGTAGTGGCCTCTGTTTTAGTGTGCAGGTGGAGGCATAGCTTTGCCCTGGGAAACAGGTAGCAATGAGAGAATAAGAGGCTTTAGGGGAGAATGGCCCAGAAGGACACTAGGATTCTAAGGGACTAGAGGCTGTTTCCTAAGCCAGGAGAAAGGAAGCATCGAGCCTGGAAGCTGCCCTTTGAAGGTCTGCTGCTGGGCCACGTTCTGGACTGCAGGTGCATCTGAGAACATGCCTTGTGGTGCAATGCCATGGTACCAGGTCACTGATAGTCTCAGCTGGAGGCAGGCATAGGGGGAGACTGGGGAAAGGCAGCAGGGTTCTGTCCTCACCTGTTCCTTGGTAGGTAGAGGCCTAGATCTAGTGCTGTGCACAGGTCAATCCACTGAGGAGCTGCAGAATGGACATAATTGGTCCCTGGATGACAAGGCTGAGCCCTGAGATAGTACAGAAAGTGGGAAGAAAAGGCAGGCAGCTAGGCCCCTGGCCAGATGTGGGGCAGTACGTATGGGGGCAATTCCAGGAAGATCCAGCAGTTAGAACTCAAGGTAGGACTGGGCGCGGTGGCTCACGCCTGTAATCCTAGCTCTCTGGGAGACCGAGGCGGGTGGATCCTTTGAGCTCAGGAGTTCAAAACTAACCTGAGCAAGAGCGAGACCCCATCTCTACTATAAATAGAAAGAAATTAATTGGCCAACTAATATATATATAGAAAAAATTAGCCGGGCATGGTGGCGCATGCCCTGTAGTCCCAGCTACTCAGGAGGCTGAGGCAGAAGCATCACTTAAGCCCAGCAGTTTGAGGTTGCTGTGAGCCAGGCTGACGCCATGGCACTCATTCTAGCCTGGGCAACAAAGTGAGACTCTGTCTCAAAAAAAAAAAAAAAAGAGAGAATTCTGAGGGCAGAGTGGTGCAGAAAGAGCATGCTGGACTTGGTGTCTGACCACCTACAGTTCAAATTCACCACTATCACTGACTTGCTGGGGGATTTGAAGAAGTAACTGAACATTCTCTTGCCCTCCAGTTTCTCATCTGTGAAACAGGAATATTAAAAAACATTTCCAGGCCAGGCTCAGTGGCTCACACCTGTAATCCTGGCACTCTGGAGGCCAAGGAGGGATGATCGCTTGAGATTAGGAGTTTGAGACCAGCCTGAGCAAGAGTGAGACCCTATCTATACTAAAATATAGAGAAAAAATTAGCTGGGTGTGATGGCACACGTCTGTAATCCCAGGTACTCGGGAGGCTGAGGCAGGAGGATCGCTGGAGCCCAGGAGTGTGAGGTTGCAGTGAGCTACAATGATGCCTCTGCACTCTGTCCCAGGGCAACAGAGCAAGACCCAAGACCCTGTATCAAAACAAACAACAAAAAAAAAAAAAACCCAAAAAACAAATATTTCCTATGGGTGTTATAAGGATTAAATGAGATGACACATGCGACATCCTTAGCATAAGGCCTAGCACATAGCAAGTACTCAGAAAACAGTCGTTATTATTATATTCTAAATAGCCAGCTCATGCTTCTAGATTTATCCTACAGAAGTTAGTTTGCAAGGCCCTTTCTTATCCATTAGCCTCATAAGGTAGGAGTGGGGCAGGGATCCCTTTTTACAGATGAATACATGAGGCCCATAGAGAAGAGGTGGATCTGCCCCAAGTCACATGGCTCAAAGCTGGCAGGGCTAGCACATGAGCCTGAATCTCTCAATTCCTTTGTTAGCACTTCCAGAGAGCAATGCCACATCTTGTTCACCACAGTGTCCCTCACACCAGACTCTCTCTAAATGTTTGTCGAATGAGCAAGTGAGCAAGTGTGTGAGTGAGTGAGTGAATGAGCAAGCAAGGGATGAATGAGAGGAGACTGAACTGAATGATGCCTTCAGTTCTTTGCCTCCACCATTGCTACACATCCTTGTGGCTGTGAGAGCTACATGGCCATGTGCTCCGGCCATCCTGGGGGCCCGCCCACCTGAGACCTGGCCATCTGAGCACTATTGTTTCCCCAGGAGAACAGTCTCAAGTCCGGGAAGGGGGCAGCTGCCATGATCCCAGGCCCACAGACGGTGGCCACGGAAATCCGTTCTCTTTCTCCGGTAAGTGGGCAAGGCCAGTTCAGGCTAGGGGACTCCAAGCTGAGAATGTGGGCATGGTCCCATGCATGGCCCACAGCAAGTGCAGCATTGAGCCCAGAAGGTGCCCTTTTAAGTTCAGAGGCAGGAAACTGGACCATTTTCAGATGCCCACAGAGCTACCTGGTGCCTGCCAGAGTCTCACCAGTTGCCTTCTGCCCTCCCGTCACATGCAAGCAGAGCATTAGTGTGGGGCAAAGCAGCCCCTCGCCTTGGTGGTGCCTTTGATGGCTCTTTTGCATCTGCCCTCCTTACTGACCAGGAAGAGCAATGGGCTAGGAGTCCAGAGGCTTGGATTCTGGACCTGGCTATGTCGGTGGCTGCCCCATGACCCCCCAGTCTGTCACTGTGAGGTCTCTTCCAGCTCTTGCATTCTCCAAGTCTGGTGTTCTCATTGTCTAGCCTTGGAGAGAGCGTGTTCCTGGCTATGACAAGATGGGGGATCAGGCTCTGTTTCCACCTTGGCTCCCTCTGTTCATTCTTCTAAGATTCCAGGATTCTTAAATTCTAGGGTGTTGTTAGGGTTCTGGGCCTCAGGAATCTCAGGATCTAGGAATCTTAGATTCCAGGGTTTGAGAATTTTATGGGTCTAGGATTCTGAAGATTCTAGTATTCTTGAATTCTTTATGGTTCAAAGCATCTTGACTTCAAAACATCAGTTTCATGGGGCACCTACCAGGTATCCTTGGTTTACCCCACCCCACCCCCACCCCTGCAGAGCCCAGTGTCCTTACCTGACACCCGGGGTGGGGGGTGGTTGTATTCTGCAGATCATCGGGAAAGATGTCCTCACCAGCACCTACGGCGCCACTGCGGAAACCCTCTCAACCTCCACCACCACCCATGTTACCAAAGTGAGTAGCAGCAGGGTGCCCCATGCCCCAGCCGGGCCGCAGGCAAGGAGGTCATTACTGTCGCTCTGCTTTGGCTTCTCAATCTGTAATGTGGAACAAAGACAACGTGTAGTGTTACCAGTTTCTGGAATGCTGTGAACTTTGTCCTGTGCCACATGTTGTCCTAAGGACGGGCCCTTCCCATACAACATTGACAGCCAGGCTAGGGGACAAGACCGTCTCCTTTGAAGTAATGTGCACCATGGCATTTGCGCCTTATAGACCTTAAGTGCTGGAGGGGTTTAGTGGGGGTGATGTACAGGAGGCTCCAAAGAGTCAGGAAGCCTCTCCTGGAAAAAAAATAGGGTTTGAGCAGGGTCTTGGGAAGCCAGGTAGGACTCCTGAGGGAGGAGAAGACAGATGCACATGTTCTAAGCAAAGCAGAAGATGGGAGCAGAAACTGCATGTTTGCTTATTTGTTTGTTCATTGGGCATCAAATTTATGTTGGCCTCTGTGCCATGGGCTGCTGGAGGCAGCCATTAGTGAGGCCTGTTTGAGGGAAATGAGAAGCATATCTAGGGGTGTAGCAGGGAAATTTGGTTGCACTGTGGACAGAAGAAGTGGAATGTAGAGCAAATAAGGCAACTACCAGGACACAGTTCACTGTGGAAGATCTGAATCTAAGGGAAATTAGAAAGCCATGAAGGTTTTTACATTAGGGAATGACTCAGTGAAAATAGGTTAAGGGAGAGATTAGGTCCACCAGGATGTGCAGAGAGGAGAAAGAAGAGGGAGAAGTGTGGAGACAGAATGATAGTAACTCAGGCCTAAGGGCAAGGCCTGGACCAGGGTGGAAGGTGGAGCCAGGGAGGGAAGAGGAGGGACCAGACGAGGGAGGCCTTCTTGGGTGCATCAGCTTGATTCAGCCCATCAGGACAAAGGGCTGGGAGGTCAACTGGATGACCCGTGGATACCTGAGTGGCTAGGAGGAAGGCAGGGGGCTCCAGCTAGGGCTGGAGGCCTGAAGGAGCCAGGTTAAGCCAGGTTGAGTTGTAGGTTCTCATGAGCCATCAGAGGAGCAGCCTGGTCAGCAGCACTGGCCCTTTGTGCACACAGACTCTGTCCGGGCCCTGCCTGCTCCTCTGCAGGGCTCAGCACTTTTTCACATTCCCACAAAGAACCCACTCTTAGCAAAAGCATTAGTGAGAATGTGGACTTCTCTGAAAGCTTTATGGGAAGATTTTATACCACATACCCCACAGCATATAGCTCAGAAAACTCTTCTTCCCAAAGTCCCTCTTGGCCCTGTCAATTGGAAGCCCCTATTCTTTCTGTCCACTCTTGACTCCAGCTGGGGTTTCCCACAGCCACCACCTTCCTTTAACTTGCCAAACAATGAGGTCCTGCCTTGTCTTCTAAACTTGTCCAAGCCTCACACCTTCAGAAAACAGTGGAGGTCGTAAGTATCATCAATGCAGTTTTCTCTTGTACTACTGTTCAGAATCATTTAAGGTAGAACTTTGTCACCATTCACATTTCATTCATGTGTTCATTCAACAAGTCTGCATTCAGCACCACCTCAGATTGGGTAAGGGAGTCGGGAAAGAAGGGACACAGAGATGAACAAATACAGGCCTGGTGAGCTGAGCAATGCCATGTACACACGTAGGGTGCAACACCAGGCAGAGAGGCCCAGAACTGTGATGCTGGAAGCAGAAGCATTGCCAGCCAGGGTCGCGGAGGCAGCATTTGAGCTGGACTCAGAGGACCTAGATGGAGTAGTTGAGTATCTAGGGGAGTGGTGGCAACCAGACAAGATCTGCAGTTTGACATCCCAAAACTAGAAGAAGGAATAACCAAGGAAGTCAGGAGAGAAGGTAACCACTAGTTCTGAGTCTTGCCCTTGAGAGATGCTTTGGGTAGGTCCCTTGTTGCAGCTGCTGCCCCAGCAGGACCCCAGAGTGACCTCACCTCCCTCTCCCTCAACAGACTGTGAAAGGAGGGTTTTCTGAGACAAGGATTGAGAAGCGAATCATCATTACTGGGGACGAAGATGTTGATCAAGACCAGGTATGGGGGTAGGGGATGTTATTCTCAGTGGCGCCACCCAGTCCCCAGTCCCTCTGATATTGGGTTACCCATAGATGGCTACCCTTATGGGCAGAGAAGGTGCCCACTTCTTGCCAACCCTGTTCAGATAAGGACCTCTCGAGGAAGGGGCATTAAATGGGAGCTAGAAAGATCCAGAAGACCCGAGCTCTAGTCTCTCCCTTTAACCGTTTGAATTTACCCCTCCCCAGGCCTCAGTTTTCCCAGCTGTGCACTAAGGGGCTTGTTGTTCTCCAAAGCCTCTCCCATATTTGATATTCCATGGTTTGTCACTTTGTGTTCCTTCCCACCAGGCTCTGGCTTTGGCCATCAAGGAGGCCAAACTGCAGCATCCAGATATGCTGGTAACCAAAGCTGTCGTATACAGAGAAACAGACCCATCCCCGGAGGAGAGGGACAAGAAGCCACAGGTAAAGCTTCTGAGGCTCAGCAGCCTTGTGGGGTTGAGGGGAGGAAGCAGTAGCAAGACTCTCTGAGGCTCACTGCCATCTAAGACCCCAAGTGGAGGAGCCCTAGTGTAGCTTTAACCACTTATCTCCCTGAATTGTGGCTCAAAGGAGAGAGGCAGCTCTCCCAGATACAAGTCAGTGGTGAAGGGAAGGAAAATTGGTTCCTTGGTTTCTCTGGGGTTTCAGGCCTCAGATCCAGAAGATTAAATCCAGCAGTGGTGAGCAAATGGAGAGAGGATTGACAGTGGGTATTGAGGTTGGACAGATGGAGGTACTTGTGATCTTGTTGGCCATTGCCTATGAACTGGAAGGCAGAAACAGTCCCACTAGGCCCAGTGCCACATTGCTGTCCCTGAGTCTCTTTCTCTATCACAGTCACTGGATGTGACTGTCAAGGGGACATGATGACCACAGTCCTTGATCCTGTCTGTTTCACTGATTGCAAACCCTTGACTTCTCAGGCCTCCAGGGGCCAGAATCTCAGGGGCCCCGATATTTTCCTGCTTCCTTGTGGGCCATCAATACCTCATTGAATAATAGGATGAGATGATGTCGAGGCAAATAGAGCTTTCAGCAGCCAAAAGTGGGGGAGGGGCTCTTCTGGCCCCTCTGGAAATTTACCAAATTTTATCAGACCTATAAAACAAAATCCCATGGACATTGAGTTGAATAAAATAAACTTTTTGTACACAAAAAGTACAAATTGGATGATCCATTCCTAGGAAATCCAAAAACAGGCAAAACTAACCAACAATGATGAAAAGTCAGAATAGCATTACTTCTGGGATGTGGTATTGGCAGGGAAGAGCCACAAGGAAACCTCTGGGCTGCTGGAATGTCAGTCACATCTTCAGCTCGGTGTATACATGGGGGTATACATGTATTAAAATCTGTCAAGCTCTCATTGACACTTAGACTTGTGTATTTCACACATTTCACATGTTCTACCACAACGAAAAAAAATCCATCTTGAAGACTCACAAATAACTGGTCTCCTTTTTGTCCTTTTCCTTGAATGAAAGAAACCAGTGTTTTCTAGAAAGATACAATAATGTTTCTTTTTCTTCCTTTGATTACCACCCCCCTTATTGTCAGAAGAAAAAATACTGAAACATTTTCCTGCTGTTTTGAAAGGCTGCTAATCCTTGGTCTAGACCAGTGTTGTTCCATAGAACTTACTGCAGTGATGGAAATGTTCTTCTGTGCTATCCAGTATGGCAGCCACTAGCCACACAGAACTGTTGAGCACTTGAGATTGGCTAATCTGAAATGAGATATGCCTTAAGGGTAAAACGCATGCAGGATTTTAAAGATTTAATATTTAAAGAAAAAAGAATGTAAACTATCTCAATAATTTTTATATTGGTTACATGTTGAAATGATAATGGATATATTGGGTTAAGTAAAATATATTATTAAAAGTAATTTCATCCGTTTCTTTTTATTGTTTTTTTTTTTTTTTTTTTGAGACAGAGTCTCACTTTGTTGCCCAGGCTAGAGTGAGTGCCGTGGCGTCAGCCTAGCTCACAGCAACCTCAATCTCCTGGGCTCGAGCGATCCTTCTGCCTCAGCCTCCCGAGTAGCTGGGACTACAGGCATGTGCCACCATGCCCGGCTAATTTTTTGTATATATATCAGTTGGCCAATTAATTTCTTTCTATTTATAGTAGAGACGGGGTCTTGCTCTTGCTCAGGCTGGTTTTGAACTCCTGACCTTGAGCAATCCGCCCGTCTCGGCCTCCCAAGAGCTAAGATTACAGGCGTGAGCCACCGCGCCCGGCCTTATTGTTTTAATATAAATTAGAATTTAAATTTTTTTTTTAAGACTAGTCAAGTGCAGTAGTGAGAATTTAAATTTTGAAATTAAAAATTTCCTATTTACCTTAGAAACTTTAGAAAAATAGAAACACATAGAAAATGTAGGAAATTTTATATAGAAAATCTATTATCTAAAGAAATTTTAACTTCCATCTGTGGTTCACATTCTATTTCTGTTGGACAGTACTGGTCTAGAAGTGTAATTTAGCTACAAACAGAGCCTACCTCTCTCTTTCTTCAGACTTTCATACAAATGATTGTCACTCCTGTCCCCCTAGTTGTCCAATTATTCCTGCTTTTTCTCCCCTAAATCTCAAAGTGGTAGAGTGTCAGTCACTTGCTGAGCTGGTGCCTAGCCAGGTGTGTCACCTGGGGAAGCTTGTTTAAAATACAGGTGCTGGAGAGCCCTTGCCATAAAGTCTGATTTAGAAAGGCTGGACAGGAACCCAGGATCTGCACTGCTTGGGGATCTTTATTTACACCTGGGTCCTTAGGGAGTCTCTGTGCAGCCAGGTGTGGGAGCCACTGATGCAAAGAACTCTATACGGGGAATCCAGGGACCTGGCTCTCCAACCATTCCACTGACTGGTGTGTGACCATGGGTTAGTTTCTTCCCTCATGGAGACTCAGTTTCCTCACTTACAAAATGAAGAGATGGGATGAGCCCCCTTCTTGTTATGTTCCCCAGCTATTTGCTTTCCTGGGGTGTCTGCTGTGTGTTTCTTGTCTCTTCTGCATTCCCTATCTCAGGCCTCCTCCTCTTTCCTGGGGCATTCACAGCCAGGCCCCCAGGTTTCTGCCTTCCCATGTCCCTGGCCATTCAGAGCTCTTGTCCCAGCCTCCACTTCCTGTCTAACCTACCGCCATGCAGTCTTTCACATCTGCCCACCTCACTGCTCCCTTTGCTGCTTGTTCCTTCCTCCTCATCTCTCTTTAGTTCTTTCTTTCATGCCATTGCCCCACGCACCACCATGCACCATCTCTCTCTCTTCTGGATAATTCCTAATTCCGTAAAGGTCACCTTGTTTATGTTGCCCTGGCGAGCCAGAAGTTTCTCTCCCTTGCTTTTACTGCCCACACACTTTAGCAGTAGTTATCACCAAGTAGGAGCTACCTCTGAATTTGAAAACTCCTTTTTAAAGAGCTTGCAAAATATTGGCTTAATAGAAGGAAGCATCTTGGCTCCCCAAGGAAGAGCTCTGGAGCCTTTCAGATCTAGATTCGAATCTCAAGCTCTGCCCTTTATTAGCTGTGTGACCTTCAGCAAGTTATTTAACCTCAGCCTGTGCTTCCACATCAGCCAAATGGCAATGATCATCACAGTAATAACAATTGTTGTAATTTATGAAAGACTTGTGTTGTGCCAGGCACCAGGCTATGCACGCAACATAAGCACTGTTATCTGTTCATTTATTTTACAAGTGAGGAAACTGAGGCTCAGAGACGTTAAGTGACTTGCTCACAGTCGTGAAGCTGGAAACATGAAGATTGGTTAGAGGATCAAACCTAATTTGTTAGATTCCAAAGCCATCCCATAGTCTTAACCTTCTCACCACGCTGACTTTTCATAGTGTCTTCCTTACAGGGTTGCAGAGATCATACATATATATGATAGTTAGCACAGTACCTGGCAGATAATAAGTGCCTAATGAAAGTTCATTATGATTGTTATTACTACTAACTCAAAGTAGGCTAACAAAATGCTGCATGGAGGGACTCTGCTGTAATAAACTGAGAGGAATAAATTATAACCTGGTATTGTTTAGATGGCTCTGGTGCTTCTGAAGTGTCTGTGGGCTTATGAAGACTTCCCACACACCAGATGCACAATTACATTGATGTACAGGGCAGCCACTTCATTAACAGATGAGCAAACTTAAAGTGCAGCCTGCCACTGTAAGAAAAAAAAAATCCCTAGTTAGGATATAGCAGAATTGAGTAGAAAGGATGCACCCAGGCTTTGGATCCAGAAACACCTTGGTAGCTGTGTGCCCATAGGAACCTCTCTGGGCCTCAGTTTCTTCATCTGTAAAATGGAGTTCATGTATAAATTGGCACTGCTATAATAATTAAACATCATCTGTGATATACTGGGTCAGTGTCTCAAATACAGGAGGTGCTCAGCAAGGTGAGTCTGCTTCCTTGTCCATCTGGGGTTTTTCCATGTTTAGAGGTTGATGACAGCCCTGAGAAAGTCAGCCCATAAATTTCACCACCAGCCTGGGCACGAGGTCCTGTGTCCACCAGGGTGTTCATCTTGCTGGTCTTCATCTTCTCTTCCCTCCCTGAATCCTCCAGAAACATCTGTTCCTGCTCCAGTTGGCTCTTGGCCTTCTTTCTTAAAGTTCTTCCTTCCTAAAGTTCTTGCTGTGAGTGTGGAAAGCCACCCATCTCACACAGAACCTTTTCTCTTCTCTCTCTGCAACCTCTCAGGCAAGAGATGTGATTTCTGCTTTATCTTGTCCCCCTGGCCCACTCAAGAGGACCTGTCTGCCAAACACTGCCAGCAAGAGGGCAGCACTCACCCAGCTTCCTAGAGCTTTCGAATCTTCCAAAACTTAATTAAATGAGAAAAAATTGATCTGTTCCAAACGAAAACCTTGGGTTCTAGTCTTAATTCTGCCAACTCAGTTTTCCCATCTGTCAAATGAGCCAAAAGGAACCCTTTTCTCTAATTCCATTAGCATTTGCCTGTGTATGAGTGATAAAAGGCAGGAATGATATTCCATCCATTAAATGGTTTTGATGGCCACTGTGTGCAAAGTACAGTGTTGGGCACTAGAAAGACAAATATAGGTAAAAGACAGCCCTTGCCCTCAAGGATGGCAGAGATCACAATGGTGTGTGGTTAAATTAACAATAGCAACAGTAATAATAGTAAGAACAGCCAATATTTATTTAGCACTTACTATATGCTGGGCCCCTTCTTTGATTCCTCCCTATAACTGTAGGAGGCAGGACCCATTTTAGAGAGGAAGCAACTGAGGCTTAAAGAAATTAGAAAACTTTCCAGGCACTGCAGCACACAACTATAGTCTCAGCTACTCAGGAGACTAAAGAGGGAGAATCTCTTGATCTCAGCAGTTCAGGACTATAGCACTATGACCATGCCTGTGAATAGTCACTGCACTCCAGCCTCGGCAACATAGCAAGACCCCATCTCTGAAAAAAAAAAAAAAAAGAGGAAGAAGTTAAGAAACAGAGCTAGGAGGCCATGAAGTGAGATTTGAACTTAGGGAGTCTGATTTCAGAGCCTATGCCCTTGAACACTGAGTTTTGGAGCCAAACCTGAGTTGGAATCCAGGCTCCAGTTTCTTTATTTAAACACTGCTGTCTGGGGTTTAATCTCCAGGACACAGCAGTCTGATAGAGAACAGAAAGGAAAAACAAACAAAAACAGAACATCTGCAATCATGACTAAACATTTCTTAGAACTGAGAAAAGATAGGCAGAGAAAGCAAAATGATATGATCTTAGCTTCTCAGCATTAAAGGACATTTTAACAAAATTTCAGGTCAGAGTAAAAGATACCACCTCCCTGGAAACAAACAAGCAAACACACATGGGCTTTGAAGTCAGACAGATGCAGTTTCAGTTCTCAGCTGCCACACGTTAGTTGTATGCCCTTGGACAGGTCTCTTTACCTTCCTGAGCCACAATAAAGGGCATAGGTCAAGGATAGCTACAACAACCTCTTGCCATATGTTTAAAGAGAGAGACAAAAGTAACTAACTTTTCTTGTCCTCCTCCTTCCTTTGAACCCCTGTCCCATATGCCTCTGGCTCCCAGGAATCCTGACCTCTGTGAAGAGATGCTGGCATTTCTGGTCCAACCCAAGCCAGAGAACCATTAAGAAGGGGCCTTCATTCTGGATTCTCCAACGCAACACCGACGTCCCAGCTGCGACGTACTGTCACTGATGAGAGACTGGGAAGGGAAAAGCATATATATATAGATATATATATAGATATAGTTATATATACAGGAAACACCGCGTCCTTGCACTGCTGCTGGGGCTGGCAGAGCAGTCGGCCAACAGCACCAACCAACATCTGAACACCTACTTTTCCTTTGCAGACAAATTGAAGAATTGGTGGGATTTTTCAGGAAAAAACAAATTATAATAACCATAATCCCTCGCAGCCCCCTCTCTCCTGCCAAATAACAAAAGCAAGCCAGACCACGATGATTGTAGAAGTCCCGCACCACCCTGGTTCTGCACGTTATGGTTAGCGGATGAACTTTCCATTCGTTCTTCTCCAACATCTGTTGCCCACTCGAATGCAAAGGAAAACACTCATGCAGCAAAGCAAGAGAAGTTGCAGCAGCAAGACATGCACAGTCAACCATTTTCTGAGAAAGAAAAAAAATTCCCCACTCGGAAATGAGGAGGAGGAACACTGGATTATTATTTTCTGGGTCTTGACACTGGGCTGCAAAATCCACCTTCCTTTCTTCCGCCTCCCCTCCCCCTCGACTCTCACATGTCTTGTCATTTTCTGTCTCAGTTCCCTCCTCCCCTTCTCTCTCCCCCTCTGTGTCCTGGTCCCACTGAGGGCCACTGCAGATGACTCTCCTTTGAAACGAGAAAAAGAAAAGAAAGCAGGAACAGAAAACTAAGCCACAGGAAGGGAAGTAGACATTGTATGTTTATGGTTTCTCATTATGAAGGTGCAGCTTGTAGGAGATTTGTATGGATGTGCTTTTAAGTTATGTATATTACATATAACAGGAAACAAATATTAAAATAAACAGTGCTGGTAAGTATGAAGCTGACATTTTAAAATTATAATTATCTGACTGTGATTGACGTATCCCAAGGTTCCTAGATCTCACTGAACTGGCCCGGCTAAGGAGACCTGGACTCTGGGTGTGGGTTGGCTCACAGTAGAGGCTGACAGGTTCAGTGTAGTAATACTGTGTGTGGTGTTTGTAATTGGTTGATTGGTGGGGAGGGGTGGGGACCCCAAATGGAGAGGTGGGGGGTTGGCAAGAAGGAAGCAACACAGATGTAGTCCCCAACATGCTGGTCCAAGATGCCTTCTCCCCCCAGGCAGTAGCAGCCAGGACCTGGTCTCAGCTCAGGCACAGGGTCCAGACTTAGGACTCTGCTGCTGAGATTCCCACAGTAGAGGTCCCTGGCTCAGTCCTCCTACCTCCCTAGGGGGCTTGCTTTGGTTTTCAGTCCTCTCTCTCTCTTTCTCTTTCTCTGTGTTTCTTTTTTCCATGTCTTGCCCTTCCCTGACCACGTTGATAATAACCAACTACATATCCAAAGGGAGGTGATGCCCTTGGCCATGGTAGAAGATGGTGGCTTTAACCTGGCTGTCTGAAAATTCCCAGCTCAGTCTTTTCCTCTACCCCTTTCCTTATTCTGAATCATTCTATTCTTCCTGGACCAAAGTAGCCATGGCAAAGAGGCCAAGGACACAGATAGGACAGACCCTGATAGATCAAAACTGCATTTCCAAAGGTCTCACCTGCCCTGGGACAAGCTGAGGGTGAGAGGTGGTGTTGCTTGAAGCTCCATCTCTGTATAAGACCTTGGGTTTGGAGACCTCCCCTTCAGTTAGCATCTGAGCTCTGAGCCTATGTCTTCAGAGTCTCAGAAATCGCCTCGAGATCATCGAAACCCATGGAAAAGACCCTGCGCGATGTTGCCCTCTGGCACATGTGGGATTCCTCAGACTGGCCTACCACAAGCTGCTTCCCTGAGTTCAGCGAGTGTCCCTTTATGAGGGAAAATGTCCCACTGCACTATAATTCTCAATTCCATTTTACTCCAGTCTTGCTTTTGAAGCAGTTGATAAATTTATTCAACAAATATTCATTGAGTGCGTACTTGTGCCAGGCACTATTCTCAGGCTGAAGGAGAAAGTGGGAGGGGAGGGCAGTGCCTGGGAAGCCACCTGAGCCAGTCTTATATCTCCAACCATGGCTGGCCCCTCCAAGAGCATCTACCCACTCTCTTCAACTTGTTGGACATTGCCCAGGGATGTCCCCCAGAGGCCCAGGCTAGATACATGCCCTGGGCTTGCTTGTCAGTGACAATATGCACCTTAGCTGCTGAGCTGGTGCTGACCTGAGGCAGGGCAAGAAACTAGAATGGCATTTGCCTATCTGGGCAAATGGGAAGTTCAACAGGGCTGTCAGATGGCAGAATCAGCCACATCCCCTATGGAGCAGGCCAGTGGGCCCACTCCAGCTGCCCCTGAGTGCAGCACCAGGTTCTTTTTATAGTCCTGGTAAAAAAGCCACACAACCTTCTTTCTGCCCTTCTCAACTTGAGAGCTCCCACTCTTTCTGGGTCAAGAGCTGGAATGGCTCCATCCCCTCTGGGCCATTTGGGATTCAGCTCAGGCACCTCATCTTTGTAGGAACCAGGTGTCCTGTGCATACCGGACACATCTCAGAAGGAAGATCTTTGCTCTGAGTTTTGCACCTGCCTATAGACTCTGGGTGTGTGGCTTTAGGGCAGGGATGAAGTGACCAGGCTTTGCTTGTAGGCCACCAGGGTATGGGGAGATCTCCTCCCCACAGATGCTCTGCCCTTCCTTCCACAGAGAGGCACGCAGCACCACCAGGGAGGAGGGGACCTGCAAAGCTAAAATCTAGGGCACTGTTTCCTCCCCACCCTCCTCTTTATAGAGAATAGAGATGTTTGTCTTGTCTGTCTTCAACCTACTTTTCCTTTTTGCATTATTATGTTTCTCATCTTCTCTGTGCTGCCTCTCCACCCAGGGGGCCATGTAGCAGAGTGGGGATAGTCCCAGAGGGACCATCCTGGCTCAGCCCCTAACTCACCATGTGACATTGGGCTAGTCCCATCCCCCCTTTTGGGCCTCAGTTTCCCCACTTGCAAAATGAGCAGGGTAAACCAGATGCTCTCCAGGGCCTTTTTCTACTCTGGGCCATCCTACAGATCTTCATTTTCTCTTATTTTGCTTTCTCTGGATCTTTTCCATCTGAGGGTACAGGAAGTGCCAGGACCTGTTTCAGTTTTTGAATCCTGCAAG
Organism: Microcebus murinus; assembly: GCF_040939455.1. Classification (NCBI taxonomy): domain Eukaryota; kingdom Metazoa; phylum Chordata; class Mammalia; order Primates; family Cheirogaleidae; genus Microcebus; species Microcebus murinus. Next base: position 33,091,672 of record NC_134119.1, read on the forward strand.
CACATTCCAAGACTGGCCTGAAATTGCATGAGCAACATCACTCTAAATACTTTTTTTTTTCAAAAGCACCTTACCAACCAATTGCGATGCTGTCCTGTTCCTTTTTACTCATGCCCCTCTCTCCTCTCTTGTCCCCATGCTCCCCCACCTCAGTGCTCTGTGCTGTATGCGTGTGCTCTCTGTTCTTGTATACTCAATAAAAGTGAAATAAATGTGTTTGATGCTGAACCACACTTCCTTGGTGTCTCTTTCTCTCCCTCGGTCTCTCTTTGGCTACTGGTACAAGTTGGCGTTGTGGGAAGGGCAGAAACTGGATTGGAGACATCCCAACTTAGAACATGTTTATTCAACAAATATTTGGAGCTCCCAATGTGGTCTAGGCCTTGGGTTAGGCTCTCCAGGTATAACAGCAAATAATACAAAGTCCCTGCCCTCCAGGAACTCACAATCTAGTGGACTGTTCAAAGACAGTTACAGGGTGATTGGCACTGGGAAGGGAATACATAGCAGGAAGGGGTGCAGGGTCACTGAAGGAGACCGCTTTAAATGAGGTTGCCAGTTAGGGCCTCCCTGAGGAGTTGGTTTTTGAGCTTAATGAAGAGAAAGATCAAATAAGGTGAAGAAGAACTTGGGTGGGAGCATTCTAGGCAGAGGGTACAGCAGGCATATGATATGGGCCCCAAACCCAAGAGGGGCTTGTTGAGTGGAGGAACAGCAACTCCTCCTCTTCCCAAAAGAAGAGTGTCTGCATTGGGGTCTCTCTTCCTACAACCCTGCTACATAGGAGCCCAATGGAAAATGGATACAGCATCCCTAACTTCAGCCTTTGCCCACAGCCTCCATATATGTTCCCATAGCCTCATATCACCTGTCCCATTATTGACTTATTTTTCTTTAAATTGACTCACTTAGGAAATTTATTTAAAAGGGAAAATTACTTCCACAAATGGAAAACGAGCGTCACTTGCCAAAGAAAGGAGGTCTTCATAAAAATTATGCAAAAATATTAAAATCTTAAAATTAAAAACTAAATTGTAAAATTTAGTTTTACAAAATTTTGTAAAACTAAACTCATTCCTTGGACCATCTGAGGTGTACATACTAACACTTTCCTCTTTATTCTACCAAGCAACTCACCCCAGGCCACCTCTCTTTATTGCCCCAAATTGCACAAAAAGGTCTTTTTTCCACGAATATGTATTTTTTTCAGAGTTGAAGTCATTTTGTACATATCATTCTGAATACTTTTTAGAACTTATATACTGAAAATTTCCTTATACTTTCAAATACTATTTCTTTTCTTTGAAAAGGTATTCAATAGATAATACAAAAGGCTATGCAGTGAATAGTAATTCTTCAACCTTCTCCAGATTCCTGTCCATTGTCAGAGGCAATTGCTGGAAGGAGCACTGTGAATCTTTCCCTGAATTTTCCCTTGAGGTTTCCTTTAGCAATCTGTCACCCTGGTGTTCCAGAATAGGACTTAATTTGCAAACATTGTATCCCTATACAATTCCTCATGACTCCACACACCCTGATCTTTATTTCTGTCTCCCACAGATACAGGGCCAGCCTCTCTGGTTCTTAGGAATAATATAGGGGAGGTTCACCTAGATCAGTGTTTTTCAATGGGGTGGGGGTAGACGATTTTGCTCCCCCTTGCCCCTTAGAACATTTAGCAATGTCTAGAGACATTTTTGGTTGTCACACTGGGGGGGATGCTACTGGCATCTAGTGGGTAGAGGCCAGGGACACTGTTAAACATCCTACAGTGCACAGGACAGCCTCCTACAACAAAAAATTATCTGGCCCTCAATGTCAATAGATGTTAGTAGTGCCAAGGTTGAGGAATTCTGATCTGGATGAACATGCAAGCCACAAGGTAGAATTTCCAGGCCACATTTACAACTTCCATGTCCAGCGTTCAGTGCCCTAGAGTCTCTGAGAAGATGGTGAGCCCACCTGGAAGAAGGAGTTATGAGACCAGACCACAGAGCTCAGCATCTAAGACTGGGAGTGGAGAGGGCTGAGGAGGCAGCTGAGCTTCTTCATGCAGGAAATGAAACTGACAGGACAGGCTGAAAGTGATAAGCATGACTGTGACTGATGGAGGCTGTCTCTGTTTAATCCTGCAGCAGCTCATTGTGATTAACCATGACTACAGGGCCCAGTCTAGTCTGCAACCCACTAAGAGATGCATTTTGACTGAGACAGACTGGCATGTCCAGCTGTCACTAAGGAACTGTGACAGACAAGCTAAGGAGCAGCAGCACAGAGACAAGAACAGCCAGTCAGACCTTGGTTTGCATTCTAGTTCTGTCACTCTCTGGCTGTGTAATACCTTTTTGTGCAATACCTTCAGTTGTCTCTTCTATAAATTGGGAATACTAGTATCTACTTACTAGGGTTAGTTGTATGGATTAGAGACAATATCCAAGTGGCCTGCCCTATGGGTTTTGTTCTTGCCTAGCCAGCCCTCAGGATCACATAATCCAATTCCTTGCAATAATCACTTACTATTAAGTATGTATCTCCTACTGGCTCTGCTTCTTTGGTGGAATGCTGACTAATAGAACCACCTAGCACAAGGCCAGGCCCACAAATAGAAACCATTTATTAATACCAAATGACTGTGATTATTAATTAAATGTAAGATATAAGTACTGAGCTGAGTCTTTGTGCCTGGGTTTGTGCTAGGGTCCAGGGAGACCAGTGTGTGTTTGTAGCCTGACTGAGATGTCAGACTGGATCTGTAGGACAATGGGTGATCATGATGGGAAGGACTGATGTGGTGACTCTGATGATGCTGCCACTTGCTCTCTGGGCTGGTGGCTGGGTTTCAGAGGCTCTCCCCTAGGGCTGAGTGTGACTGGAAGCGGCTACACTGTGATCAGGTAGAGATTGGCTGACTGAGACCATGACTGAGAACCTGACTGGCTATTCGGTAGCCAAGACCTTAGCCATGCTTCAGTGATCATGATTGCTCGAGACCAAAGGACTGTGGCTGCTGGATGTGTTTCTGGATGGGGATATGAAATGCATAGCGTAATGAAAGTTGTTATTCACAATTCAGAAGCTAAAACAAGAAACTAAGACTAGCAAAAGGCAACATTTGATCAGGCGGAACCTGCAGGCACGAGCCATTTTTCCCGCGACCGAAGCTTCCGCCGGACCGCTTTCTTTGTTGCTCCTGTCTGGCGCCAAAGCGGAAGAGCTTCCGGTGCGTTACCTCGGTACCAGAACGTAGGGCGAAACGGTGAGTTCGGCCTCCTGGCCTCTTTTTCCGCCTCTGATTTCCTTGTGTGTGTGACCGGTGCCACATTCCTTTAGGCTCAGAATCGCGGAGTGCCTGAAACTAGGCCCACCACGCCGCGGCGGCCGCATCTCGGCCTGTGGACCTGTGGTGGGACGCTGGTGTTTCTGGAGGCCTTTCTCCCTGCGATAGCATCACTAGAGGCACCGTCGCCGGCGCTTCCCCGGGCACACGGAGGAACTTCACTTTTTTCTTAACTTCAGAGCTTGGGGGCTGGAGACTTTGGCTGCACCAGACCTAGTTCTGCCTTGTTCTCTGTGTGATTTCCAGTAAGATCTTTCCACTTTGTTTCTCATCTACAAAATGAATATCATATTTTTATTAAACAAGTGTTTTCTAAGTGTCTAATATGTGCTACTAATACAAAAGAACTCAAATGTCGTGGAGTTGATGGCCCTCAATCAGACATGCAAAATTGCAACCTGATAATTTAAATAGAAAGGTACAAGGCATCCTAAAAGTTTATCACAGGAGATTTGATCACAGGAGATTTGACCTGGCCCGGGTTAAGGAAGTTTTACTGAGGAGGTGAATGTATGTATTGTTTATTTATTTATTTTTTTAGAGACAGGGTCGCACTCTGTCACCCAGTTTGGAGTGCAGCAATGTGATCATAGCTCACTGCAGCCTCAAACTTCTGGGCTCAAGCAGTCCTCCTGCCTCAACCTCCTAAGCAGCTAGGACTATAGGCACACACCACCACACCAGCTAATTTGGCTTTTATTTTTTGTAGAGTTAGGGTCTCATGTTGCTCAGGCTGGTCTCTAACTCCTGGGCTCAAGTGATCCTCCCACCTGGCCTTCCAAAGCATTGAGATTATAGTTGTGAGCCACCACACCCGGCCCTAACAAGTACACTTTCTGTTACAACCAGCCAAACACATACACACTCAAAGCTTCAGAAAACAATATTTAGCCATGCTACTCATGATGTATTCTGATATTTAAAAAATTTTGTTCTTTTTGTGTTTATTTATTTATTATTAGAGACAGGATCTCTGCAGTGGTGCCATCGTAGCTCACTGTAGCCTCAAACTCCTGGCTCAAGCAATTCTCCCACCTCGGCCTTCCAAGTAGCTAGGAGCCTGGCTAAATTTTTTAAATTTTTCATAGAGATGAGGTCTCACCGTGTTGCTTAGGTTGGTTTCTAAATTCTTATCTCAAGCAATCATCCCGTCTTGGCCTTAAAAAGCACTGAGATTACAGGTGTGAGCCACCTGGCCCTATTCTTTTCATTTAAAAAAAGTAATGCTGGTAGAAACCTTCTGAGTTGATTTCTTAACCCATTAATGGGTTGTGACTTGCAGTTTGGACAAAAGTGCTGATTTAGAGTGAGTCATTGGTAGTGGTTTTGGGTAAAGATGAAAAGATATGCTCTTAGTGTTTTTGGAAAAGGGTTGGTCTTTCTGTGCTGTTTTATTTTGTATTTTTTTTTTTTTAAGCTACAAAGAGAATAGAATTAAACAGGCAGCTGGTTTTTCTGTTACTGAAATTTTGGGTTCCTATTTATACATCTGGCTTGATTGGAAGTATTTAGTGGGCAGTGACTGTCTTACTCTCTGGATGTTTCTTTTGGGGCCCAGGAAAGATCCTGGCACAATGCAGGCACTCACTGAGTATTTGTTGAATTGATTGGGTAGATGTCTTAGGACTAGAAGGGTGGATGATGATTTGGTTTAGATTAGTTTATGTTCGAACCATTCTTGGAAATACTACAGAGGCAGTGTCTGCTTACAGGAGTTTTTTTTTTTTTTTTTTTTTTTTTTTTTTTTTTTTTGAGACAGAGTCTCACTTTGTTGTCCAGGCTAGAGTGAGTGCCGTGGCGTCAGCCTAGCTCACAGCAACCTCAAACTCCTGGGCTTGAGTGATCCTTCTGCCTCAGCCTCCCGAGTAGCTGGGACTACAGGCATGCGCCACCATGCCCGGCTAATTTTTTATATATATATCAGTTGGCCAATTAATTTCTTTCTATTTATAGTAGAGACGGGGTCTCGCTCTTGCTCAGGCTGGTTTTGAACTCCTGACCTTGAGCAATCCGCCCGCCTCGGCCTCCCAAGAGCTAGGATTACAGGCGTGAGCCACAGCGCCCGGCAAGGAGGTTTTATCAGTATATTGCCATGGGTAGTTCAGAAATAGATAAAATAAGTGTTCTAAGCTCTTTTTCTTCTAACTACTGGTCCTAGGCCAGCTCTGGCATCTAAATCCATTCTGGATAAATAATCCAGAGCTATCACTGATTGTAGACCCTTTGGGAAGTTGTTTCACTTCCTGGAGTTTAGTTTTTTTAATGAGTAAAAGAAGAGGGATTTGTGGTTGAAAACTCTCCATTCCCCAAGCCTTTTGTAAATTTTAGATACTTAGTTTCCACTTTCTATTTATTTCTGGGCCTTCCCTGAGGCTTACAGGAAACTGGGTATATACTTGATTTAATCATTCTTCCCAAATTTTCTGGGGGCTCTCCAGTGATGGCTCTTAGACAGAATTATAGTTTAAGATGTGGCACAGTTATAGTTTAAAAGGAACCATCAGGCTTTTTCCACTGTCATCCTCTGTTTTGAGAGAGAGATCTGAGAGAAAATCCTTGGTGTAGACAGTGGAAAGAACATTGGCCTCTAGGTCAGGGTACCCAGATTCTAATTTGGATCCTTGTGTGACCTTGAGCATATCACTTTTGTTTAACTGGTGTCTTTATAGCTGTGAAGTGAGTATTCTTGCTCATTAATCCAAAACACAAAAATCCTTTCCTTTTTTTTTTTTTTGAAGCACTGGAATCATAACAATTAGCATTTATTGAGCCTTTACTATATGTCAGACACCCTTTTATCACTTTAATGAATAAACTCACTTATTCCTTATAACAATCTCATGAAGTGGATCGCCAAGGGGCCAGCATCCCAGGAGCTCAAAAGGAATTCATCTAAAGAGTTAGTTACATATATATAATTCAAGGCAGGACAAAATGGGCCAAAATATCTATGAGGTTACCTCACCATTCAAAAGACTAAAGAGATTATACTGTTAAAGCCTTTTAGTTTCAATTAAAATAGAGTCCAAGCCTGCATTGTACTATGTGTTAGATCGGGCTTTTAACAGATTTAAGATGATTTCCAACTCAAAACAGCTTATGGAAAAAAAAACCTGAAAACAGAAAAGTGTCTGATGTAGGAGATAATGTAAACAATTACTACAAAGGATTTCTAAGAAGGTAAGGGACTGAAAGTATCACAGAGGAGGCCGGACATGAGCAGGACTTTTTAAAAAGTGTAGGATTTCTGGAGATGTAAAGAAAATAGGATGTGGAAAAGGGTGCCATGTAATAGTCTAAAAAGAAACCAAGTATGAGAAAAAGGTATAGTACGGACAAAGGACAGGCCTGCCCACCATGCACTGTCTCTGTTTTGGGAAGTGATAGAAAGTAAATAAATATATCCAACTGTGAAATGCCTTGAAATTTTTATTGAGGACACTGGGAAACTGGACTATTTTTGAACAAAGTGGTAGTTTAGTAAGGAGCTAGATAATGACAGGGAGACAAAGGCAACAACAATACATTTAGTAATCTAGGCCCAAGGTACCAAGAACTTGGCAGCAGCAGAAATAAAAAGTAACCAATTATTAAGCCATTTCAAATAAAGTCTAGCAGACTGGTTACAGTGGATAAAGAGGAATCAGCAAGCAATAATTACAGGACATTTAGTGTCCACTCAGCATTTTGTGATGTTTTTATGGGAATCAAAAATAAGATTTCTGTCTTTAAGAAGCTTATAATCCAGTTGTATTACATCAAGTATTATAACCTTGTAAAATGAGATTATTCTAATCTAACCTTTGCCCCAAATCACAAAGCTGATCATTATTAATCAGAGAAGTGCTGCGAGGTAGGAAAAGTATGGATCGGCAGAGAATCATGGATCCTAAATAAGCTCAAGTTTTAAGGCTTAACAGTGGCCAAAAGTGCCAACTCTTCAAATGTCAAGTAGGAAAAGGACTGAGCAGTAGCACTAGGTTTGTCCTTGAGAGATCACCTTTCCTAGATTGATGAGAGTCAAAGCCAGCAGGTATAAGTTTCACGAAGTCTAGACAGGTATTTTTAGGCAATCCCCTCTTCAGCTCCCTGAAGATCCAGCATCTGCAGTTGCTCTTCCTCCAACTGGGTGATCAAGTCCTACTTGCATGATGGATTCCTACACTGAGTGTCCAGTAGAGCATCCTGGCCTCAGCAACCTTTCTGTCAGGAAAATGGGAAGATCTGGGAGTGCCTTTTCTTCTTGTCTATCTCTGGTTCTTAAGTTTCTTCATTAAAGCTTGTTGTTTGATCCCTTCTCTTGTGAATTCATCTGGAGTCCTCTATTATTACAGTGATCCTCAAGAAAGCAGTGCTATATCCTAGGAAGAGTTATGGGAATTCTTGAGGGTTTCTTGGGTTGTCACAATGATTGGAGATTGGAGAGTGCTATTGAAATTTATTGGGGGCTAGGGATGATAGACATTTCGGCCGCCTCTGGCCGAGTGCCCGGACACACCCCGGGCCGAGGCCACACTTGGAGCCTCCTTTTCTTTTTGATCCTCATTTTCATCATCTATAAAATGGATGCAGGGTTATCTTCACGGTTATCATGAGGATTAAGAGAGATAATTATGTTAGAAGTGTAATTCAATATCTGGCACATAGAGAATGTTCAGCAAATAAGCTTCCTTCCAAAGGTTCTGATTAACTCTGACTTCTTCCTTTTCAGCTGTTCTGGAAGATAAGGAAGAAGGAAGGGTTCTTCTTTTAGTCAGCCACCACTGGTCCCCTGGCTACCATGCAGATGGATCCTGAGCTAGCCAAGCGCCTCTTCTTTGAAGGGGCCACTGTGGTCATCCTGAACATGCCCAGGGGAACGGAGTTTGGCATTGATTACAACTCCTGGGAGGTGGGACCTAAGTTCCGGGGCGTGAAGATGATCCCTCCGGGCATCCACTTCCTCCACTACAGCTCTGTGGACAAGGCCAATCCCAGGGAGGTGGGCCCTCGTATGGGCTTCTTCCTTAGCCTGCAGCAGCGGGGCCTGACAGTCCTGCACTGGAATGCGGTCCAGGAAGAGGTAGACCTGTCCCCAGTTCCAGAGTCTGAGGTGGAAGCCATGAGGGCCAATCTCCAGGAGCTGGACCAGTTCCTGGGACCTTACCCATATGCCACACTCAAGAAGTGGATCTCACTCACCAACTTCATCAGTGAGGCCACGATGGAGAGGCTGCAGCCCGAGAGCCGGCAGATCTGTGCCTTCTCAGATGTGCTACCCGTGCTCTCCATGAAGCACACCAAGGACCGGGCAGGGCAGAATCTACCCCGCTGTGGTACTGAGTGCAAAAGCTACCAAGAGGGCCTGGCTCGGTTGCCTGAAATGAAGCCCAGAGCTGGGACAGAGATCCGCTTCTCAGTACTGCCCAAACAGATGTTCCCAGCAGGTGCCACACCAGCAGAGATAACCAGGCACAGCATGGACCTGAGCTATGCCCTCGAGACTTTGCTCAGCAAGCAGTTCCCCAGCAGCCCTCAGGATGTGCTTGGTGAGAAGGAGCAAGGCTCTTTGGGAGTGGGCCAAGGGAAGGGTATTAGTAGAGATGCTTTAGAATAGGGAGTGCGTCTTGTCTTATTTGTGTTAATCTAGTCCAGTGGGTTCCAAACCTGGCTAGGAGGCAGACTTACCTGGAATACTCATTAAAGATGCAGATACATCTTTACCGGTACTCCTGGAAATCTTGATTCGGGAGATCTGGAGGGAAACTCCAGCAATTTATGTCTGTCTGTCTATCTAATAAACAAGAATCCTAGGTGAACCTGGTGCAGATAATCCTGTGTTTGGGAACCAGTGATATGGCCCAGAGGGAAAGAATTTGGCTGATTGAGTGGTTGAGCTGAGACCAGAGCCCTAGGCTCCTGGTTCCTAGGCCAGACCTGTGTTCAGAGTAGCCTCTCCCCTGCTGCCTCAATTTGTCCCTGATTCTCAAGGTGCTGGTCTCTCTACTGGCTCAGACCAGGACAGTGATTTTTTTTTAAGTCATTACAGTTTCTATTGTTGTTTCCTGCCTTATTGCAAAAATAATATATATTCATCATAAAATAAAAACAAAAATTTCACCCCAAATCCCACTACCTAGAAATAAATTTTTATATTTTGATATATTTCCCCTTTTTGTATATATTTCTATGTATTTCATCTTGGTCTTCTCTATTTATAGTATTAATATTTCCTTTTAGTCTTTTAAAAATTCAGTTATATGTGTTTATGTATATATATGACTTTTTACAAAAATGGGATTAAAGTATTTTTTTTTAGACAGAGCCTCACTTTGTTGCCCAGGCTAGAGTGAGTGTCGTGGCGTCAGCCTAGCTCACAGCAACCTCAAACTCCTGAGCTCAAGCAATCCTCCTGCCTCAGTCTCCCGAGTAGCTGGGACTACAGGCATGCGCCACCATGCCCAGCTAATATTTTCTATATATATTAGTTGGCCAGTTAACTTCTTTCTATTTATAGTAGAGATGGCGTCTTGCTCTTGCTCAGGCTGGTTTCGAGCTCCTGACCTTGAGCAATCCGCCAGTCTCGGCCTCCCAGAGTGCTAGGATTACAGGCGTGAGCCACTGCGCCCAGCCTGGATTAAAGTATTAATATATTATTTTATAATCTGCTTTAATAAGCATTTTTCCATGTCACTGAAATAGTCACTCCTTTTTAGTGACTGTTTAGTATTATCTAATTATTGAACGGGTTCTCTTGATGGACCTTTAAGATAGTCATATTTTTCCTTACTATAAATACCATCTAATGAACATCCTTGTGTGAATTTATGCATACATTTAGGGTTAGAATTGTTGGATCAGAGTGTACATGTTGCCAGGAGAAGATTGTGCATTTCTGCCACCTGATAGGAGGCAGTTGTCCATCACCTTTGATAGCAGTGAGCATGGTAATTTAGCAAAGTCCTCTTCCAATTGGATGGTTGAAAAATGGGATCTTGTTTCTATTTATATTTCTTAAATATTAGTGACAGCAAACATTTGTCTTATCTTTACAGCTATGTATTTTTTTTTTCCAAATTGTTCAGGTCATTTGCATATTTTCTTATTGGAAGTTGGGCCGGAAATTTGATTATATGACTTTTTATACCATTGGCTCTGCTGATCAAATAAGGGACATTTATTTTAATGGGTACATTTTAATGCATTATTTAGTATTTTTTGGTTTTTTTCTAGACAGAGTCTCACTCTTTTGCCTAGGCTAGAGTGCCATGGTATCAGCCTAGCTCACAGCAACCTCAAACTCCTGAGCTCAAGCGATCCTCCTGCCTCAGCCTCCCGAGTAGCTAGGACTACAGGCATGCGCTACCATGCCCGGCTAATTTTTTCTATATATTTTTAGTTGGCCAGTTAATTTCTTTCTATTTTCAGTAGAAACGGGGTCTTGCTCTTGCTCAGGTTGGTTTCGAGGTCAGCTCCTGACCTTGAGCAATCCGCCCGCCTCGGCCTCCCAGAGTGCTAGGATTACAGGTATAAGCCTGGCCTAATATTTTCATGTAGTAATTACACTTGAAATTATGGCTTAAAAATAAATAGAAATCCTATTTTTCTACCTTTAAAAAATTTCAGTTCTTCAAAATATATCTTGTGAAAAGGTCTGTTACAGGGATAACTTTGAGTCTACATGACTACTTTTTGAAATTATTTCAATATCAATTTAATTTTAGACAAGGTGAGAAGTTGCACAAATTTAACTAAGTGCTCCAAATGAAAGAATAGGCTAATATTTAGTTTCACAAACTAACCAGGAAAAGTCAGCTGAAGAGGCAAATCATAACCTCTATTAATTAAAGAAAATTTGATTATATTTTGAAAATATTGGTCAAATGTCCAAAATATCTAGACCTAGGTAGCTATTCATTACAAATCAAACTTAGTTCCATAAGCTTAGAAACAGGGAGCCAGTTTTTCCAGGTATCTGAAGGTTATAGAAATCAAAGGCTGTGTGTTTAAAGAGGTACTTGGTGTTAAGCACATCTGTTCTTTTTTCTTTTTGAGACAGGATCTCCCTCCCTTTGTCACCCAGGCTATAGTGCAGTGGCTCAATCATAGCTCACTGCAACCTCAAACTCCTGGGCTCAAGGGATCCTCCTAGCTCAGCCTCCCAAGTAGCTAGGACTATAGGTGTTCACCATCATGTCTGGCTAATTTTTCTTTCTTTCTTTTTTTTTTTTTTTTTTTTTTGAGACAGGGTCTTACTCTGTTGCCCGGGCTAGAGTACAGTGGCATGATCATAACTCACTGCAACCTCAAACTGCTGGGCTCAAGCGATCCTCCTGTCTCAGCCTTCTGAGTAACTGGGGCTACAGCAGTTCACCACCACACCTGGCTAATTTTTCTATTTTTTTTTTTTTTTTGTAGAGATGGGTCAGGGGGTGGAGGGTTTCACTATGTTGCTCAGGCTGGTCTTGAACTCCTGGCCTCAAGGGGTCCCTACCTTGGCCTCCCAAAGTGCTAGGATTATGGGCAAGAGCCACTACGCCCAGACCTGGCTAATTTTTTAAACAATTTTTTGTGAAGACAGAGATCTTGCTTTGTTAGCCAGCCTCGTCTTGAACTCCTGGCCTCAAGTGATCCTCTTGCCTCAGTCTCCCAAAGTGCTGGGATCACAGGCAAGAGCCACCTTGTCCAAGTGCATCTGTTCTTTTTATGGTACACATGTGTCTATACCTCATTAAATTTACAGCCACCCTTGAAGCCAGAGAGAATATCAGCTGCAGTATAACTGTGGCAACCAGAGACCCCCTTGCTTGCCCACCGACAGTGGCTTTTGGATCATCAGGTCTTTTTGTTTAAGATGCCTTTCTTCCAGCATCTACTGGAAATTGAAAACAGTAGTACTTTTTGAGTGCTACTTTGTGCCAGGTATTATTCTAAATGCTTTACATGTACTGTATCGATTAATTTAATCTTTGCTACAACCCTCAAATAAGGAAATTGAGGCTTAAATAGATTAAGTAAATTGCCCAAGGTCACACAGCTGCTAAGTGGTAGAGCTAAGATTTGCATCCAGGCAGTTTGGCTCCAGAGCCCATGCTCTTAGCCACCAGACTGCTCATAGAGATTACATCACAGAGCCCTATGATTAAACAAACAAAAATAATCTGGCTGGTGGCCTGGCGGTGGCTCACGCCAGTAATCCTAGCACTCTGGGAGGCCAAGACTGGCGGATTGCTCGAGGTCAGGAGTTCGAAACCAGCCTGAGCAAGAGCGAGAACCCGTCTCTACTATAAATAGATAGAAATTAATTGGCCAACTAATATATATAGAAAAAATTAGCCGGGCATGGTGGCACATGCCTGTAGTCCCAGCTACAGGCTGGGGCAGAAGGATTGCTTGAGTCCAGGAGTTGGAGGTTGCTGTGAGCTAGGGTGATGCCATGGCACTCACTCTAGCCTGGGCAACAAAGTGAGACTCTGTCTCAAAAACAAAATAAAAATAAAAAAAATAATAATAATCTGGCTGGAAGGCTAACCCTGGAATAAGTACTCATGAATTTTCCTGTTGTGGAAGTTTCTAGAACTATTCCTACCCAATGAAGAATTTATCTTTCCATTGTTCATATCATGACACATTAGATGGGCAAGCTTGGGCAAGCCCTTGACCTCATCTATAAAATGAGGCAAATACCACCTTCCCTGATTAACTCCTTGTGGAGTTGGGCTGAAGGTTTCCTGGTATAATGCAGCATTTCCCTGACTTTGGAGCAGATCATCTACATCAGAATCACCTGGGAAGCTTGTTAGAGCTACAAAAACTGAGGCCCCATCCTCTTTCCTCAATTAGAATCACAGAGTGTGACTTGGCTCTCCTAGTGATTTTGATGGGCAGCCAGGTTTGGGATCCACTTGGCATAATATCCATGGACACATTTTGTAAACTTTTAAAATGCCAGGCAAATAATCTCTATCTCTTCTCCTGCACTCTGCTTTCACAGAAATACAAAGCCACAGTTTAGTCTCAATTGGCTTGAATTTATGGCAGTTCAGCAAACATTTATTGAGTACCTTGCTAGATGCAAAATCCCATACAAGGGTCTGCAGGAATGACAAGGATAAAAGGTCACCCATTGCTGAGGGCCAGTGGAATTGACGGCCTTGTGAACAGTGAAGGGTAGTGTCAGCTGGTCCTCTTCTCAGAATCATTTCTCCTATGTGCACCTTGCAGGTGAACTCCAGTTTGCCTTTGTGTGCTTCCTGCTGGGGAACGTGTACGAGGCATTTGAGCACTGGAAGAGGCTCCTGAACCTCCTGTGCCGGTCAGAAGCAGCCATGGTGAAGCACCATGCCCTCTACAGCAACCTCATCTCCCTCCTGTACCACCAGCTTGGTGAGATCCCTGCCGACTTCTTTGTAGACATTGTTTCCCAAGACAACTTCCTCACCAGCACCTTACAGGTGAGCAGTCTTTTGGCTGACCCTCACATGGGTCAGAATTAAGGCAGTGGTATGTGTTTTGTTTCTCACTATTCTTCCATGACCTGAAGATTTCTTAATTTCAGTTTCTTAATCTTGATTTGAATCCCTTCCACCCCTTTGGTTTACTCAGCTCAAAACAGCTTCTCTTTCTCCCTATAGCCGTGAATTGCTGCAACCCCGTAAAGCAGAGTTTTGAAGCTTGTTATTCCCAGTGAAACATCTGCAGTTCCTTAGATCTCATTTAAGCATTAAAGTAACTTTGATTTCCTGTTCAAACAAAATGTACCAGTTTCCACAGAGATTCTCTGACAGAAAAAGTGAAAATTTGCTTTTAACTTGGCAATTAAATTTTCATTATGAGTGGTAATTAGGAAAGAAGCTTCAAACAACTTACAATCTTCATCCTGTGTTATTTCCTCCCTTTGCAAAGAGATTAGTTTTCTTTATGTACTTGGGACGGCCTCTGTCATTCACATTGTGTAACTTTTTCAGACATATAAGAGCCAGAAGCTGCTGTTTCCATACTTTCTCTCTCATGAGCTGCTTTCTTTTCCCTGTGTGTGAGACCCCATGAGGCCTGCCCCATGTGAGGCGGCTGTTCACTAACCTTCCCCTCCCACCTCATAAGGGAAGGAACAAGCATTCATTAACTGCCTATTGGGTATCAAGCACCGTATTTATCATATTATGTGGGTTCCCTCATTTAATCTCTCTGGAACCCTGTAATGCAGAGGGGATCATCCCCATCTCACAAATAAGAAAACTGAGACTCAGACTAAATCATGTACTTGAAGTCACACAGCTGGTAAGTGGAAGTCCAGATTTATACCCAGGCCTGAGTCTTGGATTAGTACCTGTGTTCCTGCTCCTGTGTAGTGAATACAGTATGGATTCCCAGAAAGGATTTTTGATTGACATTCATGGAAATACCCTCAGGGGCTTTTTTCTCAGAGGTACAGAACGCTTTTCTAAAACCAATGACTGTTGGAAGAGACCCTTTGAGCAGGCAGTTGACTTAAAACTGGCAGCTGGGGGACTTGTGCAGACCATGGGGGTGAGTCAGTCAAGCTGATTGCTTGAGCCTGGTGTACCCCACTTCACAAAAGCTAACTCCCCTTTTATTGGTTCTTGATATAACAGAGAAATGAAATCCCTTTATCCTTCCTCTGTGTGGAAAATCCATCCCTCAGAGGTACTGGTTGTGGGTTTCAGGGCAGTGTGAGGAGGCATCTACTTGCTAACATGCCTCTGGCAGTGGCTGCAGCCAAAGGGAATGCTGTGCTACCCTTGGGATGCAGAAACACAGGGGGCCATAGTGTCCCTGGCTGTCCTGACCATCGTGAGCACAACTGACAGCTGAGCTCTAATTGCTCAGGCTTTGTTGCCAGCTATTATTTACAAAGCAGAAAGGGCTCAGCTGGATTGCTGGTTGCCCAGGTGGGTTGTGCAAAGCTGATAGTTGGAAAAATTCTGTCTTTGGACTTTTCACCAAGAAAATTTGATGTATTATTTGGAAAAATCCAGGGCATGCACCTTTAAAAAATATGTATGTTTTTGAGCATCATTTATATACATTCTTTTGAAAGTGTTGAGGAATACATACATGAGTTAGCCAGAGTTCCTGCCCTCAGGGATTTGTTCGTTGATTAACAGGTGTTTAATGAGCACCTGCTGTATACAAGGTCCTGCTATAGACCCAGGAATATAGCTGTAAGCAAGATAAACTCCCTGACTTAGAACTCATATTTTGGGAAAGTAAACAAATGAGCTAACCAAATAACTCCAGATAATGGTGTTTTAGAAGGCAGTCCTGCCCCTTGTTCCATTTCCCTAGTGCAGGCCTTGTCTCCTAGATGGCATCAGGGTTGATCAGCCTCCATGCTTAGCCCTGTTAGCCAATCTGTCTGGTGGTAGCTGACACTGCCACCAGAGTTGCTGCTCCAAAATGCAGCTCAGATTCTATTTCATTGTGGCTCCTCATTGCCTAGAAAATTAAAAGCCCAAACCTTGGTCACAAGGCCTATTCTGATCAGATTTCTTAGCCTATTCTCCAGCTTTCTCCTCCTCCTCTCTGTTTTCTCCTGTCAACTCCAGCAACAGCGGTCTCCTTGCAGGCTCCCAGACAGGCCATGCTGTTTCTTCTTCTTCCTTTTTTTTTCAGTCATGGTAAAAAACACATAACATGAGATCTACCCTCTTCACAGATTTTTAGTGTTCAGTGCAGTATTAACTTTAAGTGCAGTGTTGTCCAGTGGATCTCTGGGACTTTTTCATCTTGCATAACTGAAACTTGCTGTTCATGTTTCACTCCTTGGCTGAACCTGATTTTCCCTCTGCCTGGTATGCATTTGTTTATCCTATGATGTGCCCTATAGGTGTCCTCTGTGAAGCCATCCCTCCTCTGTCTGTCTCTTTCTTTCTTTCCATACTCTTAGCCTACTTTGTATTAATACTTGTCACTATTATATTGCACAGGTGTTTGCTGAAATTAATATATTGTCTGCCTGGCTCTCCCACTGGGTCATGAGCTTGTTTTGCACAAGGCCTATTTTTTTGTTCATCTGGTTATTTTCAACATGTTGTCAAGGCCTTATACTTATCTCATCTTGTGTTTTTAGATGGATAGAATGCATAATTCCTGGGGCAATGTAAATATCACAAATCTGTGATGTCTGATCAAAGAGCATCAGGAACACCAAAGAGGGAGTGTTTAATTCTGACTGGTGTTGAGATTTGAGGGAATAGGGGATCAGGAATGGCTTTATGCAAAGAGGGGCATTTTGACCATGAGTTGAGGGATGACTGAGATTTCAAAAGGCACAATGTGGACAAGGATATTATAAAACTTTTTTTTTTAAATGGAGACTCAATGTTGATGCCATCTTGGCAGTGAGAATCCAGTCCCCCACCAGAGGTACTTACTCAGGGTGTTTGTGACTGAATGAATCAGCCCTTAAAGCTTTGCTCAGCCAGCCTCCTGCTCTCGCCCCAGGTAGTCCAGTAAGTGGAACCAGCTTTCTTACTTAGTAGCTTAAATGCCTACTACCCATGGAGAGGGCTTGATGTTTGTGTGTGTAAGCACTTAAAGATAGCCACATTAGCATGGATAAAATCAGCCACATAATGGAATGGTCTCAGCCATTAATTTTTTTTTTTTTTTACTTTCCCATGTGAGGCCCTTTTGAATAGAAGCCACTGGTTTTCACAAATCCCTTGGATTTAGCTTGAATAAAAATTATTTGTTTTACAAAAATAGATACAGTTTTTTCTTTTATTTAAAGCAACTTAAGTCACCATAATTCATTTAAAACCAATGAAAGGATAATCTGAATTTAATAGTATGTTAGAAAGTGTATTATGTATAAAATAAATTTTTTTTTTGCTGATTGCATAGTATTTAGTCATATAGTCACTGTTTTTTTAAAATACCTTTAGTCACAATAGGCCATGTATGCTTTCCAGCTTCTCTTCTTGCCAGTGTTCTAAATGCCAGTGTTCATCTTTAACTCTTAAGGGAAAACACTCTGACAATGGTGTCTGTAGTACTTTTATCATAACACCAGCTGTGATAAATTTACTCACCTACTCCTATTCCTCCTGCCATCATCTGTTGCTTTTGCATTTTGCATGCTTAGTGTGCATTATCTCATTTAGCTCTCACAACAGTGCTAGAAGGTAGGTATATAATCCCATTGTACAGATGAGGAGACAAGCTCAGGAAGGTCACATAATTTTGCTGAAGATCAGCAGAGCTAGTAGCTGGCACTAAA
The DNA here is from genome assembly GCF_040939455.1 of Microcebus murinus. Taxonomy (NCBI): domain Eukaryota; kingdom Metazoa; phylum Chordata; class Mammalia; order Primates; family Cheirogaleidae; genus Microcebus; species Microcebus murinus. The sequence continues at coordinate 33,109,233 of NC_134119.1, forward strand.
GCTTGTGGTGGGCTCCCATATCTGATTAGAGTTCTAGATGAAACAGCCCAAATTTTTTAAACTGACCTCAGAAGACATGATTCCTACTGCTTTTCACCTTCATCATTGGGTCATCATTGTGAAGCAGTGGTTTTGCTTTTAACACCACTTGCTTCTGTTGCAAGTGGAAATAAGATGTTCTACCAATGGCTAGTTTCATTCTAAGTTGAATAATTATTTGGGAATTGAAAAAATTAAGAAACTTCATTTTTTTGGTCTAGCCAAAAAATAGGATGAGATAGTAACTGAGCTACCTACCTTGATATTTTGAATTTCTCAAAGTAACCTGACTGAACTCAATTTATTTAAGTTGGGTTTTTTTTAAAAAAGCCTTTACATTTATAACTAAAGTAATTTAAATTTTAAAATACACAGACTTAATGATCAAAGTATTAATACTTTATATTTGAAGAAAAACACCCAATGGATGTGCTATTTGTTTTAAATAAATGCATTTGTTTGCAAAATGTTAATCATCCTATTCAAAAGTATTTTTTAAATATTTAGGATTAATCTGCTAAGATTAAGATGATTTATTTCTCAGTGATGTTAAAAAGTATTTCTTTGATTTCACTTTGGTAAATAAAATAACCAAATCATCACTAAGTTTTCTGAAGAAGGCATAATCTGAAAATAAAAGAATCAGAATAAATTATTGCTTAGAAACTAAGTACTATTTAAACATCTCCTTTTCTGAATTGTAAGGAGTTTTTTAAAATATCAAGTTTGTTTCCTGCAGATCATTTGGGGCAGAGAAAAAAAGTTTTTTAAACTACTCATCAAAAATAGATGAGTAGATGCCAGGGCCTAGAGGTGAGGGGAGGGTTTGACTTCTATGGGACAGTAGCAGGGAATTTTTTGGAGTGATGAGTGATGTTCAGTGTCTTGAGTGTAGTCATGGTTACACAAATCTATGTGGACCTTCAAACTCTCAGAACTGCGTACAGAGAACTCTATAAACATATATGGTGGTTTCATGGGGGAGTGTGTCTATATATATATATTTTTTTTTTCAAATGAATCAGACATTTAAGATGGGTGAATTTAATTGTGTATAAATTATACCTCAATAAATTTGATTTGTTTAAAAAAAAAAAAGTCAACCTGGACTGTCCTCTAGAGCCTGGAGGCTGCAGAGGGGACAGTTCCAGAAGCACTTTGGCTCCCCACAGGGCAATGCTGAAAAATAAGTATCAAGGAAATATTAAGGCTCTATCAAGACAGAAGGTCTTGATAGGAAAGAAGAAGTAAACTGAGATGTCCATGCTTGGACTGGATCTTGCTCAGCAGTTATCACTACATGATGCTCCACCCTAGCGTCTTCCTCGTACAATGGCAATAATACTTTCCTGTCCTCTTACCTCGAGGGTTTGTGGTAAAGAATAATATGATGAGCTCTTTAAAAAGGATGAAGCACTTTTCAAATTATTCATAAAAGCCTTATTTTTTAGACTGAAGATTTCTTTAGTACCTGCCACTAGTTGATTTTACTCCCAGACGGTGCTTGAGAGGTGGGTGGGGAGGATGGGTGACGAGCATGAGCCCAGCTTGTTCCAGCCTCCATTGCTGGCCATTGCCAAGTGCGTGGTGATCCCTATGTCTCATTCTTGTTCATTGAGCGCCCTGTGGGCCCTAACTCTGTGCCAGGCCCTGGGTGATGTGCTGTGTGGGACACATTGATAATTAGAACTCATTCCCTACATTTAGAGGGCGCAGATCGCTGTGATGCAAGCACAGCGTGAGAAACGCCATAAGGGAGGCTCAGACACAGTGCTCAGGAAACAGAGGTTGGAACGGTTCATTTCAGCTTGTCTTGTCACAGGAGGTGGCTTGTGAGCTGGCGGCATTCAGGGGCCTGGCAAATAAGCCACCTCCTTTCTAGGATGAGTCTCTTATTCTCTTCAGCACTATCACATAATTATTGAGCAATTAATTTGGTGTCAGGCACTATATGACAGTGAGTCAAAAAATTCAACCTGTGGTCGTCTTTGTTCTTCTGTCCGTTAAACATCTCATGGGTCCTTTACATGCATCAGACTCTGTGCCAAGAGTGTGGAATGCAGGAATAGAGGAGTCATTGCTCTGGAGTTGCTCTTTGTCTCTTGGGTGAGAATCCATAGTAAATGGCCTCTTACCTTACTGAGATTGAGGCCATGATCAAGGTAACCCTGGGTGTCGGGGGAGAACGCCTGTCCCACCCTTGGTCTGGGAAGACATCCTCAAGGAGGTAATGTCTGAGCTGAGCTTGAGTCATCAGTAAAAGTTTGCTAAGTGAAAAAGGAGAAGGCAGGAGGTGGGAGGGTATTAAAAGTACAGGGAAAAGTATGTTTGCATGTGTAGAGGCTCACACGAGGCAGGAGAGCATGTTTGGGCAGCTGCTCCATGTGGCTGGACAGGAGGGGCTGTAGAGAGAGTAGTACAGTTTACTGTGTAAGGAAGGGGAACAGGAAGGGGCTTTTGCTAATTTAGCCCAGCAGGCTCCCCACAACCTCTGGGGATGGACCCATGAGTGCACAGGGCCTCCAGAGCCAATGGTGTTTGAAAGAAGGCTTCTCTGCTGCCCGTACAAGGCCCCTCCCCCCTAGTTCAGCTGTGCTGCAGGGCAGGCTCCACTAGCTGTCTCCAGACAGACGGACTGCTGGCTTACCCACTGCCCTCTTGCCACCAATATCACACAAGCCCCTCTAATTAGTTATTGATCTGGCATTTTGTTGTGGCTGTGCTTCCCACTCCTATATTTAGTCAATTCCCAAGTTAATGAAGCCAAATTCTATACCTGCCCCCACTCCTGTCACTTCTGGCTCTGTTGCCACTCCAGCAGAATGGCCCCAAACAAACGTCACTGAAAACGAGCCACACTCCTGCTAACAGGAATATGGTGGAGGAGCGAGTGGGAGGAATATTGTCCCTGGAGTCGGCTGCAGAAGATGCCTTTTGCCTTTGTCAGGTCAGGTCTCTTGGAGTCCAGAATCCTCCCATGGTGGCCTGAGGGCCAGCCATGGCATGAGGATAATGCCAGTCAAAGAGCTTCTTTCATAGTCCAGTCGTGCTCCTGTGTCTCTGGGGTGCTCCTGCAGGTTAGCAGATGGGAGTCTGAGAAGAAAACAAGTCTTTCTGGGTAATTTTGATTCAGTCATTTAAGTCCTCTCAGATTCCATTTTCCTTAAAATAGGAACTGTATCTTCTCAGGGTGTTGTATCCAGTTGGATACTCTGTGAAACTTCTTTGAAACAGTAAAATATTCTCAACCAGCATGGGCAGCGTAATGAGACCATATCTCCACCAAAAAAAAAAAAAAAAAATTAGCTGGGTGGGTGTGGTGGCACATATCTGTAGTCCCAGCTACTCGAGAGGCTGAGGTGGGTGGGAGGATCACTTGAGCCAAGGAGTTCGAGGCTGGCTGCAGTGGGCTGTCATTGCCCACTGCACTCCCCAACCTAGGTGACTGAGTGAGACCCTGTCTCTTTAAAAAAGAAATGGTAGGCAGGGTAAAACAGTGTAAGAAGGAATGGGGTTTTGGATGTGGAGAAAATTGCTGTTCTGTTCCCCTAGCTCTTTTTGTAGTAGATGAAACAATTCATGAGAACATCAAAATAAGGTATTAATATCCGGAATATATAAAGAACTCCTACAACTCAATAACAAAAAACCTAATTAAAGATGGGCAAAGGACTTGAATAAATATTTCACCAAACAAGATATACAAATGACCAGTAAGCACATGAAAAGATGTCCAAGATCACTAATCATTAGAGAAATGCAAATCAAAACTACAGTGAGATACTACCTCCCACAAATCAGAACGGCTATCATTTAAAACACAATACACACACACACACACACACACAGAGGGAAAATAACAGGTGTTGGCCAAGATATGGAGAAATTAGGACCTTTATGCGTTGCTGGTGGGAATATAAAATGCTACAACGTCTGTGGAACAGTGTGGCAGTTCATCACAATTTAAACAGAGTTACCATATGATCCACCAGTTCCACTTTGGGATCTATACCCAAAAGTACTGAAGACAGAGACCCTAAGAGATATGTATACACTTATATTCATAATAGCATTATTTACAATAGCCAAAAGGCAGAGACAACTCAGATGGCCAGTGACAGATAAATGGACAAACAAAATGTGCTATATACATACAACAGAATATTATTCAGCCTTAAAAAGGAAGGGAATTCTGGCTCATGCTAAACATGGATGAATCTTGAAGACATTATGCTAAGGGAAATAAGCCAGTCACAAAAGAACAAATGCTAAATGATTCTTCTTATAAGAGGTAGTCAAATTCATAGAGACAGTAGAATGTTGGTCGCCGGGAGCTGGTGGGAGAAGAGACTGGGAAGTTACTGTATAATAAGAACAGAGTGTCAGCTGGGAAAGACGAGGCAGTTCTGGAGATAGATATTGGTGATGTTTATACAACAATGTGAATGTACTTAATGCTGCTCAACACACTTAAAAACATTTAAAATGGTAAATATGTATATTTTACAACAATTTTAAAAATGAAAATGTAATAAAATGGTTTAAATGGTAGATTTTATGTTATGTACAGGTGCTTCTCAACTTACGGCATTACATCTCGATAAACTGTCATACCCTATGTCAAAAATACATTTAATACACCTAATCTACCGAACATTGCAGCTTAGCCTTGCTTACCTTAAACATGCTCAGAACAAGAACACTTAACACTAGCCCACAGTTGGGCAAAATCATCTAACACAAAGCCTACTTTATAATAAAGTGTTGAGTATCTCATGTAATTTATTGAATTCTGTACTAAAAGTGAAAAACAGAATGGTTGTATGGGTACTGCAAGTACGATTTCTACTGGATGCATATCGCTTTGTGCCATTGTAAGTTGGAGACTGTATATTTTACCACAGTTAAAAAAAAAATCAAAGACAGCTTTTAAGGGGATAGAAGCCTCAAACTGGCAGCCTGTGGCCCATTTAGAAGAGTAATTCAGTCTTGTTGGCCTAGGGCCTGGGACTTTATGGGACCCAGGGGCTTATAAGCCCTCCAAGCCTTTCTCAGTACCAGCTGGTGGCTACTACCTCTTCCTCTGACTTACTGCCCAGGTGCCTTCCTCCCAGCGGGACATCTCTGCCCAGGATAGTAATTTTCCATCCTGGTCCTGCCCCAGCATCTCAGCTGGGTTTGGACCTTCTTTCTTGGTTTGGGGGGGAACACAGCAGGTGTCCTGGGCCTGTGCCAGCACAGCTGATCCACTCGCCCCATGAGGAAATTTCCAGCACTTTCTCGGCCCCTCTGTATTCTCAGGAGTGACTGACCCTCTGTTCTCTGTAGGTTTTCTTTTCCTCCGCCTGCAGCATTGCTGTGGATGCCACCCTGAGGAAGAAAGCTGAAAAGTTCCAAGCTCACCTAACCAAGAAGTTCCGGTGGGACTTCGCTGCGGAACCTGAGGACTGTGCCCCGGTGGTGGTGGAGCTCCCTGAGGGCATCGAGACTGGCTAACTCTGGGAGTGCTGTCAGCCCTGAGGGGCCTTGTCCCACCTGCTGTAGTACTGGCCTCTCCATTTCCTCCTTATCCCAGGACCTGCCAGGGCTGCAGTCTCACCAGTTTCTGCAAAAATGGAGCTGAGATTCCCTCCACCAATAAATAAGTTCCTTCATTGCCAAAGAGGCTATACACATCCTGAAGGCACATTTGTGGGTTCCCTATCCGCCTGGCCTTGGTGCTGACTGAATTGCAGATGGGCTCTTAGAGAAGGAACAGCAACCTACTTCCTTCTGAATGAGAAGAAATTGAATCAAAAGTCCAAGAGAACTGATTGCTTATTCCATAGGATGGTTAGAAAACAAGAAACCCTGCACTGCCCAGGGGGTCTGAGATGTGAGTTGGTGACTTGTTTGAAGTTAAATGGAGGGTAATGAGGAAATTAGCCAGAATTTCTGCCAGCCCCTCTTTAGTAGGGGTTCAGCACAGAAAACTTGGGCCTGTGTCCTCTCCAGGGCCCCACTTTGGGAAGAGGATAATAAGGCAGACAGTTGGATTGAATCTGGCACATGGTCAGCTTTAGCTTTTGCCATCTAAATTCCATTCTGTCCAGAGACCCCAGTGCGTAATCTCTCGAGATTGGTGTGACCCCTAGCCTCAGGGCCCTTGCTGGTGCTGTCGCCACCTACTATTTCATTCTGAGGCCTCAGGCCCAGAAGTGGAACCTGGCAACCCTCCCATATGTACCCGTCCTCACCAGAGGCACTGTGACTGTTTCTGATGACCTGGAGAGTCAACAACAGAAGAGAGTCTTGTCCTGAGCAGGCTTCTTAGGCCCTGTTGGAGTTTTGTGCCTTTTCTTTCAAACACTGGAGATGACCTGTTAAGTCTAAATCTTCCCAGCCTGCTATGAAGCTGTCAGTCATCAGAGTAATGGCGCTTCTGTTTTCCTGAGAGTCCTGAGGGCACGCCCATCATGCTCTGTGGGCAGAGCTCTGTCTCTAGGCAGGCACACAGGCCCTGCCACCCCGACCTTGAACTGTTGTACTATGATCAGAGCCCCTGCGCTAGCCTTTTTCAAGGCTGGGGCTCACACCAGGTTTTTGAATGAGAATCCCCGCTGGTTAAGACTTGGTTCCACTTATTTCCTTGGAGATGTTTTTCCAAGAGCATAATGTATTAATACATTAAAGTCTTTGAGTTGAGGCTAAATCCCCTTGTGTGAGTCTCTTGCAGTTAATCTGCCAAGCCACTGTCTATAGACCCACCTCTCCCTACAGAGTGCCCAGTAGATCTTGCCCAACCTCTGCAGTCTCCAGAGGAGGCAAGCAGCCAGCTTGGCCTGTATCTTACTAATAATCTGAAATCTCACCTTGTGTGAATTTGTTCCTCTCTTCCTTCCAAAGCCCACTCATCAAAACTACCTGGGAAGCTTGTTAAAACTGCAGATTCCAAAGAAATGAAGTCCTGATATATGTTACAACATGGATGAGCATTGAAAACATCGTGCTAAGTGAAGGAAACCAGACACAAAAACCACCTATTGTACGATTACATTCATGTGACATGTCCACTACAGGCAAATCCACAGAGTGGGAAAGTAGATCAGTGGTTGCCAGAGGATGAGAGTATGGAATGGGGAGTGACTGCTAGTGGTCCAGGGTTTCTCTTTGGGCTGACAAAAATGTTCTGGAATTAGATGGTGGTGATGGCTGTACAACCTTATGAATAGAATATATTAATACTAAAAACCACTGAAATTATATACTTAAAAGTGGTGAGTTTCATATGTAAATTATATCTCAATAATTTCTAAAAATGCAGATTCCTAGGTACCACCCTGCAGGGATTCTGAGGCATCATCAATCCAGATGGGGCCTGGGATCTGAGGCATACTCGGTTTTGAGTAACGTTACCTGGAAGTAACTATTTCAATTAGTACCTTGTGCTCCATTGGGACAGGATTTGTCTGCCCTGGTGTTGTCAGGGCAGCACCTGGAAGTTGGATCGTGTAACCTTGTTCACTAAGCTTGTCAGTGTCCCTGTCTAGACCCATGCACACCGCAGACACACACACATTACTAAGTGCTCTGTTCTTTCGCGTAATCCTCACAACAATATATGGTAAGTACTATAATTATCCCAATTTTATTACCAGTAAAATGGGCACAGAGAGCTTAAATTATTTTGCCAGGGTCACACAGCTAGTGAGTATTGAGGACGAGGGCCTAGCCCATGCCTGTTGGTGTCCAGCACCCGCTGTGTTCTGTGTGCATGGCTCGGATTTGCTCCTTCTCTGCCCTTGTGTATCCAGGGCAGCTGTCCCCTCCACTCTGCTCCCCAGGCCTAGTTGGGCCTGCTGACAGCCAGCTGTGTGACCCTGAGCTAGCTGCTTCCGTTCTCTGAGCCTCAGCTCCTTGCTGAAAGAGAGCTGGCTTGGATTTGGGGTTTCTGATACAGATTCTGCAGGCTCCCACAGGTATTTAGAAGTTAACTCTTGTGTTTCAGATTTCTTTAAAAGGGAAATCATACATTTATACTGGATAATATGGCCAGGCTGACAAGAAAAACTCCCAGTATATCTCTGTTGTTTGGGGCTGCAGTGACATCAACTTTAGGTCTTCTGCCTGTCCCAGCTGGTGGTCCTCTGTGTGTCTTTGATGAATAAAAAATGTAAAAACAGATTAATTATTACTTAATACTTGCAGTATTTTTGGAAGGCAGAGGCCTTCAAAACTGAGAGCCAGTGGCATGGCTGATCTCTATGTTCCCTTCCAGTTCTAACACGTCCAAAAGCTGTAGGCAGGGCCTGGCCTGATTTTAAAATCCCCTCAAATGCAGGCCTCCTGGGGGCTGGCTCTTATTTTCAAGGCTGGTTCATCCTATTAACAGAATCAGCAGAGGTTTGTCATGGGGATGCCTTCCGCTGTCCCCATGACAAACCTCCACTGTCCCCATGACAAACTCTTGCTGCTCTCAGCCTCATTCCATCGAATTTCTCACCGCTTGAGCAGTGGAGGAGTTCCCCTGCTGTTGATTGCTTCTTAGCATCGGTAATCATTTCCCTGCCGTCACCCCCTTGTAAATATTATTTAATATTCCCAGGGCACTGTGACATGCTGGTCTCTCTGGCTAATCAGACTGTGGCTTGGCCGAGATGCCAGCCCCTGCTGGAATGGGGGCTGGAAATGCAGAGGGAAGGCTGCGGTCAAAGCCAACCCTGAGTCACATGCAGAACTGCATGGGGGTCAAAGCCAACCCTGAGTCACATGCAGAACTGCATGGGGACGCTCACCTGAGCTACCCAGTAATCCCGGGAGCCTGGGTGGCCCTGCGATTCTGCAGAAGCTGCTTTTCCCTTCGGGCCCCTGCTGACCACAGACAGCACTTCCTCACCTCAGATTCACTGTATTGGCCCAGGCAGGCTTTGTTTCCGTTAGACCCTTCTGGACCCTTCTATCTTCAGAGCATCCAAGTTCTCCATTGCTGTCTCATTCTCCCCCAACCCTGAGCTCCTGCTATGGACTGGCCTCCCTGCTGAGCTGTGGGGTAAGCGCTGGGAACAATGGCAGCTGCTCACTGCTGGGATGGGGGTGGGGGCACATAGTCTTCAATCTGGCATTCAGCCCCTCCCCTGCCTGCCAGGCCTGGGTCCTGGATCTAGTGCTCACCTGTGTAGACTCAATTTGGTTTCTCTGGAATACAGGCGTCCTGAGGGTGTCAGGCTGTCTCTTAAACTGCTTGGAGGGAGGAAGGCAGAAGTAAGGGCTTCTCAGTGGAGCTGTCCTATGTCTGATGGCCTGCTGAAAGAAACTGAATGGGTCCCTCCTCCTTGGATGTTTGTCTTGCTTCTTCCCTCCCTAAATTTCTCCATTTCTCCTCTGTCCACCTCCCAAAGTTTTCACCTGGCTCAGGTCTGGACTCGCACTTCTAAGTGGGTGCCAACAGGTAGAGTTACACCTTGAGAGTGAGCGCAAGTGAGGAGCAACTGGAGAAAAGCACAGGGGCATGGCAAAGGAGCAGAGCGATGGGAGGGCTGTCCTGAAGGAGGGGGTCTCTGTGTACTTGAGAGTGCAGAGAGAGGACCCAGCGAGAAGTCGCAGGGGGGCAGAAGTCAGCCCATGCCTGCTGCGTTCAGGTACCACACCCCTGGGGGTGAGGTGATCAAGGCTGAGAACAGTAAGAGAGGAAACCAGAGAGGTTACAGAGGAACCAGGTTATCCAGGGCTTAGGGGGGGGTGGCTGTATGAACTTTGCATGTTACTCAGTGAAATGGGGACCCATTCGAGGGATTTAAGCTGAAGAGTGGCATATAATCTGACTTTTGTTTTAACAGGATCACTAGCTGCTGTGTTGGATGTAGACTACGGGGGTGGGGGGTGGACACAGGAACTAGGGCAGCAATCCAGGTGATAGGTGATGGTGACTCGGATTCCAGTGGTATCAGGGGTGCCCACTGCACCGTGTTCATGGTTCAGATGAGGGGTGGGCTGGATGTCTTTGAAGGGCCCTTCTAGCCTGATCGCCCTACCTCTCTGAGGTCACAGAATCTGAGCAGAATACTGACTCGTTGGACTCGCTACCCTCAAGAGGAGCCCCCTCTCCAGTGTCTCGTGGGATCTGTCAACCCTTCCTATTCTCAGGCGTCCACAGTTCATTTAGGGAAGTGGGGCAATGCCGAGGGGCTGGGAGACTGTTACAGGCTGCAGGGTGAAGGGGTAGCAGTGCAGGACTCTAGGTGGCTCTGCTGAGAAGCAGGGGGTGTGTCAAGCCCCCTGGACAGTGGTCACACTGTCAGCACACCACCACGTGGTGCTCTTGCTGCTGATGGACATGAGGCAGCCCACTTGATGTCCAGGCATGCACACAACTGACAGGGAGTCTGGGCGTGTGGAGCCTTGGTTGGTACCAGCAGTTCCTGGTCAGGAACCGTTCACACACCCACTGCCCCCATGGGATCTGCATGGACTTAGAGGTGACTAGTCTGAGCTAGCATGTGTGGGGCCTCCCTCCTCACTGCAGGGCACCGCGTCAGGCCCTTCTCTTGCCTTGTTGGGTCTGGAGCACCAGCTCTCTGAGGAAGGTCTTGTCAAGGCTCAGAAGGGTGAACGGTCTTTCCCCAAAGCACAGGCCAGGAAGTCCCAGAGCTGGAATTTGAGCCCCAGCCTGTGTGAGTCCAGCCTGCTCTCGCTCTGTGCAGCACGCCTTAATAAGGACAGTTACATAAGCCATGATAATTACCAGTGCATCCACGGCTGCAGCCTGACAACTGGCAGTGTCAGTCACTTAGAAGGACTCGGGCAGGCCCCACTGGCCCCTTGGGTTGTGACAGCTTGCTAATGTTTCGACCCAGACGCTTTGTGTTTGTACCTGGCCTGTGAGGATGCTGGACCAACCGGCTCGGGGTGAGGTGGCACCTGGGTGTGGGGCTGCTTCCAGATGAGGAGGAAGGGGAGGAGCCTCTGGTGCAGAAAGAGGCCACCTCTGCCCTCCTTGTGGGCCACTGGGGTCACCGAGCATCTGCTCAGTCTGGAATGCTCCCGAGCCCTGTCCTGCCAGAGTGGTTGCCGAGTTTCACAGAACGCATTTGCTGCAGAGAAAGCTGCTGCTAACTGTGAGGCTTCTGAGGGGCTATTTAATGACCGGCCATCCTCTGGGCAGGCCTTTGTCTCAGCCACATGCCCTGTGGGCAGGCCATCCTCTGGGCAGGCCTTTGTCTCAGCCATGTGCCCTGTGGACCAATAAGTGACACAGCTTTATTCCAAGTACAGCGCAGCAGGCCGAAAGTAGGGAATGGGATGGGGGCGTTGGAGGAGGTCTCTGTGGTTCATTTGCATGCAGAAGGCTGTACTGTTGTTCACTTCCCTTTTGGGAATTGTCTGTTCATGTCCTTTGTCCATTTTTCTGGTGGGGTCCTCATTTGTTCTTTGAAAATATGCATTTATTTTATCACAGATACCTTAATATCACAAATTCTTCCCCCAGATTGTCGTTTGCCTTTTAATGTTCCGATTTTGCAATGTATGCTTTATTTTTGTGTGTGTCACATATGTCAAGCTTTTGCTTTTTGATTTTTTTCCCATTGCTTTAATGCCAAAAAGTCCATTCCCATCGCAAGATGAAATATATATCAACCTATATTTTGTTCTAGTTTTTCCCAGTGTTACTCTTTTTTATTTTGTATCTCGACACAGTCAAAATCATGTTTTCTCAGCCCCATCGCTGCCCTCCTGCCTCACACCTGTTCTAGATGATTCCTCTCTACACTGTTAAGTCCTAACATGCTGCCTCACACCTCTGTCCTCGTCCTTCCCTTAGTCAGCACGGGATTCTCAGAAGCCTTCCTGACCCCCTCATGGCATTGACAGCCAAAACCACACGCACAGCTGGCCCTTGTTGTCACAGGCTGGTGGTGTGGAGTGTTTTCCTTGTTGCTTCTCAAGGGCTAGAATCATTTGCTCATGATCCTGCACCCCCATGCGTGGAGCATAATGTACACAAATACTTTACTGATTGGAAGGATCCCCCCTCCTCTCTGTCCCTGCACCAAAGGCCCCTAGAATGGCCAGTGGTTGCTGTCACTTTACACTGCGCAGTCCATTTCTGTTCACTTCTCTTGTGATGCCAGGCCTCCTTTGCTTTGAGGAAGACATTTTCTGGTCCATGCCATCCTTGGTGGGAGGGCCAATCATAGTACTTCACCCCATCCTCCCACCCACATGGATTCCAGTTAGGCCAACTGGCATCTTCCCTGGGATGCTTCTAGAAGGCACAAATAGACCCCACTTGCTTTCAGAATTATGGCATTAGAGGGCTCTAAGTTGGACCTAATAGGGCTCATCATACCCCTCACAGAAAGTCCTTGTAACCAAGATGAGGATGAGGTCAACATAGAAGGAAGCTGGGTTGAGAGCTGAGAGCAAGAGAGAGTCAACAAAAATCACTAGCACACCTGGATCCAGCCCTGCCTTCAGCCCACAATCCACAGGCTTCCTCCTACATGAACCAATACAGTACCTTTTAATTTAAACCCATTTGTGACAGGTTTCTCCCACTGCAGACAAAAGAATCCTAACTAATTCACTCCTACATTGTGAGGCTCTGGCCTTCATTGCCTGCCTATCTGCAAAATTCCTAAGATGTCAGAGTTGAAAGATACCTTAGGACCACAATCTTATCCTGCAGTTGGTGACACCAAAATCCCAGAAAGGAAAAGAACTGGTCCAAGGTCACATAGTGAGCTGTTTCCTGGCCAAAGGGAAAAAGAGCTTAAACTCACTGGCCAGCAGCCTGGACAGAGCTGTGGGCCCGTGCGATGGCATTGGAGTGCTTAGTAGCTATTGATCTGTTGGTTTTGGATGCATTACCCAGACAGGATTGCCACCATCACCTGAGAGTGTGTGCAGCCAGCAGAGAGCTGGGCCAGAGCAGGGGTGAGAGCAGGGAGGGCACTGAGAGCTGCTGTTGCAGCTGCTCCTGCCTTGGCAGCTTCTTTCGGGAGAGGATGGTAGTGGAGACCATGGGTGGCGTCACTGAGCACTCACTACCTGCCGTGCAGCGGACTAAGCTGTAACAGTAGCTTTTACATAGGTGCATCCTCGGAAGCCTCGCAGCATCCATAGGAAGTAGGGACTAGGAGAATGCCCCTCTTACCAGAGAGGAAACAGACCCCGAGAAGTTATGGAACTTTCCAGTGGTCACGCTGTGACTGAGCCACACACTTGGACTAACCCAGGTCAGCCTGACTCCAGAGCCTGAGGCCCAAGCCCTTGCAGCAGGGAGGGCAAAATCAGTAGCCAGCGAGGCCAGACAGGCCCCTCGGGTGCGTGGAGGGACCCTCGAGGACTGGGAGGGAGTGTGCCTCTGCTCCCCGCTCAGCCGGGGCGGCCGACTCACCGCACACTCGTCAGATCTTCCAGTTTTTCAAGAGAAGCCGGAAATCTGGATTTTTATGTGAAATGTCTCTATTTTTAAATGTTGGCAACAAATTTCGATTAAAAAAAAAAAACATTGTGCAAGCCAACTAAAACCACATTTGCAAGCCAGTGGATTGCAACTTTTCTATTTTACTATACTCTTTCTATAGCTGGAGGAAGATGTTCTAACCCATGGGACCCTCTGTCCACCCCTGGCAGGGGAACTGACCTACCTGGATGTGGGCAGGATCCCAACTGCGCCCTGCCCCACACTCATTCGTTCCTGAGTGGGCCTCAGAGGCCGGCCCGCACCAGAAGCGGGTCAGGGTGGGGTGCAGGGGAAGCCTTATCATCCAGTGTTACAGGCTGGAAGTCCAGACCAAGTAAGGCAGTGTAAATAGCTCGGTGTCCCACAGTGACCCATTGAAAGAGCTGCTGGGACTAGATCCTAGGTCTTTCTGAGCCATAGTTGTGGCCCTCTGGGCACATATTACCTGTGGATGGCCATTGGCAAGGTAGAGGAGACACCTGGATTCTAGGATGTGGCACATCCCAGCCTTGGCCATAATAATAATATTAAGGCAGTCACTGAACCTCTCGGAGACTCAGTGTCTTCATCTGTAAAATGGGGTAGCAGCCGGCTCTCAGGATGAGAGTGAAGAATGAGTGATGTAGAGAATATGAAATGCCTGGTGCGGTAGCCCAGTGCTTGTTTTCATTTCTTCCCAATCTGTCAGGGACTCAGCTGAGGGCCAGGAGGGCAGGGGGAGGTGCCTCATCCAAGTGTCACTTGGAGTGCAGTGCCTGTGCCTCCACTGCACAGGCACTGCACTCTTACTTACTTACTTACTTACTTACTTACTCTTAAGACGCTATTCTTACTCAGTCCGCACTGAACACAGGCCTGGCCATCTGTCAGAACAGATGAGAGGGGAATGGGATGGGGACCTGGCTGGTGGCAGGGCGGTGTGACTGTGAAACAGGGCTCCAGAACCAGCCAGCGCAGGTGGTGGTCCCTGGGGGCAGCGCCCGGGTACTGCTCAGAAAGAGGCTCCACGTGCTTCCCGCCTCCCATGGGGCCAGGTGGGACGTGGAGAGGCACTCCAGGAGGCTGGCAGCTCCCGGGCTCACAGGATGCCTGTGCTGGGAGGACTCTCATCATTCCCTGACCTGGCAGGGTATGTCCAGTCTCCTGTCCCTGCACCTGAGAGAAGACCCATTTATCTTTCCTGATCCAGGTCCAGTGCCCTTGTCTTAGAGTAGCAGGGGGAGACAGGCCCAGAGAGGGCCATGGCTGTATCTAAGGTGACCCAGCACATTTGTGCTAGGGCTGGAGTCCATGCTATCCTGTGTTCAGGCCAGGGCTGCTGTCACCACCCCCTCCAGCCTGGAGTATGGACTTGTGGGGACAAGGCTGTTCAGCGGGCAGGGAGCCCTACATGCACCTTCATTCTAACCTGCCCCGCGCTCCAGAGACACATGCAGGGCCCGAAAACCTTGCATGTGTTCCCCATCCAGAAGCGGCAGCTCTGCAAGCATGTCAGGAGTCTTGACCCTGCCGTAACCCCTTGGGCAAGTCCTTAAGCATCTCTCGGGCTCAGTTTCTCCTCTGTAAAGCAGAGGCATTGGCCCCTATAAAAGCACAGCGCTCAGTCCCTGAGGCATAGGTGGTGGCACTCCACTCGCGTCCAAAAGCAGGAGATTGAACCAAAGATACCTGCAGCCCCTGTGGCACATCTAGTGCTCAGTCTGGCTCCCCCACTTGCCTGGGCCTCTGGAGCAGAGGTTGGGGCTGAGAAGGTGGGGGCCTTCATCTTGGGGTCACCAGCTCTCAGCCCTGGGCCTGGCACAGAGGACAGTGAGTGAATGACTGCATGGATGGATGAATAATGTCCTAAGTTCTCATCAAGCCCCTCTGTGTGCCCAGCTCTTGGTGCACGTCACCTTTAATCCCAGTGGCAGTCCTGTGCTCTGGAGGAAGCCAACTCCTGCTGCCTTCTGTTCATTGTGGACACATGCCCTTCTCTCCAGGCAGTGGCTCCTGACTCTGCTTGGAACGGCCCCCGAGACCCTGCCCCAGGCCCAGCCAGGGCAGCCAAGTTTCCCGGGGAGCCTCAAGCATTAGCTGCCCCACCCAGCATCTTTGGCCTGGCAGGACTTGGGGACTCTCATCCACCAGCAGGATGGTTCTACCTCAGCCTCCCTGTGTGTGTTCAGCTCGGCATGTCTTTGAGGGTCTTCAATGCTGGCCTCAGAAATCGCCTTTCGGCCTGAAGGTCTCTGCAAGAGTTTGTACTGAAGCCTCATCTCAGCAGGAATGACCAAGGCTGAGCTTGGGGCCCCAGAGGGCAGGGCTGAGACCAGTGGGGTGAAGCCAGGAAGGCAGATCTAAAACGTTAGTGCCAGGTAGAACTTACAGTCAAAACTACCTAGAATGAAGTGGGCTCCTTGGAAACAGCGAGTTTTCTGTTCTCAGAGGTAGGCAGGTAAAACCGGGAGGCCAATGGGGCTAACACAGACATCCACACAGAGTAGCTTCACTAAGTGACTGTGAAGTTCCCTTCCAGTTCTCAGACTACAAATCTCCTTTCTAGGACTTTCTGCCCAAGCCACCTGCTAGGACAGATACAGGCATTAGCAGGCCTGATTCAGGGCAGAGGAGAGGAGAGTCCCAAGTTCGCAAGTTACTTGAGAACACACAGCGGGCCTCAGGATCAGGGACTTTGAACTCAGCTGCCTTTTTGCATGGGCTTCACCAGTCCTCCAGGGATCAAGGCCAGGGCTGATGCGGGACCTTGATCTGGCCCAAGAGGTTCCCACAGTGGTCCTGGGTGGTGGGTCTAGCACCAGGTGGGTATGGGAGCCAGGGAAAGAGACAGGTGTGGGAGCTGGGGGTGCAGGTGCAACTTTGCAAACTGTGGGGACACCCACAGGGGCAGGCAGATTTTCAGAGGCCCACAGCCATGGAACTCTGAAGGCCTGGACCCCCAGCCTCCACCTCGGGGGAGGGCAGGAGGGGCACGCAGTGGAGCCCTCCCCCACCTGCTTCCCTCTCACGGGCTGCGCGGCGCTCACGCTCAGTCTGCTCTCGCACGCGCCAGGAGAGGCACGGCAGCACACACAGCAGACACAGCCGGCACCCACATCCAAACCGCGCGCACACGAGACGCGCACGCGTCATGCAGAGACACCCCCTCACACACACACCCCTGTGTGCGCACAGGCATGCACATGGGCCCCACCGCTTGTGAAACAGCCCCACCCCCTGCCCAGCCAGGCTTGCTGGGGAAGGTGGGCAGGGTTGGGGGGTGTGCTGGGGCAGCTCCTGTTCTGGAAGCATTTCCCACCTCTCCCTGTGGCTGGCCCTGCCCGAGTTTCAGCTCTGCCAGCCTCTAGCTCTGTGACCTTGGCAAGTCGCTGAGCCTCAGCTTCCTCATCTGGAAAGTGGGCATAAACATATTATAATAACCAATCTCTTGCGTAGCCCCCAGGCCCAGCACACGGTAGGTGTTCAGTAAGTGGAGACAGTTGCTGTTGTCTCGGGCCAGGGGCTTAGTTGACAGGTGGCTACTCACTCATTGCAGCCTAGAATGTGGTGAGTGCACCATATTCATGGGCTGTCATTTTCGTGTCTATTTCAGGGGGCTATCTGGGGTCTGGACCTCACTTGGGGGAACCCAGGATGTGGGCTTCTGTGTCCAGACTGGTGAGGACAGCGCCAAGCCCCTGGTGAAGGCAGGGCTCAGCCAGATAGTCTTTGATATTAAACAGTGAGCAGCCACTTGGCTAGAGCCTGGACTAGGATCTTGGCAATTTAATACCATTGCATTATTGAGCCCCAACTGCAAATGCCAGAGGCTCTTGCAATCGTATTTTAGACTCGCAAAGATCTCAAAGCACAAATCCCAGAATCTTGGAGTTGTAAAGAGGCCTTGGAGACATCTGCTCCAGCTGCCTCACTCTGAGACAGAATCCCAGGAGCCTGAAGCCTCAAAGTGGGACAAGAGCTTTGAGTTCATTCCAGTCCAGTTCAACAGAGGAGGAAACTGAGGCCCAGAGAGGGTGAGTGACTGGTGCAAGGCTGCACAGCCCCAAGGCAGCATTGAGACCAAACCCCAGCCCTGGCTTCACCACAGGCTTAGACTCGGCCCCTCTGTGCAGGCCTGGAGGAAGGAGGGGAGGCAGAGGAGGAAACATGTGGACCAAAGCAAGGATTTTTCTGGAGGACTGTTTTCAAAAAAATCAAACCAAAAAGAAAAATGGGAGAAGGACGCTGGCTTCCCTTATTTTCTGCCTGTCTTCCTCTGGGCACTCGCTCTCCACAGCTCTCAGCCGCTCCAGCTCTGCTCACAAGCTGCTTCCAGCCGCCCACAGGCTTCCTAAAACGGTCTCTGCAAGCTAATTCCAGAGGGTGAATGGCAGAGAGCACGCCTGCGGGGAGGGGGCTCCTTAGCTGGCGCAGGCGCAGGTCTCCACGTCAGCGTGGGGCCGGCTGCCCCCCAGTCCCAGCCCCGCCCCTGGTGCTTCAGTGGCCCCCCCAGCCTGCAGGGGAGTACGGGGGCTAGCTCCCACCTCTCGCTGCCTGACCTCTCGGAATAGGTTATTTTTCTTCTTAAACAATTAAATTTAAAAATTATGTAATAATACATATTTATTGTAAAATAATCAGGAAGATATAAGGAAGGAAATTAAGATCACCTGTAATCAACTCCGCTAAATGAAGCAACCATTGACATCTAAACATATATCCTTCCAGACTTTGGACCAAACACATGTTATAGAGAGAGGGGCTGACTTAGTACATAATGTTCCAAAACCTGGTGTTTTCTTCTAACCACATATTCACAAACATCTTTCCTAGTCAACAGTTGCGCTTGTACGGGACTTTTTAGTGGCTGCACAGCTTCCTGCATATGACTACTCCATACTTTATTCCATCAGTCCCGAAGGCTACAAATTTTAGTTCGTGTCCATTTTTCCCCTCTGAGAAAATATGCGTCGTTTATTTTCGTAGTTACATCTTTGTGATCATCTTAATTATTTTTCGAGGACAACTTCCTGGAATTGGAATTACTGGTCAAAGGGTATATTTTTTAAAAAAAAGATAAAATGTAAAATTATAATTCTATTTTTTCTTTCTTTAATGAACGTGTAATAATTATATATGAAGCAAAATTAGGCCAGGTGCAATGGCTCATGCCTATAATTCCAACACTTTGGGAGGCTGACGCAGGAAAGTTGCTGGAGGCCAGGCGTTCAAGACCAGCCTGGGAGACATAGCAAAATCCTGTCTATATAAAAATAAAAACAAAAAATTAGCCGAGCATGGTGGCACGTGCCTGTAGTCCCAGCAACTCGGGAGGCTGAGGCAGAAGGATTGCTTGAGCCCAGGAGTTTGAGGTTTCTGTGAGCTAGGCTGATGCCACGGCACTCACTCTAGCCTAGGCAAGAAAGCGAGACTCTGTCTCAAAAAAAAAAAAAAAAAGACAGATAAGGAAAAATAAGGGAAAAAGTCCCATAAGTTTCCCCCAATCCTACTACCAAGACACTGTTAAGAATTTTCCTGTAAGATATCAGGCTTTTCCATACATTCATGTGTGTGTGTGTGTGTGTGTATACACATATAATGGGATTATAGTATACATGCTGTTTAGTAAATCTTTGACCATTTGTTCATGTCAATAATCCACATCCACAGCATCACTTTTATTGGTCACATAATATTTCATTATATATTTACACCTTGGTATATAACCACCCTCCCATTCTTGAGGACTAGATCTCTGATTTCGTGCCAGTATAAATAGCTCTGTGATGAACATGCTCGGAGAAGCATCTTTGCTTGTTGTCCACATCTGCTCTTAGGCTCTACAGCAGTGGAATCACTGGTCAAGGGGTTCCTGTCATTGACATTGCATCATGTCTGACTGTAAGTCTAAGCACCAAGCTGCCATGGAGGCTCCACCACGCTCCACTGATGTCTACAGAGGAGGACCCGCGTCTGTAAGACTAGGTGGCAGCTTGTGCTGGTCTCCAGGCTAATTGTTTAGAGAAAGGCCTTGGCCTTGAATAGCGCCTTTGCCCAGGAAGGCTCATCTGTGCTTCTGGCTCCTCTCAGGAAGCTGGGCTCAAAACTCAGCATCCAGAAGCCATGAACACACAGCCAGCTGCTGTTGGCTCTCCCCAGCCCACTGCCTGAATACCCTGGACACACCATGCGCCTTCCTCGTGCCTCCAAATCCCCACTCACCTGAGACCACAGGCAGCTGGAGAATGAATGTGACATGTAACCAACGTCTTCATTGTTCTGAGGGGGGGAAAGGTGTAGCCCGGGCATTGCCAGGGCAGCCGGGCTCCTAGACGGCAGGGGAGGTGTGAGCCCCGGCTGCTGCGGGGCTGGGAGGCACATGCAGGGCTGAGCTCCAGGGCTAGCAAGGGTCTGTCTGGGGAGGACAGGGTGGGGTGGCCAGCTAACTCAACCGAGGGGCCCAGAGTGGGAAGGGCCAGAAAAGCAATGGGAAGAGGAAGCCCAGAGCAGGGAAGGGGGGGCCTGTGGAGCGTCCTAGGGTGCTGGTGGCTGGGTCTGCCCCAAGACTCCCCATCCTTCGTCTCCCTGCTCTGCTGTCTGGGATCTCACTCCGTTCCGACTTGGGAGAAGAAAGATCCATCTGGGGAAAAGGCAAACTTAGACCTAATGTGAGAGGGAGGGGGAGGGGGAGAGAGAGGGAGAGAGGAAGAAGACAGGCTCGTACCCTAGAGAGGTGGCCATGCCATCCAGCCCTGGTGGCTGATGGACACAGGTGTCTAAGCGAAGACCTTCCCAGGGCTCAGCTCAGAAGTGTCTGCGACAGACCTCCGAGCTCGGGGAGCAGGTTTTCAGGCAGCTCCAGATCATCCCTCCGCAGTACACAGCCCTTTGCGGTTTGCCCAGAGCCCTCACGTTCCTAATGTCAAGGACAACCCCAGCTCTAAAACGTGTGTCTGACAGCGAGGAGGCCAAGCAGGTCAGGACAGCCGCTGGAGATGCGGATCCTGCGTTAGGCTCAGGCATTTCTGATTCTCTTAACTCTTGCTCCTCGTTGAATCCCTACGTGTATTGATCCCCGCTGGAGCATGCTTGAGCCAGTCTGCGTCAGAGCCGCTGGGCGAGAGCTCATGCAGCGCGCTCACGCCATGGGCAGCTGGCCAGGAGACACCTCCTGGAGCGGAGTTACTCTTGCCCTGCTCAACTAGGTCCCTTTTTGTCACTTGACTCAGGTGCAATACACCTCTTAGTGGCCTCTGCTCTCTTTCTTTGCCCCACTCTGCTCTGGGGCTGTTGGGGATGGAGTCTTGGGCGGGCCATGGCATGCTTCCCTCCCGGACACCCACCTGAGTCCAAGTACGATGGGGGGAGGCAAGGAGAGCAGTGACCTGTGAGCCTGGAGGCCACTCCCTTTCCCCCAGGGGGACAGCTTCCGGGAGACTGAGGTCATAGGGGCTTGGGAAAAGAACAGAAGCACACCCTTGGCCCCTTCCGGTGAGAGGGTGGACAGCAGGGCTCTTGCTTGAATGGTCTAACATTGAAACTATTAACAGCTGACATTTAAGATAAGAGTGCTCAATACGTGCCTGGCACTGTCATAAGTGCTTAAGTGGAGTACTTTACTTACAGTCACAAGAGGTCGGTGCCATTTTATAGACGGAGAAAATGAGGCACAGGGAAGTTAAGTGGCTGGCTCAAGCTCTCCTAGCCAGCAGGCGTCAGAGCGGATTTACAGCCTGTGATCATCACCCCGAGCCCAACTCCAATCAGGCTTTCTATCGTCCAAGCTCTGCCAAGCCATCCTTGGGCCCCCAGAGTCTTTCTTCCTCTGGCCTGGACTCTGGACTCACGGCCCGCCTGGGTCTGAGAGAGGAAGTCTGAAAACCACCCCGCGCCCCCAGCAAGAGCATGCTCCCTGAAGGCAGCGCTGCCCACTCTGTCCCCAGGGCCTAAGTGAGTGCTTGCAGCACAGTAGGTGCTCAGTAAAGGTTTGTGGAATGGATGAATAAGACCGGCCCTGTGCAGCAGGGGCTGGCGTGACAGAGTGTGACACGCAGACATGTAGCGCAGTCAAGAGAGACCTGGAGTCAGGAGGCCCCGTCCAATCCCAGCTCTGTGACGCTGCACAAGTCACTGTGTACCTCCAAGCTTCGCCTTCCCACCTGCAAACAGAGATGTCCTAGTGTCCTCCTCCCGTCAGGGCACTGAACAGAGCCCGGTGGAGACTCAGCTGCGGTTATCACTGCTGCCCTTACCCAGGATGCCACCAGTGTTGGACCCTGGGTCTGGCCAACCGTGGTTCTCTCCCCTCCGCCCCACGCAGGGTGCCGCCAGGGGCCTGCAGGGTGCCAGCCTCAACCAGGCCCTTCCCTTCCGCCGAGCCAGGAAAGAGACCCTGTTGATACCTGTTCCCAGCCCCAGCCCGCTGCTATTCTTAGTCCCTCCCCAGATCACTCCTCTCCAGGCATTTTCCCTCCTAAACTCGCTCTGCGTTTCCATAGGAACCAGGGGAGGGTGGAGATGGGGAGAGGGTCCTCCCCCACGGAAAGGAACTTCATTGGGGCTGCTTGGGAGGGCTGGCAGCGCCTGGTGAAGCTTCCCCCACCCGCCTCTCCCCTCCCCCCAGCCCCCTCCTTGAACAGCATGTTCCTCCAACCGTTATTTTTAATGCATTTATCCTGCCGCTTAATTTATCCCGCATTGTGATCAGATTTAGCTGAGAGCGCGCAGCGCGCCGGGCCTGCCTGCATATTCATGAGCCGCTTCATTCATGCCGTCCCAGAGAAGGCTCTGGGGGGCCGTGGGCAGCGGCCTGGGTCCACAGATCCCACCTGCCACAAGGGCGACCGGGGCACAGGCCAAGGGCCCAGGCTGGAGCCCAGAGGTGGTGAAGGGGCCAGTGTGTCTGGGATGGAGACTCTGGAGCCAAACTCGGTTAGAATCTTCCTCTGCTGATCAAATCTCCTCACCTCTCAGTTTACTCCTCTGCAAACGGAACAATAATGTCCCCTGCCTTGGGTCACTCAAAGGATTGAATGAGATAATGCACAGAAACGATCTCAGTGGGCACCTGGTGTATTTCACTGTCACCATCATAGCCCCTGCTCAGCTGCTGGCTCAAGAGGAGAAAGGAAGCAGCAGGTTGGTGCCTGGGGCCACTTCCGTCCGGCCTGTGCCCGCCTGCTCGTCCAGCACCCCTTGGGTGAACATCAGGAGGGCAGTCCCAAGAAGCGGATGCCGTCCAGTCTTCTCGGGAAGGGCCACCCACAGCCCTCCAGGGGCGGCAGGTGTGCGGGGAGCCTGCGGCTCTGGAAGGAGGCTGGGCTGTTGGCTCTAGGTTTGTCTGGCCCATGGGAATTTCTATGCAGATTTACTACATTCAACTATTCATTCTGTCACTTTACTGATACCAGAGCCTTGCGGGTCGCTGGGGACACACTGCCCAGTCCTCAGGGAGATCTCTTCCCAGGAGGGAGGTGAGCCCAGGGTAGAGAGTGGCCAGGGCCTCCAGCTGAGGCCAGGTCAACTGCTGTGGAAGTTCAGAAGGGGAGGAAATCGCCCCAGCTGGGGCAGCAGGGAGGGTTTCCTGTAAGAGGCGTCGTCATTTAGGCTGAACCATAAAAACGTGACTATAAATAGATAGGATGGTGTAAGATGGACCTTGGGCGGCAGGGGCGGGGGGAGGTCAGCAAAGACAAAGTCCTGGGGTGGGAACTGAGCTCGGGGGCTCTGGCCAGGCGGAGGCAGGGAGAGCCATGAGCCTGCATGCGTGCACGCACGGGCCACTCCCGCCTGCTGGGGAGGAGAGGAGCGCTCCTGCCCAGGTCTCCTGATTAATCTATAATTAAATCAGCACAGACGCCACAGAGCCATGTTGTCATTAGAGAGCTGGTGAGGGCAAGCAGTGATTTCTCTAAGAACCAGAGGCTGCCAGGTGGCTGCGGCCAGGCCATGCATGGTGGCCTTCAGGGCAAGGGGCAGGCACAGGAGGCAGAGCTCCAGCCAGGAGTAGGAACACCAGCAGCTCACTCGTGGCCATTCACAGAGTTCCCGTCTCTATCCTGGGCAATCCTCACGACAGTGCCATGAGATGGCTACTGTCATTATTATATATTTGTTGGAGATAGGAAGTAGTTCTGTCACCCAGGCTGGAGTGCTGTGGTGTCATCATAGCTCACTGCAACCTCAAACCCCTGGGCTCAAGGGATCCTCCTGCCTCAGCCTCCTGAGTAGCTGGGACTACAGGCCTGCACCACCACACCAGGCTAATTTTTCTATTGTTTGTAGAGACGGGGTCTTGCTCTTAACTCAGGCTGGGTTGGGGGATACTATTATTTACTCCCGTTTTATAGATGGAGAAACTGAGGTGCAGAGAGCAAAGGGGTGATCTAGTCTGGTTAAACACGTGTGTTTGGGAATCAGAAAATCTTGGGTAGGAGATTCTCAGATGTGCCCCTTGTCAGCTGTGTCCCTTAGGCAGATTGCTCACCTTGCATCTGCATATTGAGGACAAACCCCCTCACTTCAAAGTCTTTTTTATCAGGACTGAATAAGGCAATCCACACAAAGAACTTAGCACAATGCCTGGTGCTTAGCCCAGTGCTCCTCAAATGAGACTACTCATCACGCTTTGTTGCAACTGCTTATTTCTTGTCCAACTTTCTTATTAGAATCTGGGCTCTATGACGACAGGGACTGTGTCCATCTTGTTCACTTCGTATATTCAGTAAGTTATTAGTAGCTGAGACAGCCTTGGTAAGCTGCAAAGTGCTAAACAAATATTAGATATTATTTTCTCTATGTTCTGCCTTGCTAGAAAAAGGATTTAAGGATGGTTCAAAAGGAGCAATAAACAAAAAAAGAATAAAATTAAAAGAATTCAAGGAGACAAGTGTTATTATTATTATCTTTCTTATTATCACTGTTATTCAGAGCCGATCTCCTTCCTTAAATGAGTTTAGAAAAAGTGTAGAAATACACAGGAAGCCTCAATTCACCGGTGGTTGCTAGGAGGTGAGGAGGAGACCCAGCTTCTGGAGGAGACATCTGGGGACAGCTGCAGAGACCTCTGTGCTACCCAGTGAGCCACCCTGGGGGCCCTTAGAGGAACTCCTTGGTCTTGTCATTTGGGAGGCTTTGGACTTTCAGAGGCACCAGAGGGGCTGGAGCCTGCGGCCCACCTAGTGCAGATTGGATGTCAGGGAATTTGCCTTTAAAGGTTCAGAGGGCATTTTGGGATCATCATTGTCTCTGTCCTGTGCCACTGTGGTTTCCAACCTCTGCATCGGGATCCGAGGTTTCCTACAAAATTACTGCTATAGTCCTAGATTCTCCAAATGAGGTACTTGAAATACAGTCCACTTGAGGGGACTCAGAGTTGTCCCTGTGACAGCGTTGCCCCCACTCCCTTGCGTCCCGGAGAGGAAGATAAAGGGACAGAGCTGTCTGGAGCTCGAGAGCCTCTCTCACCTGAGCCTCAAGCCACTGAGGCACTGATGACTGTTGACAGTCCCTCCCCTGTGGACACAGCGCTCGTATGGACACTGCACCGTACAGGGGCCGCGGTGCCTGGCCCCCGTTCCCAGAGGTGGCTTCTGCGACCCGCGCCTCAGTGCCCGAGACCCCGCCCGGAGCACAGGGGCTGGCGGGAAGGACTTCCCCGCCCCTCAGTGGGACAGTCGCCTGCAGCAGCGACTTGTCTCTCAGCTTCCTATTCTTTCCAGCTCATTCCTTCATCTCAGAATATACTACTAATACACAGGCCCTCATCTCAGGGTCTACACTGGGGGGACCCAACCGCAGACACCCTCCAAAACTATGGGTGCTTTACTGTCCTGCAGGAATTTTTGAGAGGTGTCAAAGTCCTTGGATACCCCTTGGGAGCACATCCATGCCTGGAGTGTGGCCGGGCTCTGGTGCGGAAGTCGGTCTGCGGGGAAGTCGCCGGGAGCGGACAGCCACGGAGCAGAGAGCCCCCTCCGGCCCCGGACTCTGTGCTGAACTACGGAGGCACAGATTTGTGTAGCAGGCACCAATTAAGTACCTACTGTATGCTGAGGATAAAAAGGTGAGTAAGATGGCAAGTGTCCTCGCCCTGGAGAAGTGAGAGTCTACGCGGAAGAGAGTTGTGTCAACATGTGGGCAGTTAGAGACGAGCTGACAGGAACTTGAGACGACCCAAGTAAGTTCCTCCAGTCATTTAAGACACACTTATTGACAACAATTGGTATACCAGGCACCGAGTTAGGCCCTGTGGGTGGACAAGGAATGGGTCACGATCGCACTCTACTCAGAGAGAAGGAGGGGTAACGTCTGACATGTATTAAGCTCCTACTGTGTGCGAGACACTGAACAGGTGCTTTCCATAGTTTATCTCCTTTCTTACCACAGCAAACCCACGAGGTGGGAGCTGTTCTCGTCCCCACTCACAGAAGGGCCCAGAAAGGCGATGCAACCTGCAGGACCACACGGCTGGTAGGTGGCAGAGCTAGGCTTCATCCTAGATCTGTCAGATTCCCAACCCCCAATACTATTTTTTCCCCTCGAATCAGACCAAGGCCTGTGACTTTTGTATTAAATACCCACTGAGTGAACCAGTTTTTAAAAGAACAAACCCTGGAAGCAAACCAGGCCAGGCTCAGACGGAGCCAGAACAAGCTTTTGCTGGGGTCGAGCTCCTGCCCGAGGCCCTGCCTCATCGCCGGGGGCCCCAGCCTGGTCCGTGACCCCATCTGTGGGGAATCCAGGACACCGGAAGCTGACCTCATTTCACCCCGAAGAGTTGGGAAGAGGAGCTTGGCAGAGCCCTGCTCGCTGTGCCCAGCGGGCCTCAGATGTGGACAGACACACGGCTCAGCCAAGCCTGGGGCTCGGACCCTCCCTGCCCCTCCCCAAGGGGAGCCCCGGCAGGGCCCGGCTGGTGGTGGGTGTTCCTGTCACTATTGCAGCAAAGAAAGAAAGATCACCCTGAGGCTTAGGGGCAGAAACTATTTGTTATGCTCACAGACTCTGTGGATCAAGAATTTGGAGAGGACACGGTGGGGACATGTGCTCCATGATGTCTGGGGTCTCACTTGGGAACACTCAGTAGCTGGGGGTGACTTGACAGCTGGCGGCTGGAATCATCTGGAGTCTCTTCCCTCACACGTCTGGCTGCTTCTGCCGGCTGTTAGGTGGGACCTCTGCCGGGCTGTCAGCCACAGCAACTGCTTGTGGCCTTTCCATGCCCTCTCTCCCTGTGGGCGGGCTTGGGCTTCCTCACAGCATGGCGCCGCCATTTCAAGATCAAGCAAAGAGAGCCAAGCAGAAGTCGTATCTCTTTTGATGACCTGACCTTGGAAATCATACAGCCTTGCATTGCTTCTGCAGTAGTCACAAGCCCACCCAAATCCTAGATGGAGGGACACAGACCTCACCTGTCATGGCATAGCGGGTGGAATTGGAGATACTGTTGTGGACCTCTTTGGTGGGCGTTGACCGTTAATATTAGACCCTTTGGGTAAGCAGTTGGCTCGAGAGTGGAGGGCAGCCAGCACTGGATGGGAGGCGTCTGAGTGGACGACAGAGCAGGCGGCTTGGGTTGAGGCTGACTTCTGAGATCTGGGCAACAGGGCCAGAGGTATGAAGGCAGAGCTGGGCACAGAGGAACTGATATTATTTTACTTGTTTACACCTCCGTCAGTCCAGCCACCCACTCACCCATCCATCTGTCGCCCCTGTTTACCCATTCACCCTCTGTCCATTTTACCCTTCCCACCTATATATTTCATTACTTTCAACATGACTCAGTTTCCTCACCTGTAAAATGGGGATCATAATAATATAAACTGCATAGGATTGTTTGAAGGTTCAATGATTTAATCGATGTACAGCATCTAGAGAAGTGCCCAGCACATATTAAGTACTCAATAATATTACCTATTCTTATTACCCCTGGTACTATTGTTCCTGTTTGTCAAGCATGCACCCCTAAATCTCTCTGCCCATCATCCACTCTCCCATCTGTCTTTTCATTTATTCAATAGTACAGCTGAATCATATGCACATTTAATCTGTATGAATTCAACCATATTCTTAGCAAAAAAAGAGAGAGGGAAACTAACTTAAAAGGCACAGTTGACACTTCCTGCCATTGCATACAACAGGCGTGTGCCCCAGAGGGAATGTGAGGGGAGCCGTGCGACCTCCCGGATCACTGCATGGGCACATGTCAGTAGATAGGGCAGAGAAAGCAAAACCACATATGCGGCATGTCTGGGGCGACGTATTGGCCCTTACAGAGCAAGTTTAACTGTTCGTGTTTCTCAGTTCACGCTGCCTTTCCTACCTTCTTTATGGGATGAGACCCACCTCTCTGTGGTGGGCCCGCGCTGGCCCTGGCAGCAGATATGTGGTCACACCTGGTCCCTGCCCTCAATATGCTCACAGTTTCCCAAGTTTCCCACAGTTTCCCAAGTTCCATGGGACAGACACAATCACAGGTCATTACAGCGTAATATACAAAATACCACACGTGTATGAAAATACAAGTGTACATAAAGTGGAGGGAGCTCAGTGGGGACAAAGGACTGCTGGTAGGGGGACAGGAAGAGCTTCAGGCAGGTCTTTGAGAGTGTGTGACGTTTAAAGAAAACCCAAAAGGATGAGCATACATTTTCAAGACACTCAAGAGGGAGAAGGGCCGCCAGGCGGAGGGAACGGTTACTCGGGGAGATGTAAGAACATGGGGCGTTGAGGAAACGGGGAGTAGGGTAGGGAGGCAGAGCGGAGGGACAGCAGTCTTGAGACGTCCTGGGGCCTGGATCTGAGGGGCCTCAAGTGCCGCCTAGGGGGCTCAGACTTTATCCTGCGGGTGGTGGGTGGCCGAGGAGAGGTTCAGTGGGGCAGTGGCAAGGGTCAGAGCTGTGTTTTGAATAGGCCATTCTGGCTCCTGTGTGAAGGATGGACAGGAAAGAGGAGTCTGGAAGGGTGGAGACCAATGGGGGAGGCTGAGCCCCACCCGGCTTCCACTGTGTTCCAGAAGGTGGGGCTGCCACAGAAAAGGCTTTGCAGACAGAGCACTGAGGGCCCAGTGACTGGGCACGTTTCCCACTTTGGGCTTGGGGTCCCCAGACCGCTGCCTCACAAGCGTTCTCAGTAGAAGCAACAGGTGACTCCCCCGGGGGCCAGCTAGTGGGCTGAGGGCTTGTGTCCCGGGGAGCCTGCCTGGCGCTGGAAAGGGCTGCTCCTTGAATTTACAGTTCTTAAGATCTTCTCTTGGTCTTAGGTGGTCTGCAATTTGACTATAGTACATCTAGGCTGTTTGCTTTTGTTGTTTGTTTTTTAAATTTATCCTCCTTGAGGTTCATTTTGACTCCTGAATCAGAGGACTCATGTCTTTCATCAGTTATGGAAAGTTCTTTGAATCGTCTTTCTCCCCTATCCTCTCAATTAGCTCTTCTTGGAACTCTAAGTAGACGTCGTTAGACCTTTTCAATCTGTCCTCTCTCACTCTTCCTGCTATATTCTGGGTAATTTCTTCAGATTTCAGGTCATATTTTTGTTCTCTTCAGCTAAGGTTAATGTGCTATTTAACAATTACAACAGTTTTAAATTGTAGTTATAGTTTTTATTTCTGAAAGTTTGTCTTGATTCTTTTTCAAATCTGCCTGTTCTCTCTGTAGCATCCCTTGCTACTTATTCATTGTTTCAAATTCCTCCATTATTTCTCTAAACATATTGAATATGTTTACTGTATTTTATGCGTTGAATCCTATGATACCAGGATCCGGAGTCTGTGGGGATCAGACTTGGTTGTTTGCTGTATCTTCTGTCTGGCTCGGGAGGGTGCGTGGCTTGAACACTTTGAGTTTTATTTTAGTTCTCAGCTGGAGCGTGTCTGTGGGAAGTCACTGAGGACTGTGCTGAGGGTGTTTTCTTCCGGGGAGATTTGCTTTTGCTTCTGTTGAGCACCTGGGAGCACCGCAGATCTTCTTTTTTTATACTTTAAAAAAATTGAGCTTTATCCTACAAAAAGTGAAGTCCAACCGTCTTAAGAGCACAGCTTTTTGAATGTTTTCGCAAAACATTTCAATTTAATTGTTATCGAGGGAACATACATACCATAAAGTGCATTAATCTTGAATGTGTATTTGTAATAGCTGTATGTCGATGTAACCATCGTCCAGATCAAGATGTAGAACCTTCTCAACGCTCCAGAAAGCTTCCTCCTCTCCCTTTGCGTCTGACTTCACCCAGAGAGAGAACCCCCGTTCTAACTCCCACCAAAGCACTGACGAGTTGCGAAGTCTTACACGAATGGAACCATGCGGCCGGGCACGCTGGCCCACGCCTGTAATCCTAGCACTCTGTGAGGCTGAGGCAGGCGGATTGTTCGCGGTCAGGAGTTCGAAATCAGCCTGAGCAAAAGCGAGACCCCGTCTCTAGTATAAATAGAAAGAAATTAATTGGCCACTAACATATATATATATATATATATAAAAAAATCAGCCGGGCATGGTGGCACATGCCTGTAGTCCCAGCTACTCAGGAGGCTGAAGCAGCAGGATCACTTGAGCCCAGGAGTTTGAGGTTGCTGTGAGCTAGGCTGATGCCACAGCACTCACTCTAGCCTGGGCAACAAAGTGAGACTCTGCCTCAAAAAAAACACAAACAAATGGAACCATGTAGTGTTCTTTATCTTGATGTATATCTGAAAGATTCACTCATATTGTCGTGTATGGTGATATTTGCTCACTCTCATTTCTGTGTAGTAATGCATTGTATGACCATGTCACAATTCACTTACCCATTCCCTTATGGACTTTTGGGTATTTTCCAATTTGGCACTATTATGAATAAAGCTTCTGTGAGCATTCCTGTACATTACGTTTGGTGAACATAGCACTTATTTTTATAGGGTAAATACCCAGGAGTGAAATTATTGGGTGATGGAATATATGGATGTTTGACTTTAGCAGATACTGCCAACGTTTTCCAAGGTGGTTGTGCCAATTTACTCTCCCACCAGCCTCTGATAAAACTAATTGATATTTCTGCAACAAAATATGTAAATAGTCACACTAATTGGCATAAAATAGCCCCATATCAATTGAGGTCAGATTTTTACCTGCAAATGAGTCAACCACCAATGAACTGTAAAAGAAGAACCTTCAGTTTTCCCAGCTCATTGGACTTTCACGTCGCACATAAAAGATGCAGGGTCCGTACGTACTGTTTGCAGACTAGCCAGTGCTGTTGGGCTTTTCAGGAAATCCTGTCAAACTTCTCTGCACAGCTGTGAACGGTGATTTTGAGCTAACTAATCTCCAAGGTCTCTTCTAATTCTAGAAGTCTGTGGCGAAAAATTCAAGAAATATTTTACTAACTGCCCATTTTGCTTCTTTTCCTGTTTTAGCAAGACCTTGGGATAGAGTCTTTTAGAACATGGCTCCTGCAGCTGGTAAACCCAGAGGTCACATGGTTCTTCCCACGGAAGGTTCTGGAGTCAGGCTGCCTACATTCAAATCTTGGCTCCACCACTGACTTGCTCTTTGATTTTGGCTGAGCCACATTAAAATCCCTCTGTGACTTTGTTTCCTTGTTGATTGTGAAAACTGAGGTTTTAAAAAAATGGAATTCCTGAGGTTCATCTCTGAGCTGCCTGCTGGGGGCTTCAGCCTGGAGTATCTCCAGTCAGCCAGCGTTGGTCACTGCAGGGGGACAGTCTCTACTGCTAACAGAAGGGTCTAACTCCACACGATTTAGTGCCAGGGTGTTTCCCCATCTGTCCCCCACAGTGGCTGATTCTGGTAGCTTCTTGGTCAGCAGGCTCAGGCCCAAGGCCGGTCCCTCCCTCGGCAAATCCTATGCCCACCTGAGGAAACAGCCCTTCCAAGGCCTCCCCCAACCCTGACAAAAGTTTGAAATTCCCCACCGTGAGATATCTCAGACCTGGTTTCTTGAGTCGTTTTCTTCCTCTGGGGGCTTGTTGGGAGCACGCTGACTTAGATCCTGCCGGAGCTGCGACCAGACTTGCGGCCTGTGTCCTGCCTGTGCCAACCAGGCCAAGGGGAGGCTGCCTGCCAGGGGCAGGGTCCCGGTGGGGGTGGCTGAGCCTTTGAAGTGTGAGCGTGGCCAGTGGCCACTCCTGTCAGACTCTCCGCGGCTAACTGCTCTGAGGTATATTGTTAAGTTATATTGTCTGTCTTGTTCTTAGAGATTCCTGGGAGCTCTTGGTTCTGCTATGGGCCATTAGTTGCGTATGTGTATTGAAAACATATGAATACCTTCTCCCAGTCTGAGGCTTGTCTGTTATCTTTCCTAAATGAAAAGTTCAATTTTAAAGGAAGTCTAATTTATCATTCTTTTCTTTTCTCATTAGTATTTATTTTATTTCTTTTTTTTTTTTTAGAGACAGGGCCTGGTTCTGTTGCCTAGGCTGAAGTACAATGGTATTGTTGTAAATTGACGGATTAAGGGGACTTGGACACTAGGAGCCAATTACTAAAATTTTATTATTGTCTGTGTGCAGGGGCCATTATTTATTTATGTAAGGAGGGAGAAGCGGCCCCCGGTAGAATATATGTAGGGTTTTTATATCTTTGAAGCAGGTAGCTGTGTAAGCAAGCGGGCCTGTAGAAGCGGAACTTGGCGGTTAGCATTTTTGAGAAACACACCTGTCGTGAGGAGGTAGTTTTTAGATTACCCTTTTTCCTCCCCCTTTCCCCTGGCCCAACTTTTTCTAGAAAATTTTTTACAGTTGGTTAATGTTATAACAGTATGATCATAGCTCCTTGAAACCTCCAACTCCTGGGCTTGAGTGACCCTCCTTTCTGAGTACTCAGAAAGCTACAGGCGTGCACCACCACACTTAACAAATTAAAAAACCTTTTTTTAGAGATGAGGTCTCAGTATGTTGTTCAGGCTGGTCTTGAACTCCTGGGCTCAAGTGATCCCTCCCACCTTGGCCTCCCAAAACGCTGGCATTACAGGCACACGCCACCATACCTGGACCTATCACTAGTGTTTCTTAGATCTTTTAAGAAATCTTTAAGAAATGAGCACATTTATTATCCATGTTTTCTTCTAGAACTTTTAATGTTTTTGTTTTTACATATAGATCTATAATCTATCTTGAATTAAATTTTGTATGTGGTACAAGGTAAGAATCAAAAATTCATTTTTTCCATATGGATATCTAGTTTCGGCAGCACTGGGGATTGAAGAGACCATCCTGTCCCCACTGAACTGTAGGGCACCTCGTGAGTTAGGTGGATGTGTGGGTCTGCTTTTGGATTCTATTCTGTATTCCTGGTCTGTTTGTCTATCTTTGCACTAATGCCACACAGTCTTAATGACTATATCTTATTTTTTTATTAATCCTTTTATTTTGAAACCAGGCATGTTGGTGCATACCTGTAGTCCCAGCTACTGGGGAAGCCGAGGTGGGAGGATCGCTTGAGCCCAGAAGTTCGAGGCTGCAGTGAGCTATGATTGCACCACTGCACTCCAGCCTGGGAGACAGAGAAACACCCTGTCTTAAAAGTTACTTACTTAATTAATTAAATTAACATTTTATTTTGATTTAATTGTTGATTAGTATACAGTTGTAAGAAATAAAACAGAGTGATCCCGTGTTCCCCTTACCCAGTTTCTCCCAGTGATAACATCTTAAAAAACTATAGTACAATATCACATCTAGATATTGATAAAATCTGCTATAATTCAGATTTCCCCAGTTTTACTTGTACTCATTTGTGCGTATGTGTATGTTGAGTTCTATACAATTTTTCTACTTGTGTATCCACCACCACAGTCAAGATCCAGAACATTCCATCACAGGAATCCTTGTGTTCTCCTAGGTTTGGCCACACCTGCCACCCTTTCACATTCTCTCCCCACCCCACCCTCACCCCAACCCCTGGCAATCACTAATCTGTTCTCTGCTTGTATAATTTTCATTTCAAAAATGTCATATAAGTGGAATCATGCAATGTGTAACCTTTTTTGATTGGCTTCTTTCACTCAACATAAATCCCTTTGAAACTCACATAAGTCGTTACATGTGTCAGTGGTTTTTTTCCTTTTTATAGCCAAGTAGTATTCCACGGTGTGGATGTACCTGTTTGTTGAGCCATTCATCCTTTAAAGGATATCTGAGTTCTTTCCAGTTTTTGGCTATTAGGAATAGAGTTGCTATACATAAGCATGTATAGGTTTTTGTATGAACATAAATTTCCATTTTTCTTGGACAAATGCCCAAGAGTGCAATTTCTGGGTTGTATGGTAATTGTATGCTTGGGGCACTTTTTTTAAATTTTATTTTATTTTATTTTTTTTTTGAGACAGAGTCTCGCTTTCTTGCCTAGGCTAGAGTGAGTGCCGTGGCGTCAGCCTAGCTCACAGCAACCTCAAACTCCTGGGCTCAAGCGATCCTCCTGCCTCAGCCTCCCGAGTAGCTGGGACTACAGGCACGAGCCACCATGCCCGGCTGATTTTTATATTATATATATTAGTTGGCCAATTAATTTCTTTCTATTTTTATGGTAGAGATGGGGTCTCGCTCAGGCTGGTTTTGAACTCCTGACCTTGAGCAATCCGCCCGCCTCGGCCTCCCAGAGTGCTGGGATTACAGGCGTGAGCCACCGCGCCCGGCCTACTTGGGGCACTTTTTAAAATAGGCTTTATTTTTTTAGAGCAGTTTTAAGTTCACAGAAATATTGGGCAGAAGGTACAGAGAGTTCCTGAGTATACCTGTCCCTACATACACACAGCCTGCCCCTCCTCAAAATCCTGTACCAGCGTGCTACATTTGTTACCGGCAAAGAGCCGCCCTGGGCACAGGTTTATCCCCAGAGTCCATAGTTTACATTAGGGTTCACTCTTGGTGTTGTGCCTGCTATGAGTTTTGACAAATGGTTGATGACACGTGTCTACCATTACAATATTGCACAGGGGAGTTTCACTGCCCTAAAAATCCTCTGTGCTCCACCTGTTCATCCCTCCCACCCCCCTGTGCCCCCTATGCCACTTAATCCTATTACTGTCTCCGTGATTTTGCCTTTTCCAGAATGTTCCATACAGTTGACCCTTGGACAATGTGGGGGTTAGGGGCACCGCCCCCTGTGCAGTTGATTTTCCACATGCACAATATGTCATCTGTGAATAATGATACTTTTACTTCTTCTGTTCCAATTTGTGCATTTTTTTCTCACCTTATTGCACTGACTAGGGTCTCTCATACAATGTTGAATAGAAACAGTGATAACAGCTAATCTAAAAGGAAAAGCAACTATTTTCCCCCAATAAGTATGATGTTAGCTATAGGGTTTTGTAGGTATCCTTTATAAGATTAAGGAAGACCCCTTCAAATCCTAGTTTACTGAGAATTTTTATTATGAATAGGTGTTTAATTTTACCAAATACATTTTCTATATCTTTTGAAAGGATAATTTTTTAGAACAGTCTTTAAAGTGGTGAATTATATTGGTTGATTGATTTTCAAATGTCAAACCAACTTTGCATTCATGGAATAAATCACATTTGATTATGATGTATTATGCTTTTTATATATCACTACATTTATTACATTAACACTTATTTGGTATTTTTACTAAATTTATCTACATTTATGGAGATATTGACTTACAATTTTTCTTTCTAGTATTGTTCTTCTCAGAACTCAACAAGCTTAGGCTGAATCCATAAACTAAGTCAGGAAATATTCCCTTCTTTTCTATTCTCTAGAAGGATGTATAGGAATAATGTTTTTTATTCTCTAAATGTTTGGGAAAATTCACCAGGGAGACCATCTGGTCTTAGAGATTTTTTTGTGAGAGGCTTTATATTACAAATTCAATTCTTTAATAGATATAGGATATTCAAATTTTTATTTCTTCTTGTGTCATTTTGGTATGTAATTTTTTTCAAGAAATTTGTCCATTTCAATTAAAGTACCCAATTTTTGGCATAAAGATGTCTATAATATTTTCTAATTAGCTTTTAAATGTCTACAGCATCTTCATTCCTGATGTTTATAACTTGTGTCCTGTCTCTGTCTCTGTCTCTCTTCTTGATCTTTTTCAAAGAACCAACTTTTGCCTTTGTTAATTTTCAAGTCTATTTAAAATTGAAAGTCTCAGCTTGAAGTTTTTGGTATCACATCAATACTTAAAATTCAGGACTTGAACTCATGTGGGGACCAGTCAATATTCACAACTTCTTGGGGGATAGTTCTCTTTAATCCCACCCAGACCCAAACCTGAGACAGACTATTTTCTTTGCTGTCTGCCTCTGTGGGGCACAATTTAAAACAAAAAAATTCACCCTTTCTTCAGTAGCATAGCCTTTCCTGAGCCCATAACTTACGTGGGGTGATCTCCAAGTCCTTTGGCTCTGTCCTATGTGGGTCCTAGACTTTGTGTTACGTGAGCTACCGATGTCTGCATGACATCTCCCAACTTCGGTGTAGGCCTCTTTGGTCTCATGTTCCTGCTTTGTCTCTGCCAGCAGAGGATTTCTCTACTTTTTTTTTTTTAATTTCTCTACTTTAACACTTGTCCATTTCCATATAATTTAAAAAACATCTAGCATTTTCCAAGTGAGAAGATTTTAGTATTTCTCACCTTAGGGTCTTTGCGTTCGCTGTTCCCTCCATCTAGAGTGCTTTTCTCCCCGACACCTTTGAAGGACATCTCCTTCGCCCTTTCTGTAACATCCTACCTTATCAGTGAGTTCTGTGTTTACCCCATGTCAAAATCCGCACCGACTTAGCACTGCCTGTTCCTCTCACCCTGTCTGCTTTGCTCGTCTTCACAGAACTTACGACCATCTACCCTTGATCTCAGCCGAAAGGCCGAGAAGCGATACAACCATCTAATAAACTGTATCATTTACTTCTCTCTTTTTTAAATCATTTAATTCTTTATGACAGTTTTTGTTTATTCACCAGTTCCCTTTGCTAGATGTAAGCTCCACGAGGGCAGGTTGTTCGTTTTGTTTCCATAAAGTCCTAGATAGTGTCTGGCACATAGCAGTTTCTCAGTAAGCATTTCCCCCCCCCAAAAAAAAAAGAAGAAATAAAAGAATGTTTCCAGAAACTGGAATCTTCTTATTGAACAAAGGGAGAAACAGGTAGAGAGGGAAAGGGATTTGTCCAAGGTCACCTGGCGAGGAGTTGGCAGAACCAGAACACCTGCCCCTGGCCTGCACCCAGCATGTCCTAGTCACGAAGTCCACGCTCGCCCCAGGGCCCAGGTGTGAGCGTTGGCCACTTCCTCCTCCCGGCAGCGCGGTCTTCCCTGGCTCCCCTCGTACATCACTCCCTGTTTTCCTTCTACTTCTCTGCTCACATCCTTTTGGCCTCTTTTGCTCAACCCGCGTAGTTGCTCTTGCTTAAGGCTCTGCCCAGGGAATGCTCTCTCTCTCCTGAGGCCCTCACATTGAATGACCTCGTTCGTGCCACACCTTCGGCCTCCAGGCCCAGCGTCTCCCCCACTTGCCCGATTTCGGACATCTTCTTGGAAGCTTCCAGATGACGGGAGGCGTGTTCTTGACGCAGAGTACCTGGCCCCACCCGCACTCAGGGAATGCTGGGTTCAGTCATGGCTGCTCTCTGTGCTTGGAATTTTCCCTCTGAGAAAATGATGTCTCAGTTGTTGGCAGGCTCCAGGGAGAGTGTGGATTAACAGCTCTTTGTCAACTTTAAAACATGAGCCCACAGGAGGAGGAGCACTAGGTGGCCTATAGACACCTCATGCAACAAGTCCCCAGTGGGCCTTTGATGGGCCTTTTGCCCAGACCTCGCAACTCAAGGGCACCTCCCGCCCCCTCCCCACACCAGACACTGCAGCCCGTCTTTGCCCCTCCCCTCCCCTCATCCCCACATCGGGACCTGTCAGCGACAGCTGCTCGGTCTGCCTCCCTGACATCGCCCCTTCCACACTGCGGCCCAGTCCCAGCCCCATCAGCTGCCTCCCAGCCACCTGTCTCACCCCTCTTAGTCACCATCCTCCGCACTGGCCCCCAGAGAGATCCCCACTAAAACAACGTCTCATCACACTGTCCCTGTGCCCTGAACCCCTCATGGCTCCCTTTTGCCTCCCGGATGAAGGTCAAGCTGTTCACCGGGCACTCAAGGCCTTTCCTGACCAGCACTCTGGTCTGGCCCCATTTCTGACGTCGCCCCATGCACTGCTTCTCCCTGAACGCCCCTGCCTGTTCCTTTTTTCACACAGGTCCCTTCACCTAGAATCCCCTTCCTTCCTTCCCTGCCTGCCACAGGGCTGCCACAGCCCCTGCAGTAAGACCCACGCAGCAGAGTGTGGCCCGTGGCCCTCCCGCAGGGGGAATGTCATCTATGCACACCCAGCACACACACATGGTGATATGATGGGGTCCCACTTCTGCTAGAAATCTTTGAACATAGCCTCTCCCCTCCTCGGCTCAACCATCAGATGGGAGACTTCATCCTGGCTCCACCACTTGCTCCCTGTGTATCCTTAAAAAAATAAATTTGCTTCTTTGGGCCTCAGTTTCCTCTCTGAAAAATAGAGCTTGTAAGTCCTCACAGCTGAGGTCTTGGGAGGGTGGGCTGAAGTGGCCCTGGAACGTTTGGGCTATGCACAGGAAATGCACAGCTTAGGGGCCACTTTTTCTCTGTCCTTCCCAGCCCCCCACTGCCCCTACAGGGAGGAGAGCATTTCAAGGGAGAAGAACACGTCTTATTCCTATCCAAGACTCTCCTCCCACCCCACGCCTGGCCTGCAACAGGTGCCCAGAAATGTTTTCTAAATTGAATCAAGGAAGGGAGGCAGTCTGGGGGGTGGGGAGGGGGATGGGCAGTGCCCTGACCAGGACATCTGGACCTAGGATAGGGCAGGACTCTCCCTCCCAGTCCCAAACACGCTTCTCCTGTCAACAGGCTTTGGCTTTTGAGTCCTACACACCTGGGTTCGAATCCTGGCCCTGCTCTTCCTTGCCGGGAGACAAGTGATCGCAGGTCTCATTCTTCATCTGAACAGGGGGGAATGATCCCTAGCTCTAAGAGGTGTGCGACACACAGTAGGTACGCAGGAAATGAGCCGCAACCTGTCCTCCTCCTTCCTTTCCTCCCTTCCGCCTTTCCTTTCTTCCATGTGAGAGATGTCTCCAAGGAAACCGGAGGGATTATTTTAAGAAAAGAACCGAGGGCTCGGGTGGGAGCAGATGGTGGCTCGGGCATCTGGGAGGCAGAGGCAGGCTGCTCTGGACCTTCGAGCAGACAGCGGGACGCAGGTGCCTCCCATCCCAGAAAGTACCAGAGCAGCGGCTGGAGGCAAATCCGTATTGAGCGGCCGAGAAAAAAATGCTTCTGGCACCACAGAGCAGGGACAGAGCACTGGACCTGGCTGTGTGTTTGCCTTCCTAGGTGGCCCAGAGGAAGTCCCAGCCCTCCAGCCCACTGGCCTGGGGGTGAGTGAGAGGCCCTACTGCAAGGGGGGGGGGCGACAGGGAGAAGGTGGGACTCGGGGCTGGTGACTTCCAGGCTTAGAAGTGTGTGATCTAAGGCCCCTGGGTACTCCTGAGCCAGTCAGAAATTCACTCACTCATTCATTCAGCCCTATCCACTGAGCACCTTCCTTTTCTCTGCCAGGTAATGAGCACGCCTCATTTCACATTCTCCTCAGAACATCCTTGTGGGATTTTTGCTCTCATTGTACAGATGAGAAAACGGAGGCTCTGAGACGCAGAGTGAGGTGCTGAAGTTCACAAAGAAAGTCAAAGATTCTTTCTCAGCCTGGTCCTCATTTTCTACAGATCCTCATCATCTTCAGTGACCTCAAGGTGTCATGACTCAGCGCTGCCGACCCTTCCAGCTTCACCTGTGGACTCTCGAGGCTTCAGTCTCAATGAGCTGCCAGCAGTGGCTTGTGTGCCCCAATCTGGCCTCCAGATCTTTGTGCACCCTCATGCTGGCATGTCCCCTCTGTCCTCCCCTTGCCCCTTAGGCTAAGAGCTGGAGGTTTTCCTCACACAGCCCTGCACCTCTGGTGCCTGTCCAGGGCTCCGCCCGGGTGGGATCCGTGAACACTGAGTGAGCGAATGAATGAATGAGCTGAGGAACAGCGTGGGATGTCTGCTCCTAGCTTCAATCATTTCGTTCTCCAAACATGTCCTCGGCACCTCCTCCATCCCAGGCCTGATGCCAGCCCCAGGGAAGACCAAACTCAACCTTGCAATTCACCCTGTGGTTACCAAGCACGTCCGCTGTGGATGTCACAGCCACCCTACAAAGTAGGTGTTTGTGTTTGTGTCCACTTTCCAAATGTGGAAACTGAGGCTCAGTGGGGTTGGGTAACTTGCCCAGCGACAGCCACTGTGTGGTAGAGCCAAGATCTGAATCCAGGCCTGTTCACTCCAGAGCCCACACTCCTTCCACACTGTGCAAACAAAGCAAAATACAGCAAAGGAATACACGAGCATTTAGAAATTTGTTTTGGAACAAATTTGGAGACTACAGAAAATTTGGAAAATATGGGAAAGGAAAAGGAAAAGGGCAGATCCTGCGAGGCCCCTACCTTGGGATACATTTCACTAACAGTTTGGAAATGTCCTACTAGTTCTGGATGAGCCCACGGATGCAAGGAAGTGACCCAGCCAGGGTCACACAGATGCAAGTGGCACAGTCAGGGCGTGACCCCAGACTGTCAGATGCCACAATTTGAGATGAATTTAACGTGGCCCTGCACCGCAAGGAGCTACATCCAGTCTT
The DNA here is from genome assembly GCF_040939455.1 of Microcebus murinus. NCBI lineage: Eukaryota > Metazoa > Chordata > Mammalia > Primates > Cheirogaleidae > Microcebus > Microcebus murinus. The sequence goes on from NC_134119.1 coordinate 33,149,423, forward strand.
GCTGGAGGGATGGAAGTGACAGGTGTGACTAAGTTTGGATTCCCCCAAAGCAAGCCCTGAGACAGGCATGTGAGTGGTTTATTTGGGAGGTGGCCCCAGGAAGCAGGAGGGAGAGAGTGCAGAGAGCTAAAGTGCGCAGGAGCAAGCAGTGACTGCTGTGGGCCACTGGAGCTCAACGTGCCAGGTCCCTTCTGAGAACAGTGGAGGACATGCCATAGGACTGTCTCCCTGAAGCCTGGGAAGCTGGGACATTTACCCAGGGACTCCTGTCCCCCAGGGATTGAAGGATCTCCAGGGGACATTACTCCCTTACATTTCCAAGCTGTCCTGTGCTTCAGCTGGGCAAGTTCTTGCAACTTTGGAAGACGCCATCAGGCAGAGAAGTGGAGAGACTTGCTGGGTGCTTGGGGCTTACCGCGTCCGGGAGCTGTCCCCCACGGCTGCAGCCGGAATCCAAGGTGGGCGCCGAAAGCATTTGCTATAAGCATTTGCTATATAGTGTGTTTTTGTCATCACAAAGTATTTTGGGGGTGAAAAACTGGGAATGGGGGTGGGACATAGAAGTCAGGAAGAATTTCCTGAGAGTAGGTGACATTTGAGTTGAATTTTGAAAGATGAGTATACAATGAAGGGGGAAGGCACCCCAGGTAAAGGCTGGGTGGGGAGCAGCTTGCTGTCTTTGGGGAAACTGCAGAGCGCTGGCCTGAGTCACCGGATTTGGCCAGAATTGAGTCAGGAGAGGGTGCAAAGACCAAAGGTGAAGAGCTTTGCATACCAGGCCAAGGAGGTCAAAATTGGTGGTCAGGTGGCAGGGAGCCCATGCAGTTCTGCACAGGATGGGGACACAGTCACATCTGTGCTATGGAAAGATCTCTCCAGGGCTGGTGTGGAGGATGGGCTGGGAAGGGGAGACTGAAGCTGGAGCCCTGGGAGGAGGCTCCCTGCAGGGGCCCAAGACACCCTGTGAGGCTCCTGCCCGTGTCCCCTCCCCTGAGGGCCTGGCAGCACCAGACCAGATTCTCAACGGATCTGAGCCTGGCACTGGGGCTGGGCATTTCCCAGATCTGGACGGTATCTGGTTCGGTACAAGGCCAGTCTCATCACTAGCTAGATATGGTCACTCCCAAGTTATACACCGTGCTCCCCCTTCTCTTGGTCTCTCCCTCTCTCTTTGCGTCTGTCTCTGAGTTTCTCAATGTCTCCTTTTTAAAATATGGACCTTGGATACACACAAGTGAGTTAAACAGGGTCCTTTTTCATGACTTTCAGCTTCAATGCTCTCAGCACATATCTTGTGTGTGATTCAAACCATTATAGACATCACATATGCCGTGCATGTATGCCTCGCCCAGCCCAACCCCAGGTCTCTGCTAGAGGTCGCGAAGATTCTGAAATCTGAGTTCATCCTTCCCTACTTTCCTTGTTTTCCATGTTATTACATGTATGAATACCTAAATAATACGTTGTTTTTACTTTATTAATTTTATATTAAAAGGTACTATACTGGATATAGTATATACATACTGTATACTGTATACAGGCTCACTGCCTGTAATTCTGGCACTTTGAGAGGCTGAGGCCAGGAGTTTGAGACCAGCCTGGGCAACATAGTGAGACCCCCAAAAGGTACTATACTATATGTAGTCTTGTCTTTTTTTTTTTTTTAACTCAATGCTATGTTGACGAGAGTGTGTCTAAGTTGTAATTGTGATTCATTCGTTCTGAAGGCTGTGTGTGACTCTAATACTATTTATTTATTTATTCTCCTGTCAATTGATAATCGAGTTGTTTTCAGGTCTTCTGCTATTGCAAACTGTGCTGCCACGGATATTCCTGTGCATTTCTCCTAATGCTCTGCAAAATGTGGTCCGGGGATCTGCAGCCTCGGCATCACCTGGAAACCTGCTGGAAATGCAGAATCTCAGGCCTAGACCTGCTAAATCAGAGTCTGCATTTTAACAAGACCCCTGGGGGATTCACAGGCATGTTAAAGTTTGGGAAGCACCGGCCAAGTGTCCCTGTGCTTGGGTTTCTCTTGGGCAAACACATCCAGGAGTGGAATGGCCTGGTCACAGCGGGGCGTCCCTGCTCACTCTCCCAGCAGCTCCCTGTTCGAGCTGCCATTGATCTAGAGCATCATCAGCTCCTGGTGTTGTCCCACTTTCTCATTTGTGCCAGCTGAATGGGTGCGCAGTGCCATCTCAGCACGGTCTTGATTTACATTTCCCTGATGACTAACGAGGTCAGGCACTCCTTGTATGTTCACTGGCCATATGTTTCCCCTTCTGCGAAATGCCTCTTCCTGTTTTTTGCTTGTTTTTCTTTTGGGCTCACTCAACTCAACCCTGCCTTTACATATGCCATTCTTTCAGCTGGAAACACCTCCCTGCCCCACTGCCAGTTCTTCCAGGAAGCCCTCCCTGATTGCTGCTCGGGTTGCCAGCCTCCCCGGCCTCGCAGGCAGGAAAACTCCATGTCACTGTCCCTTTATTTAATCTCGTGGAGCCTCTCCCTCATTGAAGAAAACCTATATGGCTTGGCCTGTACAGAGTTTAAAAATTTTCCAATTTAGTTGCCATAATTTTTAGGAAATTTTGCATTTTAAAAAGACTTAAACTGCCAGTTTCTCTTGAAAAATTGAGATGTGGCTCCTCTGGGTCTCCTTTCCCACTTGGCAGCAATCAGCTGGTGCTGCGTAGGGGCTGCCCTGCCACACGTGTGTCACGGTCCCAACTCCAGGTTCTCAGCCTGCTTAAGTGACCCGCCCGGCCCTGTGGACATTTAGGTCGTGGCCCTTGCTTGTGCACACCCACTGTCCACTCCTCTGAATCCTGCCCACCCTCCCCTCCTTCCCATGCACTCCTTCCATCTCTCTTGGTCTCTCCATCTCTCTGTCTCTGTCACTATGAGTTTCTCTCTGTCTCTGCCCCTGTTCCCACTCAGGCCTTCACACTTCTCCCATGGACTGTCACACTAGCCTCCCTGACCTTCCTTTCTCTAGTCTTGCCTCTTCTAGTTCACTGACCATGTCTTACTCCTGCTTAAGAACCAGCAATGGCTCCCTCTTGCCTTCCCAGGCACCTCCTGAAAAAACCACAAATGTAATACAATATGAATATTTTTGTCCACAGAAAAGTCTAGAGAGCAGCATACCAAACACCCATGTACCCACCACCCAGCTTAGGAAATAAACCACTTCAAATATATTTAAAGCCCCTATGACATTCCCTTTCCTCTGTCCCTCAGGGTCGCTATTCTCTCGGATTTGCTATTTATCACTCCCATGTGTGTTTTTACACTTGTATTGCATATGTATATGTCCCTAAAGAATGTATGGTATTGTGTCACATGTTTTCAAACTTTATATATCTGGCATCAAACTGTGTTTTCTGTCTGCAGCTTGTTTTTTTCATCTAACAGTATATATCTTTCATTTTTAAAAATTGTATTGAAGTGCAAAATTCACACAAAGAGTGCACAAATCATAAGTGTACAACTCTGAATTTTCACAAACTGAATCAACAGTGTGTTTTTGAGATTTATCCTTGTGGATGTGCGTGGCTTGCATTTCCCTGCTTTGAGGACTGCGGAGTGAAGACGGTGATCCCGTGTCAGAACTCGTTGCTATCCAGCCTCCTGCTGATGGACATCCAGGCTGTCTCCAGCTGTTCACTGTTACAGGTGACGCTGCTAAGAACACCCTGGTACAAGCCCCGGGGGTCCCGTGTGAGGCGCTCTTGAGGGCAAAGCCTGCTCTTCTTCAACCTGACCGTGCACTGCCAGGTCACCGTCCAGCCCTCGGCTCTCCACACCTGGGTTCAGGGATAAGGTCCTCCCCCTGCTCCGGGCAGCCCACCCTCCTCCCTGCCTCCTGCTCTCCCTCCTCCCCCCGGAGCGGAGCGCTAGGCTCACCTCTCCCTCCACACTTTGCTGAAGCCCCACCTCTTCCAGGAAGCCCTCTTGGGCAGCACCTGGGCCTCCTGGTGTCGTTTCCCCTGAGTGACATGCTCTCATCACAGTCGTCAGAGCCCAGGAAGACAGAGACAAACCCAACCAGACCATGGGAGAGAGGTGTGTGTTCTGGAGAAGGGAGGCATGGATGGATGGACTAGCAGGGAGCGTGAGAAGCTGGGGCAGGAAACATGGCTCCGGGCCTTGATGGGTGAGTAGGAGTTTGTCAGGTAGAGACTGTGGGAGGGCATCACAGGTGGGGGGACAGGCAGAGGCTAGGCACTGGAACAGTCCTTTCTGGGATGGGGATGTGAGCAGGGTGGGCGGGTGGTGGATGAGACTGGAAAAGGGGCTGTGAGGAGCCTTGAATGCCGCCCTTGAACGCTCTTCTCACTCTTCTGCTGGCGTTCTCCAGGACGGCGAGTGTGGGAGCCAGGGAAGGTAGGCACATTCATTTGACACCTACTGAATGCCAGGCACCAGCAAGAGCTCTTACATCTACTATCTCTTTGGTTTCTTGCCCAATTTGAGGCTAGATAGTCGTGGGGTCCCCATGTTACAGGTGCAGAAACTGGGGCTCAGAGAGAGGCAGGCAGTCTTTGTTCTGTAGTTACAGAACCCGGGGAAACGCGAGGGACCCCTGCTCAGTCTAGGTCCTTCGGACTCCAGAGACCGTTTTCTAACTCCCGTTCTGCCAGAGGCGAGAAGACAGCAGGGAGCGGGTTCTGCAGGAAGCAGGTCACCAGGAGGGGGCACTTATTCCCAGAGGCAGGAGCGCCACCTTCTAATGGGAGGGGTGGTTCCTGATTCGCTTGGTGTGACCCGGGGCCAGTCTTCGTCCTCTCTGAGCCTCAGTTTCCCTCCACCGGATGGCGGTAGTCAAAACAGGTGCCTGCTGGCCCGCGCCACCGCCTGGGGTTCCAGGTTCTCGCGCCAGCGCGGCCCGCGCTGTGTGACCTTGTTCCGGTAGCCTGCCCTCTCTGGACCGCCGGCCGTGGATTTCCAAGCGCTCTTCCGGCTCGCGAGCGAGCGTCGCGGGCTGCGGAGACCCTCCCCCTCCCCGTGGTTGCGGGGGCGTGGTGGGGGTGGGGCCCCGGGCACGGCGCGATCCCCCCACTCCCCCCCACTCCCCCCGCAGCCCCAGGCCCGCCGCCCGATCCGCGCCTGGTTTTGGGCGCAGCCGCGAGGCCCCCTCCCCCGCGCGCTTCTCCCCGCCCCCCGCCCCCTCCCCGCCGCTCTCGGGGAGCCGGGGCCGCGCGGCTCCTCCTCCCGCAGCCGCATCTGGGGCGCCGCGCCGGCCGGAGGAGAGGCATGGGGCGCCCGCGGGCCGGGGCCGGGGCCGGGGCCTAGGCGGACGCAGCTGCGAGCGGACCCGAGCGGCGGCGGCGCAGCGCAGCGGCCAGGCGGGCCGAGGCGGCCGAGGCGCCGCGCGCAGGTGAGGGCGCGGGGGTGGCGCGCGGCGGCCCTTACCCCCTTTCCCGGGCCGGCGCGCCCCGTCCCTCCGCGAGACCCCCGATCCGTCTCCTCCCCGACAGACGTCCCCGAGCTGGGGGCGGCGCTGGCGCAGGAAAGCCCCCCCTGCGGGTCATCTTCCGAGCCCGAGTCCGAGGGGGCGGCTGTGCGGCTCGGAGCCCCCTTCTCTGGGTGCGATCGCCCCATCCAGCTCTTCCCGGACCCTCAAGCCGGAGGCGGCGGCGCCACGGTCCGGAGCCCCCGTCCAAGGCGGGACCCCCATTCCGGTTCTTTCCCGCGGACTCCCGCATGTCAAGGGGCTGCCAACGCTGGGAAGCCCCCTCCTCAGGCCCGCCCCTCAATCCGCAGCCGGCTGGGGGTCAGGCAGACCCCCCTGCCCCGCCAGCCTGGGCGCTCGGGAGGGCGAGGGCTCTGCGTGCGCCGGGCATTCCTCCACCCAGCCCGGCCGCCTCGCATCCCGCTCAGCAGCCCGGGAGCCGGCCGGGCCCCTTCCCGAGCTTTCCCCGACCTGGCATCTGGGGAGGGGGCGGGGGCAACACCTCCCCCCGCCCGCGCTGCATGGCGCCCCCTCCCTGTTTGCGTGCCCGGGAGGGGCCGGGCTGACCCGGCCACCTGGGCTGGGGGGGCGCTCACATGGCTACGGGAGGCCCCCACGTGCGGCGCTCCGCGGTGAGAGGGGTTCGCGTTCCGAGCGGGTAGCGGATGGGCCAGGTGGCCGCGGAGACCGGCTGGGTCCAGATGTGCTGGGCCTGCTGGCAGGGGAAATGTGCTACCTGGACCTGTGATGGCCCCTGGCCCCTTTGGGCCAAACCTGCCGCTTCCAATCCCCTTCCATCGCTCCATCCTTCTGTCGCTCCATCCTTCCATCCTGTCCCTTTTCCTCTCCTCCCTCCGCGCTGCCTGTGTTGCAGAGAGGGGCCGTCAGAGACTGTCGATGTTGTGGAAGAAGATGAAATGGGGGGAGGGGTTGTGGTTGGCAAAGGCCAGTTGTGCTTGTGGGGGGGGGTGGAGGAGGCTCCTGAGGATGGGAAGCCCCAAGCTTGGGGGACAGCGCTGATGGGCAGAGGGTTCCCGGCACCCCCACCTGCCTGGAAGTGGAAATGACAGGAAGAGGGGGCTGCAGTCCCCAGCCCCAAGGGAGACTGGGCTGCCCTGCCTCTACCTCCACTGCACCTCCTCTCTCAGCCCAGCCCCCCGGGAGGGGTGTCCTGGCTCCCTCTGCCTGTGAGCAGTCCCCTGTGGGAGGGGGCTGCGTCTCCTGACAGCTGGAGGTGGTGGAAGGAGGTTGTACAGGACCATCTGGGAGAATGCCTGTTGGGGGACCCCTGTTTCGGTCCCTCCTTGGGTGGCCAGCTCTCCCTTCCCTTCTCTGCCAGAGGGAACTGTGGGCTGCCTGGGCCCAGGGTGGCCCGAGGGGCCTGAGCCACACTCCTGTGGGCAGCAGGGCTGGGTGGGGCCGCAGAGCTGGTGCACTGGCCGGTTGGTGGCTGTGTGTTCCCAACAGCTCCGGAGATGCTGGCTGTGCACGTGGGGCAGGCGAAAGTGCGTGTGCCCACACTGTGGCAGGGGTGGCCGCGCTCCTGGGTCCTAGGCAGCCGGAAGCAGCAGCTCAACTTCTGCGAGTGTGAGTGTGCCCGTGCCCGGTGCCCGTGGCGCCCCTCGTCCTCTGTCAGAGACCAGCGAGGCCTGTGCTGGGGTGTGTGACGGTCTGGCAGGCCCCCACCCTCAAGAAGGCCTGTTTTGTTGGGGGAGGAGGCCTGGCTGGGCGCTGGGGCCACAGCGAGGAGAAAGTGTGAGGCAGACCAGGCCTGAGGGCTGCGCGCCGTGGACCCCAGGGGCGCACCCGGCTGCTGCCAGCCTTAACGCGGAGCCTCGGTCTGAGGGCTGTGCCCCGGGCAGGAGGCCCCTGGCAGCCGTGTTGGTGTTTCTGACGAAGACTGTGGAGCCCCTGGGAGCAGGGGACAGAATGTGTACTTTGGAGCTTCAGGAGACTCAGGGACGTGTCGGATGTATTGGGGCACACACTGGCAGCTTGTTAGGTTCTTGTGTGGTTTGTGAGCCGCTGGCTTCATAAATGCTAGCATTTTTCCATGATGAGGAGGCTCTGAGGAAGGGTCTGAGGTCCTGGGCACTGGATGTGACAGAGAACAGGTGGTGGTCGCTACCCTCCCACACTTCTGTGATTGACAGATTCCTACATTCAAAAAAAATCAGAAAATAGCATTCTCTGACTACAGTGCATTTAAATACTTCCATTTGAACATTCTGAAATGTGAATTTACAAAATCTTGAATGCAGATTTTTTTATATATAAGGAAAAGCACATAGTAGGTACTCGGTAGATGCCGCGGCTGCGGGCTGTAGCCCAGCCTCCTCCTCTAACTCCCGTAGCTGCGTCTTGCTCCCCACCCCCCGCCCTCTTTGGCTCAGGTCCCCCTGGCCTGCTTTCAGTTCCTGGAATAGGCCACTTTCCCTCCAGCCTTGGGGTCTTCGAACATGCTGGTTCCTCTGCCTGAGCATCTCGGGCACCCTCCTCCCTGTTTGCCTGCGTAACTGCTACTCACGGCCCAGGAGTGTCACTTCCAGAAGAAAGCCTTCCCTAACACCCAGCCAGGCTGCGTCCCTGTTACCACCCTCACAGCCTCCAGGCCTCTGTCTTCACTGCCCCAGTCACCGTCCCTTACTGGGCGTGTCTTGCCGTGCTTGGCGTAGGGAGGGCAGGGTCACACCTACTTCTTCATGCCGTTCCCCTGGTGCTGAGAACAGGCTCAGCTCGTCCTGGGCACTTGTGACAATCTGGGCCATTCTGAGTGGGGGACTGGATGGTGGGCTAGGGTGGGAGACTTGGCCAGCCCAGTGGCCCACAGGACTGTCCCTGTGGGTTCCTGGCTTCCAACTGGGTCTGCAAACCCAGAGGCATTTGGCTGGGATCTGTGGGGACTGTAGGACTATAGCCTCCAAAATCCCAGTGTGTCTGCGGGACCCTAGAGGCTCTCCAAGAGGGTGAGGGGCTGTTGTCAGCCCCTGCATCTTTGGGGGAGCGTCTGTGCCCTTCCGGTCGGGCAGTTACTCCTGCATCAGTTCATTTCCTCACAGCGTCACCTGCTTCCCTGGTCACCCCTTCTTCCACGCACTAGGTCACTGGCTTGTTCACCCTCCATTTCCTAGTCCTTCGTTCCTGAGCCCCACTCAGTGCCCAGCCTGGCACTGAGCCCAGCCTGGGGCTGCTTGAGGAGGAAGAGTCAAACCCACAGGGGTCCTGCCAGGCCCTTCCTAGGGATGGAGTCGGTGCTGTCCAGGTGCTGGAAGTGCTCGTGGAGGCCATGCGCTGGGTCTGGGTTTCGGAGGATTATTGAGTTTTGGTGGATGGAGAGCAGAGGGGAAGCACACTGCAGGCCGAGAGAACTGCCTGCATAAAGCCAAGTGCTGGGTGGCCTTGGGGATGGTGGCAGCCACGTGTCCTTATAAGAGGAGGTAGCCCTCCTGAGGGGGCCTCAGGGAGGCTCTCATGGAGGTGGGCAGTGTGCAGTCATGGTGGGTGTCATGTGCTAGGAGCCCTGTTGCTGACTGCTGTGTGTCCTTGCATGAGGCATGTCCCCTCTCTGGGCTCCCTTGATAAAGTGCAGACTTGGACCTGGGGATCTCAGAGGGACCGTCTGCCTTCCACTGTCGAGTCTGTGATCTTGATGGCCCAGGAAGGGAGGCCTCGAGGCCCCTGCTTCTTTGGGGGTCTGGGGGCTGTCACAGGATGGGCCCTGTCTGCTCTAGTGGCTTTGGAGGGCAGCGTGTGTCAGTGCTGGGAGCCGATCTGCAGGGGCTGGTGGGGCCTGGCCATTCCTTCCAACAGGTGACCCTGTCGGCTAAGGGAGCGAAGGGGCTGGCTCCGGGTGGGCAGCACCCCATTACGCAAACGCTCACTGGGCGCCGTTGTGGAAAGGCTGTCCACTGAGGAGGGGCTCCTGTGTGTTGGGCCAAAGACAAGCCCACTTCCCACTTCATCGGATTATGGGGGTGGGGTGCGTGAGACTCACATGACTAGACTTTCTTTCCTTGTGACCTGTGTGGGAGAGAGTTGCCTGTTCTGTTCCTACACCCTCTCCAGTGTCTCCCGGTGACTGCCTGAGGCCAGGACTGAAGCCTGTAGGGCGTGCGCGGCACTCTACAGTTTGTAGAACCCATGTGATCCTCCCATCTTCTGGCCACCCCCAGGGGTAGGAATGGACAGGGTATTGTCTACGTTTGACAGATGAGGAAACTGAGGCTCAGAGAGGTTGGGTGGCTCCCCAAGGTCACTCAGAGGGTGGGGGTGGACCCACAGCCCAGGAGCCCCTATTGCGGGGTCCTTGGGGGGCCAGCGTGTAGGGGCCTCTCGATTGCGGATCGCACATCACTTCCTGAGCCAAGGAGTGGGGCCCCAGATCCTTCTGTGCTGGGTTTCGCAATGCCGCCTCCTCCCCGCCGAGCTGTCTGACGTGGCCTTTTCAAAACCCAAAATGAATGGAAGCACATTTTGTTTGGAGAATTTTGCTACACCCCTCACCAGGGCTGGTTGCAAAACCAGGCTTAGGGATCCCTGCTGATGTTGATGATGGTGATAATAATAACTGTGTCATTGGCTACCAGTTCTTTTCATTCATTCATTCCACAGAGCATCATAGTCCATCTCCCGGGCCAAGCACGGTGCCGGGCCCTCCATGAGCGAGCTCTGCCTGAGCACTTTATGTCCAGACTCTCTCGTTCAGGCCCCGTCACACCCTATTATTGTCATCACCCCCATTTTATGGACAAGGAAACCAGGGCACAGAGAGCTTTAGTAAGGTGGCTGAGGCCGCACAGCTGGTGAAGCAGAGCCACCAGGATTTGCACCAAGATTGGTTAGTCGTGTTCTGGGGATTGTGAAGTTCCCATTGTTCCACAGCAAGTGACCGGTGGGGATCAGGTCTGGGGGACTGAATGCAGCGGACCCAGCTCCTGGCCTCGGGGGGCCTGGACATACCCACTGGAGGCGGAGCTGGGCCTGGCCTGGAGAGCAGCCTCAGGAGCAGGTTTGGTGGCCACACCTGTCCGCGGCCACACCTCCTGGCCCTGCCCGAGGCCCCGTCTGAACTGCCAGGTTCATGGGCACTGGGGTGTGGACCTCAGAGGAGGACTGTGGCCCTTGTCCAGTCCTCTGCTCCTTACTGACAGGTGACTCTGGTAAGCGGCCATCTCTCAGGCTGCACGGGGGCACGGGGAGTCACGTGGGTGATAGGAAATGACCACGACTAGCAGCCCATGTGGTGAGGGAGGATAAGCTATTTGGTTCCTGGGACCACTCAGTGGAGGGGCAGAGCCTCCCTCCCTCCCCCCAGTGCAGCGGGGCCCCCCAGGTCACGGTGACAGGGCGCAGAGGCCCCCAAGAAGGCAGCAAAGCAAACATGGCATTTGTCTTCCTCCTCAGGTGAGGGGAGGCCTGTGCAGGTGACCCGTCTCCTGGGCTTTGCTTTGAGAATGGTGAAGGGGACGTCTGGTGCACGAGGGGTCAGCTTTAGCAAGCACGTGATGTGGGCAGGTTCTGTCTTTGATGATGGAGAAATGGGGCAGGCATCCTGGGGTTTAAATGGAGCACAAGACTTATGGAGGCACTTATGGAGCACCTGCTGTGTACCTGGCATTGCTAGGGCTCATGACAGGATCAGAACCACGCCCTGACGAGGCACATCGATTGTGTGGGGCGGTGGGACTCTGGGCACCCGGCTGCTGGCCTCTGGTGCAGGTATTTCTCTTTCTGCAGTGACAGCCAAGCCTGCAGTGACGGGCAGAGGTGGGGCCAGGAGGCCTTTCTTTGCTGCTGTCTGGAGATGGGTGCCGGGTATTTGTTACAGTAAGAGCAGTGAGCAGTGTGTCCCTGACTGAGTGCCTGCACCTCTCTGGGCCTCCATCTCTTTGGGGGAGATGGAAGTGGGGGCTCTTCTGGCTCAGCCCTCTGGGACTCCAGGGTGAACGGAGCTGGGCTTCCCTGTGGGGGGTGTCGGGAGCCCTTGCTGTCCTCACCCTGACCCGCTGCCACAGCCCCTGCACCCCTGGTCCCTGCCAGAGGGAGGGAGCCTTTCCTTCCGCCCACTGTGGGCTGACTGCGTGCGGTGACGGTGACGCAGCAGCCGAGGACTCTGGAGTGCAGCTTGGAAACAGGGATCGGGCTTGCTAAAGACAGGGGGAAAGGTTCTTCCCACCACCCCCGGCTGCCTGCCTCCCTCCCCCGGCTGCCACCAAGCCCCGGCGCCTCCCGGCTCTGCCAGATCCACTCGCGGGTGGGAGCTTGGGGCGGGAGGCCCAGCTGAACAGGGCCCAGGTTTGAGTCTCAGCCCGCCAGGGCCTTGCCAGTGACCCTGGCGGGGTTGCCTGCGTTTTCTGGACAGAGTGTACCTCGAGGGGCTGGGCTTCGAGAGCCTGTGGCCGACCAGACAGCTTTGTGGTGGCAGCCCCGTGGGCTCCCCTGTGACTGGGGAGGGGCTCCTGGCTGGACTCAGCCTGCTGCGGGGGGGACTGTAGTCCAAAGACACTGAGTGGAGATAGCTTCAGGGCCTTCTGCCACCTGTGTCGTCTCTGTGTGCACCCACAGTTGCGGGAGCGAGGTGCTGTGATCATCCTTGTTTTACATCTGGGGAAATTGAGGCTGCGCAGCTGGCAGGTGTCAGAGCTAGGATTTGAACCTAGGTGTGCATGACTCAGGCATCCAGGTGAGAAGGTGGGCCCTGGGCAAAAGGCCAACTGGGCAACTGTGCACCTCTCTGTTCCCTCCCTGGGCCTCAGTTTCCCCATCTGTGCAGTGGGAGTTGGGGGTGGTATTGGAGCCCCGCCTGGCACTGCTGGGAACTTTCTGAGCCTCCTCACCTGTCCCCTGGCTCCCATCCTGGAAGCCGAGGTGTGGCAGCAGGGGAAGAGGTGTCAGCATCTCACGCTTCCTTGGGGACCTGCCACCTCTGGGTGTGAGGGATTCCTGGAGGACTGGGAGTGTGTGAGTGAGGCTATCCGGGGACAGCGCGGGTGACGACAGAGCGGGTTGGTTCTGGGCAGCCTGGGGGTCTTGGCTAGCCACGGGGCCAGGCCCACCTCTGCCTGTGACACCTCTGCCTGTCTGCGCGTCTGAGCCGCCTGTGGCTGGTTCCCTGGGGACCCTGAGACGGTGCAGGCAGGGACAGGAAGGTAGGGCCACCCTCTGGCTCCTTCCCTCCCCGCTGTGTGTGTATGGGGTAGTACAGGGCGTGTGTGTGTGAGGTGTGTACATGTGTATATGTGTGAAATGTGTGTGGGGGAGGAGTGTGTGTGGTGTGGGGGACACGAGCATGGTGTGTGATGTGTGTGTAGTGCGTGTATGTGAGGTATGTGTGGTGTGTGTGTGCTGTGTATGTGTGTGGGGTGTATGTATGTGTGTGGTGTATGTGGGGGGGTTGCGTGGGGTTCATGGGGTGCGTGTGGTGTGTGTACATATGCAGGGGTGCGTGTTGCGTGTGTACGTATGTGGGGGCGCGTGTGTGACATTGTTCCCACCAGGCAGGCTTCTGATACTGCTGCGACCAGGACACTGGGACCGGGGCAACGCAGACATTCCCACCCTCTGGACTCACCTTCCCCCTTCTCCCAAGCGTTGGTTCTGCACGCTCTGCGTGTCTGCCCCGCGCCCACGGCGGGGCTGGCGCGTGAGTGAATGAGCTCCTGCCCTGCCCTGCGAGCCGGGATCCTCCTGGGAGCTGCAGTCGTTACGTAACCTCCCAGGTGGATGTGAACGCACATCTGTGGCGGGCGCTGCTGTGCTGCGGGCGCAGGCAGGGCTGCCCCAAGGAGGCGGCACTGCAGCTGAGGCCTGAGGGTGACAAGGGGGGTGCGGAGAGAGCAGCGAAGAGCTGGGGTGGGGAGGGGTCGGGGCTGGGCCCCGTGGGCCTGTAGGCCACAGGGTGGACTGCTGACATAGGAGGAAACTGAGGCTCAAAGAGGGGAAGCTGCCTGCCAGGCAGGCCTGGGAACGTGGGGGATGTGGATTAGACCCCTGGGGGCTCCTGGTCTGCCCTGGGCCGTCACTGAGTCTGACTGAGGACACTTGAGCAACTTTCCTGAGGTCCTGCAGCAAGTTAGAGTGGAGCAGAAACCCCTTTCCAGCTCTCAGCCTCCCCCTGCATGGTGCTTCCCATTGAAAGCAACTAGGGAGCCACGGGAGGTCCCAGAGCAGGGCAGACCCACAGTGCTCTCCTGGCCAGCTCCTCCCCAGGCCTTCCCAGCACTGGCATGGGGGGTGGCTGCCTGCCCACCTGCCGAGGCCAAGACCAGAGCCGACTGACCTGTGCCTGTGCCGGCAGTCTGTGGCCCCCTCTGCTGACGGCGACCGGGCAGGGGCAAAGGCAGTAGGCGGCCTGGGAGGGGACAGTGCGGACAGGGGTCACCATGGCCCAGCAGCCCCGAGGCTTCCAGGAACCATTTGCAGGGCTGGGCTTGATAAATGACAAGGCTGCTCCTTGAGGCCAGCGGGAAGGCTGCCTCGAGTCTGCAGCCCTGGGGTGCACCGGGGGAGCAGCCACAAGGCAGGGTTGGTCAGGCTCCTTCCCCGCTCCACGTCCCCTTCTTAAGCAGCTTTTGGCTCCAGCCTTCATGGCCTTCGGCCAAGGTGATTGTCCCAGCCTCCTACCTGATCTCCCGCTCGTACGTCCTCATGCACGGGCAACACTAGTGATCCAGAAGCCACACTCGGCCACTTCCACCTGTCTGTGGCCAGAGCCCTGAGCGAGGCAGTTGCTGCTCCTTGTCACCTGCCTCTGTGCACCCTGCAGGCCTCCTGCTGCTCCCCCATCATGCCCCAGCGCAGCCCACGGGAACGATGGGATCCCCAGAATACGCACGTCCTCTGCCTTCCCCACCTTGGCCTTTACTGTTCCCTCTGCCTGCAAAACCCTTCCCCAGAGTCTGCTCGGTGACTCCTGTCTGTTATTTATGGCTCAGCTCTGGCCTCCCCTTTCCAGGAAACCTGCGTCTCCTCCCACGTGGGTTACCACACCCCTGGCAGGACTGGGCTGTGAGGGGTCTCCTCCAGGGCAGGGGCCAGTCTGATGCCAGCAGTGCCCATCCTGGGGCCTGGCACACAGTAGGTGCACACTTGTGTCGCCTGAGCACTATTGAGCCTGGTGGTCTGCTCCGGGCGTAACAGCAGGGTGGAGAGGTGGAAGGACAGCAGCCCAGCCCAGGTCGCCAGCCTGTGTCCCCTCAAGCCTCCCCTCCCACAGAGGGGCCAGGTCACCAGGCGGGCTCCTCAGACAATGCCCAGGCCAGCACGTCCCACCGCAGCCTGGCCCCTTCTCTGGGAGCCGCTTCCTCACCCAGGCCTGGCACCAGGGGCTGCCCGGGGCTGAGCGAGAGGGACACCGGCCAGCCGCCTGCCCTCTGCTTAGCTCGAGGACCCAGCAGGGCTGTTTTCCAATCTGGGAGCTTGACTGTTCGAAAATCGATCTCCCGGAAAGGAATACGTTCTACATTTCTTGTATTCTGAGGTCTGTTTTAGGGGGCTTTGGGTCTATCTATGACTGTAGCCTAGTTCACACTAAGTATTGATAATGCAGATGTCTGCTATGTGCCAGAGATTGTTCTAGTCACTGGGAACAATGGTATTCACCCCGAAGGGGCTATTGTGAGAATTTTCTGGAAGCTGGGGGTGACTGCCTTTAGCTGGGTGCTGGCACACCGCGGGCTCTGTGGGTTAGATCTGGTCTCGAGTCTGACACAGTGATGAGGACCGGCCGCACGGGCTGGCGGGGAAGCTGCTCAGGACAGATCAGCCGCAGAGGAAAAGGCCTCCTGCTGCCCCCCCCCCCCCCCCCCGCGGCCCACACTCTGCACTGGGAGTCCCAGCTCTGCTCACGTGTGACCTTGAGCAGGTCACAGAAACTGCTCTCAGCCTCAGTTTCCCTCTCTGTCCCCCAAGGGAGGCCAGTGGGGCTGCCTGCCTTGGAGGCTGGGTGCGAGGCTGAACGGAGGTTCCTAGGACAGGGCCGGCACACAGTAGGTCCTCAGGATGCGGCAGCGGATACTGCTGTGCTCCCATGGCCCTCCCCACAGCCCGGTCCGGACCGGCTCGCAGAGGTCGGCCTGGGCCTCCCTGTGTGACGGCCTGGCAGGGGCCGGCGTGAGCTATTGCAGGGCGTTGGCGCAGGAGGCGAGCCGTCCTGTTGGTGGCGGGGAGAAGGCCCAGAGAGGACTTGCCTGAGGGCCTCAGGAGATGGGGCTGAATCAGGCCTCTTGACTCAAACTAGTGCTTTCTCTGCCGTCCCACTCTGAAGGATCCTCCAGAGAGCTTTAGGAAGAAAATTCTAGGAACTTTCAAGGTGCCTGGGAACCCTGGGAGCCCGTATGGCTGGGTCCTCCTCCCCTCGCTGTCCCCAGGCCTCTGTGCGACCCTGTCGTGGTTGCCTCCCTCTCTGTGCCTCTGTTGCAGCAGGGCAGTGGGAGAGCCTGACTCTGGCCTGCCTGGGCCCAAGGCCCTCTCCCCCAGGCCCCGCCTGTGTCCCCTCCCTTAGCGCCCCCCCCCCGTGCCCCCCTTCCCCAGATCCCCATCCCTCAGGTCCCCTCTGTGTGCCTCCCCCAGGTCCTCCTCTGTGTTCCTTCCCTCCTCTGCTGTCCTGGTTTGTGCATGGCCCACATTCAAGGCGCAACGTTTGGGTGGGAGCGCAGGCAGTGGGAACCCTGCCTGGAGGGGCCCAGCCAGGCCACCGCCCCTCACCCTGGGACTCCCTCTGCCAGGGCTGGGGGCTGTGGGGCAGCTGCGGGGCTGCGGATTTGGAGCTGCTCTGGTTCTCCCCCCCCCCCCACGGCCAGCTTCGTGTCCCCCCTCCCTCCCTCCCTGCGCGCCCTGCATTGGGGAGCAGATATATTTAGACGAAATGCTCTGTTCTGTACAGATTCTGCGTTGACTGTACTTAGGGCTGGGGGGCAGGGCCTGTGAGCAGCCACACCTGCTACCTGGGCCCTCTGGGGACTGCTGGCTGGGTGAGGGGACACTGATCAAACTGCGGACCTCTGCTGACTGTGGACGGGTCTCCCTCTATGTCCTCCCTGTCCCCTAAGGCCACATCACCCTGACCCTTCACCTCCAAGTCACAGCCAAACTCAGTCACCAGTTCCCCGCCTGCCCCCCTCGCTTGCTCTGAGTCCCGTAGTCCTCCTCTGCCCCTTCCCAGGACTCAGAGCACTTTCTCCCTTGCACAGTCAGTAGGCAGACAAGGCTTTGTGCCTGCGGCGGGCCAGGTCCTTGCTGGGTGCTGGACATGGAGGCGAGCGCCCTCACGGGCCCCATCGTGGTCCAGGAGATGGATCATGGACCACTAGGACGACAGCAGGATACCCCATGTGACAGCAAGAAGCCCTAGGACAAGGGTCACCCTTGGGGTGATGATCGGGCAAGGTTTCCTGGAGGAGGGAGTGGTCCACGCAGAGACCTGTAGGCTGAGTGGGGGTGAGCTGACTTGGGAGACAGCGGGGACTCGTGGCAGAGGGAACAGAGAGTGCAAAGGCCCAGAGCGGAGGGGGCCCTGGCTGCACATGGGGGCGTGGAGAGCAGGAAGGTGGGCAGGGACGGGGTCTTGTAGAGCCTCTGGTGCCAGGTGAGGGCCCATCAGGCGATGCCCCCTCTGGGCCCTGGAGAGCTTGGGGAGTTTCCAGCAGGGCTGTGGCCTGGTCTCGTGTGAGCACAGCCGGGGTGGCTTGTCACGGCCCGCCAGGCTGGCCCCGGCTCCCCGGCAGATCGCTGCGCCCCACCGGTGGGGATCAGAAATAGCTCACACGTGCTCAGCGCCTGGCGAAGCGGCTCCCCCGCCTCAGCGCATTTCATCTGCGCCCGAGTCAAGGACGGCTCGGTGCCTGCGCGCTGGGTGACCTTCTCGCTCCCGGTTATTAATACACCGCCCACTGGGGCTGCAGGCAGAGCTGGGAGAGCTGTGCGGGGAGGGGGCCGAAGCGTGGCAGAAGGGGGCTCTGACAGGGGAAACGGTGGGGGCTTGGGAAATGGTGCCCGCCCACCAGAACGACACCCTGCACGTAAACCTCGCAGAATAAATATGAGTATACAGATCCCCTAGAATCTGGTTCCTCTGGCGACCACGTTTTGCTGTCAGCCCTGCAGAGATCTCTCCAAGCTGATCTGCCCTGGCAGATGGATTCGTTCCTTCATTCATTCATTCAACAGGCATTTGTTGAGTGCCCGCTCCATGCCAGGCCCCGTGGTGGGCAGAGGGGATGTGGCTCTGAGTGAAACAGACACGTCCTGGCCCTCGGGGAACTCAGAAAGCAGGTAAAACAGTGATGAGGCCCAAGGGGGAGGCTCATGGGCCCAGGCGGGGGGCAGGGGGCACGAAGGCTTCCTGGAGGAGGTGACACTTGAACTGAGACCTAAGGGATGAGAAGTTACCCCAGCAAAGAAGAGCAGGAGGAGGGATTTCCTGGCAAACGTGTGATCCCTGTGGTGGGGTTTTCAGGAAACGGAAAGGAAGATGGGGAGGCTCGAGCAGTGGGGTGAGAAGGGAGGGCAGAGTGACGCATCAGAGGGTGGCAGGGACCAGGCCCCATGGGACCTTGTGGACTGTGGTCAGGCCTTGGGGATTTACGTAAGAGCACGGGCTCCGGCGCCAGAAGGTCTAGATTCAAATCCAACTCTGTCGCTCACTAGCTGGTTGACGTCAGCAAGTCGCCTAACCTGTCTGTGCCTCAGTGTCCTCATCTGCAAAGTGGGGTCGGTCGAGGTCCCTACCTCACAAGACTATTGCGAGGGTGAAATTATGTAATAAAGTGCTCAGGACGGCACCCGGCACACGGCAAGTGCTCATAAATGGTAGCTCCTATGATTCTGCAGTCATCCGGAGGAGCAGTGCACATGTGTGGACACTTTTGCAAGGGGGTCGCATTAGTCCTGCTCGTCTGCAGCTCCTTGTCACCTTCTTTTTGAGTCAGTGACTACAGAGCATTATTACATTTAAAATTTTTGCATTGAGGTATAATATACGTATTGTAGAGTACACTAATCTTAAGTGTGTAGTATAGCTTGATGTATGTACGCATAAATCCGTCAGACAGTGCGTCATGCCCCTTCCAGTTAGTTCCTCCTCCAGAGGCAACCAGTGTTATGACCCCACAGCCATACCCTAGTTTTGTCTGTTCCGCACCTCCATGTAAATGGAATCGTGCGGAATGTCTCCTTTGTGTCGACTCCTTTTGCTCATCATTTGTCAGCAGAGACTCATCACGCCGTCGAGGGGATTGGTAGTTCATTCTTTTATGTCGGTACCTAGTACTCCGCTGAGTATTTCGTACTGTCCGTTCTATTGCTGACAGACGTTTGGATTATTTCTAGTTTTTGACTATATGGA
Organism: Microcebus murinus; assembly: GCF_040939455.1. Lineage (NCBI taxonomy): Eukaryota > Metazoa > Chordata > Mammalia > Primates > Cheirogaleidae > Microcebus > Microcebus murinus. The sequence continues at coordinate 33,168,226 of NC_134119.1, forward strand.
TAATGCTGCTTTGAAACTTCTTAGACATACCTTTTGGGAAACTTGTGAAGTTATTTCTGTTGGGTGTGGAACTCCAGGCGTGGAGTTCCTGGGGCATAGAGGATGAGCAGGTTCGGCTGTAGTAGATACTGCCAAATAGTCTTCCAAAGTGGCTGCTGCAATTTGTGCTCCCACTAGCCGAGGGTGAGAGTTCCAGTTGCTCCATATCCTCCTCAACATACAGACTAAAGATTATTTCTAAAAACTGCAGAAAACTCCACAATATGGTCACACCACCTCAAACCCGTTCCAGAATGATGGACTTTTAGGTTGTTGCCAATGTTTACATGATTTTGAAAATTAAAAAGAGAGAAACCAATCAGAACAATTTAAAAATAAAATATGGAAACAACCAAGATGTCCTTTAATAGGTGAATGAATAAATAAACTGTGGTAGAGCCATACAATGGAACATTATTCCATAAGAAGAAAAGAGCTCTCAAACTGCAAAAAGACATGGAGGAGCCTTTAACACAATTAACTAAATGAAAGAAGCCAGTCTGAAAAGATTACATGCTATATGGTTCCAACTTTATGACATTCCATTTTTTGTTGTTGCTGTTGTTTTTTGTTTTTTATTTGAGACAAAGTCTCCCTCTGTTGCACAAGCTGGAGTGCAGTGGTGAGATCAGAGCTCACTGCAGTCTGTGACTCCTGGGCTCAAACGATCCATACCTGGCTAATTTAAAAAAAAATTGTTTTTATAGAGATGAGGTCTCGTTATGTTGTCCAAGCTGGTCTCAAACTCCTGGCCTCAAGTGACCCTCCCATCTTGGCCTCCCAAAGTGCTGGGATTACAGGTATGAGCCACACATCTGGCCCAACTATATGACACTCTGAAAAGGCAAAACTGTAGAGACGGTAAAAAGATCAGTGGTTGCCAGGTTGTAGGGGGCGAGAAGGAGGACGAATAGGTGAAGCACCGAGGATTTGGGGGGCAGGGACAGTATTCTGTATGATACTGTAGTATTAGATGTATGACATTATACATTGGTCAAAACCCATACCTGTACAGCACAAAGAATGGACCCTAATCTAAACCATGGGCTTTAGTTGATGTATCCGTGTTGGCTCATCAGCTGTAACAAATGTGCCATGTTCACGCAAGATGTTAATAACGGGCAACTGTGGGGGGAGGTGGGGTATATGGGAATTTCCTACTTCCTGCTCAGCTTTTCTGTCAACCTCAAATTGCTCTAAAAATAGCCTATTAATTCTAAAATAAATAAAAATAAAATTAAAATGTAAAAATATTAAAAAGGAAAACGACAAAACCAAAAATTACTAGAAGTATCTACTGTAGCGTTGGAGATATTTCCTATTGGCCGTCGTCTCTGGGATTTTTTTTTTTCTTTTTCAAGGTGGGGATGGTACTCTGGGGACATTGGCGTCTCTCTTTTGTTCTCTCTCTCTCTGCTCATTCTTATGAGGATTCATAATCCCTGTATAACTTAAAACTCTTCCAAAACATGATGTGTTGTCCGCCATTGGTGGTTCAGTGGTAGAATTCTCGCCGGCCAAAATGTAATGTTTCGTGGCTCCCTGTCTTAGCTCATTTTGCATTTTCATAAAGGGATACCTGAGGCTGGGTAATAATGAAAGATGGGAACTAATGGAGCAGGAACTCACCTACCAGTTCTTGAGGGATCCGCCCACATGACCCCATCTCCTCCCACTGGGCCCCACCTCCAACTGGGGATCAAATTTCAGCATGAGCTTTAGAGGGGACAAATATCTAAACTGTATCATTCCACCCATGGCCCCCAAATTTCATGTCTTTCTCACATTGCAAAATACAATCATCCCTTCCCAGTAGTCCCCCAAAGTCTTAGCCTGTTCCAAACATGAACTGGCAAGTCCAAAGTCTCATCTGAGACTCAAGGCAAAGGGGGAGGCAATTTAAATTCTGATGATGGAATAGGAACTGTTGCGTTAGGAGAAAAAACTGGAGATTGATGAAGTGATGGAATCTTGGGATCTCAGATAGGGGCATTATATTTTAGGAAAGACGATTTAGAATCACATCATCTTTGTACAAATGCATCTCAGAATCCCAGTATAGTTATCTTCAAATGACAGAATGAGGTGTGTTTACATTCTGGAAATAAATGATTATGGATTTTTGGACAGATGAGTCTTAAAAATTCAAGACTCAAAGAATCTTAGAACCTTTAAGTTGAAAGAGCCAGTCAAGGTATTCTAGTTTAATCTTTTTTTCCCCTAGTATAACTTAGGTTTATTTTCTTTTTCAAAAAACAGCTTTTGTTGAAGTATAATTGACATATAATAAATCACACATATCTAAAGTGTTCAAACTGATAAGTTTTGACAAATGTATACACCGATGAAACCAACACCACAATCAAGATAATGAACACAGTCCTCACTCCCAAAGGTTTCTGAGGGGTCTTTTGTAATCTCTCTCTCACCCTTTCTGACCTCTCGCCCACCCTTGCCCCTTCCCCTCCCCAGGCAAACAATCCTTCCTGTCTCCCAGAATTCTCTACAAATGAAATCACACAATATGTACTCTTTTTGGTCTGGTTTCTTCACTCAGTATAATTATTTAGAGATTTATCCATACTGTCACATGCATCAGTAGTTTATTTCTTTTTGTTGCTGAGTAGTAGTCTCTTGCACGGATAGGCCACGGATTATTTATTCATTTACTTGTTGATGGACATTTGAGTTTGCTTCCAGTTTGGGGTTATTGCAAATAAAGCTTCTATGCACATTTGTAGACAAGTCATTGTGTGAACATATGCTTTCATTTCTCTGGGTAATATAGCAGGTACATGTTTGACTGTTGAAGAAACTGCCCAGGTGTTTCCCACAGTGGCTGTCCCATTTTAATTTCCCACCATCAGTGTGTGACAGTGCCAGGTCCTCCACAACCTCACCAACACTTGGCATAATCAGTCTTTCCAGTTTTAGGAATTCTGTTCGGTGTGATAGCTCATGTTAATTTTCGAGCCTCTTTTCATGTGCTTCTTGGCCACCTGTGTATCTTCTTTGGTGAAGTGTCTGTTCAAATCTTTTGCCCACTTAAAAATTGAGTTGTTTGAGGCTGGGTGCGGTGGCTCACACCTGTAATCCTAGCACTCTGGGAGGCTGAGGCGGGCGGATTGCTTGAGGTCAGGAGTTCAAAACCAGCCTGTGCAAGAGCGAGACCCCGTCTCTACTAGAAATAGAAAGAAATTAATTGTCCAACTAATATATATAGAAAAAATTAGCTGGGCATGGTGGCGCATGCCTGTAGTCCCAGCTACTCGGGAGGCTGAGGCAGAAGGATTGCTTGAGCCCAGGAGTTTGAGGTTGCTGTGAGCTAGGCTGACGCCACGGCACTCACTCTAGCCTGGGCAACAAAGCGAGACTGTCTCAAAAAAAAAAAAAATTAAGTTGTTTGTTTTCTTATTGAGTTTTGAGGGCTCTTTACATCTTCTGGACCCAAGTCCTATATATGATTTACAGATATCTTCTCCGAGTCTGTGGCATGTCTGTTCATTTCTTTAAGAATGTCTCTCCAAGGACAGATTTTTTAAAATTTTGATGAGATCCAATTTATCAATTTATTCTCTTATGGATTGTGTTTGGTGTTGTCATATCTAAGAAATCTGTGTCTAACGCAAGATTATAAGGGTTTTTGTTCCCCTGTGTTTTCTTCTTGAAGTTTATAGTTTTAGGGTTCATATTTATAACTATGGTGCATTTCAAGTTTGTTGTATATGGTGTGAGATCCGGATGCAGTTTCTTGTTTTGCTTATAAATACCCATTCATTTCCGTACCTTTTGTTAAAAAAGCTCTCCTGGCTCTATTGCATTGTTTTTGCTCTTGTCAAAAATCAGTTCTCCATATGTATGTGGGTCTATTTCTGGACTCTTCTTCCATTAATCTGTTTGTCTGTTTGTACACTAGCATTACACTGTTGTGAAGTCAGGCCCTCCAACTTTGCTCTTATTTTTCCAAGATATTTTTGGCTGTTCTAGGTCCTTTGCATTTCCACATACATTTTAGAATCAGTTTATCAATTTCTACCAAATTGCCTGTTGAGATTTTGACTGAGATTGATTTGAATATATGGATTAATTTGTGAGAATGAACATCTTAACAACATTGAGTCTTCTAACCCATAAACAAAGTATCTCTCTCAATTTATTTAGGTGTATCTTAAAATTTATCTCAGTAATATTTTACTTTTCCATATCCAGCTCTTTCACATCTTTTGTCCTATTTATTCCTAAGCATTTCATATTTTTATGCTATTATAAATACTATTTAAATTTATGGTTATTCATAGCTTGTATATAGAAATAAAGTTATATTTTTGTATAATCGATCTTACATCTTATATCTTTTGTTTTTTTTTTGAGAGGGAGTCTCACTCTGTCACCTGGGCTAGAGTGCCATGGTATCAGCCTAGCTCACAACAACCTCAAACTCCTGGGCTCAAGCAATTCTCCTGCCGCCTGAGTAGCTGGGACTACAGGCATGCACCACCATGCCCAGCTAATTTTTTCTATTTTTAGTTGCCCAGCTAATTTTTTCTATTTTTAGTAGAGACAGGGTCTCACTCTTGCTCAGGCTGGTCTCGAACTCCTGACCTCAAGCAATCCTCCTGCCTCGGCCTCCCAGAGTGCTAGGATTACAGGCGTGAGCCACCTCTCTTAGCCTTGTCTTACAACTTGGATACACTTGCTTATTAGTGATAGTAGATTTTCATGTGTGTGGATGCCACTGGATTTTCTATATCGGTGAGCATTTCATCTTGCAGATAAAGACTTTTATTGTTTTCTTTCCAATCTGAATGTCTTTTATTTCATCTTCTTGCTTAATTGCCCTGACAATAACCTGCAATGCAGTGTTGAATGGAAGTGGTGAGAGTGGATGTTGATGTCTTATTCCTGATCTTGGGGGACCTTGTCAGTCTTTCACCACTGAGTATGATGTTAGCTGGGGGGTTTTTGTAGATGCTCTCATCAGGCTGAGCAAGTTCTCTTCTACTCTTAGTTTGCTGAGAATTTTAAAAATCAGGAATGGATGTTGGTTTTTGTCAGATGCTTTTTCTGTGTCTTTTGAGATGACTATATGTTTTTTCTCTTTTAGTCTGTCACTATGATAAATTACATCGATTGATTTTCAGTTGTTAATACTGACCCTGCGTTCCTAGGAGGAGACCCCGTCCATTGGCCATGATGTATTATTCTTTTAATATATTGTTGAATTAGATTTGCTAACCTTTTGTTTAGAATTTTTGCATCTGTGTTCATTAGGGATATTGGTTTGTAGTTTTCATGTATTGTCTTTGTCTGATTTTGACATCAGGGCCCCATAATATAAGGTGGGAAGTTATTTCTTCCTCTTTAGTCTTTTGCAAGAATTTGTGTAGAATTTATATTATTTCTTCTAGATGTTTGATGGAATCACCCACAAAGCCATCTGAGCCAGGAGTTTTCTTCTTAGGAAAGTTTTTATCTACAAATTTAATTTCTTTAACAAATTTTTAACTATTTAAGGTATCTGTATCTTTTTGTATGAGCTTTGGTAGTTTGTATCTTTCAAGGAATTTATCCAATTCATCTAAGGTGTCACATTTATTGGCATAAAGTTGTTTATAATATTCCTTTGTTATCACTCTTTAAAAAATAACTTTACTGAGAGATAATTTACACACCATACAGTTCACCTATTAAAGTGTACAGAGTAATGATTTTTAATATCATTATACAAAGAGTTGTACAACTATCATCATATCGGTTTTAGAACATTTTCATCACCCCCAGAAGAAACCCTATACCTAGTAACAACCACTTCTCTTCTCTCCCTTCCCCCACTCCCAGCTGTAGGCAACCACTAATCTACTTTCTGTCTCTGTAGATTTGCTTAATCTGGACCTTTCGTATAAATGGAATCATACTATATATGGCCGTTTGTGGCTAGCTTTTTTCACTTAGCATAATGTTTTCAAGGCTCATACAAATTGTAGCATGTAATAGTACTTCATTTCTTTTTATTGCCAAATGGCATTCCATTATATGGATATAACTCATTTTATCTATCTGTTCATCAATTTATGGACATTTGGATTGTATCCACTTTTTTGTTTATTACGATTAATGCTGCTGTGAACATTGTATACCAGTTTTTGCGTTGACATATGTTTTTCTTGGGTATATACCTAGGAGTGGAACTGCTGGTCCACATGGTATATGTTTAACTTTTTGAGCAACTGCCAAGCTGTTTTTCCAAGCAGCTGCACCATTGTACATTTCCATAGCAGTGTATAAGATTTCCAGTTTTTCCAGATCATCACCGACACTTGTTGTTGTCTGTCTTTTTAATTACAGCCGTCCTCGTGGGTGTGACATGCTCATTTGGTTTTGCTTTGCATTACCCTGATGTTGAGCATCTTTTCATTTGTTTATTGACCACTCCTATATTATCTTTTGAAAAATGTCCATTCACATACTTTGCCCATAATTAAATTGGGCTGCTTGTCTTTTTATTATTGAATTGTATCTTAGTCCATTTAGACTACTATAACTACTATACCTTAGACTGGGTCATTTGTAAACAACAAAAATTTATTGTTCACAGTTCAAGGCTGGGAAGTCCAGGATCAAGGTGCCAGCAGATGCCATGTCTGAGGAGGGCTTGGTCTCTGCTTCAAAGATGGCACCGTTTGCTGCGTCCTCCCATGGTGTAAGGGAGAAATGGGCTCCCTCAAGCCTTGTTTATGAGGACGCTAATCCCATTTATGAGGGTAGATCTACCTTAGGACCTAATCGCCTCTCAAAGATCTCACCTCTTAATATTATTACCTTGCAGGTTTGGTTTCATCAGACAACTTTTGAGGGGTGGGGCCACAAACGTTCAGATCATAGCAAATTGTAAGAGTTCTTTATATATTTTGGGATACAAGTCCCTTATCAGACATGTGATTTGCAAACATTTATTCTGTGGGCTGTCTCTTAATTTTCATGATAGTGTCCGTTATAGCACAAAAGTTTAAAATTTTGATGAAGTCCAATGTATCTATTTTTTTCTTTTGGTATATATTTTTTGGTATCATAGCTAAGAAACAGTTGCCTAATGCAAGGCAATGAAGATTTATGCCTATGTTTTCTTCTAAGAGCTTTATGGTTTTAGCCCTTACATTGGGTCTTTGGTCCATTTTGATTGAATTTTTTGTACATGGCATGAGGTAGGGGGTCCAGTTTAATTCTTCGCATGTGGATGATAAGTTGTGCCGGCACTATGTGTTGAAAAGACTGTTCTTTTCCCTTTGAATGGTCTTGGCACTCTTTTGGAAAATCAGTTGACCATAGAAATCGTAACCGGCTCTATGAAGAAATTTCAATGACCCCTATATCTTTTTTTATAATCCTTTCCCTCTCATGGTTTAGATTCTCAGGCAAGTAGGGCTTGATGACCAGAACCTTGTAACTTAACTCACTACTTGATTTTTTTAGTTGTTTCCCAGAAATGGCAGAATTTCTGCAAGACAAAGAAGTTATAATTCAGAGGGCCTCCAGGCAGACTTCCTGATGCCAAGACTCAGCAGCCTTCACTAACCTGCCCCAATGCATGTAGCCCCTCATTAATTTCAACACAACCTGCCCCAATGCACACAGCCCCTTGCTAATTTCAACACAACTTGCCCCAATGCACACAGCCCCTTTTTTAAAAGCCTGTACTCTCCATTAGTCAGGGAGATGGATTTGAGGCTGATTCTCCCATTCTCCCAATAGATATCTTTTGTATTAAAAATTCCTTTCTTCCTTGGCAGTCCTCATTGTCTCAATAATTGGCTCTCTGTGCAGCAAGTAACCTGACCTAGGCTGAAACCCCCTTGCGGTTTCCATAACAAAGCGAGGTTTGTTGTTTTCTTTTCCCAACTCTCAATTCTGTTCTATGGCTCTATCTTGACAATTCCGCACTTCACTTGATTATTGTAGCTTTGTAGTAAATTTTTAACCTTATTGTCTTTTTAAGATCTGTAGAATCTGTAGTGATCTAACCTAATATTTGTAATATGTGTCTAGTCTCTACCTCTCTCTCATTTTTTTGATCAGTGTAGCTAGATATTTAGCAGTTTTATTGATCTTTTCATAGAACTAGCTTTTGGTGCTAGTGATTTTTCTGAATTGCTTATCTGTTTGTCTTTTATTGATTTCTGTTCTGATGTTTATTATTTCCTTTCTTCTACTTAGTTCAAGTTTAATTTGTTCTTCTTTTTCTAGTTTATTGCTTTGTTTTGGAGACAGAGTCTTGCTCTGTTGCCCAGGCCGGAGTGCGGTGGTGTCATCATAGCTCACTGCAGCCTCAAACTCCTGGGCTCAAGTGATCCTCCTGCCTTAGCCTCCCGAGTAGCTGGAATTACAGGTGCACGCCACCACACCCAACTAATTTTTTAAATTTTTTGTAGCTATATGGTCTTGCTATATTGCCCAGGATGGCCTCAAACTCCTAGGGTTAAGCAGTCCTACTGCCTCAGCCTCCCAAAGTGTTAGGTTTACAGGCATGAGCCACTGCTGCTGGCCTAGTTTTTTTGTTTTTGTTTTTTTTTTAGGTAAAATCTAAGGTTATTAATTTTAAAACTTTTGTCTTCACTAATATAGGCATTTAGTGCTATGAAGTTTCCCCTAAGTATTGCTTTAGCAACATCTCACAAATTTTGATATGTTTTCATTTTTTATTCAGTTTAAAGTACTTTCTAATTTCCATTTTGATTTCTTTTTTGACCCATGGATTATTTAGAAGTATGCTACTTATTAATAGTTTCCATATATTTGAGGATTTCCAGGGATCTTGCAGTTAATTGGTTTTAGTTTAATATTGTGATTTTAGTTGGGGCATTTAGACCACTGATATTTAATATGATTGTTGATATAGTCACTTTTAAATATTTTATCTTGCTGTTTGTTTTCTCCTTGCCCTATTTGTTTCTCTTTTCCTCTTTTTCTGCCTTCTTTAAGAGTTAATTAAATGTTTTTTGTCATTCCATTTTATATCTTTTATTGATTATGAGCTATACCTCTGTTTTATTATTTTAAAGTAGTGGCTGTACAGTTTACAGTATACATCTTTAATTTATTACAGTCTATTTTCAAGTGATATATTATCACTTCATATATAGTATATGAATATTACAATAGTATAGCTTCCATTTCTTTCCTGATCTTGTGCTACTATGGTTATTATGCAGATTACTTCAATATATGTTATAAACACAACACTGCATTGTTATTATTTATGTCTACATAATCATTACCTTTTAAGGAAATTGAAATGATAAGAAAAATAATCCTATATATTTACCCACGTGTTAACAGTTACCATGTTCCTTTTTGTAAGTCTGTATTTCTCTCTGGTGTCATTTTCCTTCAGCCTGAAGGATTTTAACATTTCTTGTAGCATGGGTCTGTTGGTTATGAATTCTTTAGCTTTTCCATGTCTGAAAAAGTCTTTATTTTACTTTTTTTTTTTTTTTTGAGACAGAGTCTCACTTGTTGCCCAGGCTAGAGTGAGTGCCGTGGCATCAGCCTAGCTCACAGCAACCTCAAACTCCTGGGCTCAAGCGATCCTCCTGCCTCAGCCTCCCGAGTAGCTGGGACTACAGGCATGTGCCACCATGCCCGGCTAATTTTTTCTATATATATTAGTTGGCCAATTAATTTCTTTCTATTTCTAGTAGAGACGAGGTCTCGCTCTTGCTCAGGCTGGTTTCGAACTCCTGACCTCGAGCGATCCTCCCGCCTCAGTCTCCCAGAGTGCTAGGATTACAGGCGTGAGCCATCGCGCCCGGCTCTACTTTTTTTTTTTTTTTAAGTTATTTTTGCTGGGCATAGAATTCTAAGCTGACTGATCTTTTTTTCATTTCAGTACTTTAAAGTTATTCCACTGTCATGTCTCTTGCATTGTTTTTGACAGGAAATACGCTGTAATTCATATCTTTGTTGCACAGTTTGCGACATGCCTGCTTCTTTTTCCTGGCTACTTTTAAGATTTCCTTTTTATCACTGGTGTTGAATAATTTGGTTATGACTTACCTTGGTGTGGTTTTCTTCATCTTTCCTGTCTTCGAGTTCATTTAGTTTCTCAAATTTGAAAGTTTATGATTTTACAAATGGCAGAGTTCACCTCAGGGACTGAAAAGAAGTGTCAGAGCTGAAAGCTTGGCGGAGGCCACTCCTAACTCAGTTTCTCCATTCATTAGGTAGACCGAGGGACACCTGCATTCTAGGGCATTCTGTTGTTCCAGGTAAGGCTTGTTTCTAAGGTCAAAGTGCACAGTGGCAGAGTGGCCAAGGTGTGAAGTGGCCGAATGTGTCCCTTGATCACTCAGTCTCTCCTAGGTATGCCCCACGCTCAGACATGGGGCAGCAGAGCTTCCAGCTGGGAGGACACCAGGCCCTGACCAGTGGGGCCCCAGATTCACAGAGAAGCTAAAACACACCAAAAAGTAAAGAAATGCCACGGGAAACAGCGGCAGTATATCTTATTTGTATAAGACAAAACTGGCAGGGTTTTTTTAAAAAAAAAATAAAAAAACTTGAACATAGGCAAGAAGGTGGTGAAATAGATCTTATTGGCGGGGGTGTAAATTTGGGATCCCCTTTTAAGGACCGGTTGGTACAGAATTATCACAAAGTTTGGGATTTTGTATATGCTTGGCCTGGCAGTTCCAGCTCCAGGAAATTATAAGAAAACAGTTCGGATTACTGGAGCCAAATAGTCGTGAGTTTGAATCTGACTATTCCACTAACCAGTTATATGACCTTGGACTAGTTACTTTACCTCTCTGAACCTTCATTCAATCCTTACCTATAAAATAGGGATTTTAATACTTAGATTATCTGGTTGTAGTGAGAGTAAAATGAGATACTGTGTGCCAGGTACTCAGCACAAGGCCAGACACGGAGCAAATCCCATGCTGCTGGAGGATGTCTTGATGGCATGAATGGAGAAACTGAGGCAGGAGTGACTTCCACCAAGCTTTTGGCCCTGATACTTGCTCTCTGTCCCTGATTATGTTTAGAAAATAAAAAGGCTGGAAGGGCATGCACCGCAATATCAGAAGTGGTCATCTCTGGGAGACGAATAATTTTATTTTCCTAATGCCTTCCTGTTTCCTTCCAGTTTTCTACAGTGAACGTACATCGCTTCTGTAATGAGGGAAAAATGATGACAGTTAAAACACAGTCTGTCTTATTCTTCCGGAGCCTCACAGGCCAGGCCAGAGGAGGTTTTCTGTGGGGGTTCTGACCACAGTGGTGGGGGTGGCAGGACTGGGAGAGGGCTAGGTCACTACCCCCCATGCCCAGGGCCAGAGCCTGGGCTGGCATCTGAGGGGAGGACGTGGAGAATATGGCTTCTAAAGTCAGACCTGTTTACTTAACCCTGTGACCTCAGCCAAGTGCCTTCACTTCTCTGTGCCTTGGTTTCCTCATCTGTAAAATGGGCATGTAATAGGACCTACCTCACAGGGTTGTTGAGGCTTCAGTGACTTTTCAGTTTTTATCACAGCGCCCAGTGGACAGTAAATGTTAACTGTTGTCACTATTATTATTACTATTACTGTTGTTATCGTCAGACATCATTGCCTTGATTCTAATCCAGGTGGCAAGGGGAAGGGGGTGGCCGGTCCAGAGTGGGGCCGCATCTTCCTCACAAAGTGGGGCATGTGAGAGAGACAGCTCCACCCAGCTGGGGGCCTGTGGGCAGGCCACCCCCTCTCTCTGGGCCTTAGGTCCCCCCTCAGAGAACGGTCATTTCTGGCTTGTGAGAAATGAATGGGTCCCCACGTCCAGTGCCCACACACCAAAGGTACCTATTAAGTGCTTGTTCCCTGGCCTTTGTGGATGACCCATGTTGTCAGGGAGCAAGGAGAAGAGTAGCAGAGGCCAGGTGGGCAGGCTGGGTTGGGGTCAGGTGCCCCAGCCACCTGGAGACCCATGCCCTGCAGCCCAGGCTCCCTGACGGCCTCCTCGGAGAGAGCAGGACCAACATGAGGACATTCATCCGCCTCATTAACTCACTTCGCTCTGGAGTCGTAGCAGTTAGACCTGCTCTCTGGGCAGCTTCCGGATCCGGGCACGGGTCGCCCAGCCTCAGCCAGGACTGGCTCTGTCCCTGGGGAGAGGGGCCAGAGAAGGGGGTTTCCCTGGAAGCCTTGGCTTCTGTTTATTTAGTCACTCACAGCTGTTTATTGAGCACCTACTATGTGCCGTGGACAGATGTGGTTCCTGCTCCCAGAGCTCTAAACAAGTAAACGAAGAAATAACAAAAATAAAACAACTGCCGCCAGGATAAATGCTGTGCTGGAGAGAGCGGCGGGGTGGGGCCTCTGCCGAGACCCTGGGGTGGCACTGTGGCACCGTGCCGGCCACATTTGGGTGTGGCTGAGGAAGAGTGGGCAGTGGGGAGGGGGAGATGAGGCTGTAGAAATAAGGGGTGTGGACATGTGGCCGTAGGAAGGACTTGGGCTTTTCCCTGAGCCAAGCCAGAGTCACTGGAAAGCTTGGAGCTGGGAGGCGACGCGAGCAGATCTGCCTTCAGGAGACTTCAGGGCCCCACGACATGTGACATGATCATGACTCTCAAGGACTAAAATTCGCTGTGTGCATTGTTAGTGTGCCAGGTCAGGGGCTTCACTTTGTATCATCTTCTGTCCCTGGCAGCCCCAGGTGGGACTGTCCCCATTTTACAGGTGAGAAAGGAGTTGCTGGGGTCACAGCTGGGGGGGGGTAACAGCTGGGCTGCCTGGGTCTCCATTCTCTGGCCCCTCCCCCCTCCCAGCCCCCCCCCCCCAGTCAGGGCCCCCTCTGAGCCGGTGACCCGAGTTCCCCAAGGTAAGGCAGCTCGTTAGCATCTCAAAGGACGCTCTGCCGCCGCCATGTATATTCATGGCGCTTCAAAGAGGAAGCTCCAGACAGGAGACTCTTTCTTTCCTTCCAAGAGCAGATTCTCACCCTCGCAGATGCAGGGTGCAGTCTGGCTGGAAAAAGACTTATTTTTCCTTCTCTCTCTCTCTTTTTTTATACCAGCTAGTGAAAGAGAGATGCTACCTCCAGCTCTAACAGCGGAACATTTGTCCTGCCTGGCTGGTTCCAGGTGTGGGGGCTTCAGAGACCCTGGCCTTGCAGTGAAATCAGAGGCCATCTGGTCCCACTTTGGGGTCACAGGAGGGCAGGGGCATGCCGGGGCTACTGGGCATCTGGGTGGCGTACCCCCCTGCTTAACATGCACTGCAGAAACACAGGCCTTCTCCCTGCATTGGCGTGTGCTTGAAGTTTTTCATACTAAGCAGTTAATAAAGGGTTTTTCTAAAAAAAAATTCTGAAAACAAAACCACTCTGCAGGCTGGTGTCCTTTGGGTGAGGGCCACCTCTTTCCAGGTGTGGCATCCCAGGTCCTTCACTGTCAGGACTAAGGCTGCAGCCCCAGGGAATCTGCTCTCTGCTTGCTCCTCACCTGCCTGCCTCGCCTCTTCATGCCTGGTGGACTCCCGGGCATTCTGCAAGCTTGGTTCCAGTGTCACCTCCTCTTGGAAGCCTTCCCTGACTCCCTGTGGCTGTCACACTCTTTTTTTTTTTTTTTTTTTAGACAGAGTCTCACTCTGTTGCCTGGGCTAGAGTGCCATGGAGTCAGCCTAGCTCACAGCAACCTCAAACTCCTGGGCTCGAGTGATCCTCCTGCCTCAGCCTCCCGAGTAACTGGGACTACAGGCATGTGTCACCATGCCCGGCTAATGTTTTCTATTTTTAGTTGTTTGACTAATTCCTTTCTATTTATAGTAGAGATGGGGTCTCGCTCTTGCTCAGGCTGGTCTCGAACTCCTGAGCTCAAACAATCCGCCGGCTTCAGCCTCCCAGAGTGCTAGATTACAGGGGTGAGCCACCATGCCTGGCCGTGTGCTTCACTCTTTACCCAGGGTGTGGCTTTGATTCCTTGTGGCAGTCCCATGAGGCAGAGTTATCCACATGTTCAAGAGGAAACTGAGGCTCAGAGAGGTGAGGTCACTGCCCAAGGTCACACAGCAAGTGAGTCATTGGGTAAGGATTTGGGGACGTATGTGGCTGTGCGACCCACCCCCCCAAACCACTCTGCTCCCCTGTCCTGCACGTCACCCGGCACTCTGTAGCACAGGTCTTCCCAGCTGGGTCTGCCCTGCCTGCCTGCCTGGAAGCCCCCAAGGGTGGGTCCCTGGGTCTGGATCCTGGGTGCGCAGCTCAGGGCTGGCACTGATGGGTGTTTGCCAAATGGGCAGACACGGGGATCTGAAGTCCTGGAGCCTTTTTCCCCAGGCTCTGCCATTATCGGGTTAAGGCAAAGGCTTGGCAAGCTCACGGCGCCTGCCGCTAGGGACACCTGGAGCAGGAAACCCAGGCGGCCGGAAAGCCACTGCCCCCACCCACCTGCCCACAGGGTTAATGGCTGCTCACAGGGGTGACCAGGAATTTGGGCAGTGGCGACTCTGGACAGCAGGGGGTCGTGTTTGCCGGGTTGTTCAGCAAGCACCGATGGAGCATTACTGTGTGCCAGGCACAGGGCTGGGCACTGGGGCGCAGCCATGAACAAGCCAGATGCAGTCCTGCCCTCCTGGGGCTCTCCCTCCAAGGCCACGAGGGGCAGAGCCTGGGTAAACAGAAATGCTGCAGCGTGGGAGAGAATAATTGAGGGGGGGATCTGCAAGGATTTGGGGGAGAGTTATTCGAGGCTTTTTAGGAGGTGTTATGAGGCTGAGCTCTACTGGGTGAGAGGGAGCCAGTCAGGGAGGTGTCTGACCCATAGACTGTGCAAAGGCCCTGAGGTCGGAGGAGCTGGGCTCTCTCAGGGAACAAATGGCGGTGTGTGTCCTGAGTGCCAGGGGAAGGGGAGCATGCCACAGGAGGTAGGGAGCTAGGGACAGGACCGGAGGGGGCAGCTGTGGAGGTGGGGTGTGGTTTGCAGTCTGAAAAGCTCCCCACGGGGCAGTGGGGAGCACAGACCACCTGTAGGAGGCTGGTGCTATTTTCAGGGGAGATAAAGGTGGCCTGAGTCAGGACAGGGGCTGGGGACGGGGCAACAAGGGGCCAACTGGATTTCAGTGGCAGAGCCTGCTGGCTCTGTGAAGTGAGGCAGGTGGTCTGGCTGGGCCCTGGGGATGGGGGCCGGAGACTCGGCAGCCAAAATCCTCTTCTCAGGACCCTGCAAAGCAGCCCAGGGGCAGCTGGGTCCCTGGCATGGGGTGGTCCCTTTCCCGAGTCCCGCCTCTCCCAGCCTGTCTGGGACTGACGTGTCTATTGGAGGTGAAAATCATGCCTCCTGCCTGAGCCCAATGGCCCCCGGGGGTGGCAGAACGCCAGGTGCCCATTTTAATTCTCCGACAGTCATACTGCTTTATTGTTCCTATTTGGGATTTTATTATTATTGCTGCTAATGGTTTGAAAGGGCCTTTTAATTAAAGCTGCAGGTTGGAGCTGGTGCCTGGGCCCCTGGGGTTGGGGGAGGGAGCCTGGCCAAGTGCTCACCCTGCGCCTTACAGGGCTGGAGGCTGCTGAGAGCGTCTGTGCCCCTTCCATGGGGAGACTCCGGCAGGGGACCCTGCCATTGAGACCGTGTCAGGGCTTGGTCCTCCCCCTGTGATGCAACCAGAAGATTCTTCCACAGCAGATCTCCTGACATTAGTTACCTGTTTAAAACCCTTCCCTGGCTCCCCAGGACACTCTCCCGCAAGAAGCCATGGCCTGGTGGCGAGGAGCTTGTGGGAGATGCCTGGGTTCGAGTCTTGTCTTTGCCACTTACTGGGGGCAGGACCCTGGGCAAGTTGCTTTATGGCTGCAGCCTCAGTTTCCTCATCTGTAAAATGGGAGTGCAGAGTTCCTGCCACCCAGGGTTGTTAAAACGAATACAGAGAAGACCCAAACGCCTGGCCAACGCTGGACACTCAGCTAATGGAGGCCGTGTTGTTGTGACCGCCAAGGCTGCAGGACCGAGTGAGGCTGTGCCTCCTGTGCACACCGGCCGGCCGCGCCGCCACTGATGCTGCTTCCTCCTCCTCCCCTCAGAGACCCCTCCGTGCCTTTGCTGTTTCCCCGTCTGTTGGCCTCCCTCACTCCTTGCCCCCGACACCCTTCCAGAGCCAGGCTTGGAGCTGCCTCCCCAACTCCCGCGGGCCCTGGGTGCCCAGAGCTGCCCAAGCTTTCCCTCTTAAGGACCTGGTCGCCCCACCTTTAGTTACTGGCTTATTCCCAGGGGCTGCAAACTCGGGGGTGGCGGGGCTGTAGGACCTGGCAGATCAGGTCAGAGAGGAATGTTGTGGAAGGAACCAACAGCCTTTATGCAAGACTCCTCTTTCTAAGAGCTGCTCCCACCCTGTGGCCAGGGCCACCCTCTCCTCCCTCCAGGGGACAGTCCCCTTTGTAGGGTTTGATCAAGTCCATGCTGCAGAACACCTAGCATGTGTTGCCCCGAGCCGCAGGTCACTTCCTCTATAGACTCCCTCCTTTTCGTCTGTAACCACCTATGACATCTTTCCGTGCCCGTTTGACTGATAAGGAGTCAGAGTTTCTGGCTCCAAGGTCGCCCAGTTGACAACTGTTGATGCTCCATCTTATGCTCCTCCCTTGACCGATACTGGCTGCTCCATTAGTATCGTGCTTCTACCGCGGGACCTTTGCACTTGCTGTCCCTGCTGCCTGGGGCTCTCTGACCCTGGACACGTGCAGGGCTTCCTCCCTCCTTTCAGTCAGGCCTGTGTTCAGCATTTCCTCACAGAGCCCCTGTCCCACCCTTTTCCTGCCTTGTTATGCCTCATGGCAGCG
Source organism: Microcebus murinus (assembly GCF_040939455.1). Lineage (NCBI taxonomy): Eukaryota > Metazoa > Chordata > Mammalia > Primates > Cheirogaleidae > Microcebus > Microcebus murinus. Next base: position 33,185,071 of record NC_134119.1, read on the forward strand.
ATCCCATCTGACATGTTATACATTATCTGATTTTCATCTCTCCTGCTGGCCTTCCAGTCAACAACCATGTGTGTTGTGCTCCGTCTTATCTCCAGCCCCTAGGATGGTGGCTGCATCAGTGCCAGTAGGTGTAGGTGAGTGACTCTCCTCACTGTGGCATGGGGGTGGGACTAAGGGGGTGCTCTACCCCGAGAAAGCCCCCCCCATCAGCCTGTCCCTGCTCCTTTGATTTCTTTCCTTCCTTCTCTTCCTATGCCCAACCTGACCTGGCCTTGTGTGCAGCCCAAGTGGGCAGAGTCCAGCTTCACCCCTGCCTGCTGCAGAGACAGCCCCTTCCCCGTGCTGCGCCACCGGAGCCCACCAGATCCCACGGTGACCCCACCAGCAGCCAGTCTCTCTCTCTCTCTCTGCCCCCTCCTGCCGTGCTCACACCCGGCTTCCTCCTGATAGGAATGCACTGGAAGCTCCTGGACTTGGAATAAAAGGAGGCGCAATCTGGGGAGCGGAGAGTGCGGAGGCCCAGCTGTAGCATTTCCCCCAAGCTGTAGCTGGACCAAACCTGTTCTACAAATCAGAAACTGAGTCTCAGAGCGGGGGAGTTACTTGCCCGAGGGACAAAGCCCAGATTCAACCTCAGCCTGGTTCACTTACCCCTTGGAGGGCAGGGCTAGAAGACAGAATGTTCTAGGGGTTACTGCCCACTCTCACTCACCCAAGAATTCATTGGGGCGGTATTGCAGGGGGTTGGGTGGGGACACTGGGGGAGGCAGTCCAGGTGGGAGGTGTGGAGGGTGAGCATGCCCTGGGCAGTTGGGGTAGGAGGAAAGGGAAGTCGGGAAAAGAGGTGTGGGCGAGTGGCTTGTGGTCCTTGGCCGTGGAGGAGGTTGGGAGGGCGGGGGCAGGGGCTGAGAGCTGGGTGCTGGTGAGTGCAAGGGGGAGGCAGGAAGGCCCAACTGGAAACTACTGGAACCACAGTAAAAACCACGCTTCATTCATTTAGTGAGCCTTCACTGAGCACCACCCGTGTGTCAGGCCTTGTGCAGACTGGCCTCTGCCCCCAGGGAGCTCCCAGTCCAGTGGGGGAGTCATTGAGTGACCACAACATAATAAATAAATTCAGCTGTGTAATAAAGTGGAGAGTCCGAGCCTAGCCAGGGGAAGTGTCCTTTGAGCTAAACCTTGAGGAATGAGTGACAGCTACCCAGGTGAAGACGGAGGGAAGGGCATTCTGGGCGGGGGGAACCGGGAACCGCATGGCAAAGGCAGGAGGGAGCTGGGCAAGCATGAAGGCTGGAGCACACTGGGGAGCAGGAGCCAGGGGGATGACACAGAGGGGTGTGGGGATTCAGCTGCCACTGCAGGAGACTTTGCAGACTTTATCTCCAGAGCAGTAGGGAGCCATGGAGGGTTTAGGCAGAAGCTAACATGATCCAGTGTGTTTTGATGTGCTCACTGACCCCTGAGTGAGGGAGGCTGGGGGCCATGAGGACGTGGAGGGTGCCAGGCGCACACGCTCTGCAGGGGCTGCGTTGTGGTGGTTGAGGTGGACTGGGAAGGAAGGTTCTGCAGAGCTGAAGGCTGGCCTGGCTGGAGCAGGGCACAGCTCTGGCACAGGTGTTAGGGTGGGAAGGGCAGGTGAGGGACATCCCAGAGGGTCTGACTGTCAGACCTCTGGCAAGAGCCTGGGTTCCAGGGCAGGCAGTTGAGGCGGAGTGAGATGGGGGGGGTGAGGTGGGGGAGTGAGGAGGGGGAGTGAGGAGGGGGGAGTGAGGTGGGGGGGTGAGGTAGGGGAGTGAGGAGGAGGGGTGAGGTGGGGGAATGAGGAGGGGGAGTGAGAAGGGGGGTGAGGAGGGGGAGTGAGAAGGGGGGTGAGGAGGGGGAGTGAGAAGGGGGGTGAGGTGGGGGGGTGAGGAGGGGGACTGAGGTGGGGGGGTGAGGTAGGGGAGTGAGGAGGAGGGGTGAGGTGGGGGAGTGAGGTGGGGGGTGAGGAGGGGGGATTGAGGTGGGGGGATGAGGAGGGGGTGAGGTGGGGGGTGAGGAGGGGGGAGTGAGGTGGGGGTGAGGTAGGGGAGTGAGGAGGAGAGGTGAGGTGGGGGAGTGAGGTGGGGGGTGAGGAGGGGGGAGTTAGGTGGGGGAGTGAGGAGGGGGGGTGAGGTGGGGGAGTGAGGTGGGGGGGTGAGGTTGGGGAGTGAGGAGGGGCAGCCGCTGCTGCTGCAGAGCTGGGCCTGGAGTAGCCAGGGGTGTCGATTAGCATATTCATGACCATGGCAGCCCACATGAATATGCTAATCAACCCTGCAGGGCCTAGGGTTTTTGAGTTTTCCCTTCTGTGAGAGGGAGGACTGTGTCCCGCCGCTGCCCTCTCCTTGTGGGAGCAGGGCCCCAGGTGGAGTGGGCTGGGGGCCCCACATCCCAACCTGGGCGCCTCCTGTCTCCTGGCTGCCCAACAGCCCCTGGGCACCCTCCCCCTCTCTGGGGGAAACTCTGACTGTTCTGGAGGTGGGATGGTGAGGAAGGGGATGTCCCTGACGTGTGCAAATGCCCGTGCACACACACACGCACACGCGCACACACACACACACACACACACACACACACACGGGAGGTGCCGCCCTAGCCCACCGTGTGGCCTGCACGTCCCTGGGGGGCAGAGGCATCGTGTGCAGGTCTTCAGTGTCTCCCCTCTCTGGTGCACGGGGTAGCGGGGAGCGGGCGGCTCAGGAGAAAGCCACCAGGGGCTCCTTTCCGTCACTGGCCCATGCCAGCGCCCCTGGCCACATGCCCCCAGCCTAGGTCAGGGTCTCCACTGGCCTCCTGGCACCTTGCTACCTGTGGCACAGAAATGGCTGTATCAGTATCAGGTCGGGTGCTGGTGTGGCCTCCAGCCCTTCCCGCCCCTGGCTGTGAGTGCCTGGGGGGCAGGGCTGAGTGTAGAGGGGAGAAGCTGCTTCCTGGTCAGGACAGCTCTCTCACCTCCCAGCTGAGACCCCGGGGGTCCTTGCGGCTCAGGCCCCTGGGGGGCTGTGGGGAGCCAGAGAGCTTCGGTGCAGGTGCTGCAGTCTGGGTGGAGGGGGTGGCATAATTAGCTGTCACCAAAGGAGTGAGTCAGGCACCACTCGTAGCTTTGAGTCAGCCCCAAAAGGGAAGGAGACATGGCCAAGGTCACATGCTGGCAAGCTGGGCCAGGTCCCCCTGAGCGCCTTCCACCTCCCCCAGGCCCCTCCCAGTGCAAACAGGGCGGTGGTGGCTCCGAGGAGAGCTGGGAGGCACTTCCATTGCTCCCATTGCATGGAGAGGGAAACTGAGGCCTGGAGAGGGAACACACTCGCTCTGCTCACTCCCCCTGGCTGCGCTGCCCTCTTTTCAGGGCCTTAGCCACTTGCCAAGCTGCTGCCTCCCTCAGGGCCTGTGCCTGGCCATTCCCCTCACCCCTCGCCCTAGCCCAGAATGTCCCTCCAGTTCTTCTTATCCATCAGGACTCTCAGCTCACGAGTCCTTTCCATGGGGGCCTTCTGTGACCCCTGTCTTGGCCCCCAGTTTTCTCTGTCCCAGACGCTTGGGACACTTATCACGACACACAGTTGTTTTGCCAGTTTTGTCTCTCCCCCTTGCCAGCAGCCCGAAGTCCTCATCTGTCTTGGTGACTGCTCCAACCTGGCCCCTAGCAGAGTGCCTGGCACGTAACACAACGACAGTCACACCTGGTGCTTACCGAGGGCACACCATGTGCCAGGCACCGTGCGACCACCTCCAGAGGCCTTAGACCCCACAGCGGGCCTTGGCCGAGGCGCGGTTTCCATCATTCCGGCCTGGAGACGAGGAAACGAGGTGCAGGGAGGCCGGGGGCTTGCTGAAGGGAGGGGGGTGTCTGAGCGCCCCAAGTCTGCACTCAGGCAGGCCACAGGCTGCCGCCCCCCTCAGCCCCTCAACTCGAGCGCACACAGTCGGCGCTTGGTAAATATTTGGTGTGTGAACAGATGGGAGGACAGGTCTCTCCCAGAGTCGCCCAGACACTGGGGGAGGAGCTGGGCCTGTCACCCCTGCTTCCGCCTTCCAGCATTTTTCCCGCCGCTGCTGGGGCTTCGTCCTGGGCACCCAGTGGGCGCCACGACAGTCCCCGCCTTCCTGCAGGCTGGCAGTACAGGTCTAGCTCCCCAGGGACACCCCATTCAATTTCCTCCTCATTTCCTGGAGCAGATTGGGAGGGAGGTCTGAGCAGTCTGCAGGACCCGGGCGCCGGGGACTAGAGGTTTAATTTCCCAGGAGCCCCAGGCGGCTGGAGCGGACCCCTGAGGTCCGAGGAGGGGCCTGTGAACACAGGCACGGCAGCCTGTTGGGGTGTTCCCGGGGTCGGACAGAGCTGGGCAGTGGCTCAGCCCCCCCTCGCCCTCTCCCTGGGCGGGGGTCTGCCCTGTGAGGGGCCAAAGGTCAGAAGCTTCAGAGCCCGGGGCTGCCACACACTTGCTGTGACCTTGGGCACATCACTCCTGCTCTCTGTGCCTCAGACTCTGCTTTGGTAGAGCGGGGTGCAGGATGACTCCTGTCCCTCTGCGCCGTTGTGGGGACCTGGAAGGCCAAGGGGGCCTCCAGAGAGAGCAGTGGGGCACTGGTGACCGCATGGGCTGGGTGGACAGGCAGGTGGGCAGGTGAGTGCGTCTGGGCGGGGGCCCGTCAGGGTGTTGGGGGCCCGTCAGGGTGTCGGGGGCTGGAGGCCTCAGCCCAGCAGGCTCCCAGTCCTGAAGGCCAGGCCCAGCTCCCGCCAAGGCCCTGCGACAGCCTCGGCACTACCCATGTTGATTAATGGCCACAGAATGCCCGGGCGCCAGCAGCCGCCCCGCTCAGTGGCATCATCGGCTGTGATTTATGGGGTCGGGCCTGCGGGAGCTACTGTCTCAGCGCAGAGGAGCCTCAGGAAAATGGGTCAGCGCAGGGTGGGGCCTTGACGGAGGTAGCCTCGGCCAACTGGAAGGGCCCGGACACTGACTCCTCTGCCACAGGGTCGTAGAAACTGAGGCCCACAGAGGGCGGTGACATGCCCAGGGCCACTCAGCAGAGGAGTTCTTTAACGTCGGGACTTGACACCATCCGCCTGGCAAACACAGTTTGTACCCATGTCCTTTGCCAGTAGAGATGCTTCTCCCTCTAATTGATAGCAGAAATCACGAGGCAGAGCTAGTGTCCAGTGCTGGGAGGCGTCTCAGACTTCAGGGTGGCCAGGGAAGGCCTCTCGGAGGAGGTGGCATTTGTGCTAAACTCAGGAAGCATGAGGAGGAGCCAGTTGCGTGAATGCTGGAGGACAGAGGGCGGGGGGTGGGACCAGCGGGTGGGACCAGGGAGGCCACGCTTGGAGGTGGGACAGAGGCGGGCATGTTCAGGGAGGGGCAGGGTGCAGGGAGTGCAGGGTGGCTCGGGGCTGGGGGAGAGGAAGGGGCAGGGACTGACCAGACCTGAGGGGCCTTCTGGGCGCCAGTGGGGTTTGGGTCTTTTCCTGCATGCACTGGCAGGCCCCCTGGGGCCACGAGAGCTCTGTGTTACATCTTACAAAGGCCTCTTCGTCCCCGTGAAAATGACATTGAGGGGCATGTGAGAAGCAGGGGGCCCTGGGAAGACGGCTGCTGCAGACATCGGGGCTTGGGCCAGGGTGGCCGAGGAGGACTCACCCCCAGTAGCTGGGTTTTGTCTCTGGGATTCTAATTGCAGCCACTCATCCCTCTCTGGGCAGTGACCAATTCTAATGTCTCGAAACCGTGATCCCTTGATACCCCACACCTGGGCCCAGGAACCTTGTCTGGTCAGCACGTCAGACCAGCTTTATAACGTGCTCAAGGTCACCTAGCGTGAAGGCACAGGGCTGGGACGGGAGGCCAGGTTTCTGGGCGCCACCATTCCTCATGCCCTGCTTGCCTCCATGCCCCGCAGAGGCCAAGGCTGCACCTCCTCAAGGGAAAGAATTGGATTTGGGGGACCCTCTCCCCACCCCCGCTGGGTGAATTCAAACTCTGTCTGCGTGCATGTGTGCATGCACATGCTCCACGCAGCAGGAAATTTGGGACAGGAGCAGCTTGGGTGCATGTCTGGGCCTTCTCCTTGCCGGGAAACCAGGCCAGAGCTGCAGGGGCCCAGCAGCGCTGCTCTGGCGCCACCCTCTCTCTCCCTGGCGCTCAGATGCCCGCTGGCAAGGGCACTGGAGGGCCCCGAGTGGCTGGTGGCCTGTGGCTGCAGCTGACACACATTGTCTCTGGGCCACTTCATGTCTCTGCTTTGACAGAAGACCCTCCAGCGGGGGGAGGGAGCCGCTTGCCTGCTGTGCCGCACGGGTTCACCTTGCCGGGGGAGCCTGGTGCGGAGCGGTGGGAAGAAAGAGGTCTGCCCTGGGAGGTAGAAGCCTGGGTTTTCTGGGTGACTCGTGGTAAGTCTGGTCCTTTCTGGTCCTTAGTTCCTCCATGTGGACAGTGGGAGTGGGTGAGATAGATTCTGTGATTTCAAAGGTTAACTGATCTGAATCTCTGCTCCCCACTTCCCTAGCTGTGTGATCTTCAGCAGCTAACTTTACCTCTCTGAGCCTCAGAATATCTGGATTCTTGTCCTCATTTTAGTACTTGCTTTACTGGACTGCTGGGGTAAAGCTCTTGGAAGACCAGGCACACAGTAAGCACTCAAGCAAAGTTAGCCCCCCGAAATAGCAAGTCCACAATCTGACAGTAATAGCCGATGTTCCCTGGGCCCCTCCATCCACCTTGTACTGCATCTGGGTCGGCTCTTCACCACAGGCCCAGGAGGACGTATGGGTATTGTCCCCAGTTTACATTTGAGGGAACTGAGGCACAGAGAGAAGAGCCGGCCTGAGATCACACTTCTGGGAAGCATGGAGCCTGACTGGCCGTGGCTCCCTACTGTCCCCAAGTACTAATCTTCCTTGCTCAATTCCCAACCCCAGCCTCCGTGAGGTGCAGAGCCTGCTCTTGGAAGTATTTCCCCAGGGGAACCCAGTCTTGGAGGGCTGGCTGGGGTTTCAGCACTGTGGACAGCGCCCAGTGGACCTAGGCCTCAGCTTGGTCCCAGGCCTCAGCTTGGTCCCGGGCCCTGGGGGACAGGCCCTTTTCAGCGGGATGAGACCCCCACCTCATCCTTGCCATGTGGAGGCAGCAGGGGCCTGGATGAGCCAGCAAAGCCAAGGGTCCCCTTTCCCCTGGCACAGTGAGTCCACTGGTCACAGAGGCTCTTCCTCCTGGAAGGGGAGGAGCCAGGGCCCCACTTCTAGATCCCAGCATCGCCACACCCCTCTGGGCCTTGACACCCCGTGGAAACGGGGAATATGTATTCCCAAAGACCCTACTCTAGGAACCCCAGGCTGACATGGCCTTTGGAAGCCCAGGCCTGAATCTGAAAGGACCTGGAGTCACCACTGGCTCCACTCTCCCTCCAGTCCTCTCTACAAATGGGGAAACTGAGGCCCAGAAAAAGGAAGGCTGGTTTCCTGGGATGTCCTAGCTGGAAGGTTGGTGGGGGTCATCTGGCCCTGCCGCCAGATGTGAGGAAACTGAGGCAGAGGGCCGTGCTCAGAGACCTGCAGTAGGTGCCCCTGCGATTGGCATCTGGAGGAATCCCCTCCTTTCCTTCCTCACGTGCACCATGATTTGAAAGTCTGTGTTGTTTCTGTGCGTGGTGTCTCCCCCTCTCCCGGCAGACAAACCAGAGCAGGGCCCTTTGCTCAGGATCGTGTCCCAGGGTCTGGTGCAGACTGTGGTGAACAGACTGTGGACCCTGGGGCCAGCCAGCCTGAGTTCCAGCTCTGCCACTCACTGGCCGTGACAGCTTGGTCCAGTCACTTCTCCTCTCCGAGCCTCAGGCTCATCTGTGAAATGGGAAAACGACACCAGCGCCTCATAGGCTTGTTTGGAAGAGTGACTCAGATGGCCGAGCCTTGGCCATGGCGGGTGTACAGCCAAGTCAGCTGTTATTACAGTTACCCGTTGCTGGGTGCCCAATAAATATGTGACGAACGCAAGTGCAGACTCCACCTGCCAGCCCCACCGTAAGGGCTTTTCTTCAGGACAGCAGGGGCAGCCTCCTCCTTGCCCCACCACACTTTTTTCATTCCAGCAGATACTTACCTGTCACCTGCCTTGCCAGCGGCCTTGCGACATAGCGTGCATTGGCATCCCTTGATGCAGATTCCTGGCCCTGCCAAGACCACGTGCAGGAGCCAGAGTCCAACCTCTATGGGCAGAGCCCAGGGTCTGATGGTCACGGGCACCCCGTGCTTGTCAGTGGCCGGAAGCTTCTGTGGCTGCCTCGAGGGGCTCGGTGAAGACCGTCCTGCAGCCATTGCACTGACTGTGCTGATGGGACAGCCCTCCTCATTGTCAGCAGGAACTCGGGCCTCGATGAGACAGGCACTGGGAGCCTGAGCAAGGCGCTGGGCCCAGAGAGGAGCCATCAGGGAAGGCCTCCTGGAGGCAGTGGTGTTTCAGCCAGGCCTTGGGGAGTGAGGAGGATGCTGCCCACCTGAGACTGGCAGATGGCTCTGTGGATGGGGGAGCAGAACCCACAAAGTGGTGCAGGCAGGAAAAATGGGTTGTGCCTGGTGCGTGGTGTGGTATGAGCTGGTGGGTGATGGACGCAGAGAAGGAGGTGGGGTTTATCTGGGTTGTCAAGCGCCTTGAACGCCGCATCCTATACAAGCCGCTTTGCTTCCTTCCTCTGTTTCCTTCCATCACTTGAGGGTTTTATGACCCATTTGTTCTACCCCAGACCCAGTTTTTACCCACCCTGCCCCCCCGGCCCAGTTCTTTCCCATCCGCTTCTCTCATCTTAGCCTGGCCACGCCCTAGCCTTCAAATCTGCTGCGTATGAAATGATGCCATGCTGCAGTCACAGTGGCCAAAGAGGAGATGATTGTGGTAGAGGTGGGGGTCCTGGCCAGTGGGGGAGGGGTCCTTGTAGCAGGGGCCTTCAGCACATCAGCCCAAGGCACAGACTGCAGCGGTGGAAACTCAGGCAGCACGGCAGGGGAGTTCAGGCGCACATTGCCGAGTCCCTCCCCCCACAGCGTGTGGTGGTGGCATTTCCCATCTGCCCCCTTTCCTTAAGCCTTGTGTGTGCCAGTCCCCATGCTGGGCGCTGTCCCTGCCCTTGGGGTGCTCTGTCTGGCAGGGGAGATGCATGGCCACAGAACTCCCAGGTCTCCTGGGAGCGGAGCCTTAAGGAGGACTGAGCCTGGCCCATCTGCGACATCTGCCCAGCCCCTAGCCAGGGCCCGGCCCAGGGTCGTCTGGGAGAGTCTGATGCCCTGTGTCTGTGGATTCGACAAGGGTCAGGTGATACTGTCACATAAGGAGCAGAGCTTTTGGTGCTCAGAGGGAGGAGAGATGAAGCTCAAGTGTACATAGAAGGCGCAGTGAGAGAGGAGTCAGGAGCACATGGGGCCAGATCCTGGGACACTGAGTACCAGCGTCAGCTCAGGCCAAGAGACTCAGTAGTCATTTGCTTGTTTGTTCATTATATTCAACTAATATTTATTGAGCACCTACCATGGGCCAGGTCCTGTACTAACCTTGGGGTGCCATGGAGATGAGATAGACACAGTTCCTGCTTGCACATGCTTGATGGCCAGGGTTTGAATTTTGGCACTTTCACGGAAAAGCTGTGGGACTCTGGCTCCAAGTGACAGGAAACCCCAAAATAACAGTGTCTTAAGCAGGATGGAAATTTATTTCTCTTCCACGGATGAGTCTGGGTTGTTGGTTCAGGGCCAGATTGGTGGCCCCATGATCATCCAGAACCTAGACTCCTTCTATCTGGTTACTGTGTCTTCCATATAATGGAGTGTCACCTCATGATTCTTAATGGCTGCTCTAGCTCCAGCCATCACACCCACATCCCAGCCAGCAGCGGTTGCACATATGACCTCCAAGGTTGACTCTCCTGGAAATTGCACATAAGACTTTTGTTTATATCCTCTACCAAGAACATGGTCGCATGGCCTCACCTGTGTGCAGAGAAAGCAGGGAAATGTAGACTTCTTTCCTGGATGGCCAGGTGCCCAGCTAAAATTCAGGCATTCAAGAAAAGATATTGGGGGACAGTTAGCAATGCCTGCCATGCTCTGTTTCTTCACCTAACTGGAGACCATTACTCTTCATTCATTTATCCAACAAATACTTAGTAAGCATTTACTATGAATTACGGCCACGCTTTTGAGTGCTGTGCTCAGTGGTAAACAAAATAGGCAAAGTCCTTGCTCTTGCGGAGCTTACTTTCTAGAAGAGGAAACAGATGCTAAACAAATAAATAACATCACGTAGTGAAAAGTATTATGATGAGAAACAAATCAGAGGCAGAGAGAGTGATAAGGGTGGATGTGCTATTTTAGATGTAGGGGATGCAGTCTGAAGCGGGGATGTTTGAGCAGAGACCTGAATGAAGGAGGGGACAAGCCGTTAGTGGGAACAGGGCTCCAGGCCAAGGGAACAGCAAGTGCAAAGGCCCTGGGGCAGAAGTGTGCCTGGTATACCAGAGTACAGGAAGGAGGCCAGAATGGCTGCAGTACCTTTCCATGGGTGGTTGTGAGGATAAAAAGGGGTGATGGATATAAAGCGTCCAGGAGGCATCTTGGCACATAGTAGGTTGTTGAATAAATAATGTGCCCACATGTTACGATTTGCCCAGGACTGTTGTGCAGTAATTACTAACAGCTTCCCTTTTAATATGATAAGTATGTTGGTTTGGATAATAAAGTGTATGGTCATTGCATCGATGAATAATTGCTTTTTATTAGGAAACTCAGTTCCCCACGGTATTTCTGGGGGAATAGCATCCTCCGCATGCCCAGGAGGCGGGCTGCCTGCCCCACATGGCGCCTCCCTGGCCCAGCCCCACCTTCCCGCCTGAGGAGCGCGGCCCCCTGGGCACAGCTGTGCTGCTGCCAGCCCTCGTCCCCACGGCACAGGGAGGCAGGAGGCTGGCGTGTGCCAAGCCTGGCTCATCCGTGTGCTCAGCTTGTCCTTGGCCTGGCCGGCCCCGAGCCCCTCTCGCCACCTCGTTTGCTGGAGGGACAGTTTCCTTGTGGACGGGGCGGGAGGCACAAGTGAGGCAGCGGCGAGTGTCTCGGGGCTGCGGGAGGTGGGAGCAAGTGTCTGGGCAGCAGGAGAGCAGTCCCTCCTGGGAGGGTGGGGTGGTGGGGCCTCCTGTCACTTCATCTATCCTCCTGGCCCCGGGGGGCACCCCCGCCCCGCCCCACCCCCAGCACCTGTCCCGCCCTGACCCTCCTAAGCTTCAGAATTCAGCTTCCTTAGGTGTGTAGATTTGCAAGTGCTGAATAAGAACCCATGCCTCGCTTTCCTGGTCTGTAAAATGGGTTGGACAGTAGCCATCTGTCATTTCTGTGGGGAGAATGAGGTGATAGGATGGCTGACAAGGGCTTGCCCTCTGTACCACTGGGGTGGCAGCTGCGGAGGGCGTGGGTGATGACAGCCTTTGCTCCAGTAAGCATCAGCACAGGCTTCTGCACACAGTAGGTGACTACTAAGTGCTCCCTGTAGCAGGTGGCAGGGAGGTGATGTGTGCTGAGTGGTGCTGACCAGCCTGGCTCAGTTTCCCTTTTGCCATCACTGCCTGATCCTTCCCCTTAGGCTGCTGGTGGGTGGGGGAAGGGAGGGCTGTCCCTGCACCAGGGTGACCCCGTCCCGCCAGCACCGTGAGCCCCTCCCTCTGGGATCCTGAAGGCCGGGGCAGGAGATTCCAGGCCAGGTCTTGGAGCTTCCGGTTCCCCTCAGTAAAATGGGGGTGACAGGAGAGGCTGCTCACACGGTAGCTGGGGCCCCACTCGCCAGGCACAGAGGAGTGAGTGGCACCGTTGCTGCCGCTGCTGCTGGGGCCACCGTTGTCTTCCTGCTGTCCTTGCTGGGCGGGCAGGACCTGGCGTGTCACCTGCACTTGGTAAATGGCAGACCCCCTTTGCAAAATGGCAGGCAGCGGAGTGGGGGCTAAGTCTCCTTCTTTCCTTTGTTCAGCAAATACTCACTGAGCGCCGACCGTGCCCCAGTCGCGTGCTGGAGCCGTGGCTCGGCACTGCCAGCAGAGAGGACCATGTCGCCCCTCCTGGAACTGACTTCAGGGCTGGGGGCTCGTCCCAGCCGCCCAGCGGGCACGCTGCAGTGGCAGGTGGCAGTGAATGCTCGCAGCAAAACGAAGCAGGGCGAAGAGCTAGGGAGCGAGGCAGGCTGAGGTGGGGGGTCTGGGTCTGGGTGACATCCGACAGAATCTCAAGGAAATGAGGGAGGGAGGGAGCGTGCGGTCAGCCAGAGCAGAACACTCCTGGTGGTGCAGAGGGCCTGGGGTGGGAGCGGTGGGGCCTGAGGAGCAGCTGGGAGGCTGGAGGGGCAAAGGAGGGTGTGATGGGAGAGAGGTGGGAGGGAGGTCAGAGGGCACGGAGGCGGGACCACGTGGGCCCCGCAAGCCCAGGCGAGGCAGAGGTGGGGTGGGCGGGGTGGTTCGATTCTGGAGATGTTTGAAGGCAAGGACAGCAGGGTCACCTGGGGATTGAATGTGGGGCGAGGAGAGGAGTCCAGGAGCACTCTAAGGGTTTCGCTGCGGGAAGAAAGCTGGAGTTGCCATCAGCTGGGACAGGGAAAGCACGGGAGGAGCAGGTGGGGAGAGGGAAGACGGTGAGCTTGGGCGTCTTGCAGACATCCGCGGGCACAGGTCGGGTGCAGCGCGGGGTGGAGAAGCCCGGAGGTCTGGGGAGAGGCCAGGTTGGACATGCACCGAGGAGGGCGCAGGAGGCTGCATGGGGGGGAGGGGACTGCACCGCACACCCCCGGGGTCCCCTCAGGCAGGAAGGTGTGGAGGACGGGGATGTGTCTGGGGAACGGGAAATCTAGACGCACGTCTGAGTTTAATCATAAAGACTAAAGAAGAACAAAACCTTTGCTGTCGTGAGGTCCACAGAGGGGCCACAGAAATGAGTGGCTGGTCAGGAGGTGCAGGTTCTGCACTGCCCCACCTGCTCCAGAGTTGCTGTGTGGCCTTGCACACACGCCTGCCCTCTCTGGGCCTCCATTCCTTTTGCAGACCTTGATTTTGACTCCCGTGGGTCAACCTTTTGGCGTCCCCACGGAGGTGCGGGGCAGCCTGTGGAGCCCCAGGGGGCCTGGAGCGTGGGAGATGGGGAGCGGGGCACAGGGGGCCTGAGGAGCTCAGAATGGGGGTAGGGGGAAAGCGGGGCCCGCAGAGCCACTTTGGGGGGGAGTTGCAGACGGGGCAGCCGTGGCTCAGAGAGAGGAAGACCCCATCCTACCCATCCTGCTACAATGACTGAGACAAGGCAGCTCGGCCAGAGTCACAGGTGACCTCAGCTGTCCCTGCAAAGTGGCTGAGTCTGCACCGCTGGTCCTGGCTCCGTTGCCGGGCACACTCCTCCAGGACCCCTCGTGAGGGCGGCGGCCCGTCCCGCCCTTTCCCCAACCCTAGGACCTTTTTCCTGCTGATGACTTTTTTGTTTGTTGCCACCGTAGAGGGCCGAAGCATGTCCTATGAGTACCTGTTACAGACCTTGGCTTGTGGTAGCCACGAGGGATCCAAGAGTTGCACAGCTGGGGAAACTGAGGCCTCGTGTTGGAGACTGACCCTGGTGGCAGGAGCTGGAGCTGAGCTGGGGCTCGAACCTGGGTCTGCCACTTTGGCATCCAGAGCTCTGAGAAACAGAAACGGCCAGGGGACCGACAGAGGAAGAGGGCAGCAGGGGCAGTGAGCTGCAGCAGCCTTGAGGGCTGGCTCACGCCAGGGGGCATGAGGCTGGCGCCTGCCAAGCGCTTCTGATGGATCCGGCTCTGCGTAGAATGCCCAGTTTGCTCCTCCCACAGCCCTGGCAGGTGGCCATCATGACGTCTGTCCGGCTGGCTCCGAGAGCCGGAGCGGCTCACCTGAGGCCACCCAGCAAGTGAGTGGCAGAAGTGGGTCTGGCATCCAGGTCAGCTGCCTCCAGAGCCTGCTGTCTCCCCCACTGACCCCTGGCAACTGTGGAGAACAAGACGGGAGGCCAGCAGGGGTGGGGCGGGGAGGGCAGTGGGAAGGACGGAGTTCTGTCCTGGCTGGCTTCTTTCTTCAGGCCACAGTCTCTCTGGGGGACTCGTCAACTCCGTGGCATCAGTGTCCCTTTGAACACCCACAGTCCCCAAACCCACAGCTCCACCCCTGCCCCCTCCCTGGAGCTCTCGTGGTCAGCATTCCCAAGGTCCCAGAAGCACCTCCTGCTCCCCTGCATTTGCACACAGGCCTGCCCCGTCACTGTGCCCCCTGACCAGTGAGTGGCACTGTCACCCTCTGGAGTGGGCCCTGTGTCTGCACCCAGCGCTCCCCACTCCCCTCCCCCACCATAAGCCTTTTGAAAAGAACAGCTTTATTGAAGTGTTGTATACACACCGTAAGATTCATCTATTTTAAATATTCACTTTAATGAGTTTTAATAAATGTATACAGTGTACATCCAATGCCACAATCCAAAAGTTCCCTTTGTCCATGTGTAGTAAATCCCCGCCCACCCCAGGCCCCGGGCAACCACCGAACTGCTTTCCGTCTCTGCAGTTTTGCCTTTTCTAGGAAGGTCGTGCAAATGGGAACACATATCATGCAGTCTGTGTCTAGCGTCATCCACTCGGCACAGTGGTTTTGATGTTGCTCTCTGCTGTTGCACATGCCATTCCTTGCTAGTGCTGAGTAATGTTCCATTTTATGGATATACTGTATTTTCTTTCTCTGTTCCCTGGGTGATGGGCATTTGGATTGTTTCCAGTGTGAGGCTATTATGAATAATGCTGCTATGAACATTCACATACAAGTCTTTGTGTGAACAAAGGTTTTCATTCCTCTTGCATAACTTCCCTTTTTCGATCCCACCAGACCTTGATTTTCATTAGGGAGCCACGCAGTCCTAGGGAAACTGACTCTACCCCTCCCTTGAGGTAGTAGCTCAGGATTCAGGGAGCCAATCAGGGCATAGGGCTCACCACCCAGGCTAAGCCAATCAGGGCACAGAGCTCCTGACCCAGGCTAGGCCAATCAGTGCGTTCCATCCCCCAGGCACAATGATTGGTTCCTGGATGGGCATGTGAGAAAAGCCGATCCAATCAAAGTGACTCTTAGGACTTGGCTGGAACAGCATTCCTTGCTCATGTCCCTGATGGTACTCCTTGTCTGGAACAGCCATTCTGCGTGCCTGAGAGAAGCCAGCCTTAGGATGTAATTGATACATGGAGGATTACAAGGCTGAGAAGCTGAGACCCTGATTGAACTGTGCCTGAAGCCCACCACAATGCCAGACTTTCTCAGTTATATGGACTTTATTGTTAGAGCTGGCTTGAAATGGCTTTGTTGTTGTTTATATCTCAAGGTTCAGCAAACTATGGCCCAGAGGCAGCCTGTTTTCCTACGAAAGCATTTCGTTGGAGCATGCCTATTTATTTATGTGCTCTCTATGGTTGCTGTGCTGTGCCATGTGGCCTGCGAGTCTGAAGTATGTGCCATTGGCGCTTTATGAAAAAGTTTGGCGGCCCCTGTTATAGCCAAAAGCTCAGTGCACAATATATCCTCATTCATCCCTGACTTCTCCCTCTACCTCATCCCCACATCAAATCAGCGCCAAGTCTGATTGGTTTTTGTAGTTTCAATGTCTCCTGAATCTGCTGTCCCCTGATCCCTGCCCTAGGTAGACGATCGCCCCACCTGCCCCCTGCTCCCAGAGTAAGGGCCACACTCCCCAAACTGACACTGCGGGACCCTCGTGGCTGAGCTGCCATCTGTGTTTTCAGCCCCATCTCTCTGCCTCCTCCCTTCCTTCCCAGAGCGCACACCAGCTCCCGACTTGTGCAGAATCTCTCAAAGTTCCGCAAGCGTGGCGAGCTTGTCCCTCCGCCCCGCCTTTGTACCAGCTGCTCCTTCTGGCTCCAGTGCCCTTCCCGCGTTGCCCACCTGGCGGACTCCTGGGTATCCTCCACGGCCTGTGCAGCAGCCAAAGCCTCACCTCCTTTGTGATATTTCTGTAGCCCCCCAGGCTGGGCCAGGGCTCCCAGCCACTCTTGGGGCTCAAGAAGGGGAGAGGCTCAGGAAGTGTTCCTTTGCAACACGGTGTCTCCTGCCTCCTGCTCCAAAGCCCGGGGAGGAGTCAGAGGAGGCTGTGAACGGGGGGATAGGGGAGTGTTGATGGCTGTGGACCTGGGCTCCGTGTTAACAAGGGGGGATGGAAGGGTTGGAACTGTCTGGGCTTTCAAGGCCCAGAGACCCCCAGGCAGGAGTACCTTCAGGAAGTGCAGAGAAATGCCTCCCAAGATGAACCAACCATGAGATCAGAGAACGGTTCAGAGCAAAGAAAAGTAGGGCAGGCGAGAGTGGGCCACTGTGGCAGGCCCTGAGAGTGCAGAATCGAAATGAAGGGATTACAGGGAAATGTCATTACAGTGAAGATCTTCCACGGCCTCCGGAGGAGGCCAGATGGCTGGTCAGGGGGCCGAAGATCCGTCAGAGCTGCTGGAAAGTTGAGGGATTTACAAGACAGGGCCTTCGGAGGATTTCGGGAACATCTGATTTCCAAGTCCTCAACTGAAAACAAATTTGGGCTCTGGCTGGGCTGGCTGGGTCCCGAGTGAACCTCCCCCAGAGGCAGCTGTGGAGGACTCAGGGGAGCACCGGTCAGAGAGTCCAAGCCGGCTCTGCCCTCGCTCCCTGTGCAGGTCTTGGCGTCCACGTCCTGGGGTTAGGGCTGTGGCCCTTCCACACCCACTGCTCCTTCTGGAAGTATGTGCTGATGCGGGCCAGCACGCAGAAAACCAGAAACCAGCTCTGCCCAGCCTCCCACACAGGGCTGTATCGAGGCACGGATGTGACAGTGGAGACCAAATTGCAAACTGTCCAGTGCGGTGACACCACGTCCGTTCCCCTCCTCTCTGCATTTGTCCCTGACTCCTCCAGCCGAGTCAGTCCAGACCGTGTATAGACCTGGCTCTTGCCCCTGTCTTCTCTGCGGTGGCCCCTAATGGGTGATGTGTCTCCTCTCCCACCAGACGCTGAGCTGCTCGAGGGCAGGGACAGGCATGCCAGGCCCCTGTCCTCCACATCTGGTGCGGTGCGTGGCCGAGAGCAGGAGTTTGGCAGCTCTTTCTTGAATGGCCTTGAATTGTAAAGAAACAATTGACTTGAGCGTGCTGGGTAGCCTTGATCTGTAGAAGCAGGGCCCAGGTAGTTCGTGGGAGAAGTCTCTCTGACAAAATGACAGAATGTTTTGTGAGTTGTAGCTCAAAAAGTGTGAGTACCCTGGGATCCCAGTCTGGAGTTGCCCGATCCTGAGCTGTCCAGTAGGGGAGCCATGAGCCACACGTGGCTGTTAAACTTTATATTAAAAGTTCAGCTCTTTAGTTGCACTAGTCACATTTCCAGTGCTCAGTAGCCACACATGGCTCACAGCTACCCTACCGGACAGCACAGCATTTCCAGCGTGGCTCAAACTTCTATTGACGGCACTCCGATGTGCCTTGGAAATTCGTGCGGCTTCTGAGACTCTGGAGAGAGCCGAGCTCTGGAGTCTGGCCTGCTAGGTTCGAGGCCCTGCTCCGCCCTCTGCGTGCTGTGCAGCCTGAGACAAAGTGACTTCCTTCTCCTCCCTGAGGATGGAGGCCTGTCTGCAGAGCGGGTGGCCGTCTGGGCTGCGCAGAGCCGTGGGGTTAGAGGACAGAGCCGTGCAGAGGGCTCCCGGGTGGCGCTGTGTGCAAGGACCGCTGTTAGCAACAGGGCAGTGTTCCCAGGGCGGTGAGAGGCTGCGCGGGCTGTTCCGATCCAAAAACTCCCCGAGGGGAAGCCTCCAGGCCCTCGGAGCTTGGAGCAGCTGCTCAGTCTGCTCAAAACGAGGGCAAGGCATGCTGGGAGCTCACTGGCCACGGGGGCCCGGTCTGGAGCGGGGGCCAGCAGGTGTGGCTGGCTCGGGCAGTTGGCAGGGGAGGACAAGGCTAGCCCCTGGCGGGGCTCAGGGAGGGGCAACCACACCCACTCCAGAGCACTGCTGCCAGGAGGAGGCTTTGCAGTCAGGCTAGCACGTGCCTTCTCTGTTCCAAACTCCACTGTCTGCCAGGGGGTGTGGGGGGAATATTAGTAATAATACGGGCAATCATAGCAGCTCTATTCCTTGACATTTTCTGTCTGCCAGGCACTGTGCTAAGATACAATACGTGTATGCATGAGCCCATTTAGTCTTCACAGAAGCCCCTTGTAATAGGTTCATTATTATTCCCATTTTACAGACAGGGAACACTGAGGTCATTTGTCCAAGGTCACACGGCTATGAGGTGGTAGAGCCGGGCTCTGAGCCCAGGCTGTCTGGCTCCGGCATCGGTGCTTGGGGTAAAGTGTCAATTTAGTCCCACCCCCTCTCATCCTTCACTCCCCACTTCTGGTCGGGTCTCCTTTCTATGCCTGTGCCCTTGTTTGTCCCTCAACATAGATGCCGTCTCCACAGCCTTCCTGCCTCTGCAGATTGCTGTTCACCCATCACGACCCAGTTCTGGTGTGAGCAGCTCAAGGCCAGGGACAGGTCTAAACCATTCTCATGTCATGACACCTGCAGTGTGGAGCACTGGGGGCCTTGGGAGGTTGTGGGTGGTGGCTTGGCGGATGGATGGTGCGTAGCTGGAGGGGTGCGGGGAGTGGATGGAGGGGAGTCAAGGGGCGGGTGGATGGTGGGTGGGTGGCGTGTGCTCCAGTGCCCTGGATGGGGGCCTGGGGAGAGGCAGCAGTTCCAGAGACATCTGGGGGCAGAACCAGCAGGGCTTGGGGAGGGATGGGGGCAGGGCGTGGTCCAGGAGGAAGCCCATGTTTCTAGCTTGGGGACATGGTAGGTCATGCTGCCATCAGGAGGAGTGTGTTTGGGGGAGCAGGCGAGAGTCTGTTCTGGACTTGGGGGTGTGAAGGGCCAAGGACCCAGGAGGCAGCTGGCGAGACGCGCCTTGGGTTCAGGGCCAGGCCGGGCTGCACAGGGGGACTTGGGAGGCCAGTGTGGGTGAAGGTTAAAGTCGTGGAGGCTGGGGGGGGGGTGTCACCACCTTGGGGGCACTGAGTGAGAAGGACTCAGCACAGAGACTAGCCCACAGAACAAGGGAGGAATCGGGGTCCCTGAGGTGGAAGAGCCAGGAGGGCCAGAGCAGCCCCGGGGCCTGCCGGGAGGAGGAACAGGTGCGGATGTGGAAGGGCCCAGAGCATGGACTCCACCAATGCTAGTTTTTAAAACTATTAATATTTTTCCATTCCAATTCAACTTCACAAATACTTATTGAGCTAAAATGTTCTGTGTAAATCCATTTGGTAAATTAAATTTTGCCACGAATACTATTTCACCTGGCCCTGGGGTGGCAAAGTTTGGGGGCCGTTCATTTTCTGAGGTGCCCTGGGTTGATTCTTTTGGAAAGCCCCTGTTTGGTTTGTTTTTTGAGTCAACAAGGATTTTGACTTCTGAAGCTTGCAGGGGGCGGCTTTCATGCGTGCCCGTGTGTCTGAAGCTCCTCTGGCTGCACAGAAGATGGGCGCAGGGCGGCAGGGCACAAGGAGGACGCTGTGCAGCGGTCTGAACGGGAGGCGGTGCCGGCCCGGACAGGGGGACTCTGGGGATAAACAGGACGGGATTTGAGAGATGCATAGGAGCTTTGAAAAGAAGATAGGACATTGGGTTTTTCTTATGGGGGAGAGAAGGAGTGGCAGGAAGGGGCATGGAGGCTCCTGGCTTCTTGGTTGGGAAAGAGGGTGGCCAGGTCAGATGATGCTGGAGGAGAGCAGTGTCGCCAGGAAGGTCACAAACCCGGCCCTGGACGCACAGAGTGGAAGGGGCCGTCCCCAAGACGGCTGGCACAACCGCCAGGAGGAATTTGCAGTTCCTATAGGCGAGCTGGGCTGGAGAGACAAATGTCACTCCTGTGGCAGGGAAGGAGGAGGAGCCCAGAGCTCATGACAATTGGTCAATAAACAGCTACTTGGCATTGAAAATATTCGTAGGCTGAAGCATTCACTGAGCACCTGCACGTGCCAGATGCAGTGTGTGGCGACAAAAGGACTAGAACAAACAGGTGACACACGTGAGTGGCAGGTGACGATCAGGGTGAATTACCCAGGCGCCCATTGTGTCTTACAGTGACTCGGCCTAAGGGCGCCAGCAAAGCCGGGAGGCACCGGCGTGTTAAACGGGGTGTCTGTGCAGTGTCCTGTTGGGGGCGTGCGTTGCGCTCACTGAGTGTGTCTGAGCCTCCCAACAGCCGCCGGGGGAAGCCGCCGTAACTGCTCCTGTCTCAGGAGCAGCGGAGTTGCAGAGAAGTCAGGAAATTTGCCCAAGGTCATTCAGTTACGTCACTGGCAGAGTCTTGATTCTTAGGAGTCTGTGCTCTGAAGTTCAGAGTCCTCCCTGCCCTGCCACACTGCCTCTCGTCACAAGGTCAGGTCTCAGCAGAAATGCTGAAGGAAGTGAGGGGGTAAGGCTCAGGGACACCCGGGCGACCAACATCTCAGGCAGAGGAAGAGCACGTGCAAAGGCCCTGAGGCCGGCGTGTGCCTGTCGATCTGAGGAGCAGCACGAAGGCCAGTGTGGCTGGGGCAGAGGGAGCAGTCAGGGAGTGGAGGGGGGACAGGGAGGAGGCGCAGGGGCCGCTGTGGCGTCTGTGGGGCTGTTGGCTTCAACTCGAGGTAAAGTGAGGCCATTGGGGTTAGAGCGGAGGAGGGGCAGGATCCCACTTGAGTTCTGACCTCATTCCTCTGGCTTCTGTGCTGGGAGCAAGGGCAGAAACAGGAGATGAGAGAGGACACGAATAATCCAGGCAGGAGGTGACGGCGGCTCAGGCCACGGCAGTGGCAGCGGTGCGGGTGGTGCGTCGGCTCCTTGGGGTGTCGTGCAGGTGGCCTCAGTGGAGCTGCCGAGGGCTCGGTGTGGGCGGTGAGGGAGGGAGAGGCCTCGCGGGTGACCCCAGGGCTGGGCCCGCGTGGCTGGAAGGATGGAAGGACGGGGTTCCATCGACAGATGGGGGCGCCTGTGGAAGGAGCCCCTGCGTAAGGAACTTTGCACGCCCACTGTCCCTTTCAATCCCCGGCCTCCCTCCAAGGCGGGTGTTGCGACTCGCGGCAGTTCCATCACTTGCCCAGGATCACTCGACCAGGAGGTCGCAGAGCCAGGCCAGAAGCCAAGTGCGTGTCCTAGGGTTTGGAATTTCGATTCATTCATTCAGTCAGCAAACATTTCTGGAGCACCTACTGTGTGCCAGGCACTGTGCGAGTGCTGCTGCTGCTGAACAAGCCCAAGACGGTCCCCGCACAGTCTGATGGCCGAGGTGGTGTCACTCGTGGCCAGCCAGTGGCCATGGCATGGTCACCTCACATCAGCATGACCGGCGGTGAGGAGGGACTGACGGGGCCCTTGGAGCCAGTCCCGGGGGCCTGACCTGGCTGGGGAGGGGGGCAGGGAGGGCTTCCTGGAGGAGGAGAATGTGAAACACAAAGACTTGTGTGAGCGTGGGGGCTTCTTGGGAGAACACCCCCTGGTTTTCCAGAACCACAGGAGACTGCAGGCTCCCACACGATGGCTGCCCGTTGAGAAATTGCAGAATCTCTTTTTTAAGCGTTAAGAATCGAGATATAATGCACGTGCCAAACAATTCACCCTTTTAAAGTGAACTCACCCATTAAAGTTCATTGGCTTTCGGCATATTCACAGAGTTGTGAATCCGTCGCCACGATGCATTTGTGACCATTTCATTGCCCCAGAAGGAAACCTACACTCCCCTTAGCTGTCACTCCTCCCAGCCCGAGGCGAGCGCAGATCTACTCTCGTCTCTGCAGAGCTGCCCGTTCCGGATGGCTCATAGAAATGGAGTCGTGCAGCATGCTGCCTTCCGCGTCTGGCTTCCCTCACTCCGCATCATGCTTTCAAAGTTCATCCACATTGGAAGCTGCAGAATCTTTAACAGCATCACAGCTGGCAGGGACCCAAGAGACGGTCTTGGGCGCTCCCCGGCGTGTTAAGAAGACAGGGGGATTGAGGAGCAGACTTGCAGGTCTCAGCAGGGGAGTGGTGGGGTCTCTGCAGAGGTCTGGGCGCCCAGGACAGGGCCCCGCCCTGTCCCGCCACGGTGCCACGGACAGGACGACGCCTCCCCCGGCTGCCACCTCTTCTCCTTCAGCTCTGGGCTCCGGATGAATTTAGCTAAAAGTGACAACTTGCTCGGGACACATTTTCCCAAGCACTGGCAATTTTCATGCACTGGCAATTTTCATGCCTCATGGTGTATCTTGGAATCTTTTATGCGTCTTTAAGAATTTGTATCTGCTAATTTAGAACGTTTTGGAGTTTGGTATTTTCTTTTTCTGCTCTTAAACACTTTTTGTTCTGACGGCGCTATGCCTGTTTTGCTGGGTCGGTGTTGTTCTCACGGCTGGGAGGCAGGGCTGTGTTGTTCTAGAATCGGATGCCTGGGTTTGAGGCCCTGCCCACCTCTTCTCCAGCGTGTAGTTGCGGGAGCTCCCTGCGCCTCTCTGTTCCTTCCTTGGGAAGATAGGGATGACATTGTGGGGCTGTGGCGAGAAGGAAATGAGGTAGCCTGTTATGGGCGTGGCACAGGGGAGGAGCTGACACGTGGGAGGTCTGGTTCTTGATCAGACCCCAGGAGAGATGGCGAGGTTTCTGGGGCCCTGGGAAAGCTGGCGGAAAGGTGACCCTCCCCCACCAGCATCGGCCCCTTTCTCCTGTTCCTACGGCAAGGGGACCCCTGGACCTCCCCTCCCAGGGCTGAGAGGTGAGAAGCCTGAGTTCAAATCCCAGTCTACCCACTCGAGCTCTGTGCCCCACGCCAGCTCAGCTTCCTCTGTGTCTCAGTTTCTCGACTTGTAAAATGGGAAGGCAGAGGGCAGAGGGCACGGGAGGGAGTTCCGCTGAGGCCATGAAGGCTCCCAAGAGGCTCCTGGGAGGGGGACGTGGAATGGAGGAGCCCTTTTCTTCTCCCAGGAGGACTTGGTTCACTCTGATTTAAGGATCTAAGCAGGAGCAGCAACACCTGTTCGGGAGAGGTGGGTGGAGGGACACCTGGCTTCCCTCTGCTCGCACACGCGACGTGTCACGTGGGAGGTGGAGGAGGTGGTGACACAGTGAAGGGCCTCCTGCTTCGAGTGCTGGGACAGAGGGGGAGCCTCCTCGAAGGGTCTTTACTCTGTGCCAGGCATTTTAGCTGCATTGTCTTCTTAATCTCCACGGTGGCCCTCAGGGGAGGTACTCTTATCCCCATTTGGCAAGCAGGGAAACTGAGGCTCAGTGTTGCCCAGTGAGTGAGAGGCTGTGCTGGGATCTGAACCCAGGACTGTGTCCAGCCCCACTCCTAACTTGCCCCATCCCGGGAAAGGAGGGAGAAGCAAGGCGGGGCAGGACGTGAGCCTTTGGAGACCCAGCTTCCCGGCTGCTGTGGGGATTCTGTGGGTGGTGGGAAAGGCATCGTAAATATGCATGACATGCAAATACACCTCTAAAAAAACAATGTGGGGGCCCACAGGAGCCAGGGTGCCAGAGAGCTTTGGAAAATGTAGTGTTGTACAAACACTCGGGTTTCTATGGCGACTGCTCCATGTTGTCCCCTCCCTAGCATCCCCAGGGCCGGTCCAAGGGTCTCAGGTGGAGGGCTTCTCTAGGGCACCTCCTAATTCCCATTCCTCCCCCGTTCCTGCAGGCACGGGTGCCTCCCCTCTGCCGGTGTGACAAGGACCTGGCCCCCCTGGGTGTCGGCAGGGCCCCTGTCCCAGGCTGCTTCCTGCCAGCACCTCTGATCGAGTGCCCGGAGGGATGTGTGTGCCAGCCCTCGGTCCAGCGCCCGCTCCCGAGGTGACGCCTGTTGGGTCCCAGCTGGTTCCCGTTTTTCCTGCGCACGTAGCTCCCCGGTTGGTAAGTAACTGCCTCCGCAGGCCTGGGCCTCCCCGGGCCACCGTGCTTGGCACAGTTGGGAAGTGCCCAGCCTTCCCGCCCACCGGTGCCCACATGCTGGCGCAGGGGCCTCAGTGAGAGTTTTTATACGTCTGGGCACCATTTATAGTGTGACTGGCCCGTCTTACCCAGTCCTCCCGACAACCAGGAGGTGGGCGTGGCGGTCACGCCCATTTTACGGAGGAAACTGCCCCAGAGAGGGGCAGCCACCTGCGCAGCAAGGCCAGCTGGGCAGGGGGCTGGGCAGGTGTGAGCGTAGCTCAGGCAAGGAGGGGCAGTGAGCCGGGCTGGAGGCCGGGGACACTCCGGGGTCCCCAGAGGGGCTGAGATGAGGCCAGCAGAGTTCCTGGATCTTGAGGACCCCCTGTTCCAGTTCTCTCCTCCTCCCGCTCCCACCTTGCTTAACCCCGCTTGGGATGAGATGCTGAGGCCGGCCCCATCTCCTGCCTCAGGACCCTGAAGCCCACCCCGCCCTAACTCAAGGCTGGAGCCTTGTCCCGACATCCTTCCCGCAAGAACCAAATGGGCAGCAGAAGCCGCCACCTTGGGTCCCCACTCGGTGCTGATCACAGCACCCGCTGTCACCCCAGGTTCTTACATCTCATCCTCACACCCAGGTCACAGATGAGGAAACTGAGGCTCAACAAGGTCAAGGGGCTTACACAGGGTCACCTGGCCACCACTCAGCACTACATGGGGCCGTTGGTTTCCGATCAGCCTCCTTGTCTGTCCTCTGCTCCCCAAGGACCAGGAACAACGGCTTCCCTTCCCCAGTGGCCGGCAGCTGGCACGGTGCCTGGCATACGGTGGCACTCAGCAAAGAGCTGTGGGGGGAAGGAAAGGGAGGAAGAAGAGGGAAGCCTCTCTCCCTGCCCTCCACTGCGACACCAACAGGACCCGAGAGCCCGTTGGCCTTTTGGCCACCTGCCACCCCTGCTGGTCCCAGAGGGCTTCAGCAGGCGGCCAGCCCCTCTGGTCTCGTTTCTCTAGTCTGCCAAGGGCCGCCCAGCCTCCCTGATGGGATGCTTATGGGAAGGGGAAAGACTCGTACATATGTATAATATGCAAATGCCACTGGGTAATTTTTTTAAAGCCTGTGAAGTTCGCCGTAGATAACGTGCAGAGAAGCGCTTCTTTGCCGACAAGGAGTGGCACGCCCGTGCCAGCCTTGTTATTAACAACCGTAAAAGGGGTCCCATTAATTAGCTGCCCCCCAACCTGGCCCCCCCCAACCGGGCCCCCAGCAGGAGAGGTGATAAGGACGTCTTGGTCTGAGAGCTGTGAGCGTCTGTGGGATTTAATCTTTTGCAGACACTCTCGGTTGTGCCCAAGGAACGCATGGGCCTCCCCCATGGGACCCAGTGCGTAACGAGGGCAACCTGGGTAGCGGCGAGCATTTCTTGAGCAATTACTATGTGCCCGGCATTGCACCGAATGCTTTTTGCTCTTCCTCCTCTCAGTTAAACTCCCAGTGACCCTGCGGGAGGTCGATTGGGAGACTGAGGCATAGTCCTGGGGTGAGGGCTTATCTGTCAACCGCCCAGTGTTTCCTGAAAATTATCGCCATTCAGCGCCCACCTCCACGCCCCTGGCCAGGCACTGAGAACGCGGCTGAGCTGGCAGCCCCTGGCGTGTGTGGCCCAGTGACGGAGAGCGGGATTCCTTGGCACGAGCCGGGTGAGCAGCCGTCAGCACCGCGTGGAAAGATGGAGGCCCGGGCGGCAGCGAGGGAGGTGTTACTGCTGCTATTTTGCTAACAAGCTGGTTATTTAAAGAACAGCCGGAGCCGGAGCCGGGAAATGGGGTGGGGCGTCTCCATGCCCCGGGCAGAGGCAGCCAGGAGCGTGGGGACCCGAGGCCAGCGAGCCCTGGGAGCCGGGCTGTGTCAGAGCAGGTAGCCACGCGCTCACTTATGTTCTCTTCATCTTATTGACAACAGTGACGGCACCATCAAGGTCTGGAAAAGGGTTGCCTTCCTGGAGGAAAGGGGACATAGGATTTGGGAGGGAGACCTGAGAGCGTCTCTGCGGGCCGGCAGTGGCCTGGGCGGCAGTCACACACAGCTCTTCGCTCTGTGGAAATGCATTGCACTGAACGTTTTTGTTTTGTGCCCTTTCCTCTCTGTATTATATGTCACAGTGAAAAGGCTAAGAAACATTTATAACAGCAACACCTAATACTTATTGAGCACTTACTAAACGCCAGGCTCTTTGCTAAGCATTTTACTTTTTATCTCAGTAAACCCTCATGGATTCTCTTACTCTACCCATTTTACAGAGGGAGAAAGTGGGACTTAGAGAAGTAAAGTTGCTTGTCACGTGGTCGGAGAGTGACAGAGGCGGGACGAGGAAGCAGATGGGCAGACTCTAGGCAGGTGTGCAAGGGTCTGGGGCCAGCAAGTTGCCCTACAAGGGCGGGGACTCCACCCTTTGTTCGTCACGTTCGTCTGTGCTTCTTGCATTTGAGGCCTGGATGGCCAGGCAGGGGTCTGTGCTCACGGGCGGCAGATGAGGGGTCTGGGAGTCTGACGAGGGCCAGAGTGAGCAGTTAGCCATCTAGCAAGTGCGAAAGGACAGGAATTGGACACTCCTAGGGACAGCCCAGGGGAGATGGCCAGGACATACTCAGGTCTCATTTGAGGTTAAAAAAAAGAGAGAGATGGTCGGGCGCAGTGGCTCATGCCTGTAATCCTAGCACTCTGGGAGGCTGAGGTGGGAGGATCGTTTGAGCCCAAGAGTTTGAGGTCGCTGTGAGCTAGGCTGATGCCACGGCACTCTAGCCCGGGCATCAGAGTGAGACTCTGTCTAAAAAAAGAGAGTAGGGGGCCTGCGTGACATGGCACTGTCCAAAACAGCCTCTCTAGGGAGGTAGCATTTGAGCCAAGACCTGAAAGACAACAACGGTGTCGCCATGCTGGCCCGTGTTCACTGTAACATTGCTGGGAATAGCAGGACAACTGGGAGCAACCCATTTGCCCATCGCCAGGGGACTAGTGAAAGCCATTTTACTGTAGCCAAACAAGGACACCTGCAGCAGCTGTTAGAAATGGGGCCGTGGAGCTAAATTTACTGTTGCAAAGAGAACTTCATAATGTGTTGTAGAGTTTTAAAAAAAAAGAGGTTATAAAACAGCATGGGTAGCATGATATCATTTTTGTAAGAGCGAAGTGCGTGTCTGAAACTGTTCACAGCGTCCCTCCTGGGGAGTGGGGCACGGCGGGGCTTTGCTGTCATCTTTGTACCCTTCTGCATGTGGAGGCTTACCGGGGAGCTAGGACTTAGGGGGAGGAGCAGAGGACTTTAGGGCCCCCACTGTCCTGCCTGGGGCACGTCCCTTCTCCTGCTACCTACCCCAATAAAATGGGACGCGGTGTGGGCTGGAGATCTGGGCCATGCCTCACTTTCCCCACTTCTTGACTGTGTGACCTTGGACAAGTTGCCCACCCTCTCTGAGGCTGAGTTTTGTCATCCACCAAACAGAGACAAGAATGGCGTCAGAGGGTGGCTGTGGGGCTTAAGGGAGTGAAGACATGTGGCGGGCTAAGGTGACACCAGCGTGGCATCACTGATGGTGCTCATCATGTCCTGCCAGGGCTCTCTAGGCGTCCCTCTGCCTCGGGCACTGGGAGCAGACCCAACTGCAGGGCAGGGCCCAGGGAGGCGGAGGGCTGGGCTGGGCACACGGCCATCCGGGCCCCAGGCCAGCACCCCCTCCCCGCCCCGGCTTCCTCGCCACCAGCTCACCCACATCTGCCAAGGAACACTCTTGCCAGAGACGCTGGTATGGGTCCTGCCCTGGCCTTGGATCTGTTTTTTTGTTGTTTGTTTTTTGACAAGCAGGACACCTGCCTGGGAAGACAGATACTACCTTACAGCCACTCAGAGAATCTTCAGTCTCAGAGCAACTCACACTCGTGAAGTCAAACCCTTGGGTTTGAGAATTTACTCATAAATAACCCAGCAAAAGCAAACATGTGCATTTTATAAGTGAGTGCACTGCACCTTTCTTGATTACAGTGATAGATTAGAAACTGCCCAATTCTCCACCTATAAGAGATGGTTAAATAACTCGCGTCCAGCCAGACAGTGGCGTTCCCGGCAGCTGCGGAGGTGAGGCTGGAGCGCTCTCCCTGTTGGCATGGAAACTCGCCCATGGCGCATTGTTGAGGGGAAAATAGGAGATTAAAAAATGGTGTATATTGTATAGTATCCGGATCTGGAGTTTTTCCTGAGTGTTAGAAGTTGGGGGAAGGAATGGGAAATCCACTTAGATATCTGCTGATTTTTTTCATTTTTGTTATGAAAAATATATATAAATATATGCAAGCTGTTGCCAGAGAAATGCCCAGAAGGGTAGTCATTGAACTGTTCGTAGTGGTTTCCTCTGGACAGTGAGGTAGTCTTTTCAAGTGCAAGTGGTAGAAAACCCATCCCAAACTGGTTGAAACAAAATGGAATTTATGGCCGGGCGCGGTGGCTCACGCCTGTAATCCTAGCATTCTGGGAGGCTGAGGCGGGCGGATTGCTCAAGGTCAGGAGTTTGAAACCAGCCTGAGCAAGAGCGAGACCCTGTCTCTACTATAAATAGAAAGAAATTCATTGGCCAACTAATATATATAGAAAAAATTAGCCAGGCATGGTGGCACATGCCTGTAGTCCCAGCTACTCGGGAGGCTGAGGCAGCAGGATTGCTTGAGCCCAGGAGTTTGAGGTTGCTGTGAGCTGATGCCATGGCACTCACTCTAGCCTGGGCAACAAAGTGAGACTCTGTCTCAAAAAAAAAAAAAAAATGGAATTTATTGGCTAGATCTGTGAGGTCCAGAGATAAGCTGGCTTTAGGCCCACTGGATCCAGGGGCTCAGACAGTGTCTCCAGGACCTGATTTCTGTCCCCATTTCTTAACTCTGTTTTCTCTGGGTTGTTCCTGTGTTCTCCTTGAGCTCCCCTGTACAGGTGATGAGCTGCCTGTCCAAAGGCATAAGCAAGAATTCTTCCCAGACAGTGCAAACCCAAGTCCCAGGACTGAGTCTTGGCATTGATTGGTCAAATCTGTGGGATGTGCCCACCCCTCAAGCCATTGCTGTTGCTGGAGGAAGTCAGCGCTCTGATTGGGAGCCTGGGCCTGTGCACCACCGGCTGGGGGTGGAGTCAACACCACCAGGACCTGAGGCGTGGAGAGTGGGGAGGGTGGCCCCCCAAAAGTGAATGTAGGCTGTGGTCTAAAGTAGGCCAAACAGTGTCCAAACCCAGCAAATGCCCTCTCCTGTAACTATCCGAATTTCCCAAGATGCATGACTTCCATAATTGAAAAAACAGCACAACTATGGGAAAGAGTCCTGAGCCCAGATCTTACAGTCCAAAGCTCACCGAGGCAGCCGTGGACTCCCTGGGAGTCAGAACGTCAGACACAGCCCTCTCTGCGTCCCGGGAGAGAGCTGCCCTGGCCCTTGAGGGTCTGCAGTCCTTCGGGAGAGGGGAGAACACACACGATGGGATGTGGCGGGTGCTAAGGCGGGTGTGCATACAGCAGCTGTGGGGACCCCAAGGCCTGAGAGCAAGGAAGGCTTCCTGGAGGAGGTGATGCCTACATTGAGTAGCCAAGCAGAGTTCTGGAAGAACATTCCAGGCAGGAGAAACAATGGGTCAAAGGCCCAGAGGCATGTAGGGGGGGAGGGTGCAACCATCGGTTGAGAAGGGGCAGGCCGAGACCACAGGAGCCTTGAATGCCAGGGTAAGAACTTGAACTTCATCCTGATGGCAGTGGGAGTCTTTGAGGGATGTTGTGGAATGAGGGGAGTGTGAGTGAACTCACTCTGCCTGGTGCTAGAAGGGTCAGGTCAAAGCTGCACATGGGGAAGGAGAGAAGAGACCCAGTGGTACCCCTCAAGGGCATCTTAGAAATCTCCTGGGCTAAATTCCTTCCCACGCCAGGTCAGAATTCCTGTCTTGAGGTGCCCAGCCACTGCTTGCATACCCCCAGAGATGGGGAGCTCACTCCCTGTTCTCACCACTGCTAGCTAGGAAGCTTCTTCTCGGGACCAACTCTATAATCCTGGCACTGCCTGAAACGCCGAGGGCTGTCTCCCAAATGACCCGCCAGGAGGGCAGCAGAGGCCTACATTTTCAGGTCAGTAGGTGCCCGAGACTAGGGAGCCCTGGGTGCCTACAAATGCTGCAGGGAGTTTGAATGGGGGAGGGCAGAGAAAATCACATTAACTTGACTGTTCCTACAGTCCTTTGGACACACTTCTGATGCCTCAGCCAATTCTCCACATGCCCTTTGCATTTTAAAAACAAGGAAACTGAGGCCCAGTGAGGCTTACCCTCTTCTACAACAACACAGAGCAAGCTGGAGGCAGGGCTGGGACATGGACCCCATCGCTCCCACCCCTGCCCCCTCCCCCGTGGCCCTCCTCCCCACCTCCTCCTGTCCTGGTCACTTCATCTCCTTGGGCTTGGACAGCTTTTATTTGAAAATTCCTGCCATCCCAGATCATCCCCTGATACTCTTCTTAATCCTCATTAATCAAATGTTTTGTGACTGCTTACTTTGACAACAGCATTTTTTGTTTCCGATCGATGAAAGCTATGACTTGTCCGAGCTGTGTGTCATGGGTCATCTCCGACACTTGATCGTGCCCCACGGCCCCCATTTAGTCACCCGTTCTCACACTGCACGAACAGTCCTCCGCGCCTGCCATGTGCCAGGTGCCACCAGCCGCCAGGCCACAAAGCTGCGTCGGGACGGCCCCTGCCCGAGGGAATTCCCAGTTCACCCGAGGAGAGGCGTCTGTGCCAGGGACAGCGACCTCAGGTGAGGCAGGACAGGTCAGAGGTAGGTGCTGGTCGCTCAGGGCTCTCCAGGGCCAGAGCAATTGATTCTGCCCCTCTGAGCGGTCTCGAAGGATCCGTAGGGCCGCCCCAGGAGGAAGGCGGGAGGGGCTCTGCAGAGCTGTCACCTGCTGAGCCTTTAGGCAAGAGAGCCTGAGGGACAGGGGAGACACAGGGCTGGAGAGGGTGGCCCAGGCCAGAGTGGAGCTTGGAAGGCCTCAACTACTGGGCTGGGGAGTTGGAGTTTGATCCTTAGCGTAAAAGAGAGCCAGAGGCAGGCCAGGTGGGGCGTTAAGAAGATCCTGGCTTTGGGCTGGTGTTGGGAGTGACAGCGGGCAGGACAGGACCATGGGGATGACGCAGACGGGCACTTAGCAGGGAAATTCAAGACTTGGGGACTGGGTGCTGCAGAAGGGGACAGAGAGGGTTAAGTTTTACCCTGGGAGGGGGGCGGTGTGGCTTCAGGGCCCTGCGCACCAGTGTGGAGATGGGTCCTGGCAAGCCGGGGCCAGTGTCCCCAGGTGAGGCCCGCAGGGACCTCTTCAGCTTCGAGAGACTTAGAGCAGCAGCCTGGTGAGGCCTCGGGGGTCCCCGCACCCTTGATGAAGGACTGAGCCAAGTCTCCGTTGCTCTGCTCTGAAGTGGAGCGATGATAGCACCTCCTCAGGGGCTATGGGAAGGTCGCACGGGAGGGCGTGGGGGCAGGCTCTGCACGGTGCCTGGCACACAGTAAGTGCTTGGTGACTGGGGGCTGCTCTGGTTGCCATGGTCTGGGGGGCAGAGGTGGGCAGGGGAGCTGACTGGTTCTGGAAGCAGAGGTAACTGGAGTCACTTGGAGAAAGAAACCAGGGACCTCAAAGGGCCTTGCTCTCTACCTTCCCGTCTCTGTTGAGGGAGGCAGGGTCTGGGTCTGGCTGCAGGAAAGGAGATTCCAGCTTAAGCTAGGAAAAGCTTTTGGATACAAAAAACTCTCTGTAGATGGGCTAACTTGAGTGGTAGTGAGCTCCCCATCACTGGGAGTATTCAAGCAGCAGCTGCACCACAACTTGGCAGAGAGTCTGTAGAGTATTTGTGCTTCAGCTGAGGAGCTGGAAGGGCCTTTC
This sequence comes from Microcebus murinus, assembly GCF_040939455.1. Taxonomy (NCBI): domain Eukaryota; kingdom Metazoa; phylum Chordata; class Mammalia; order Primates; family Cheirogaleidae; genus Microcebus; species Microcebus murinus. The sequence continues at coordinate 33,216,984 of NC_134119.1, forward strand.
TGGCCCAGAGTCTCTGATTTCATGTTCTTCATTCTCTGAACCTCAGTTTCCTCATCTATAATAGGATAATAGCAGTTCCTGTCTTACAGTTGGTTGCAACGTTTAAGTGAAATCATCCAAATGAAGTGCTTACCCCAGATGTGACACACAGCAGGTGCTCGGTGGATGGTGGCTGTTATCACCGTGGATGTGGTGCTGGATTCCGGAGCGTATCACTTCCATCCGAGAGCCCTGGGCTGCCTCTGCTCTCGGGTGCTTCTGCCTGCCTGCCCTTCGGGACCCACGTCCTGCCCTTCTCACTGCCACTGTCTCTGTCTCCATCTCCACCTCTCCAGGAGGTGGTAGGATTTCCAGGCCCTTCTGGGCCCCTTTTAGCTCCCACTTGAGCGAGAGTTGGCAGGTTGGGGCGGCGGGCGCCATCCGCCTCCCATATGCTTCCTGCTATTTTAGAGGAAAACTCTGCCCGCGTTCCTCCAACCACACGGGCTGACATTTCCAGACAGACGCTGGAATCAGCTCTTCGGGGGATTGGCAGATAAATTTGGCCCAAGCTGTTGGGAAAATCTTCAGCCTCCCTGGGGAAGCGGAGCCCAGGCTCACTGACTTCCGTCCACCCCGCGACTCCTCCGGCCTGGTCCTCCCGGGGGCTGGAGGTCTGTCCCACAGCCCCGCAGACTAGGGTAAGTCTCAGCAGCCCAGCCTCGGCCCAGGGCAGCCCTGGCCGGGACGTTGTGGCTGCCAGCCTTTCGCTCAGAGGAGCAGGAGTTGCAGGGGAGGCTCCTCCCCCCACACCAAGACACCTGGGTGTCGCCTGGCTCAGGCTGGCAGAGGAGCAGTTTGGGGGCTAGAAAGACCCCAGCTGCAGACCACTCGCTGTCTCTGTGGCCTCAGATAAGCGGCTCCACCCCGCTGACCTCTCTTGCTTCCTCTCTGAAATACGGGTAGTATAGGATCTGATTAAAGCCTTAGGATGAATGGTGCCTGGCACATGCTAAGTGGTCACCAAATACCAGCTGCTTTTCCTATTACCATCATCCCTGTCATCGGTATTATTTGGGCTAGAACAATGCCTGGCACATGACAGGAGCTCAGTAAATATTAATGCTGTTCTCTTCTTCCGCACAGCTGTGGCTCCTCATGGCTGCTGGGGCACTTCGGACATGGCTCAGAGAGGGGTGACCAGTGGCAGAAGTACTAGAATAGGACAGGCACAGGTTGCCACATCCAGGGCAGGCTGCAGACCACCAGTCCCCCCAGCGCACACGCACACAGGGCTTCCTCCGTCCCAAGGCCTCGTCACCCCGTCGTCGGGCATGCTGCTTGGCGGTGGTGGCTGAGAGGGGAGCCCGGGGAGGCCGGGCTGGAGGCAGAGTCGGGGTGTCAGCCGCGGCGGGAGGGTTCGGGGAAGCGCGAGTAGTTCTGTGTGGCTGGAGTAGAAGGTGGGCGGCGGGAAGGCGTGGGAAGCCAGTCTGAGCTTCATTCAGCACCTCCTGATGGCACCGAACCCCAGGCCTCCCGCCAGGAAACGAGGGGAGAAAGGACCGCATGCTTCCTGCCCTCAGGAAGTTCTGGCTCTGGGTGAGGGAGGCAGGGACAAACGTGCCTTCGGGGAAACCAGCAGGGCTCTGGGTTACCTGGAACAGCCCCAGGCCCCGAGAGAGCATGAAGCGGCTGGTGGTGGAGGCACCTGCTGGAGGCAGGGGGTCAGACAGGGCCTGACTGTGGCGGGAGGCTGAGCTGGAGCTGGCCGGGGGAGGGGCAGGGGCAGAGGGACAGCAAGAGCAAATGTAGAGAAGGTGGCAGGGGCAGGTCCCGGAGGCCCCGAGTGCCAGGCCCGTCAGAACCGCTCTCGAGGAAGATCACTCTGGGGAGGCTGCAGGACCTGTTGGGGGAGAGAAGGAACCAGGAGACCTGTCTGCAAGGACCGGCTGAGGCTCTGCTGCGCGCTGTTGAGGCAGGCGGAGGGGAATTCTGAACCAGGGAGACGGGCGAGCGGGGCGGAGGCAGAGGGTGCCGCACTAGGGCCCGGATCTGGGCAGAATCCTCGGACTTGAGACAGGTCAGGTTGGAAGGGAGGATCCGGACCTGCATGGGGGTGGGGTCAGGTAAGAGAGGGGACATTAGGGGGACTGAGAGCCAGGCCCCAGAGTGGTCAGGAGGAGTCGCAGAGGAGAGCCAAGTGCCAGGTGTGGGGAGGGGCTTCCTGGCAGCTGGGACTCAGGAGGGACCGACAGCACACAGGTAGCACAGTGAGCACAGCCAGCGGCATTAGACCCGGTGGCCAATTCCGGATCTGTCTACTTGCTGTGTGACTTTGGGAAAGTCACTTGACTTCTCTGGATCTCAACTGTTATGATACTGAATCAGCTGGAATTGCATCTGGCTGCATGCAACAGAAGAAAACACACAGCATTTGTGTCAACTCCCAGGAGGTCATTCTTCCCATGTAACAAGAATCTCAGAGGCAGGCAGCTCAGGGCCAGTGCGGTGATTCCAGTAAGTGAGCAAGGGCCCAGGCCTCTGTCATAACTTAGCATGTATCTTTCATTCTCGTGGCTACCAAATGGCCATCCCACCTCCATGTGCTGTGTCTGAATTCCAGGCAGGACCTAGGGAGTCCAGCCCGCATGCTTCCCCAGTCTGCCTTTCTTTTCAGAACAGTCGAGTTCCTGGAAGCTCCACCTAGTGGAGTTTTTGCCTGCGTCACTTCTGCCACATGTGGTCACATGGCCACCCTAGCTGCAAGGGAAGCTGACAAAGTGAATATTTCTAACTGGGCACTTGTGTTAGGCCAAAAAAGAAGACTAGCAAGCAGTATAGCTAGCAAGATCCACCTCACAGGGAAAGATGCCAGGCGATAATTAATGTACTTAAAACATTTAGCACCTGGAATAGAGCAACCTCTCAATAAGTGGCAGCTGCCTTTATTCTGCTGCTGTGCTTGCATTCATTCATGCATGCATTCATTCATTCAGCAAGCATACATTGTGTCCCGGGCATTGTACACTGTGCCGGGCATGACCATGACGATCCCTGCCCTTTTGGCACTCACAATGAGTAGGGAAGAAGGAAAGGAAACAGACAGATTCGCTCCACTTCAGTCATTGTCATGGCAGAGGATTGGGACCTCCGCTCATTTGCGTCTGTGTTGTCTTACCTCTCTGGTTCCTCCACCTAAAACAGTGGCTGGCACACGCTAGGCATGCAACAAATAGTTATTGAATGAATGAAATCATTTAAGAAATACCCAGTAGGGGCCTACTATGTACAAGGCTCTCTGAATTAGGTAGAGAAAAGGGGCGATGCGTCCTCCCTCCCTTCAGAAGAATCGGGGAGGGAAGATTGCTCGAGGGCAGGCCCTGAGGTAGGTGCTGGGGACCTAGAGGGGACGAGAGTGCTGCGCGTCCTGCCCTCGCTGAGCCCGCAGTCTAAGGGGAGAGGCGCTGCGAAGGAGTGCGGAGTCTGAGGGCATTCTGTTCAGGTGTCCTGGGGGAAGTCCCTTCCCCTCGCTGGGCCTCAGTTTCCCCACCTGTATGACAGGAATGATGGGCCCTGGTGGGGCTATCACTGAAGTGGGTGATGTGGTTGGCGCCTCGTAAGCCCTGCTCCCTGTGTGTGTAGGGGGCTGGCATGGCACTCGGGGGCTATAGCCACTTCCCACGTTAAGAGAGGGGGCAGCCACTGTGGGGGTGGGCACGGGCTTGCCGCTCAGCCCCTTTGGAGTCTCACGGGGCTCAGGAGGGCAGAGTGGGCTCTGCTTCCATCCTTGCCCACCCTAGTGTCTGAGCCTGGCACAGCCCTGGATGTGGGCAGTGAATGGGCAGCACTGGGCAGCCCACGGTGAGAGGTGAGGGTGACTGTAGTTATCAGAGATCTCCCGGAGGTGGGGAAGCGGCCTGGAATTTGAGGGCGAGACCTGGTATTGTCAGTTTTTTGGCTGCGTGACCTTTGGCAGATTTCTTGGCCCACCTGAACCTTGGTTTCCCTGTCAGCAAAGTGGGTATAGTTATCCTTGTCTTGCCTACCCCTTGGTACCTTGACCTAGCACATTGTAGGCACTTAACATGGGTAGTGCCCGTCACTGCCGCCATTGTATTTTCCTTGTGGGGAGTGGGGAACAGACATTCACTGAGCCCTGTGATGTGCCAGGTCAGTGCCATCTCTTTCATCACGACTCTGAGGAGGTGGCCTTCTTCCCATCCATCAGAGGACACTGCTGTTCTGCTGGGCTCTGTCTTCCCTCCTGCTGCCTCAGAAGGACCGAGTCAGTGGCTTTGCTGGAGTCTCTGCTGAACCGAAGCCCTGGGGATCCTGACAAAGGGCTCTGAGAGCACACAGGCAGCCTGTGACGTCAGAGGGGGAGGGCAGGATCAGTGTAGCCCCCATCCAGTGGGCGAGGGGTCAGGAATCAGGGGATTCCTGAGGGATCAGGAATGCTCTTCCTCTTTGTTCAGTGTCTTGAGAACAGGGCAGGGAGCCCAGCCCTTGAGATGAGGTGGTGACGGGCCTCTCCTGGCCGCTGCATTTGGCTCTGACACTGTATCCGGTGGCCGCCACTCCTTGTGTCTGGCATGAGGCCAGGAGGTAAAAAGGAGAAGATTTGGGGGGACCTCTTGGCCTAGCGTGGTGGGTTTCCTCAGCCAAGCACCCCCAGAAAGCTTCCGAGGGCTGGCACTGGGTGAGAAAGCAGGCCCCTGGCATGAGAGACGTGCGATAGAAATAGGATTGGAAGTAGCCCTTTGGGGCCTTACTAACTGTGGGGTAGGTAGCTGGCTGGAAAAAAGCTTTCAGTGCCACCTCAGCACAGGGGAAGGGCACGTTGGCCCTGTGACTTGGCGCTGGGCTGCTTGGGGATGCGCCGCTTGTCCTGTTCCCCTGTCCTTGGTGCTGACAACAGGGGCGTTCTCCGTGGTGCTGAAGAGAGGTGTGGCCCGGCCCGCCACCTGGGGCGCTGTCCTTGGTCCTGCCTCCAGAGAGCTTTCATCAACCATTTCCCGGTCCGGTTTTCTGGGGACCCAGCTGGGAGGTCAGAAGCTTTGGCCGTGGCATTGAGCAAATCTGAGCAATATCTGAGGTAGGATTGGTGCCCCTGTTGTCATCTACCGGCCACCCTTCTAAGAACTTTTGAGGTCCTATGCCATTTATTTCTAAACATCAACCTACAGGGGAGGTACTAACATGTGTTTCTATTTCTGAAGTAATAGAGACCGCTGAAGCTCACAGAAGTTAAGTGTCTGAGGACTCTGTCTCTAGCCTCAGTTTCCTCAATCATCATGGGCAGGTTGTTTGTAGTGTTTCACAAACCAGTGGATGGGCTGGGGCGGTGTCTGTCCCACACTCCGAGGAAAGCATGGGTGGGTTGTTAAACACAGACACTCTTGCAATCTTGTGGGATTTCCTGGAAGATCTGGGATTCGAGCCAGGCCTGAAGGGGTGGGGTGGAAGGCTTGTGTGGAAAAGAACGGAATGTCCATTTACTGAGCACGTAGTGTGTACCAGGTCCCGTGCTGGGCACTCGACAAACCTGGTCACTCTACCCCCACAGCCACACTGGTGAAGAGGGACTGGTTCCATTTAACAGACGTAAACGCAGAACAGATGGGGCCTCCCAAGGTTACTTAGCTAGAAGGTGGTGGGGTTAAGAAAGGCCTTGAGAACTGGAAACCACAGACTTGAACATCAAGACCAGAAAGGATCCTGGGTGTCATCGTGTCCAGCCCAGGCAAGGAGTGTGACCTGCTGGGGACATACTGAGTCAGCAGCAGGACTCAGGCTGGACTTGGCTTCCTCTGGTGTCTTTCCTCTCCCAGGACTGTGGCACCGCCACCCTGCCCTCACCACTGGCCTAGGCTCCAGGGAGATGAGAAATTGGTGTTGTGTCACGAACAGGGACTAGGTGTCCAAGAGACCTGAGATTCAAGTCCTGGATCTGCCATCTGTGAGCTGTGTGGCCTCAGACAAGTCACTTGCCCTCTCTGGGCCTCTGTTTCCCCACCTCTAGCAGAACAGAAGAGCACTATAATCACCACCCTGTGGGGTTGTAAGGCTGAGAAGAGAGAGCGGGTGGGAGAAGGCTGACAGGTTAGTCCTTGCTGGTAGCAATAAGACCTGGAGAAGGGAGAAAAGCCCGCCCCCCCAAGGAGGCACAGCAAGTATCAGAAGCAGAAAAGGGCCTAGAAATGCTGCCCTGAGCCACCAGTGCCACTTCACAGTGGGCCTAGTGGCCATGGCTGGGCCGGCACCTGGCAGCCCCAGCTGACAGACATTCCTTCAGGCAGGCAGACCCGAGCCCCAGAGCCAAGTGTCCCTGTGGGGGTCAGTGTCTGGGCCAGCTCTGGCTGTTTCTCCACCAACCACCCTAATGGCTCCGAGCTTAATATGCCTCGCGGGGCTGCTGTCATGCCTAATTAGACTGTCCTCAGCCACCCTCTCTCCCAGGCCCTGTTGTGGCCATCTGAGGCCCTGGCTGTGATGATGGCTGCTGCCCTTGGCGGCTGCTTGGCTTGTGGGAGGGAGGAAGTGGCCACCTGCTCTTCTGACCACGTGTGGCCTGAGAGATCTGCCTCCCCAGCCCGGCCCGGGAGGCCTCCTTAGCTCCTGGGCCCAGAGACTGGGCCGCACCCTCCCCCAACTCCCTCCCCGGCTGCAAAGCCTGGCACTAAAGCAGAGTGAAGAAGGAAGAGAGAGAAAGATGGCAGGAGCGACAGGGAGAACAGGAGGGGAAGGGAGGCGGGGGGCCCGGCACCGCCAGGCAGCCTCCTCAGCTGAGGCTGGAATCACTTGGGAGACAAAGCCTGCCTCGTCCCTACTCCCTCCTGAACCTCTCGACAGCCTGAGCAGCCAGCAGGACACGGAGCCAGAGACAGGACGAGACGCACCGTCTGAGGTGAGGGCTTCATGTGGGGCCAGGGTCAGGGGTCATTGTGGGGCTGGAGTCCTAGGGGAGTGACAAGGATCAAGCGTGGGGCCTTGACTTCTCCAGCGTCCATCAGCACAGAGCAAGCGTTTGGTGAGGGAGGGAGGACAGGGAGGGAGGGAGGGAGGGGCAGAAGGAGGAAGGAAGGAAGGTATTCTGTGTAGAGGGAACTCTCACAAACCCAAATCCAGGGGCAGTATGTGAATGGTTTTCTTACATAGATTATATCATAACCAATTAGTTATCCTTGCATTTTGCTTTTTTTCACTGATACGTTTCTGAGATTTATCCAATACAAGTGTAGTTGTAGTTCATTCATTTCTTCTGCTGAATAGTATCCCACTGTATGTTCATCCCACGTTTCACCCGTCTTCTGCCGGTGGGTGTTTAGCATGTGGCTTCTGTACCGTGAGCAGGGTCGCCGTGAACATCCTCGCTGGGGTGGGTCCGTGTTTTTCAGAAAGCAGGATTGTCTCTGTTAACAAACACTGGCAAATTGCCCTCCACGGTAATTATGCCACTTTGCACTCCTGTTAGCAATATCTCCGAGTTCTCATTTCCTCAGCACCTCACCATCAGTTGATTTATCACTCTTTAATTTTGCCAATCTGCTAAGAGAAAATATCTCGTTTTCATTAGCATCACCCGGCTCTTAGGGAAGCTGAGCATCTCGTTGTATGTTTAGTGGTCATCTGAATTTTCTCTTCTGCAAAATGCCTGCTCATATACTTGGCCCAGTTTTTTATGGGTGACTTATCTCTTTCTTATTAATTTGCAAAAGAGGCTTATATATGTGAATATTAATCTTTGTTATGTTTGTTGCAAAGATTTTCTCCCAGGATGCTGCGTGTCCTTTAACTTTGTCTTTTTCATTCAGAACTTTAAATTTTGGATGGAGTAAAATGTATTTCCCCCTTTATTTGCTTTTACTTCTTTGCAACTTGTTCAAGAAGGCCTTCCCCATGCAAGGTCATAAAGATAGTCTATATTTCCTTCTAATTATTTTAGTTTTATTTTCCCTTTATGTTTCATATTTTGATCTTTAATCCATTTTAGGTCTTTTATCTTTGAATCTGGTGTCAAGTAGGATCTAATTTTATTTTTATGAGGCTAGCCTGTCGTCCAGGCAGCATTCACTGAATACTCTGTCCTTTCCTTGCTAATTTGAAATACCATCTCTGTTTTATATTTAAGTGCCCATGTATTTATGGAGCTATTTCTGGAAACTTCGTTCTGTCTCATTGATCTCTTTGTCTACTCTAATTCTACATCAATTACTCTATCTCACTGTTTTTGCAACAAAGATATATTGTCATTTGGGGTAGGACAGCTCTTCCTTGGGCAAGACTGTCCTGCTCATTGTAGGTTCTTGTATATCCCTTATCTAATGCCAGTAGGAGCGCCCTCCCCAAGTCAGTGTTACAACCAAAAATACCCCAATCATTTCCAACCCACTGCTGAGAACCACTGCAAACATCTGTATAATGTGTTTTTTTCTTTTTTTTAGAGACAGGGTCTCACTCTATTGCCCAGGCTCGAGTGCAGTAGTACAACTGTAGCTTACTGTAGCCTTGAATTCCTGGGCTCAAGTGATCCTCCCACTTCGGCCTCCTGGATAGCTAGGACTTCAGGTGCGCACCACCACACCTGGCTAATTTTTTTATTTTTGTAGAGATGGGGTCTCACTATGTTGCCCAGGTTGGTCTCAAACTCCTGGTCTCAAGTGATCCTCCTGCCTCAGTCTCCACCACCACCTTCTTGATTCTTTTTTATTTAAATCTTTTCTTTTCCCTCTGCTTCACTGCCAGGAGCAGAATCAGTAGCATGACACTTAGGCATCTCTGGAGGAAGGACTCCCTTCAACCAAGACAGCCCACTCTTTGGAGAGGATCTAATTGTTAGAAAGTGCTGTCGTACACTCAGCTGAAGTTGGCCTCCCTGGAGCCCACAGAACGCAAGTTCCTCCCCACAACCTGGAACCCATAGAACACAAGTCTTGGCCCACCCTTCATTGACCTTGGAGAGTAGACATTTCCCCTGCACCTCCTTCTCTCTGGGCCTCCAAACTTAATAACCCCAGCCCTCTGATGTTTGTCAAGGACCTGGCTTCAGTGGCGGGCAGCATGGCATGTTTGAGCTTGAGTCAGACACATTGGGTTAGAATTCCTGCTCTTCTACTTTTTAGCTGTGTGATTCTGGAAAAGACAGTTAACCTCTCTGTGCCTTATTTGTTAAATGGGCATAATAGACTCTCCACCCCAGAGGGCTGATGAGAGATGTAAATGATTCAGAGCCTACGTCCTGGGCCTGGCAGGGGTGCCCAGGAGGTGATAGCTGTTAATGTTTTTCCTGCAGCGGTTACTTCTTCATGACTCTCCTGGGGTCTGTCCCATGCCCATCCTTCAGGAGCACAGTCCAGAGCTGGAAGGAGTGCCGTGATGGGCTCTGGCCAGGAGAAAGACCACCATTCCAGCCTCTGCCTGAGAAACTAAGATGACAGGATTTGCGCTGGGCTAGTTGTGGGGATGACAAAAAAAAAAAGTCAGGGCTGAATCCAAGGCTTTGGTCTGATCAGTTGCAAGGGTGGCACCACCCCCAAACTGATGGGGAGACCAGGAAGAGCAGGTCTGCAGGATCTGGAGTTCAAGTTGGGACAAGTCAAGTTGGTGATGCCTGTTAGACGTCCAGGTAGAGATGTTGAGTGGAAAAGTGGGTACAGGAGTCTGGAGTTCAGGGCGGGTGTGGGGGGTGTCCAGGCTAGAGATGTAAATGTGGCAGCCATCAGACCTTTCTAGATCCTTTTCTTCCCTGCTATTGCATGGACGTCATTTTATTTTGTGTGCTTTTCCCATAAATAGAATCATATCCCATAAATAGAATCACAAATAGATCTGCAGTTTGCTTTTTTCACTTATCTTTATGGTTTGAAGTTTTGGGGATTTGGAGGTTTTTTTTTTTTTTCAGGCCAGTACATAGAGATGACATCATTTCTTTTCATGGCTGCATAATATTCCCTAGTGTGTGATGTTCCCCAGTTTCCCACTGACAGGCACTGCGGTTGTTCTTGCTTCCCTGTCACTCGCAGAACTGGGGACACCATCACATGAGTCTCCTTGTACACATGATGGAGTAGCCCTGGGCTGGCCTTGGGGCTGTGGAGTTGCTGATGACAGCTCTAGGCTGACCCATTTTTAATATTTGGCCTCCCAGGTTTTTTGTTTGTTTTTTTTTAATCAAAGTTTCTTTAGAAGGTTTGAAAACAAATATTTATTGAGTCAGGCCTCGAACTGGGCCTGGGTTCACAGCAGCAGACACAGCTGAAAACCGTTTCAACCCGGAGGTCCCAGAGTTCTGCGTCTGGGAGGTAAGAAAGCACAGTGGTTAGGACGGCTGGTTCTGGAGTCAGATGGTTCAAGTTCCAGCCCTGCCTCTTTCTCCCTGTGTGTCCTGGGACAGGTTACTTTCTCTGCCCCTGCTTTCCCATCCACAAAACAGTAACCATAATGCCCACCTGTCCCTTACAGATGCGGGGAGATTACAGGAGATAATGGGTGCCAAGTCACCGGCTTAACTAAGGCCTGTCGCAGACTGAGCACAATCTGTATGAACTCTGGTAATGACCATTTTTAGCTATAAGTCTAAACTGCGAAGGTTTCCTGATTCTTCCTTTCATTCCTTTTCTTCCTCTTTTTTTTTTTTAAAATTCCTTTATATATATAAGAAAAGTAAATAAGAGATCAGTAGAATAGAAAATAAAGATAGACATGAGATAATTCCAGGTGATATTTTGCTAAAGGTAGGCTATAAATTTGCCTCTGAGCTTCCTAGTAGACAAAGAAAAAAGGGAAACACAAGAAGTAGCATGATTCACAGTTCCCTTGAAAGGAAAAGGAGGCAGTTAATTGCTCAGGTGTGTGCAGAATAACCATGTCCTCAGAGCCATTCATACAGCAAATACAGTGAGAGTCGGGGGCTGCTACAACTCATCCCCAAAGGGTCTGGGGTTCAGAGGGGTCATGACTGTGGGGTCCTGGAGGGTAGGTGATAGAGCCTGAGCTCTTGTCCTCCTGCTCTGGGGGAGATGGCCAGGGCCACACCTCCCCTGCTGCATGCAGCTTGGGCACCAGGCTGAAATGGGGGCTCAGAAGCGTACGAACTGGGGCGAGGGGCAGTGAAGATCAGCCGGGGGAAGGCTTTGTGGGGGTTATATATGCCCTGGGCCTTGAAAGCCAAGCAAGACTTCGACCCCTGAAGATGATAATGGAGGTCACCGGATCTGCTCCAGGCCCTGCCTGGGGCAGGAGCATCCTCTGTGGCCTGTCACTGATACAGGAAGCAGGGATTCAGGTATTCAGGGATTCTCCCGTGATGGGAAAGCTGAGGCCCAGAGGAGGCGGGGATGAGGCCTGAATTCACACAGAGAGACAGGCCCTTAGCAGGCCTCAAACCCAAGCCTCCTGCCTCCCTGACCAAGCCAGTTCTCCCCTACCCACCCCCCACCAGAGCTCCTGCTCTGGGTTCTGACTTGCCTCCTCCAGGGTCATTAACCACCTACTGCCTGTCACGTGGTGTCCCCCTATATTTAACTCCCACGGTGTGACTTACACAGGCCCAGAATAGCAGCCCTGGGGTGGGAGACGGCCCCGCTGCACTCCCCTCTCATCTGACAGAACTTCTCATGGCCGCAGCTCCTTCCCCCAGAGAGAACAGAGTCCTCGATCCTGCCTCTGTTACTGCAAGAGGGGAACTGGCTTGTCCCTAAGTAAGACTTGTCCCTAAGTAAGACTTGTCCCTAAGTAAGTCATAAGAGGCAAAGTACCCACTTGGGGAGTCCTGGATACACACTGAGCCCTGACCCAGGGCCCAGGCTGAGCCTCGACTTTGATCCCAGACTGAACCCTCACCCCTGCCCCAGACTGAGTTCTGTCTGGCCTTGACCCAGGTGGTTGCAGTTGGGAGTATCAACAGTTGGGGTCATCCTTCCCCCTCCTTTAAATGTGGAAACTGGGCTGAGGGACCACCCACGCCCCACATAGGCCAGTTCCAGGTCTCAGAATCCTGCTCCCACATCCTGGTCCTGGTCTCAGTGGCCTGGGGCCCGGTAGCCTTGGGCAATGGAGCCATTCAGCATCCCCATGGGGGCTGCCAGCCCCACGGAAACCCTCCCTCCCCCTTCCCCTAATGTGCCTCCTGTCTAATTCTCCATGCCATGTGACTCGTGGTGAGGGCCGAGATATTTATAAAATCTATGTCCTTCGTGATAAAGCCAGCCCCGGGGACCAGGTTCAGAGCAGCTTTATTCATCCTCTAAAGTCCCTAAAACTTCAAACGCATCCGCCACACAGGGCCCTTGGCGCGCTCTACCCGCCGCCAATTGAAGGTGCAGCCCCTGCATTTCGGAGCTGCCTCCCTCTTGTGCCCTGCAGACTCTGAGCGCTGTTCCCAGCAGCCACGAGCCCTGGCTGCGTGGAAGGGGCTGGAGGCAGGCAGCAGCTCTGCTTCCTGCCCCGTGGCTGCAGATGAGTCACTGCCACCTCTGAACGCTGGTCTCTTTGTCTTGCAAACAGTGGCCGCCCCCACCCTCCAGTCTACCCTGCTGGGGAGTGGGATTCTCAGCATCAGGCCTGGCAGAGAGGCCTGCTGGTGTTAATGCTGGCACAATCATAGCTCACAGTCACTGCTACCTGCAACTCTTGGGCTCAAGAAATGGTCCTGCCTCAGACTTGAGTAGCTAGGACCACAGGCACATCCCATCACGACAGGCTAATTTAAAAAATTTGTTTTTGTAGGGGAAGGGTCTTGCTATGTTGCCCATGGTAGTCTTGAACTCCTGGCTTCAAGCTATCCTCCTGCCCCAGCCTCCCAAAGTGTTGGGGTTTACAGGTCTGAGCCACTGCACCTGACCCCTTAATGGGTTTTTAAAATAATAAATCAACAAAACTGTAAAGACTATCCATGTTTTTTTTGTTGTTGTTAATATATATTTTGTTCTTATAGAATTATTGTTACTATAGCATTTGGCTTTCTGAAATGTTTTTATTGATCAGCACAATCGGGGCCATCTGAGCAGTGGGCAGGACCCACTGTGGCTTTCCAACAGCCCGTGGCAGCACCAGAAGGTGCACCATTTGGGTTGTCTCGAAGTCTGGGTTAAATTGCAGGTCACTCTGGAAGGGAGGCGGCTTAAGGCTGCCCTTTTATCGGAATCGCAAAGGCTCCTGGGAGCAGCATCTTTACACTGGCCCTGACTTCACATGATGGGCCTTGGGGCCTGGGCAGGAGGCAGGGAGTGGCTTGGGGTCGTGCCCCCTGGACAGTGCCCTGCACCAACACAGCCTTCACACGGAGGTCAGAGACCTCCGAAGTCTTCCAGGCCACCCCTTCCCATGGCAGAGCCCCCTCCTCACATTCTGCCAGCACTTGTCTGGCCTCTGGTTGTGTTCAAGTCCACCCTGTGCTGGTAGCTCTTTGCAAGTTGCCCAGGAATCATTCTTAGATTGTGCCAAAATCTTTCTTCCTGTAATTTCTGCCCTCTTATCCACATGCTTCCCCCTGGGGCATTTATTTTTGAGCCCAGCCCGATGCATTGCGCTCCGATGACACAGGGGGAAATGCCAGACATGATCCCTGCCATCAAGGAGTTCGAGGTCCCTGGTTTTAAAGTCAGATGGACCTGGGATCAAATCCTGACTCCCTGACTCCACTCATTTCTTGCTTGTGACCTTGGACAAGTCACTCAACCTCTGTGTCATTCCTGTACGATGGGCTGCCGTGCACAGGCTAGGAAGTGATGCACATCAGCCTCCCAGGACAGGGTCTGACATGTGATCAGCACCCAATAAATGGTTGGGTTGTAGGGTGAGGGCTGAGGGCAGCAGGGCCTGGGCTGGAGCCACCTGCCCGGAGGAGGCCCCTGTGAAGGCAGAGACATGTCTTTGAGAAGGTGATGCACAGCTGGGACAGCCAGGCATGTGGGGGGCAGGCAGCAGGAGCTGCTTGTGTGGTGGCTTGGAGGCTGGTGCCTACCGGCTGTCACAGTGGCACTGAGGCTGGGAAACCTCCAGCGCTGTTCACAGAGGACCCTCATTACTACACTGCTGAATCTGGGTGGTGGCCATGGTGCAGGCAGGGAGGGGTTAAAGGTGTGGGCAGGTGGTGTGGCTGGAAGGGGCTGTACTGGTGGAACCGTCCTGACAGGTGATGGTGGCCAGGTCCAGGGCTGAGGCAGCAGAGGTAGAAAGAAATGGGAACCTCAGCATTCAGCTCAGGTGCCAGAGGCCACCACTGGGATGGAGACCCAAGAGTAGCATGTCCAAGGGGAGGCAGAGGAGCCTCAGGATTTCCTGTCGTTCATTCATTCATTTGCCTGACGGGTATTTATTAAGCACTTACTATGTTTCAGGCACCATATCAGGCCCCAGGAAATTGCAACGGACAGGACCCAACCCCAGCTTCCACGAGGCTCTCAGTCTCGTGGAAGAGACAGTAAGTAAAGTAAATAAACCAGTGCTCCATTCGTGGGTGACAGGGGAGTAGGCGAGGGGTCAGGGAGGCCTCTCTGAGGAGGAGACATTTGGGCTGAGCCCGGAAGGGAGCCGGGGAGAAGCCACATGAGGGTCCAGGCAGAGCATTCCCAGCAAAGGGAGCAGCGAGCGAGCGTGTCCCAGGTGTGCTGAGACCTGTGAATGGGGGAGGGGAGGGTCAGGACTCAGGCGACCTTTGTGAGGGGTTTGGCTTTGGTCAAGAGCCCAAGGCTGAGGTTGGGGTGGGCCTGGAGAACTGGGAGTCGTTAGGGCAGAGGGGCGATGAAAATCCCCAGGGGACAGGTGCCCTAGGAGAGGGGACTGGACGGGAACACAGACCTGGCCACAAGCCCGGGGGGCCTGGGTTAGAACCAAGAGCCCTGCGTGCCCTTGCTGTGCGACCTTGGGCCCATCTCCTCTTCGCTGGGCCTCAGCCTCCACATCTGTTAAACCGTGAAACTGACACCTGTCCCCTGAGGAGGGAGTGGCGGAGAAAAGGGCTATGCACTGGGAGGCGCTCTGGGGACCTGGAGGTCCGGCCTCTTAGTGAGTAGGGCAGGGCAGGGTTGGCCTGGACTTCTGGACTCGTTTCCCCTGAGGGTCCACATGGAACCACCTGGGGAGCACTGAGAAGGGAGCCAGCTGGGGCACGTCCAGGTGGTCAGCTGCTGTAGAGACTGATCTGGGCCAGAGCTTGCCCCGGCCCCTTTAAAGAGCTATGAGCAAAGTGGGAAACCGAGGCAGAAGCTAGCACTAGAGAGGGACGGAAAGACCGCTGCATTTACCCGGTGGCTACCACGGGCCTGTACCCTTTGTGGCACTTTAGACATGTTTCTTGCAATTAGACATAGATCAGGGTCTCCGTTGCCCAGATGAGGAGCTAAGGCTCAGAGAGGGAGGTGGCCTGCCCAAAGTCACACAGTGGATGAGTGCATCCCACCCCAGCCTGTGTCTCGGCCAGCCCTGAGGCAGCTGGGGAGGGGGCCCGGGGACTCACCCCCTCACCAGCCCACAGTCCCTGCTCTGGGCTGACTGGACACACAGGAAGGTGGGCCACCTCCCTCCTGCATGCCACACCGACCTGCCTACTCCTCTGAACCTGTGACTCTTTCCAGCCTCAAGGCCTTTGCACATGCTGTCCCCTGGGCCTGCGACTCTCTCTCTCTCTCTCTCTCTCTTACACACACCTCATCCTGTCAGTTCCTACTCATCCTTCAGACCTCAGATCAAACCGCACTCTCTCCAGAAAGCCTGATCCGACTTTCTCCCCATCAGATGCTCTCCTTGCGCGTCTGCCCGTCTCCCGGGCTCTGGTCACTGCTGTCACTCGCATCCGTCTGCGAGGTTATGTTTAAGATCTCTCTCCTGACGGGCTAGCTGATGGCCCTAGGGGGGCCCCACATTTCTTGTGGTCTCTGTGGGGCCTGGCAGAGAACAGAGCTTAGGAAACATGCTTGTATGGATATTGGGGGGCTTCTCTGTGCCTCTGCCCCGCAGGGGGTGAGGCTGCAGGGGTCCAGAGGAGCCCTTGCCCTGCTGGGGCCCCTGGACACCGACCCCCATGCTCCTGAGACAGACTCCGCGGTCCCCATCTCCACTGGGGCGTGACGTCAGTCATTAAGTGGCTTCTGAGATGAGCCAGGGCTGCGTGGGCTCCACGGTGCGTGCGTGCACGTGGCCCAGAGTACAGGCACATGTGCACA
Source organism: Microcebus murinus (assembly GCF_040939455.1). Lineage (NCBI taxonomy): Eukaryota > Metazoa > Chordata > Mammalia > Primates > Cheirogaleidae > Microcebus > Microcebus murinus. Next base: position 33,233,126 of record NC_134119.1, read on the forward strand.
CTGGCCTCCGTGAGTAATTCCAGTGGTGCTTCCAAACGCTGTCTCCATGGAGAGGCCGCCCCCGCCCACCCAGCCCCAGGTGGCTGCCTCTGCCTCCCTCCTGGCTCCCCTCCCAGCCTCTCCATGACCCAGATTCGACCCGCCTCGCCTCCCACACCCGTGGGCTCTGGCTGCTGAAAGCTCGGGGTTCGGGGCCCTCTCCCCAGGACACGCCTCTCATTCAGGATGGGCTCCAGGTTCCAGGGACGCTTGTTGAGGCCACATGGCAAGGAGAATGGGCACTGACATGCCACTGCCTGACTTGGAACCTGGCTCCTGCTCCCAGGTTGTGGATAATAGTGCCTCGCTGGGGGTCCACAGGCTTCCCTGCAGCCCTCAGCACCCTCCCCTCGCTCCTCCCGCCCCAGTCGCACTGGTCCCCTTGCCCTGATCCCTTTACCTGAAGCGCACCTCCCCCCACCAGCCACAGGCCCACTTCTACACTCACTGTCCCTCCACCTGGGACGCTGTTTCCCAGGTACCATGAGGTCTACCCCTCACTTCTGCCCAAATACTGCTTTTCCAGAAAGCATTTCCTTACCCTATAGTACCCATTCTTCTTTACTCGCTCTAATTTGCCTCCAAGAAGGTATTGTCAACCTGATGTTATGTTATATATGCGTTCGCCAGCTGCCTGTCTCCCCACTAGAACATAGGCTGTATGGGGGCAAGCATGTGGTCTTCCTCACTGCTGTATCCCAGGGCCTTGAGTGCCTGGCACATAGTAGATGCTCAGTAAATGTCTGTCAAGTGAATGAATGCATGAACCTAAAGCACTTGGCCCAGAGCCCAGCCCTCACCCATTAGCAATGTAGCTATTGTGATCGGAGCCACCATTCTTATTAACTGTGGCGCAGAGCAGGAGCCGGCTGATGTTAGTCTGCTTGGTGCCGGACAGTCCCACTGATTTGATCACTTGTGGCCCTCACCATCAGTTCCATGAGATAGGCACAATTATTACTATTAGGCCCATTTTCTGGATAAGGGCGTGAATCTTCAAGAGGTGCCAGGGGTCCCTGAGCCCGGCTGGGCTGATGGGGTTGAAACCCAGGCCTGCCTGGTCCCTGACTCCAAGCCCATACTTGCTGCCAGCTCTGGGCCCTCCACCTGCAAATGCGGTAGTCTTGGAAGTCTCACTGTAATGTCGTCATAGCAGTGGGGACTCCAGCCTGCTGAGGAAGTGGGGGGGAGAAAGGCGAGACCCCAGGGGCCATCCTAGGTCAGCCTCCTCCTTGCCCGACGACCTTGAGCCAGCAGCTGCCCCTCAGCACCCCAGAAGTGCAGTGAGCGGGGTCCCTCAGCCAGCTGGAGACCTCTTCCAGGTCTGACGTTCCCAAGTCCAGGAGAGCGACCATAAAGCATAGGACGAGGGGTCTCCCATCCCTAACCCCCTTACCCCGCACCCAGCACTCGCGCGCACACGCCAGGACCCTATGAGGGCTCGGGAGGAGTTCTGATCTCTTTTGGGGGGTCATTCCGGGGGCCTGTTGAAGACTTCTCACCCCAAAGGCAGCCTTAATTAGCCTCAGTTTCTTCACCTGTAAAATAGGGACCATGACAAGCCCTGCCTGCCTTCCCAGGGCTGGTTCCTCAAATGGTTCTGAAAAGTGAGGATGGCTTCCGTGGTCTGTGCTCTTTGGATCGCCCGAGCCGGGCACGGCTGAGCAGCACAGGCGGACGAGGGGAGGGCTCCACACTCCAAAGAACCAGCTTCCGTGGGACCGCCTCCCAAATCCACGGCCTTGGGCAGGTAACTGCCACTCCAAGAGCCTTGGTTTCCTTGTCTATAACATGGGACTGATAACCCGGCCTGCCCCCCCCCCGTTCTGTACGAGGACCAAATAAGATCACGCCTGCCTTGCCATCTGTGAAGTGCCGCCTGTCTGTCCTTGTGGGACCGACTCGGGGAGGGCTCGGGACGTCCAGCCAAGGAGCAGAGCTGCATTCCGCCAGTGTTGGGGACCCAGAGGTGGGCCCTGAGCTGGGGAGGGGCAGGGAGGCCTGTAGCCTTTGAAAGTGAAGCTGAAGAGAACCTCACAGATCAAATTCAATAAATATTTGTAAGAGCTGAATGAGTTTCAACTTGAGACAAGTTTCAGCTCTTGAGCCAATTCCAGCGGGTTGCATAGAGTGCAGATTTGAGGATTCCAGGCTTTATCCCGTCGGTGAGAAGGTGAGGTTTTGATTAGCCGTGTCTGCCACGGGTGCAGGAAATACAGGTGGTGGCAAGCTTTCTATCTGCCAGCCAGTCTCCAGCCCAGAGGCTTTCGGGGGACAGCAGCATCTGCTAGAGGCCATGTCGTGTTACCACAGTAATTGGGCAGGCGCTACTAGAGTTTGGAGGGCAGCGGACTGGTAATGTTCTAGCCAGCCTCTCACAATGAAGAATTGTCCCAGCTGCATTCCATGTGACTTTCAAATGTCCTGCCAGCCATTCCCATAGCCAAAAAAAAAAAAAAAAAGCCAACCCTATTTATAATTCCCTGAGCCTGGACCCTCACTGTATTTCATATACAAACATGAAGTATTTTATGCCCAGTTTTAATAAACCAAGAATGTTAACTGTCATCAGTACTAAGGAAAGGATGTGCTTTGTCCGTTGGCTCAGAGCTTTACCAAGAGTTGGTCACCATTTTAGAGCGATCACCTGCTCTAGCTTTGCTACCTGCGATACTGAGACATTTGAGTAGCTGATTCAACAGCACATCTTTCACCGTCTGCCTTTGTAACTGTCACTGATGCAGTGTGTAGGTGCCAGCATCTGATTCCTTCATTATGCGTCCTTGAGTAGTTGTGCCCCAGCATTTGTGCTATATAATACGTGTCATATTATAAATTACTTTCCTTTCACTTCGCCTTTATACTTCAGTTAGGGCATTGTGTTTTTTAAAATTATGCATGTAGTTAGGTAATATGATCTATGAATTTTATTTCAGGAGATTAAAGGGGGACATGACAAACTATTTTGTATAAAAATGGCATCCGGGGTCTGATGGGGTTGAGAGGGACTGAGAACTGCTGTCGCCCAGGCCCTCCCTTTCAGATGGGGAGGCTGGGGTTCAGGGAGGGGAGAGCTTGCCTTTGTTCATGGGGAACGTGGGAGGCAGAACCTGAAACCTGTGCTTTGGGAAGATCTGCCGCCCTCCGGAGTGGGGGGACCCGGGGGCAGGAGAACAGGGCGAGAGGAGGGGCGAGCATGGTGTGGTGGCACTGGGCTGAAGCAGAAGGTGCAGGGCTGGTGGAGAGGTGTTTGGGAGGCCGGGCAGGGCAGGGGGAGGGGAGGGGAGGAGGAAGGTGCTTTCTTGAGGAATTCCTCCCTTTGTCGGAAGAGCTGGCCGTCCCTGGCTGGGAACCTCGGAGGCAATCAGGCCGTCCCACAGAGAGGGCAGTCAGAGCCTCCTGCCACCCCACCCCCACCCCAGCAGCTGGAGACCCAGCCAGGCCGGGCCAGGCCGGCAGCCTGTGGCCAAACCCGCCTCCCGCCCAGTCCTGAGTGGCAGAGAAAATGATGCGTCCGTTCCGAGAAACCGAATACCCTACAATGAATCCAATTAGATTTCATAGGCACATGAAAACGCGATCTATCTTAAATGTCCTCTGCAAACCTCCAGCCGCAGATAAATATTTTATTCCATTCCAGGCAGTCCCAGGCAGAATATCAATTAGCATCCAGCTGCCTCCCTGGCGGGTCCAGACAGTCCTGGCCGAGGAGGGGGATCTGAGCGGAGAGAGCTCGGGTCACCTCGGCAGGTCGCTTTTCCTTCCCGGGCTGCCTGGCCTCACTTGCAGAATGGGTTTGCAACAAATTCCACCCTGTTTCTCCCCCCAGCCCCCCTAGTGCTGAGCAAGGAAGTTCATGTTCATTCATGTGACAGACAGTCCCTGAGCAGCTGCCGTGTGCCAGCTTCGTGGTTGGTGTTGGGGACACAGCCTTGAATGAGACCGACCAGGCCCCGCGCTTGCAGAGCTCACAATCTGGGAAGAGGGGGCAAAAATAAACATGTAAGTGCAGATCGCTCTTGACAGAGATAAGTTTTACAAAGAACACAGTCAGGCTGCTGTGTTAGAGACAAACAGGGAGTATCTGCTATGGACCGATGGGTCAGAGAGGGCCTCCCTGGGGAGGTGCCATCTGTGCCACGATCTGAACTGGGAAAAGTATTCCAGGAAGAAGTTCAGCAAGTGCAAAGGCCCCGAGGTAGGAAAGTGCTTGGTGAATTTGAAGATCAAGAAAAGTAGTGTGGCTGGAGCCGAGTGAATGAGGGGGAGAGGGGCGTGCCGGAAAGTTGGAGAGTGGCAGGGCCAGGGTGGGGGTTGGGTTCATGCTGCATCTCTGTTCAGCAGATGAATTGTGAAACCATTCACAACTGCGAATGAGCAGGGCCAGGAAGACACGTGTCACACCAGAGGGGGAGGGCCACCAAGTCCATGTGTTTTGCATCCAGGTTCCCTGCCAGAGCTCTGCTGATAGGATTGGGTGGCATAAATGAACTGCCCCTTACCCAGGATATCCCTTGACCTGGGCAGAGTCGTTTGGGGTTCAAATCTCAGCTCCACCACTTACCAACTGGGCAAGTCCCTTCACCTCTCTGGGCTCAGTTTCCCTCTCTGTAAAATAGGTGTAATCTCAGCTACCCTTGGAGGACCTTCCTCTGGTGTAACGTGTCTTCCTGCAAGTCTGTTAAATGGGCTAATGTGTATCAAGTGTCTGGTGCCTACATTTTTTTATTTTTTGGTTATGGGGTCTCACTCTGTCTTGTGGGCTAGAGTGCAGTAGTGTCATCGCAGCTCACAGCAACCTCAAACTCCTGGACTCAAGTGAACCTCCTGCCTCAGCCTCCCGAGTAGCTGGGACTCGGCATGTACAGGCATGTGCCACCACACCCATCTAATTTTTTCTTTTTTTGCAGGGATTGGGTCTCACTCTTGCTCAAGCTGGTCTTGAACTCCTGAGCTCAAAGGATCCTCCCACCTCAGCCTCCCAGAGTGCTAGGATTACAGGCGTGAGCCACCGTGCCTGGCCCACTAACTACATCTTGGCTCAGAGAGGGGAAGCAATTTACTCAAGGTCACACAGATGGTGGAGAAACTGGGATTTGAACCTGGATCTGTTGGATTTTGTAGCTGGTCTTACTTCTTCTTTGCCATTCAAGTCCATAGCTTAAAAAGAGAGTACAAGGCCGGGCGCTGTGGCTCACGCCTGTAATCCTAGCTCTTGGGAGGCCGAGGCGGGCGGATTGCTCAAGGTCAGGAGTTCGAAACCAGCCTGAGCAAGAGCGAGACCCTGTCTCTACTATAAATAGAAAGAAATTAATTGGCCAACTGATATATATATAAAAAATTAGCCGGGCATGGTGGCGCATGCCTGTAGTCCCAGCTACCCGGGAGGCTGAGGCAGAAGGATCACTCGAGCCCAGGAGTTTGAGGTTGCTGTGAGCTAGGCTGACGCCATGGCACTCACTCTAGCCTGGGCAACAAAGTGAGACTCTGTCTCAAAAAAAAAAAAAAAAAAAAAAAGAGAGTACAGAGTAGGTAGAAACTTAAAGCCTTGTCCTCAGAAAAAGGAGGCTAGACAGAGGGGTGGCTTTGCCCAGGGCAGTGCCGCTGTCAGAGGAGGGGATCAGAGGGGCTGTGCCTTAGTCCGTTTTGTGCTGCTCACAGAATACCACAGACTGGGCAAAATAGAATGAACAGAAATGTATTGGCTCACAGTTCTGGAGGCTGGGAAGTCTCAGATTGAGAGACTCGCATTTGGTGAGGGCCTTCTTGCTACGTCAGAACATGGAGGAAGGCATCACATGGCAGAAGGTGGGAAAGAGAGAGAGAGAGAGCGAGCAAGTGAGCATGCAAGAGGAGGTGAACCCACTCCTGTGATGATGGCATTAGTCTATTCATGAGAGCAGAGCCCTTGTGACATGGACACCTCTTAAAGGTCCCACCTCCCAATACCATTACAATGACAATTAAGTTTCAGCGTGACTTTTGGAAGGAACAAACATTTAAACCATAGCAGGATGCAATCCTGGCATAGCCAGCCTGGGGCAAAGGCAGCATGTGTCAGAGGGCAAAGCTGGGGGCAAAGAGGAAATCTCAAGGAGATGGGTAGTCTGAGCTGCCCAGTGGTGGAGCAGACAGCTTCATAAGGTAGTGAGCTACCCATCCCTGGAAGTATACAAGCGAAAATCAACATGTTTCCTGAGGAGGTTTGTATTGATTATCTATTTCTGCATAACAAATTACACCAAAATTTAGCAGCCTGAAACAATAGAGATTTATTATCAGCCAGTGGTAGTAGCTGTGCCAGGTAGTTATGCCTGTGGTCCCAGCTACTTTGGGAGGCTGAGCTGGGAGGATCGGTTGAGGCCAAGAGTTCAAGACCAGCCTGGGCAATACAGCAAGACCTTCGTCTCTAAAACAACAACAAAACATGCACACACATCCACACATCTATTATCACACAGTTTCTGTGGGTCAGGAATTTAGGAGCAGCTTAGCTAGGCGATCCTGGCTCAGGGTCTCTCATTAGGCTGCAGTCAAGATGTCAGCCGGGGCTGCAGCCATCTGTAGGCTTGACTGGGGCTCGAGGATTGGCTTCCAAGCTCACTCACAGGGCTGATGGCAGGAGGCCACACGGACCACTCTGCAGGGCTGCTTGAGTGCCTTCTCGACAGGGGAGCTGGGAGCTGGCTTCCCCCAGGGCATGGGACCCGAGAGAGTACGTTGGAAGCTGGATGTCTTTTATGACCTAGCTCTGAAAGTCACATACTGTCATTTCCACAATATCTTATTAATTACTTGGGCCAACCCTAGCCAGTGTGGGAGGGGACTGATTGTACAAAGGTTTGAATACCAGGAGACGAGACTCTTCAGGGGACATCTTGGAGGACGGTTATCACAAATTGAACTGTGAAGCCTTAACTGTACCTTCCAGCATCAGGTGTCCCCTCTGAGCCTCAGTTTCCCCATATGCACACTGGGGGTTGGATTTGGTGATTCTTAGGCGTCCCTGCAGGTCTGTGGTAGGGTGCACCAGGCTCAGTGTGTCAGGTCAGCTGCAGAGCCCCAGGTGGTGGGACTCAGCAGCAGGGCATGCCAGAGGGGCAGTGGAGGCCCGTGGTCACCAGAGTCCCTGAGAAGCACCAAGGCAGGCTGCAGACTGTTCCCCTGGAAGACGCCATCCCAGGCACCAGGCCACCTTTTGGAAAGGAGGCGTATCCACAGATAGGCTGCGACTGGCACATTCCTCCACGCCCAAAAAATCCCACGTAGATGGGATCCCATTTCATCCATCTCCCCTTCCAGCGAGCTTTTTCTGAACGCTCCTCCAGGAGAGAGTGTCTGAGGGGGTGGAGTGGAATGGGGGGGCGGAGGATGGGCACACATAGACGGTGTTTGCGTGTGCGACGCGGGTCTTCCCCACGAGGCAGCTCTCCTAGCGAGCACTGGCCTAGCTCACGGGGGGAGTTTACCCACATTTGTTGGATGAATGAATGAATGAACAAAGCAGAGGTAAAAATGAATGAGCTGCTACGGCAGCTTGTGAAGAGCCCCCAGCCCAGTGGGGGCCCTGTAGCTCATCCCAGCACAGAGCGCCAGGAGCCCTAGCCGCCTCTGCACGGCTCAGGGGCCAACTGGGTGATGGCGCTGTGGCTGACGGGGCAGGCAGAGAGCAGCAGGGAGGGCCTCCGGAGGAGGTGGCCTGTGAGCCGGGCCTGGCTGCAGTCAAGGCAGCAGGGACATGCAGCCTGCAGGGAGTGAAGGCGCGGGGTGGGCGTGCTGCCACAGAAGGGGCAGGGGCCGGTGGCCAAGGGCCTCGGATGCCGCAGGCAGCAGGGCAGCCGGGGAGGCGTCTTGGGTGCGGAGGATGAGGTTGGGATCGGGAAGATGTGGAGAGTGGTTAAGAGCAGGGACTTTGGACTTGGACGGCCCGGGTTCGAATCCCAGCTCTGTGACCCTGGGCAAGGTCATTGTCAGTCTCAGTCTCCTCCGCTGTACGATGGAGATGCTGACGGCAGTTGACTATCCCTGGGGCTGCCGGAGGTGAAAGCGAGTTAATTTATGTGGAGTGCTCAGCACAGAGTCTGATCCGCAGCGAGGCTGTGCGAGTGCTGGTTATTCTAAGTGTTGTGTACACATGCGAGGGAGGCTGGGACGTTTCTGGCAGGCCACATGAGAGATTCCAGGGAGTACACATGGGGTGCCTAGGTGGGAGGAGACTTACTATTTTTTGCACATCCTGGGCATGTGCTGTCTTACTGGTGATGGCGGATGGGGCCGGGAGGCTGGGGAGGCCGGGGGGAGCTGGGGCCTGGTCGGGCCAGAGCTGACGGGGTCCAGCCACGCAGAGAACTGAGGAGGGAAGCAAAGGCTGGACTAGGGTGTTGGGTGCTGCCACCTTAGGAGGGCCTGGTGGCCTGTTAAATGGGGGAGGGGGGAGTGAGGGCACCCCAAAGTTGACACACCTATGTTGGGACATCTAGGCCCAAATGGACTCCAGGCTGGGGACTCCCGTGGAGGGGACAACAAGAAACTGTGCCAGGCTGGACCCTGAGAGAGGGCCCCAGGAGGGAGCAGCCTGTGGGGCCCAGCACTGCTTCTTTGAAGGCGCTGAGACGATGACCGCAGTACAGCGCTGGTGTCCACGGGGAGACTGGAGCCTCGGGCTCGGGCTGGAGGTGGCCGTTGGAAGCCGCGGCCATGATGGGAGCTCAGCCCCCTGCTCCACGCGTTCAGCCCCCACCTTGGCAGGGAGTGGGGTGTGGGCGAAGAGTTACCCCTGCTCAGCAGGGCACAGACGCTCTGCTTGTCTTGGTCATGGGGGCGGGGGAAGGAGGGACAGAGCACCCGGGGCTGACCCGCCAGCCACTGACTCCTCTCTTTAAAGTGGGAGTGTGGCTCATAGCAGGGTGTTTGGATACCATGGATGGTTCTCAGCCCTAGAACCCAGCTTTGTAATCACCAAGTTCTGCATGCAACCCCCTTCCCACCCTGAGAGATGAGGGGCAGGGCAAGTCCCCTGCCTCGGCCAGTCGGCTGGAGACCCTGGAATCCCGGACTGTGTGAGCTGTAAGAGACCTTGGACCCCTGTTCCGTGGGAACCCCATGTTGTGCAGACAAGCAAACCGAGAGTGGCAGTGGGTTAGGGGTCCAATGGGGACCAGTCGGCAGCCTCTGTGCCCCAGTCTCCCAGAGTGGCAGGTGGGGGACAGTGGGAAGCCTGCAGGAGTCCAGCAGACCCAGGTTCGAATCCTAGCTCTGCTGCTTACCAGATAAGTTCCCTCACCCCTGAGCCCCAGTTTCCTCGTCCTTCAGTCAGAATTAACAATCCTTGGTCTTAGAGTTGTGGAGGTCAAATGATATCATGTGTTAAAGGGGCCGGTGACCCTGAATGAATGGTGTTCCCTTTTAAAATGTAGTCCCAAGTGGTCGTTCACTTCATCTGCATTATTTCATTCATTCTTTCACCAGGCTTTTGCTTAGCACCAGCTGTATACCAGGAATACAGACAGGACTCAGGAATGTCTGCTTCCCTTAAGGGGCTCACAGAGTGTGGGAGAGAAGATTCCAGGTTTCTGGAGGGGTGTACCTCCAAGCACCATGTACCTGCCAAGGGTCAGAGAAATACAGACGGGAGGGCATTTGGGCTGGGTCGCTGGGATGCACAGGAGTTCCCTTGGCAGTCACGGGAAAGGAGAACATTCTAGGCGGAGGCAGTGGCGTGTGCAAAGTTGTGGACGTGTGGAACACCAGGGTGTGTTCTGGGAGGCCGAGGGCCCCGTGTGTGCGGCTTCCAGGTGGGCAGCTGGTGCGGAGGGAGACACGGGGCTCTGGGCAAGGACAGACGGAGGGACCACGCCAGGGGCCTTGAGTGTGGTCTTGGTGTGGGTTCTCCTGGAGACCCCCAGACAGGCTTCAGGGAGTTTGTTTGCGAGATGATCCCCGGAAACCACAGAAGGGGAGTGGGGAAGGGAAGAAAAGGAGTCAAGTGAGAGAAGTGTTATCCAGTTACCGTGGACAGCTGGGCTCAGCGCCACTGGGGAGCCCTGGAAGTACGAGCAGAGCACACAACTCAGGGTCGCCTGCACAGAAGGCTCCGGGGCTGGTGTTTACCTGCCGCTCCCACCCGTCACTGGCTGAGGGCTGCCTCTGGGGACTTCATCTCCCAGGTGTTCCCAGTTGGCCCGTGCACAGCTGAGCTTCTCCCCTGGGGAGTCACAGGTGTTTGTGGTAGGTGTCCTTTGGCAGGTGGAGGTGCAGGGCGGGGCTCCAGCAGCACCTGCTGCAGGTTCCATCCTCCATTGCCTTTTGGGGAAGAGGGCCCAGTAAACGCCTGTGCCGGGGAGCCCAACCCCTGAGGCCCCCCCTGCTCTTCGCACAACCCAGGCTCACCTTCCCCGCGTTCAGCGCCACGGCCCCGTCCTGTAACCCCGGTCAGGGTGTGCCTGCTAATGAGCCTTTGGTGACACCTAGGAGTCTGCAGTTTATTATTTTTAATTAATAATAATTTATTTTAAAAAATAAATGTTTATACATAACCTTAACATTTGTACCCCCATAATATGCTGAAAAATAAATAAATTTTTGCAATAGGTAATACATTTGCATGAATCAGAATTCTTAAGACTAAATGCAATGTGGTCTCCTTGATTGGATCTCGAAACAGACAAAGAGCATTAATGGAATTGGTGAAATCAGAACAAAGTGGGGTTTAGTTAATAGTAATGTGCTGATGTTAATTTCTAAATTTTGACAAATGTACCATTGTTAAGTAAAATGTTAACATTAGGGGAAACCGATGAGGGTTATAAAGGAACTCTCTGTACTATCTTTGCAACCTGGAATAATCTGAAACCATTCCAAAATAAAAGCCTTATTTTTTTTTTTAATTCCAAAAATCATAGTAGGCCATGCGCAGTGGCTCATGCCTGTAATCCCAGCACTTTGGGAGGCCGAGGTAGGAGGATCACTGAGGTCAGGAATTCAAGAGCCATCTGGGCAACAATTTAACAATTAGCCAGACATGGTGGCGTGCCCCTGTAGTCCCAGCTACTGAGGAGGCGCAGGTGGGAAGATCACTTTAGCCTAGGAGTTGGAGGTTGCAGTGACCTATGACTGCACCACTGTACTGTAGCCTGGGAGACAGAATGAGACCCTGTCATGAAAGAAAGAGAAAGAGGAAGGGAGGGAGGGAGGGAGGTAGTAAAAAGTGCCCCTCCTACCCTTTCTTCCATCCACTCTGTTCCTGGTTTCTTGGGTGCCCTTCTGCTGGTAGCAAGCAAGAACAGTACTCTCTTGCCCCGTCTCTAGGAGACTGGTAGGTGCATACCGTAGCAGACACTGCCAGTGCCCTGCCCCTACCACCTAAACGCTCTGTCTGGTTTGTGTCACTGCTTCCTTCTGGAGTCACCCGCAGCTCTCCAGCGGCAGGCTTCCTTTCGGGGAGGGTGGCAGTGCTGGGGAGCTAATTCCCCAGGAGCAGCCCCTTGCCGTTGTGGGAGGAGGTGGAGGGCACCTACCCCATCACCCCTCGGTGCGATGGCCCTGAGATAAGGGTCTCACTCGAAGTGCAGCGTCCCAGTGGGGCTGGGCCCCGGTTGCCCAGGGCTGGGTCGTGCGTCCTTGATTGGCTCCTTTCGTCCCCGCCACTCGCTGAGCTTCCTGGGACCACCTCCCGCAGAGGCTTGACTGCTTGTCTGTGGGTCTGCCTCTCGGAGAACCCCAACTAAGACACACGCCACAGCCCTGTCCTGCCGCGGCTGTCCCTCGTCACCGTGGACTGGGAGGGCGCTCCCCGTCGGTAGGCTGAGCTGCCTCATTCTTTTTGAGGGCGGCATAGCGTGCCGTAGCGTGCCGGGTGGCGATGCATCCGCTCTCCCGATGGCAGCCGTGGGCTGCTCGGCTCTCGCTAGCACAGACCGTGTTTCGGCAAGAGCCCCACACCCACCGCCTCCCACGCGCGCAAGGCGAGGCTGCTGGCACTTCCTAGAAGTGGGATTGCGGCACTCGCGGCCGCTGGGCCTCAGCTGTTTGGATGGCTGGTGGCCTACGGTTTAAATCTAGAGTCCCTAGGGGGCATCCAGGCCCCCCATGATCTGACCCCAGGTGTTTTCCTTCCGCTCCAAAGCCCACTTGCCGTTCCCAGCACTTCTCCTTGCGTCTCTCACCTTTGACCATAATTTTGTCTCTTCTTATCCCTTTTGCGAAATGCTTTTTCCTGTACCTTTCCCCGTCGAGAGCCTGCTCGTCCTCAGAGGTGGCTGCAGCGGGGAGCCTCCCTGGGGCCCCCGTGAGTGTTCATCTCTCCTCACTGGGCTGCACACCCCGCTTTCACACTTCCTGGGATTTATCTGTACGTGTTGTACAATTGCTGTGTGTATTGCCGCCTCCTCCACTTGGCCACAAGCTCTTTAAGGGCTGGGACCGTCTGAGTCACGGAGCAGGCCCCGTAAATGCTGGAGGAATTGAATTAAATGTGCGGGCAGTTGCTGCATCCTGACCGTTCTGTCCTGCTGTTGCCAGCAGGATGGTCCCGCAGCGGGGGCTGGGATGAAACCGGCTGAGGCAGGTGGTGGCCTCCAGAATGTGCCTGCCCCCCCCATCAGAGCTCCAGGGCTGAGGACAGGGCAGTGTGTCCCCTGCACGACCCTCCCTTGAGAGTCCTCTCCTGGCCAGGTGGAGGAAGGTTTTGGCGAGCACAAGGCTGGTGGCCAGCTGGGCCTCGTGTCCTGAGAGCCAGGAGGTGGCACGGGGAGCCAACGGGCAGCACGGGCTCTGGAGCCACTCGGCCTGGGTTCGAGTCCCAGCTCTGACATGTGTGTGACCTCGCACAGGCCATCTCTCTCTGTGCCCCAGTTCTCTCTATATAAAATGGGACTCACGGTGAGACCCGCTTCACACTCAAGGGTTCAACTAGGTGGTTCACATGCTCACGTGTATGTGGGAGGCACGTGGTAAGCTTTGGAAAGATCTCGATTCGCGGACGCTTGGGGGCTCCTGTGACGAGCACAGCTGCTCTTTCCTGAGCACCCGCCACACTCTTGCTGGGCGCTCTGCGTGTCCACCTTCCTGCAGCTCGCAGATGCCCTGTGGTGACATGCCTTTTTAAATTGTGGTAGGACACACATAAAATCGGCCATTTAAACCATTTTAAATGACAGCTCGGTGGCACTCGGTACATTCACAGCGTTGTGCAGCCGCCACCACTGTTCATTCCCGGACTCTTTCCTCACCCCCAGCAGAGACCTGGTGCCTGTGACGCAGTCACTCCCCATCTCCCTCCTCCCAGCCCCTGGCAACTGCTCATCTACTGACCGTGCCTGGGGATTTGCCTGCTCTGGGCATTTCGTATAAACGGAGTCACACAGTATGTGGCCTTCTGCGTCTGGCGTCTTTCACTGAGCGTGGTGTGATGTTTCGAGGTTCATCCCTGTTCTAGGGTGGATCAGAACCGCATTCCCTCTGCTGGCAGGATAATCTCCCACTGTACGGCGAGTGAGGCATGACATCTTAGCCACACCTCCCAGGCAAAGAAACCGAGGCTGAAAGAGGCCGACTGAGCTGCGTGGGGGTCCTACCACGGGAAGCGTAGGGCAGATTTGTGCCTGTGTCCAGCCCGTCCAGTGGGGCCCAGCCCCTGTCGTCTCCCCTCCATAGGACCAGCTGGTTTGCAAACGTTCTCCCGCCCAGCTAGTGCCCTTTGTTCCTCGTGAGAGCCCCGCGTGGTCGGGGTGATCATGTCCAGTTTCCAATGGAAAAACTGAGCTGGGGAGAGTGACTTGCCTGAGGTCACCCTGTGAGCTAGGCGGGACTAGGGCGCAGCCCCACAGTCACAACGAACACTGCTTTAGAACGGCAGTGAGGGGTGACTGCGGTCCACCCGGACCCTGCTGGGATGGGAAGGGGAGAAAGTGAGCCCCTGCCCGTGACCTCCTCCCTGTCCTGGAGGTGTCCAGGGGTGACCTGGGGAGCCACCCATGGGGCTGACGGGCACCTGTCTTGCAGCCGTAGCCAGCTGTCTGTCCCTCACCAGCCCTTCGGAAAGGCCTCGGGAACATCCACCCTGGGGTGGATTTTTAGCTTTTGTTCATCAGCAAAAAATCATTTCTGTTGACCAGCACCTTCCATGGCCTGGCTGCTGACTCTCCAGCCTGGCCGGGCAGCAAGCTCAGAGTCAGGAGGCCTGAGCCCCCTGCAGCCTCCACCTGCCGTGTGACCTGGGGCAAATGCCAGCCTCTGTCCCAGCCCAGTCAGCAAAGTGGAGCATGACAGGGCTGGACAGGGTATGACAGGGTCAGTGTAGAGCAACTTCCCACAACTCGAAGGCTTTGGAGAGGCTTCTGTGGGGACTGGGGAGGGCAAAGGCCCCAACCCTGTCCCCCTCCAGGTCCACGAGGGACTCACGGGAATCACTGACGCACAGTGATTAAGGCCCAGGCCAGCGCTGCCTGTGCGGATGGATGTGGTGTCTGTGTACGCCATCCACGTGGTGGCCACTAGCCATTGGTGGCCATTGAGCACTTGATCTGTGGCTAGTCCAACTGAATTCTTAAATTTAATTCTATTTAAGTTTAATTAGATATCCAGAGCAAGTCTAGACCGTTGTGCTCTGGGAACAAGAGCCACTCAGAAAGTGGTCACAGTGCAGAACACACCAACCTTTGTTTGTTCAAGACCTCCAGAGAGCACTGGCCTAGGAGTCCGGAGACCTGGGTACAGACCTCAGCTGCCGCCAACCTGCTGTGTGACTGGCCCAAATCTCATTCGCTCTCTGAACCTCTAGGAGGCTAAACAAAGACCTTGCCCGGCCCTGTCTGGTTCCAGAGTTCACACTTTCTCTGACCCTGACCTCCTGTGGGCAGGTCCCCTTGTTAAGGATTGCAACAGCACATGCTTGCGGAGTGCTCGCTGCATGCCAGGCCCTGTGCCAAGCCATCTGTCTGTGTTAACTCACTGATCTCTCCCAAAACCATTTGAGGACACTGGGCTCAGGGAGGTTAAGTTACCAGCTCAAAGTCACACAGCAAGTAAATGTCAGCACCAGGATTCAAACTTGAGGAAGCTGGCGTTCCAGCCTCCATGCCGCACCATCCCAGGGGCAGGGCTGTACCTGGCCCTCCCTGGGGCCACCACAGGGAGCAGCTGGAGCAGGACAGTGAGGCCTAGAATGTCGAGTGGTCCCCAGGTGAGGCCTGGAGGTGCAGTGGAGGGGCAGTCGTGGTCATCATCGTGATCATCCTCTCATCCCCACAACTCAGGCTTTTCCTAGGTGAGGGTGGGGTGACCCTGATTTCCCCAGGAATGCAGGGAAGAAGCTCAAACCAGACTCACTGGCTCCATCTCAGCCACTGACCCCTCTTCCTCTGCCCTGTGTCCTCACGGTCCTTCACGCTTGAGATGAGCATATAATCCATCATCTAAACCGTGACACCTCCGAGAATGAAACAGAGCACTAACCGCTGGGGACTCCAGGACAACAGGTAGAAGCTGGGAAAGCCAGGATGGATGTCACGCTCTTTATGCACCAACATTTGCAGAGTGCCAGCTCTGTACAGGGTCATTGCTTCTGCTTCATAGGGACACTTAGAGCTCCTGGCGCTGTTAGCTCTCGTCATGGGGGAGCCCAGAGGAGACTTACCTCCCACTTGCAAGGTTGGGGAAGATTTCCTGGAGGAGGGGGTGTCTCCTCTGAGCTTCAAGGACATTAGGCAGAGAACAGGGCTAGGGACAGTGTTCTCAGGAAGGTTCTCGGGAACAGAAACACCAGCCCAGCCCATCTGGGATTCACACATGGAGAAGCAGCAAGAAGGAGGTTTGGGGGGGCCGCAATCAACTCCTTTCTCTTCTGTTGGGCAGCCCCAATCCCCTTCAGCTCCCATCTCTTTGAAGTTTTAGCTGTCCAACCACCTCATTCATTTAGCAACTTTTACTGTGCACCTACTATGTACCGACTCTGTGCTTAGCGCCAGGGATACAGTGGAAAACCAAACAGGTGTGTTCCCTCCTGCCTCCGAACCCACAGAGCATGGGAGACATGAGTCCAGTACACAGGCAGCCCAGCAGGAGAACTGGAGACCCTGGTACGTGTTTTGAAGGAAATCTGTAAGGGTGTTGAGAGACCGTGCAGGGGGGTGGAGGTACCTTCTAGGCACAGGAGTTAGGAGGTGACCTTTTGGCCTCTGAGGAGTTGACATCTGAGCAGAAATTTGAATCAACAGAAGCAGCTGGATATGTAACGAGTTGAGGGGAAAACCTTCAGCTGGAGGGAACAGCATGGGCAAAGGCCCTGTGGCAGGAAAGAGCTGGAATGCTGGAGAGAGAACTGATGAGGCGTCCGGCGTGGCTGAGGCAGGACGAGACGGCTGGAGTTTTGCCCGACGATGAGGGGAGAGGAGACCTTGAAGCGATTCAGGGGACCTGGGTGAAGCTGTTCCATCTGGGTTTTTTAAAGGATGACTCTGTGGTTCTCCCTCCTTAGTCCCTTTGTTCTGAGGGGCCAGGAGCCCTTGGGTCTGTGTTTCCACCTGTCTTTTCTGCGTCTACCACACAGAGATGAGTGCTGAGCCTGGGGCCTCTGTGGCCTCTGACGTTTTGGCTGAGGCCAGGCAGGATTAAATGGGGTGTGGTCACAGAGAGGCCGAGCAAACAGCCCTGTCCCTGTGGAGCCCCGAGCCCCCAGATATGTGCCCCTCACCCCCAGGGAGCTGCAGCATCTGCAGCCCGGGCCCTGGGTTCAGAGTTCACTCCCAGGATGGGCCCAGGAATTCGTTTCGAGTGGCCGTCTCCACATGGAGGAGGGGGCCCGAGGTGGGGGCCGTGTCAGCCACACGTCCCAAGAAGCCATTGCCTGCTATCTTGTTGACCAAACAACCAGCTGATTGAATGTCACGCTTTTCATGCAGTTGCTATGGACACAGACTTAGGCTGGAAACAATCTGGACCGTGAATACACCAGGATTACGGAGGTGTCTTAGGTGAAAAGGATCCTGAAATCTCAGCTCAGCCTGATGGGCAGGGCCACGGAACGTGGGCTCAAGAGTCAGACTCGGCCTCACCCCCAGTCCCCCCTGCTACTGGCTGTGGGGCCTAGAGCAGGTGACTTCAGCCATGCAAGCTGCTGCTTCTCCTCTAGCGGGGGTGTATTTGTGACCTATTTCTGCATAACTACTTAACTCCAAAACTTGGCAGGGGCTTCAAAGAATAAACATGTATTATCCCACAGAGTCTCTGAGGCTCAGGAACCCAAGAGCAGCCTCCCGGGGTGGTTCTGGCTCGGGGTGTGTCCTGAGGTTGCGGTCAAGCTGTCAGCTGAGGCTTCAGCCATCTGAAGTCCTAACTGAGGCTGGAGGATCCGCTTCCAAGTGGCTCACTCATGAGTCTGGCAAGTTAGTGCTGGCTGTTGGCAGAGGCCTCAGTTCCACCCACATGACCCTAGGGCTGCTTGAGTGTCCTCACAACATGGCGGCTCACTGCTCCAAGAAGGCAAAGCGCAAGCTGCACCGTCTTTCCTGAGTGAGCCTCAGAAGTCACACTCAGTCATTTCCACGATATCCACAGGTAAACCCTATTCGTGTTGGCGGGGAGGGGGCTACACGAGGGCATGCATATAGAAGGCGGGGACCACTGGGGTGCATCTTGCAGGCTGGCTACCATGACGGACTCATCATTTCCACGAGGTAGACCTGTAGTGAGGATCAAATGAGCTCACACATGTGAAGCACCTGGTATACAGTAAGCGCTCAGTAAAGGATCACAGCTCTATCCCTTAGCTTGATTAGTTTGAGTGTAAAACCTACCACCCTGTAGCTGCCTCACTCCCTGCCTCATTTCTTGGCATCCCGGGACTTTCTGCTGCTCTGTCATTCAACACGAGCTTTATAGGCATCTACTGTATCCAGGCCCTGGCTGGGTGCTAGCGACACAGCAGTGACCAAGACCACTCCGCCCTGGCTGCCCCGGCTACTCGGGGCGGATATCCAGGCGGAACAGCAGAGGGGGCTGGCAGGCGAGGGCTGCTTGGGACAGTGAGGTCGGGGAGGGCCTCTCCGTAGAGCAGCCTGTGAGCTGAGACAACTGAACTCGGTCGTTGGGGGACAGACAGTGGGGACCTGGCCCCTTCGGGGCTGCACAGGTGGTGAGAAGGGGTGGAGCTCTGAGGATGTGGCGGAGGTAGAGCTGTTTCTGGAGCATTTGCTGTCGAATGGGATGTGGGGTAGAGAGAGAGGAGTCAAGGATGCCTCCTGGCTTCTGCGCTTGGCAAAGCAGCGGGGACCGTTGTTGCCGGGAGCTGAGCTGGGGCAGACCAGGGAGGAGCCAGCCAAGGTGGGTGGCAGATCAGGTGCTTGATCTTGGACCTGTCAGACATCCGGAGTGAGATGTCAAGGAGGCAGTTAGAGATGGAGTCTGGTGTTGGGGAGAAAGACTGGGCGGAAGATGTAAATTTAGGAGTTGTCAGATAGGTGGTGTTTAAAGCCACGTGTCGTGTCGGGATGAGCTCAGCCAGGGAGAGAGCGTGCAGAGAGAGGAGCGGAGAGCAGCCAGTTCCTCTGTGTGTAGACGTCAGAGGAGATGCCAGCAAGAGATGGAATAGGCGTGACAAGACATACCGGAGGAGAATGGGAGCGGTGTCCAAAGATAAGGTCGCAGTTCAACACAGCCTGCCTCTCTCTGCCTTCACCCCTACCCCAGGCAGCACCAAGGCCCAGGGGGGCCCGTAGAACCGATCCTTCCCTTTCCACACATCATCGCTTTGGAGATGAAAGTCAGTGGCTGTGTCCTCCATGGACTGCTATGAACATCCCCAGAATGTTTGGCCATTGCACCCCACTTTATTTCCAGACCTTCATCGCTTGACTCATCTCCCATGCCCTACTCTAAGTGTCTTTCCTTTACTGAAGGGCTCAGCATTAAGCAAGACTATCCCCTCCTTTCATTTAGACTCTCTACCTCTATCAATGTGACCTTAGAACTAGGCTCTCTGGTAGCAGTGAATAGAGAAGATAGGAGTGGGGAATGGTAAGGGATCTGGGCTGGTTAAAGGGAAGGGCTATGAAGAAAGAAAGTGGTATTGGTAGCATCTGTAAAAGGGGTTTGGGGTGGGTTAGATCAGTGAGTGTCTTGATTGCCACACCAAGGCGTTTAAACTGAGGAGGGAAGAGGCATCCGCAGAAGGTTCTGGAAAAGGGAATGATGCAGTCAGGTGAGCTTTGCTTCAGGAAGCGCCATGCTGGGTTCTGTTCCTGGCCTTGTCCCCAGCTAGCTCTCCCATGCTCCCAGGCCAACTCTGGCAGCAAGATGAGGTGCGGTGGGACAGGGCGGCCCTGCTCTGTGGCAGGCGGGGCAGCAGCTGCAGACACAGAGCATCATGGAGCAGGGAGGGCTCTGGGGAGGCGGCAGCGTCACTGGTCCCTCCACGTTGCCATGAGGGCAATGAGGCTTATATTAATGAGAGGTAATTATGGCACCCGGGTGGGCCTAAGTATAGCTCATTGACAAAGGCAGCACAAGGCAGCCAGCTGCTTCCTCCTGCGAGGCCAAGGCCTGCCTATTTTAGGAGCTCCCCAAGGTAAGGCTCCTGCCACCCGGGTGTGGAGTGGCTGCGGGGCTGGTGCCCTGTGGGCCAGGCACCCTGCCCGCGGAGAGAGTCAGTGTGACCAGACGCTCAGCCCATCCTCACTCAAGGCCCTTACTATCCAGAGAAGGAGACCGAGCCCAGAGAGGGGAGGGACCGTCTGTGACAGCAGATAAGTAGCAGCATTAGGATTTGAATCCAGGTCCTCCCACATGCCCTTCCCACTGTGCTGTCCCTAACTGGAAGCTTTGGGCTGTCGCCACGAAGCACAGTGGAGTGAGGTGACGAAGGGAATGCGACTGACACTTACTGGGCACCTACGTGCCAGAGGCTTTCATATGACATCACAGTTCATTCTCATCATTACCTTGAAAAGTCAGGCTCACCAGCCCCGTGTTCTAGAGTAAGAAACCGAGCTCAGGAGGAATAATGAAATCACCAAAATCCTGCAGTGAGGAGGGAAAGAAGTAGAATCCAGTTTGTCCTGCCTTCGGTCAGGTTCCCCAGGAAGCAGACTCTGAGACGCTGAGGTTTGCATGCAGAAGTTTCCTGGGAAGTCTTTTGGGATCACCTGTGAGGCGGAGGGGCGCAGGAGGGGGTGCATCGGGGAGCTGAACCCCAATGCAGCACAACACAGGCCTCGGCTAACCCACGGGGAGCTCTGGGGCTGGGATGGCCCGTTAGGGTCGTTCTGAAGTGAGCAAGGGAGGCATGCCTTGGTACCCAAACACCTGCCAGTCACTGAATGCAGGGTGCCTCGGGTGTGGCGTCCTCTTTGAGTTGAGAGCAATTCCTCGCAGGAACTTGACTGTGAACTGGCAGCAGCCAGTGCTGGCATCAGGAGGCACGAGAGCACATCCATCCGTTTTTCATTCGTCTGCCTCCTAAAAAGAACCAGCTCCTGCCCTCAGGAAGGTTACAGGAGACAGGGACTCACTTTCTTTGTGGCATTAATAGGCCAGGAGGCGCTGGGGGAGGGAGGCCGTCCGTGTTAATGAGGAAGGGAAGAGTGAGTGCGTGGCCATTCCTGGGAAAGGAAAAAAAACATCAAAAACCTACAGGGGTGCTCGCTTCAGCAGCACACATACTAAAATCGGAACAACACAGAGATTAGCATGGCCCCTGCGCAAGGATGACATGCAAATTCGCAAAGCATTCCATATTTTTTCAATCATATCAGTGAATGTGAAAAACCTACAGGAACAGAATGGGAGAAAAGATTTACAAGCCATATATCTGACAAGCATTTAATATCCAGAATATGTATAAAGAACTCCTAGAACTCACCCACAAAAATGAAAAACAACCCAATTATAAAATGGGCAAAGGACCTAAATAGACATTTCTCCAAAGAAGATATACAAATGGCCAATAAGCACATGAAAAGATGCTCAACACCATTAGTCATCAGGGAAATGCAAATCAAAACCATAATGAGATGCTAGTTCACACCTACTAGGATGGCTATAATTTCAAAAAAAAGGAAAATAACAAGTGCCGGCAAGGATGTGGAGAAATTGGAACCCCTATACATTGCTGGTGGGAATGTAAAATGATGCAGCTGCTATGGAAAACAGTTTGGTGGATCCTCACAAAGTTAAACATAGAATTACCATATGATCCAGCAATTCTACTTCTGGGTATAAACCCAAAAGAACTGAAAACAGGGACGCAGGCAGATACTTGCTCACCAATGTTCATAGCAGCATTATTCACAATAGCCAAAAGGTGGAAACAACCCAAGTGCCCTTTGACAGATGAATGAGTGGATAGACAGAGTGTGGTGTGTACATACAATGGAATAGTATGCAACCATAAAACAGAATGAAGCTGTGAAATATGCTACAAAATGGATGAACTTTGAAAACATTATGCTAAGTGAAATCAGTCAGACACAACGTGACAAACATTGCATGAGTTCACCTATTTGGAATATCTAGAACGGGCAAATTTATAAAGATAGAAAGTAGATCAGAAATCATCAGAGGCTGAGAGAAGGGAAAGAATACGGAGTTCTTGCTTAATGTGCACAGAGTTTCTGTTTGGGGTGATGAAAAGGTTTTAGAAATGGTGGTGGTGGTCGCACAACATCGTGAATGTACTTAATGACTTGTACACTTAAAAATGGTTAAAATGGCAAATTTATGTGACATATCTTTTACCATAAAAATAAACCCAATGGAAAATGGGTAAATCCATAGATACAGAAAGTCGATTGGTGACTGTCAGAGGCTGGGACAAGGAGGAAACAGAGAATGACTGCTGACTCGGTGCAGGTTTTCTTTGGAGATCACGAAATGTTTTGCAATGAGATGGAGGGAGTGGTTACCCAGCACCGTGAATGTAATTAATGTCACTGAATTGTATGCTTTAAAATGGCTAATTTTATGTTGTGTAAATTTCTCCTCAATTTACAAAAAAAGGGAGGGGGGAGGAACCTGTGGAGAAATAAAACCTATGATATGTTGCCAAAAAGGTACTCAGGGGAAAATGTATAGCCTTTCTGTGACACATTTTACTAGAATATAAAGAAGTCAGGCTGGGCGTGGCAGCTCACGCCTGTAATCCAGGTACTCTGAGCAAGGGTAAGATCCCATCTCTACTAAAAATAGAAAGAAATTAATTGGCCAACTAAAAATATATAGAAAAAATTAGCTGGGCATGGTGGTGCATGCCTGTAGTCTCAGCTACTCAGGAGGCTGAGGCAGGAGGATCGCTTGAGCCCAGGAGTTTGAGGTTGCTGTGAGCTAGGCTGACGCCACGGCACTCTAGCCTGGGCAACAGAGTGAGACTCTGTCTCAAAAAAAAAAAAAAAAAAAAGGTCAGAAGATAAATGAACTAAACTCCCAACTCAAAAAGGTGGAAAAAGTATTATCAGAAAGTGTGCTGGACCCAGCTTTAGCAGGGAGTGATGGACGAGGTACCTTCTGGGAGGTGGTTGGAACTCTAGAACTGCACTGTCCAATATGGTAGCCACTTGCCACATGTGCTGTTTAAATTTAAATTAACTAAACTTAAATAAAATTAAAAATGCCATTTCTCAGTTGCACTAGCTGCATGTCAGGTGCTCTGTGGCCACATGTGCCTGGCGGGTTCCATATGGGACAGCGCACATCCAGGGATGATGGACAATAAGCTAGCAAACGAGTAAGCGTGCAGGAGTTTCCAAGAGCAATGAGGGGTGTGAAGAAAACGCAGCAGGGTGACAAGCTCGGCTGGCAGGTAGGGAGTGAGTGATGGGGACAAGGCTGAGAAAGCTGGCAGAAGCTAGACATTGCTGGACATCACCTTGTGCCATCCTAGCCTCCCCACCCTCTGCCCTTAGCCGGCGGGCACACCCCCGCACAGTCCCCTTTCTTTGCAGACTCTCTAGTTTAGGATGGCTCGGGGGTTGGGGCTTGCGTTTAGAGTCAAGAGACCAGGGTTCCAGGCCTGGCTCGTGGCCTTGTAGTGTCTGTGCCCCAGGCTGACACTCTTTGTCTCACAGGAGGCCATGTGGCTGGAGCTTCTTGCAGGTCTAGAGGTCAGAGTCTAAAATGGGTTGCAGGGCCACGTTCCTTCTGGAGGCTCTTGGGGAGAGGCCGTCTCCTTGCCTCTTCCAGATCTAGAGGTTGCCTGCATGCCATGGCTTGTGACCCTGTGTCACTCTGACCTCTGCTTCCGTCGTCACCACATCTCTGACTCTGAGCTTCATGCCTCTTTTTTTTTTTTTCTTTTTTTTGAGACAGAGTCTTGCTCTGTTGCTCCAGGTAGAGTGCAGTGGCATCATCACAGCTCATAGCAACCTCAAACTCCTGGGCTCAAGTGATCCTTCTGCCTCAGCCTCCCAAGTAGCTGGGACTACAAGCACATGCCATGATGCCTGGCTAATGTAGAGACGGGGTCTCCCTTTGGCTCAAGCTGGTTTTTTTTTTTTTTTTTTTTTTTTTGAGACAGAGTCTCGCTTTGTTGCCCAGGCTAGAGTGAGTGCCGTGGCGTCAGCCTAGCTCACAGCAACCTCAAACTCCTGGGCTCAAACGATCCTACTGCCTCAGCCTCCCAAGTAGCTGGGACTACAGGCATGCACCACCATGCCCGGCTAATTTTTTTCTATATATATTAGTTGGCCAATTATTTCTTTCTATTTATAGTAGAGACGGGGTCTCGCTCTTGCTCAGGCTGGTTTCGAACTCCTGACCTCGAGCAATCCGCCCGCCTTGGCCTCCCAGAGTGCTAGGATTACAGGCGTGAGCCACTGCACCCAGCCTCAAGCTGGTCTTGAACTCCTGACCTCAAGTGATCCACCCGCCTCAGCCTCCCAGAGTGCTAGGATTACAGGTGTGAGCCGCGACACCTGGCCATCATGCCTCCTCATGAGGCTGCATGTGATTGGGTCGTGCCGTACAGATAATCTATGATGGTCTCCCCATCTCAAGATCCCTAATCACTTTTACAGAGTTCCTTTTGACAAGGTCATGGGCATATTTGTGGGCCATCATTCTGCCTTCCAGGCTTGGACTCGGCTACAGATCATGTGCTCTGATATGGCCCAGCCCCTCCATGAGCGGTCCTACACCCTTGTCCTCACTTGCCCTGCTCCAGCAGCCCTGAGTCCTTGCTAATCCTTAGCACACCTGGCATAGGCCAGACCAAACCATGGGACTCCCCGAGCAGGGATGGTGGGGTCCAGAGCTTAGAAACCTTGCTGACCTCTCTTCTGCTCCATGGTAGACAGGAAGGTTGAGGCCCAGAAAAGGGAAGAGACTTGCTAGAGTTTGGGACTAGTCTTTCCAGGATGGAAGACCCTGGGAATCAGTCTAACTGCTCCCATTTTATAGAAGAGGAAACTGAGGCACAGCAACTCCACCTAAATGCTATGCCCTTGTGAGGCCTTGGCCTGCCCACCTAGCCCTGAAGAAGTGCCCTGACTGTGTGAGAACTCTGCTCCGGGCCATCATTGCTGCATCCTGATTGGCTGGTTGGCCTCTTTGGTGTCTGCACGTCCCAGCACCTAGCCCAGAGGTCACCCTTGGTAGATGTTTGGTGAAGGACAGAGTGGGTTTTTACAGAGGGCTTATATTTGATGTAAGGATTCCTTTGCTAAAAAAAAAAAAAAAAGTTGGACAGTACTGTCCTCAGACCTGGGTAAGATGGGCCCCTGTCCTGGGTCCTACACCTTAGAGACCTTTCTGGTTCTCTGAAAGACCACGTTCTTCTCCACAAGGCAAGGAGCATTCAGGAGCCCTGGGGACATGCCCCCCAGGAGCCTGCACCCCCTGTAGACCACTCTGGGTCCTGGGGCCCCTGGGATTCCCTGCCCAAATGACCCCAAGCCCGCTCCCAGGGCTGGCATGGGATCCTCCCATGAGAGATAGACACTGCCAGCGGGACCCTCCCAATGCCCCAGGGATGGGTGTTTGGGGGTCTTGTGGACACAGCCTGGGTGTGGCCTGGGGTGCTCACATGTGTGCAGCTCCTGACAGACAGGGTCGGAGGTGGAAAGAGAATGAAGGGTGGGCAGCTCCCTGCCTCATGTTCCACCGTGGCATTCAGAAGAGACCAAGAGCTCTCGAGTTCAAACCTGGCTTTCCAGGTCATTAGGAGAGACAGTCATCAAGCTAGGAGAGTAGCACATGTTCTGTCTGCCCAACAGTCGGCTAGCTGGGTTATGACTTTTATTTACACATAAAGTCTGTGGGCCCCGCTCATACTCCTGTCCTCAGCCCCACAGCAAGGAGGCAGACTCGCCAGCTCCAGAGATGCTTTCGGCCCTGAGGGCTGGCCTGCCCGAACTGTCTCCTCCAGTCCCGCTGACTCCCCTCTGTCTTCTCTCCCCAGGGTAGCTGCCGCCCGGGAGAGGCCGCCCGGGCGCCCCACTAGGGCGACGGCCCCCGCCCCTCGGGCCGGGATCATGAAAGGCCTCGGTGACAGCCGCCCCCGCCACCTCTCCGACAGCCTAGACCCACCCCACGAGCCCCTGTTCGGAGGGCCTGACCGAAACCCCTACCTGCTGTCGCCCACAGAGGCCTTCGCCCGAGAGGCCCGCTTCCCCGGGCAGAGCACTCTGCCGGGGGACGGCCTCTTCCCCCTCAACAACCAGCTGCCGCCGCCCAGCAGCACCTTCCCCCGCATCCACTACAACTCCCACTTCGAGGTGCCAGAGGAGAGCCCCTTCCCCAGCCATGCCCAGGCCACCAAGATCAACCGGCTGCCCGCCAACCTCCTGGACCAGTTTGAGAAGCAGCTGCCCATCCACCGCGATGGCTTCAGCACCCTCCAGTTCCCCCGTGGTGAGGCCAAGGCCCGTGGCGAGAGCCCCGGCCGCATCCGCCACCTGGTCCACTCCGTCCAGCGGCTCTTCTTCACCAAGGCACCCTCACTGGAGGGCACAGCAGGCAAGATTGGTGGCAATGGCAGCAAGAAAGGTGGCATGGAGGACGGCAAGGGCCGGAGGGCCAAAAGCAAGGAGCGGTCCAAGGCCGGGGAGCCCAAACGGCGCAGCCGCTCCAACATCTCAGGCTGGTGGAGCTCTGATGACAACTTGGACGGCGAGACTGGCGCCTTCCGTAGCAGCGGCCCAGCCTCCGGGCTGATGACACTGGGCCGCCAGGCAGAACGCAGCCAGCCGCGCTACTTCATGCATGCCTACAACACCATCAGCGGGCACATGCTCAAAGCCACCAAGAACAACACCACCGAGCTGACTGCCCCACCCCCCCCTCCTGTACCCCCAGCCACCTGCCCCAGCCTCGGGGTGGGCACTGACACCAACTACGTCAAGCGGGGCTCCTGGTCCACTCTGACCCTCAGCCACGCCCATGAGGTCTGCCAGAAGACCTCAGCCACCTTGGATAAGAGCCTGCTAAAGTCCAAATCCTGCCACCAGGGTCTAGCCTACCATTACCTGCAGGTGAGTCTCTGCCAGGGTCAAGGGTCGGGTGAAGGCTGTGGGGGTGGCAGCAGTTTTGAGGCCCAGCCATACCACAGATTCACTTCAGAAGTTGCTTCATCCTGGGCCTCTGTTGCTCAGCTATGAAAGGGTGGCCAGTAGCACCTGCCAGAGTGGGGGTTCTTTCCACTGGTCATGCTCTCAGCGGATATTGATTAGGGCCCTTCTGAGGAAATGCGAGAGAGGGAGGGGTCGATGGACAGATGGACAAGGGAGTGAACAGAGCTAGAAATAATGAGACACAGTCCCCACCATCGGGATGCTGGGCAGAGTGTGAGGGGTCAGCACGAGGGCTGCCAGGGCCCGGGAGGCCCTGGCCTGGGTGGGAGGAATAGCCTCCTCCTTGCACGTGCTAGTGCTGATCCGGGCATGTATCATGCACCAAGGCCACCCGGCTTGAAGGTGGCAGAAGGCTAAGATATCACTGTGGCTGCACATCCTGAGGGGTCTCAGGGGCAGGGCAAGTGGCTGTGAACTGGATGGCTCCTGGGGGCAGAGCCCAGGCTGTGGGTGGAAATCACGAGAAGCAGATTTAGAGTAGAAGGGGCTGCTTCTGTGGCCTGTGAGTGCCTCAGCCCAGGGCATGTGAGTGCAGGCCGGGCTGTCCCTGGGAGCCTCATTAGATGCATTTTGCACCAGATGAACTTCCCAGTCTGACAAGCTCTGAACTCTGATCATTCCATGTAAAATTCCGGAGGCTATAGAGAGAAAGGCTATTTTTTTTTCAAGAGGAGGAAATTGAAATCTAGGAAGCATTTTATATATTGAGGGCTTTTGTTGCTCTCAGTCTGCTTCCTTACTTGAGAAACATTCAGGAAAGTGATGTGTGACTTGGCTCCATCTCAAAATGGGATAGTTTGGTCTGATCAGGTAAAGATGCCTCAGAAACACCAGGAGAGGGTGGCCCTGCAGGCGCTGGGGCTCGTGCTGCCTGCGTGGGTGCAGAAGGTGAGTGGGTGTGGTTAGCAGCAGGTTCTGAGCAGGGACGTGCAAGGCCACATTCCCAACGGAGAGGAGGGGGAGCGGGGAGTGACTAGCAGGTGGTTTGGGGGGTAGAATGCACAGCCCTAGAGACTGACTGGGCAGTCAGCTGGGGGGTTACTGGAAGGCTGGTGAGGGTGGCTGCTGGGGTGGGCATCTGGACAGGACCCTCCATCTACAGAAAGTTGGCTGCTGCCATTGAGGGCACAGAGAAGGGTACTGAGGGTACTGTGATCAGGGCATGTGCATTTGTGTATGTGATGGAGAGTTCGTGGGCATCATGGAGAAGCGTGCAGCCCAGGGGAGGGTGTACACGCTCTGTGTGTTGAGGTGCGGACACCAAGAGGTGGCCATCTGTCGAGATGTGTGTCCACAGTGCAGCAGTGGCTGGTGTGAAGGTCGGGAGGGTGTGTAGCAGCGAGGAGAGAATACTCTGTGTGCATGTGGTGCACGTGTGGAGGGGTTGCCCATGATGAAGGGGCCGCTGGTGTGTGTCCTTGGTGAGATATGTCTGTCGTTCACGGGGGGTACCTGCTGAGGGGCGTGGAGTGGAAGTGGATGCCTGCTCTGTAGGTGGCGAGGGTGCTCGCTCTGTGCACGAGGTGCGTGTGCCTGCTGAGATGTATTCGTTCCTCACAGCGCCCATGCACTGTGTTTACCTAGCACTGTGGACTGAGGGGCTGAGGAGTGTAGGCTATGCCCCGCCCTGGAGCAGCCCGCACAGCCTGGCCTCAGAAGGGCGGGGGAGGTCCCCTTGGTTGGTTACTGTCACCATAACCACTGGGGACTGGGGGACTGAGGCTGCCTTCACAGCTGCAACCTCACCTGCCTTTATTACAGCCTCATTCCACAGATAGAGTCCCTGAGGTTCTGATGGGAAAACTGACCCCCTTTCCAGCTCACCACGTGGCTACCCCACCAGGCAAGCCCCTCTGCTCTCTGTACCTCAGTTTCCCCACCTGTGGGACAAAGAATGTTGAATGACTCTGGGATGCCACCCCCATGCCGATGTGCCAGCGTCTTCTGACGCCCATCCTAGGGTCAGGCTCTGGTTCCGGGTCTGGGGCCCTCTCTCAGCA
Organism: Microcebus murinus; assembly: GCF_040939455.1. Taxonomy (NCBI): domain Eukaryota; kingdom Metazoa; phylum Chordata; class Mammalia; order Primates; family Cheirogaleidae; genus Microcebus; species Microcebus murinus. The sequence goes on from NC_134119.1 coordinate 33,261,720, forward strand.
AGTGGCTTCCCTCTCTCAGGCCCGGTGTTCTCGCCTGAGCAGGGGCGCCATGAGCCATCCCCTGAGACAGCACAGGTGAAGTGATGGGAACACCGTGGGCTCAGTAAAGGCAGCTGCAGTGGAGGCCACTGTGACCACAGGGCCTAGGGCAACGCCAACCTGGTATCCATGGAGAAATGTGAGGCTGGAGAGGAGCAGGGACTTGCTTAAGGCCACTCAGTGAAGCTGTGGCAGAGCGGGCTCTAGAGCCCTGGTAACCCTCCCAGCCCAGGGCAGGAAACCCAGCACAGGAGGCCAAACTCTCCAAGCTGGGGAGCAAGGAAGCTTCAGGACCCAGAGCTGGGGTCCTCGTCCTCGGTGCATTTCCCAGGTGGCCCTGCTGAGTCCTGTCCCCATCCCTAGGTGCCCGGCGGCGGTGGCGAGTGGAGCACTGCACTGCTGTCCCCGCGTGAGACGGATGCCTCGGCCGAGGGACCCATCCCGTGCCGGCGCATGCGCAGCGGTAGCTACATCAAGGCCATGGGCGACGAGGACAGCGACGAGTCCGGCGGCAGCCCCAAGCCTTCACCCAAGACCGCGGCGCGGCGCCAGAGCTACCTGAGAGCTACGCAGCAGTCGCTGGGAGAGCAGAGCAACCCGCGCAGGTGAGCGCGCGGCCCCGCCCCCTAGAGCCCTGCACGCGGGCAAGCCCTGCCCACTTGTGAGTCCTGCCCCTGAGAACCACGCCCTCATGTGAGCCCCGCCCTCGTGGGAGCCCCGCCCACAGTATCCCCTTGAACCGCGCACCCTTCGGGTGAGCCCCGCCCACCGTGAGCCTTTCAGTAAGTACCAGCCCCGCTCTCAGGCAAGCCTTGCCCCCTAGGTGAGCCCTTACAGGTATGTCCCATCCGTGGGAGCCTTGCCTTCCATTCGGTCGCCCCGGGAGAGCCCAGCCCACAGGTGAATCCTGCCCTCAGCCTCAGATGCAGGCGAACTCTCTCCTATAATGATCCAGGTTCCCTAGGTGAGCCCGCCCTCAGGTTAGCCCTCCTCCCTGAGGTCCTTAGGTTGGCCCTGCACTCTGATGAGTTGACCCCAAGGAGCTCCGCCCACAGTTAAGTCCTGACCACACGTGAGCCTCATCCTTTGGTAAGCCCTGCCCATAATGAGAACCACTCTGGGGTGATGGTCCGGGTAAACCCTGCCCACAGTAGCCACATCCCAGGTAGGTTCCACTCCTGGAGGGGGACTGCCCCAGGGGACCTTCCTCCTCAGGTTAGGAGAACCCTGCCCTTAGGAAGCCCATCACTGTCCCAGCACTGCCCAGGGAAGGCCAGAGCGTCCTCTGCCATTGCCCCTGTAACCAATGAGCTCCAAGATTGGGGAGGGGGGTGAATCCAGGAGCCAAAGAGAGCTAGACAGCCTTCACCTGCCCCTCCACCCTAGCCTGGAATTCCACCATTCAAGCCCCATCCTGTTGCTTTAAGACTTGGAAGAGTTAGAGGAAACAAGCTTGGTCTCAGCTCTTCAGCTACTGGGGCACGAGCCAAGGCTTCATGGAGGTGGCCTGGAAGACTGAGACAGAGGGAACAGAGCAGGTCAGGTGACCAGTGACAGAGGCAGGAAGGGAACCATGCACTCAGAGCAGCCAGGAGTCCAGTTGCCTGGCAGAATGCAGGGGATGGCCTCCAGCTTGGAATTCAGGACACCACCAGCCAGTCCCAGGTCTGTCCCTTTCTGAGCCTCAGTTTCCCCATCTTTAAGCCTCAGTTTCTCCATCTTCCCCAGCTCAAAGGCTGACCTGGATGATCTCTAAGACCTCTTCTACTCCTGAGATTGTAGGGGAATGACCAGTGGGCAGTAAGGTGGGCGAAGTAGGCAGGACTGGGACTCAGGCCTGGAATGAGAGGGGAGCTAACAGAAGCAGCTGCTGTTAGCACATGCTTGGCTGACCCGGAGCACTGTACTCTGCATTACTGAGTCCTCACCGCCCCAGCAGGACGCACTGTCATCCCCATTTTAGAGGTGAGGAAACAGACTTAAGCAAGGATTGGGGACTTGCCCAGGGTCACCCAGTGCAGAAAGCTAGTTTCCAGTCCAAGCCCATCAGTGACAGGGGCCTGAGCTGTTGGATGCTTGGACTTTATCCCCATAGCACAGGCTGGGAGAGGCCCAGGATTAGGTAGATGTGAGAAAGGTGGAGGAGCTGAGGCTATAGGTTAAGTGGTGAGTCTTTAGGGGCCTGGTAGAAGCCACTTGGAATCTCAGGGGAACTGATGTCCTTTGGGCAGCCCTAGCCTAAGGTCAAGGCTGTGGGGTTTTACCCACCTCCTCTGTCCAACCACTGGAATGTCCCGGACTTGCAGGGAGGTCAGGAGGGGGGCTATAGAATTGTGTTGGGCTGGGCCAGCCTCCCGCGTCGAACAGTCAAATGCAAGCTTGTGCTGCCACCTCGCGGCTTCAGTGGACATGACAGGTGAGGGCCACTTGTGCATGTCAGATAGTCAAGGCCTCTGAAAGCTGAGTGTTCTCCCCTTGCTCATCGCCCCCCCCATACTGCCCAGGCTGGCAGTGACTTCCATTTCTCCTTCTGCTGCTGGATGACCTTGGCCAGTCTTTTACCCTCTGGGCCTCAGTTTCCCAGGCTGAACAATAGGTGGGCTGAGCCCCGTCTGCTCCCCACCCCCCACCAGGAGTCTGGACCGTCTGGATTCAGTGGACATGCTGCTGCCCTCCAAGTGTCCGAGCTGGGAAGAGGACTACACCCCTGTCAGCGACAGCCTCAATGACTCCAGCTGCATCAGCCAGGTGAGAGCGGCAGGCAGGCTGGAAGGTCAGGCTTGGGAGAGTCCTGACTCCCACCCAGGAGAAGAACAGACACCCAGGCCTGGCCCCTGCTGCACAGTCTCCGGATGTCTCCTCTGTGCTTCTGTTGATCTTTGTTCCTGAAGCTGCCTGTGTGTGTGTGTCTCTGCTCCACGGACCATCCTGTGGCTAGAGGGCGTGGTCGTGGGGCCTGACCTATGACCCTGAGGGAGGCCCACAGCACTGCTGTTAACCCAGGCTGCCAGCATGCCTGTGGGCCTTGTCACCCCTATCTGGTTCAGAGCCATGAGGATAGAGAACTGGAGACCTGGCTTCCAGTCCCAGTCTTGTCACTGATGTTATGAACCCACGACTAGTCACCTCCCCTCCTTGAGTCTCAGTCTCCTGATTTACCACAGGAGGGTTCTTGTGAGGAATAAGTGCCCAGCAAAGGGTAGCTACCTTTATGGCCATCGTCATCTTGTCGTGTGACCTCAAGCAAGTTACCTCTGTACTCTGGACCTCTGTGTCTACCTGCCTGGTGGAAAGCTGGCGTCCAGGGCGCAGCCAGCTCGGCCTCCAACAGGGGTGAGCACACCGTGCTGTGCTTTGAATTTACGTGCTACTCACCCAACCGTCAGCTCCTTGAACCCTCACAGCCACCCCCAGAGGTGACCTTATTATCCATATACCCACGTTACAGATGAGGAGACTGAGGCTCCGAGAGATGAGGTCACACAGGTAGGAGAAGGCAAAGCTGGGGAGGGATCTAGGACTGTCCCAGACCTGGACCTCAGCCCTTGCTGCGTGCACGGTACCTTGGGGTTTGCTGAGGGAGAACCACTCAAGGCTTGAGGGCTCCCTGCACGCTGCGGATGGGGAGCTGGGGCCCAGAGAGGGCAGACGCCTGCTGGTAGTCGCTCAGTAGGCAGTGGGGCAGCCAGGTGCAGACCCAGCCTCCTTTGTGCCTTGGCCCCACTGTGTGTAGGTCTGTGACCAGAGCTAGTGGGTCACTTAGAAGGCTTTGGGAGCCAAGGTCCAGCCCTCCAGACACCAAGGTGTCTGACCTCAGATGGGGGGAGGAGAAGAGCAACCCTATGGGGCCCTCTTCCCCTGCCACCCTCATCCAGGCCCCTGCAAGTCTCACCTGAACAGCTGTCCCAGCCACCTCCAGTCTATACTCAGCGGCCAGAGGGAGCTTGTCGGAGAGTAAATCATGTCATCCCAGCACTTTGGGAGGCCAATGCAGGAGGATCACTTGAGGCCAGGAGTTGGAGATTGCAGTGAGCTATGATGATGCCACTGCACTCTAGCTGGGCAAAGAGCGAAACGCTATCTCAAAAACAAAACAAAACACAAAGGAGTACATCAGATCATGCCATGCCCCTGTTCCAGACCCTCCCATGGCTCCCATCTCACCCTGAGGGAAAGCCAGAGTCCTCACTAGGACCTGCCTCCCTCTCAGACCCTGTCCCTCGCCCTGCCCCAGCCGCACGGGCCTCCTCTCTGCTCCCCACACACTAGCGTGCCACCTGATTCCTGCCCCCAGGCTCTCTGTGTTTGCTGTTCCCCACACCAGGAGCTCTTCTCAAATCTTTGCACAGCTCCTTATGTTTCAGGTATTGGCTCAAATGTCACCCCAGAGAGGCCTCCCCTGGTCACTCTGTCTAAAGTAGCCCTCCCAGGTGCTGTTCCCTTACCTTGCTTATCACTGTCTGGAATTGTGAAAGCGTGCTTATTTACTTAATGTCTGCCTCCCTCTTAAGGCTGGGATCTCCCTGCAGTGCCCCAGCACCTGGCACGGAGCCTGGCATGGGGCAGGCGTCCAGTAGGTGCTTGGGCGATCTCTCCCTTCCCACTGTGTCCTCTTGTCTCCAAGTCTTCCTGTCCATTCGTACCTGTCTCCCTATGTTCTCTGTCCTATATCCCCTCATTCACATTTTCTCCAGCTCTCTGCAGTGTGCCTCCATCTCTGTGTTTCTCTCTGTGTCTGTCTGTCTCTCCAGCACACCCCATATCCATCCCCACCTGGCCCTGGCACCTGGAATACCTCTGCCTTTTGGCTACACAAAAAGGGTTATGGAATGGACCAGGCTGGGGAGCCCCGTGGGCCTTTCCACCTGCTACCGAGCTCCATCTCTCTCCTAGTCCAAGGTCCTCTGCCCCCACCCCCAAACCTTTACTCCCAGAGGCTTGAGTAACCCAAGCCACAAATGTGACTCCAAAGTCAGAGATAACCCAGCCTGGGCAAGGGAAGGCCCTGGGCTCCATCCCTATGCTGTATTTCCAGGTGGTTTGGCCACCTACGTGAGAAGCAGCAGACAGAGCATCCTTGGTCCCAGGGGCAAGACCAAGAGAAGGACTTATAAATAGCAGAGAAGTCCTCAGTAATGCCTAGCCCCAGAAGCAGTGAACCTCCCATGCCTGGAGGAAGCCAAGTGAGACCTCCCAGCAGCTGGGTCCCAGCCAGTCTAAGCAGGAGGTTAGACCAGCCAGCCTAAAGTTTTCTTCATCTTTTTTTTTTTTCCCTAAGTGAAGGACATCAGAAAAAGCCTCAAGTTCTCTTGCAGCTGAGCCTGAATACCCCACCCCACCCCCAGCCGTGGTCCTCCCATAACCCTCACCTTCTCTTTCCTGCAGATTTTTGGACAAGCCTCCCTGATTCCCCAGTTGTTTGGCCATGAACAGCAGGTCAGTATGTTTCTTTCTCTCACACCCCAATCCCAGAGCCCAGGTCTGGGCTTTAGGCCTGCCGTCTGAGTGGCCCTGTCACCCAGCCCGCGCTGAAATAGGCACAGCGTCACCAGGAAAGCCACCTCCAATGTGGGTGGAGTTGGGGCTCACATCGGTGTCCTGGCGCCTCCACTCCCTACACCATCACTTCACTTCTCTGTACCTCAGTTTCCTCTTCTCAAAAATGGGGAAGAATGAACTAGCAACAGGTGGGGCAAGAACTAACCCCAGGATCATGGGAGGCATCTCCTGAAACCTTCTGGCTCCCTCTTCTCCTTCCCCAAAGCCTACATCAGGCCCAGGGAGACTTTTTTATTTGGACAGGTTGGGGGCTGGGGTTGATGGCGTTAGCTTCTGTGTCCCAGCCTCCAGATCCCCGGTAAGTCCTCAGCAATCCACACACCAGCAGCACTGACCAGCCAACCTTTCCCCAAAGCTTGGGAGCAGCTTAACCAACATTTATAAACTCCACGTAGATTCCTGTCCTCACAGCTACAGGTTACCAGGTGCTTTCTGTCGTGCTATCCTCAGCACATGACATGAATTATCTCATTTATTCTTCACAATGACCCTATGGAATTGGGACCATAAATAGCTCCATTTTATAGATGGAGAAACTGAGGCACAGAGTGATTCAGTGACTTGCTGCCATTCTTACTGCAAGGAAACGGTGGACACAGGATTGAACTGCTCAGCAGTCTAGTTTTGGAGCTGTGCTGCCACTGTGTGTTCTCAAAGCACAACCTCGTTGCCCTTGGCAGTCAAAGGGGTCTCTCAATGGACTTTAGGTTGCAGCTTTGGAGGATAAACACCTATCTCTTTAATACCCGCTCCCAGTGAATTTTGGGTTTGCCACGTAGCCTATATTTTAATTTATTAGTGCTATCCAATGGAACTTTCTGCAATGATGGAAATGTTCTATAATCCACACTATCCAATAAAGTAGCCACTAGTTGCATGTGGCTCTTGAGCAAGTGGCATGTGGCTGGTATAACTACAGAACTTTAATTTTAATTAATTTAAACCTAAACAGCCACACATGGCTGGTGGCTGCCATATTGGATGGTGCAGATTTAGACCTTTCCATACACCCTCCGGATTGGGTGATGACTTACCTATTTGTTTGACCTGCAGTTTACAGTGAGGACACATTTCATGTGAATGAGGACAAACTGACCCAGAGAGGATAGCAATGGCCTGAGGTCACACAGTGGGTGGGACAGAGCTGGTCCCAGGCCCAGATCGATCTTTTCCTCCACATAGTGCTCAGTCAATGTGTGCCCCTTGTCTCCTAGCCCAAGGCCTCTCCCTGAGGACCTCTACCTGTGTCTGTCTTTGACCAGCTGACTCCCCAGCTTATACTCTATGGTCCTCAGTTACCAACAACACACCCAGCTTCAGATTTGCAGAGTAGTAAGACAGTCATCTCTAGAGGGACACTTAGGAACTACCTAGATGACGTTGAACTAGATTCAAGATGGCAAATGGCATACATACCACCATTCTTAATACTGCCCGTGGCAGACATTACTAATCAATCCTCACTGCAGCTACCCTCACTCCAGACTGTTGCATCAGCTTCTGCCTCTGGCCTCTGCTTCCATTCCAGACCCTCTTCCCAATATCCATTCTGTACACCGGGGCTAGATTAATCTTCCTTAAATACACATTTGGCGTATTGGTTCTACGCCTTCTTCACTGGATACCCCTGGCAAGTGTCTTTTCCTCATTTTATTGCCCTTCAGTTTCTTTGCTTGTGGACCATAAGCTGGTAAATATCCAACATACCTACTGTTTTCTAACACCCAGAACAGACTTACTAATGATTATAGACCTCTTACATGCCCATTTATACCCTAAGATGGGAGGTGGGGTGGGCTACAGTGAGGCCCCAAAGTCTGTCCAGTCCTGCAGCTGAGCCCACCACCAAGCACTCCTTCCCGCAGGATGGGCAAAGCTGGCCAGGACACCTGCCTTTGCCTGGACAGGTACGGGAGGCAGATCTGAGTGACCAGTACGAGGCGGCCTGCGAGTCGGCCTGCAGCGAAGCGGAGTCCACAGCTGCAGAGGCGCTTGACTTGCCGCTGCCCAGCTACTTCCGGTCCCGCAGCCACAGCTACCTGCGCGCCATCCAGGCAGGCTGCTCGCAGGAGGAGGACAGTGTCTCCCTGCAGTCCCTCTCCCCACCACCCAGCACTGGCAGCCTCAGCAACAGTCGCACCCTTCCAAGTGAGTACTATGATGGGCGACGATTTGTTTTCTTTCCAAGGAGACCTTGGGGACCATGCCTGGTGGGCAGCCCCGGGGATTGTTGGGTGCAAAAGCAGGAGGTCTTGGGGCTCAACTTCTGAGCAACTGCTGAACTGGAGCCCCAATGGGGGTCACGGAGGCAGATGCCACCCTAGTGGGGGGCGGGAGGTGTTGGAGGGGGCGGGAGGTGTTGGAGGGGCTGGAGCTTGCGGGACCCTTGGTTGCTCCCTGGCTTAGAGCAGCCACCTGCCTGTAGTCAGGGCTTCCTGAAGCCCCACCTCCCTGTTGGGATTGGGTGGGGTAGGCACACCTGTGGGGAACCCACAGGGACGCAGAGCCTGCGGTGGGGTCTGCGGTGAGCCTTCTCGAGGGGATGCGCGTGCAGTTCCTCTCATCCTCACAATCAGGGAAAACCTTCCGGATTCTTGTTCTAAATCGCCTGAAGATAACCCATGTGTGATCAGAGGAAAAAGGGGACCGTGTGTGACCGAGCAAGCCATGAAATAATAGAAAATCACGGGGGCCGCCAAGGGAGGAGGAAGATGGCGGCGGGGGCGAGGTGAGGTGTTGGCAGTGGAGAGGGGCTCGGGCCGGACAGGGGGACACGCGGACACGCAGCTATGGCCCCCGCCGGCCGCAGGGGCAGATGAAAGCCGGCGCGCCGCGGCGTGGGCGGGAGGGAGGTGCAGGCGCCCGAGCGCGACACGGGTCTGTCGGGGCGCCAGAGCCGGCGCGGCGGGTGCGGAGCGCGCTGCCTGCCTGCGCCGCGCCCGCCGGGCTCCGCGTTCGGTTCGCGCCTGGAACTGCACCGGCGGCGCTGCTGTCGCGCGGTCCTAGCGCCACCCGGCTTCACGCTCCTCCAGCCGGGGCTGCCACCACCCGCACCGGCACGGGGGCCGGGCCTGGCCGCCGCCCACCACCAGCTCCGGGAAAAGCTGCATAGGGGCCTGGTGATCACCGAGGAGGAGCGGGAACAGCGCGAGCCCAGTGGTGCGGTGTACGGCCATGGGCATCCCCTACGTTAGCGTCTACGACCATCAAGGTATTTTCAAAAGATAATAATTCCACATTAATGGATAAAATTTTAAAGCAACAGCAGGAACTTCTGGGCCTAGATTGTTCGAAATACTCACCAGAGTTTGCAAATAGCAATGACAACGATGATCAAGTTTTAAACTGCCATTCAGCAGTCAAGGTGCTGTCCCGGAAGATGGAAAAGCAGATACTGTGAGAGCTGCTCAGCACTTTTGCCCAGCAGCAAAAGAGACACACACGTTTGGATATACCGTGTTTGCCCCCAAATAAAACAGAGTCTTCTATTTATTTTTCCTGAAGAGGACAGCCTAGGGCTTCTTTTCAGGGGATGTGTTATTTTCCCCTCAGATTGCAGCACACACAGGATGGCCAGGACCTGACAGGGGGAGCCGACCTTGGTGGTGGGGCTGTCAGCACCTTTCCGGTCACCTCCAGGATAGTAGCTGTCACGATGGGGCAGATGAAAAGGGCTGCTCGTCTTTTTTACCATTCTGCGACAAAATGCATGGGTTGTGCAGATACCTGCGTAGCCGCGCCCATCACTAGGTCGTATTTTCGGGGTAGCGCTTCTATTGCGGAAATGCTTAGAAATCCTGCTAGGGCTTATTTTATGGGTAGGTCTTATTTTCAGAAAAACACAGTAGTTCGTATGGTTTCCCTGATCCTGATTTAGTATTGAAGTTTGATCTTGTGGACGGCACATTAGGCTTTCTTCCCTGGCACCTCAGATTGACTGAGATGATCTCTTTGCCTTTCCACCTATAAACATCAGTTATGAGGACTTCTTCTCTGCCCTTCAGCCATATGGAGCCTGCAAACAGCATGTGGGACGCTAGTGATCCTTGGTTGTGTAATTTGATATAGGCTTTTGGAAAAAAGGACCCAGGTGACTCTGTTGTTTACAAAGCACCTGTGAAGCCCTGTATGCACCTAGTTCATAATCCTCATAATCACAACAAACACAAAAAAGTGTCTTACTGGGGAGTGAGTGCGTGTGTACTTGTGTGCGTGCATGTGTGTCTGGATGGAAATAAACTTACCAATGGGGGAAGTATTGGAGAAGGAAATAGCATTGTTTTAGAAGCTGCCATTTCAGATTTAAAGTCTTCAATCCCAACTATTTCCCTGTTTTTGTGGGGAGAAGGAGGGCTGATCAGAGCTATTCTGGTTGTTGGGGGAGGGGAATAATTTTTGTTCGGTCCTTCCTAATGACCAAATTTTAATTTTTAAGAACAATATATTGACTTATGAAATGGAAACATTCTGCATTTGAGGGAGCCCCAGGGGGATGGAGTTCTGTGTTGGTCATATGTTAAGAGGTTAATCACTTTCGGAGCAGAGGGAATACCTGTCTTCAGATATCCGTCCATTTTCATCTCTTCATTATAGTCAAACAATGTGATTTGAGAGTATTGCTCTGGTGTCAGAGTGTTCTGGGTTGCGACATCATTTGAAAAACAATTCTTACTACATTGAAATGCAGAATTTTAGAAATTTAAATATTGGATTAGGCAGTCAAAAAAAGAGTAAATAAGTTGTAATGTTAAAAGTAAAGTTGGAAAATTTTCTATAAAAGGAAAGAATTTTGATTTCCCTTTTTGTTTGGTGAGCAATATACTATATAATACCCAAAGTTGGTTTAAAAAATATTTCCAGGCTGGGCTTGGTGGCTCATACCTATAATTCTAGCACTCTGGGAGGCCGAGGTGGGAAGATAGCTCAAGGTCAGGAGTTCAAGACTAGTCTGAGGAGACCAGCCTGAGCAAGAGCAAGACCCTGTCTCTACTAAAAATAGAAAGAAATTAGCTGAACAACTAAAACTATACATAAAAAAATTAGCCGGGCATGGTGTGGCGCATGCCTGTAGTCCCAGCTACTCAGGAGGCTAAGGCAGGAGGATTGCTTGAGCCCAGGAGTTTGAGGTTACTGTGAGCTAGGCTGATTTCACGTCACTCTAGCCCAGGCAATTAGAGTGAGACTGTCTCAAAAAAAAAAAAAAAAAAAACCAAAATATTTCCATTAGCTATTTTTATTTAAAATAAATATTTGAGGGAAGTTACCAAGGCAGCTCTTTTCCTCAAAGTAACCTGTTCCTTTTTGGAATAGCACTTTTAGGGACATGTTAATACCTGGGATTTTTACTCAGTAAATCCTGATGGTTACTTTGCATAAAAGATCTTTAAGTAGGATTGAGGGCTGTGTAGGGAATAAAATACTACCAAAGTCTATGAAAATAAATTAATTGTATATGTTGTCTTTTATGACAGAGAACAGCACTGGTTCTGTTATTTTTAAAATGAGTAAATGATTTCTTGATGTGTGTTTAATATTTCTTCCTTCACTGCTGATTCTTGGGTAGAAACCATTCTTTATATTTTGATAGACTGTTTTCAGAAAACTCTCTTATGAGCATGTGTACAATAATTATCTAAAATTGTACATTTAGATGGAGTAGTTCAAATATTAGATTTCAGAAGTATGAAAAAGCAAAGAAGACTGGATTTGGAAAGCATGTTCTAGAATTGCTTGTCAAATTCTGAAGCTATGAAGAGTAAATGTTTAAACTCTGTATTACAAAACCCCGTTTATGATTTTAAAATACAATTGAAATAAAAATGATTTTCTTTTTTTTTATATAAATTTAATCAAGACCAAAGAAAAACAGCACAATTTCTGATTTACTAGAGAGAGTTTTGGGCTTGCTCTGGCTGGCTAGTGCTCCTCTCTGAGCCTCAGTTTCCCCATCTACAAATTGAGGGGATAAGCGAGACTCCAGAAAGCTCTTGGGGAGATGAAATAAGATGGTGCATAGGAAGTGTTTAGGCAGGGCCTTGCACATGGTAGGAGCCTGACAAGTGTTAGCTGTTATTACTGGTTCTCAGACTTGACTTTGAGCTTCCTGAAGATCAAAAGCAATTGGGGTTGGATTGTTGTAGGAAGAGAGACAGCTGTTTCAGGTGTTCCACTAGTGTATGATGTAAATAAATGAACTTGAATCCCATAGATATTCTATACACAGGTAACCAACTTATTGACAGAATGAACTGGTCTTTGCAGGGGGCAGAGCCAGAGAAAACTGTCTCATTGTTGCTTTTCACACTCTCACTGGTCGCCCTGTCCTGCCCTTGGGTGATATCTGGGGCAGATCCCTGAGCTTTTCCAGCCACTTTTAGAACTTACGGAACAGTTTCAGATATTAAGAGTCCAGTCTGGTCTAATTTCAGGATTTCAGTCCCATCCACCTCAAATGTTATGCACCTGCAGCTAGGGCTTGACTTGGGCTGGGCAGGCTGCAGGTGGGGAGGGTGTGGTGGTTAATGTCTTCTCTGTTCCTCGCTCACCAGTGGCTGTCTCTGGTTCCCCCAGGTGGGAAGAGAAGGTGGCTGGGCAGGTGTTGTCTGGCATCAGAACTCTGACTTTCTGCCCCGCTGCAGGGCCCTCCTGGTACCTTCTTTCCTGGCGTGGGCAGCCTCGTTCACCCACCACTGCTCATTCTCTGTCAGTGTCTCCATCTGGTGGGGCCCTCCTCCCCACTCAGCCTCTTCTTGCTGGGGGCCCGGGCCCTGCTAGCCAGGCATCTTGGGTAGAATCCTCCGAAGACCACTCTAGCCCCATTTGAAAACGAGGGCCTTTGCCTTGTGGAACTCTCAAAGTAGGGACTGGTCTGCTACAGCCTTCCTTCTAGATCTGCTGTCACAGCTAGCTCTGCCAGCCTTCCCACTTTAGAGGTCTCTGAGCAGGAGTTGAGGTCAAAGTTCTGTGGCCTGCCTGTCCAGGGGAGCCCTGCCAGGCTCTCCCAGGTACTCCCCTACTGTCCCACAGGAGTCGTGGGTAAAGGATCACGTTCCCCATGTCCTCTCACCCATGAGAAGTTCTCAAACATGAGGCTTGGAGGGACATATTACCACTAGCAATTCTCTTCAAATAAGCCCGTGCTCACTAGTTTCCCCAACCGCAATCACTCATGAGTGGACTACACGAGGTAAGGGATGGGCTACTCATGCCAGAACTGCTTCGGTCCCTGTGTTGTCAGCTCTTGCTACAATAATGCTGCATAAGAAACACCGACAAAGTCAGTGTAGTACGACAATTAACATCTATTTCTTGCTCCCAAGTTTGTCAGCTAGGACAGCTCTGCTCCACATGTCTCCCATCCTCCTCCTGCGACCAAAGGGTCCTCCTGGGACTGGTGGCCCAGCCAGGGCATGTTCTCCTCATGGCAATGGCAGAAGGCAAGCGAGCAGGCCTAACTAACGACATAGCCCATTTGAAGGCCTTTGCTTGTGTAACATCTGCCAACATCCTATTGGCTAAAGTAAGTCAATGACAGCTGAAAGACAAGGGATGGAGACGTGCCCTTTCACCTTTGTGTAAGAAACTGTATTTCTATGACAAAGGGTATGGCTACCAGGAGGGGTGAAGAAACAGGGTCAGGAAAATCAATCTGCCATAGTCCACTCTCTTAGCCACATTTATCTATGTCCTTCCCACATAGAAAACACTTATTCCCAAGACCCCCAAAAGTCTTTCCTCGAAATCTCATGATCTGAGTCAAGTCTAGATGTGGCTCCTTTTTTTTTTTTTTTTTTAAGAGATGGGGTCTCGCTCTGTCACCCAGGCTGGAGTGCAGTGGCCTGATCATAGCTCACTGCAGTCTCCATCTCTTGGCCTCAAGCGATCCCCCTACCTCAGCCTCCCAAAGTGCTGGGACTGTGGCCCATACCACCACACCCAGCCTGAATGTGGTCTCTTTTGGTCAATCGACCTATAATCTATAAAAACAAGTTATTGGCCTGGCCCAAGTTCTACTCCCTGGGGTCGGTTTCTCCATCCATTGTTCTGTGCAGCTCTTGGCTCTGCCCTCTGAAAGTTCTTCCTCTTCCGTCAGCACTTGTCACCACTTGTAAAGAGAACACTGGAAAATATGACGTTGGGCAGCTGTACACCTATCTTAGCCTGTTTCCTCCCTGAAGAAAGTTAGGGAGCCAGATGTCTTTTTACATATTGAATGGTTGCAATCTCTAGCCTAAGCTGATTAGTTTTTCCCACCTCAGACACTATATGGGTTTTCTGTGTATTTGATTCCATGTAACTCTATGTGCCACAAGCCACACCCTCAATTATTTTTGTGTCTTGCCCCTCTGTCTTGACTTAATTATGCCTACTTTGAGTACATCAGGCTTCTGTGGGACCATGCCCTTAAGCTTTCTGTAAGTCCTTTTGATCAGCTGATAGCATCCACTAGATGGTACCTTGGTGTTTTTACAGTGTTAATAAAAGGTGTTATATCTGTAAAGTTTTCCAGCGGCAAAAGAAACAGAGAGAATGGTGCCAAACAACGTGGCTTTATTGTGCGCTCTCGGACGAGGTTCGCGGGTCCCAAGAGAGGGGGGGCCTGAGAATTCGAGTGCATTTGAAAGGGGTGCAAGCCTTTATACTGTTTGGGGTGGGCTAGGGACTTTTGGCAGGAAGAGCTGGGATGACCTTTGGTGGTCATTGAGAAATAGGAGGAGCTAGTGGTATTTGCGGAATCCAGGAACCAAAAACTTTCTTATCTGGGTGGACATCCAGGTGTTGTGTGTTTTCAGGGGGGCCTGGTGGTTGTCCTTGGTGGGTCTGGTCTCGTGAGCATTTTCTTTTTGATCTTTTGGGGAGGGAGAGCACCACCAGCCTCACAATAACTACACCTTGATTTGATCTAATCCACATGCTATATATATATATATATATATATATATATTTTTTTTTTTTTTTTGAGACAGAGTCTCACTCTGTTACCTGTGCTAGAGTGCTGTGGCATCAGCCTAGCTCACAGCAACCTCAAACTCCTGAGCTCAGGCCATCCTATTGTCTCAGTCTCCTGAGTAGCTGGGGACTACAGGCATGTGCCACCATGCCCAGCTAATTTTTTCTATGAATATTTTTAGTTGTCCAGCTAATTTCTTTCTATTTTTTATTAGAGACAGGGTCTCGCTCTTGCTCAGGCTGGTCTCGAACTCCTGAGCTCAAACCATCTGCCCGCCCCAGCCTCCCAGAGTGCTAGGATTACAGGCATGAGCCACCACACCCAGCCCACATGCTACATCTTAACTGGCTATGACCTTGGCTTGATGTTTGTCACCAGGCTATCTGTCTTAATTTGAGAAAGATTTACTGGTTGGAGAAGCTGGAATAGTCAGATTTATTTTCCAACTAAGCAAATTCTGGTCTCTGTTTCCTCTAAATACTCCTTGCAGATGGCTATTTCTTTTATGAGTTCCTCTCTCTCTTGAAAGTCCTTATCAAAGGCAGCCAAAGGGAACAAGCACTTGCTTTCGACATTTTACCTGGAAACTGTCTTACTCAAATCCATTTGCTCTCTTCAAGTTATTGTAGATGACAGTTTTACCTAGAGTTTTATTTCCACATAATATGGGTCACCTTTTTTCAAACCTCCTATAACAGTTTACTCACTGTTTACTTACCACTTGGTCCTAGAGCCAGTGCTACACTTTTTTTTAGTTTTTATTGCTATTTTTTTTGGTTTTTATTCCTCTTGTACCCCATTCTTGGTACCAGTTTCAGTATCAGTCAGCTATTATCACAATAATGCTGTGTAACAAACAAGCACATGGTTTCAGTGGCACACAACAATAAGCATTTGTTTGCATTCAGGAGTTTGCAGAGTAGCTCATTCTGCTTTGCATGTCCTACATCCTCCTTCTGGGACCAAAGGGTACTCTAGATCAGTAGCTTAGCCAGGGAATGTTCTTCGCATAGCAGTAGCAGAAGTATAAGAGGGCAAACCACACTATACAAGCACATTTCAAATCTCTCTTTGTGTCACATCTACTAACATTTGGTTGGTCAAAGCAAGTCACATGAGTCCAAAGCCGATGTCCAGTGAAATACATTTCACCTCCTTGTGGGAGAAACTGTGGTTACATAGCAAAAGGCATGACTACAGGGAGGGAGGGAGTGAGAATTCAGGGCCGGGCTCAGTGGCTGACGCCTGTAATCCTAGCACTCGGATTGCTCGAGGTCAGGAGTTCAAAACCAGCCTGAGCAAGAGTGAGACCCCGTCTCTATCATAAATAGAAAGAAATTAATTGGCCAACTAAAAAATATAGAAAAAATTAGCCAGGCATGGTGGCGCATGCCTGTAGTCTCAGCTACTCGGGAGGTTGAGGCAGAAGGATTGCTTGAGTCCAGGAGTTTGAGGTTGCTGTGAGCTAGGCTGACGCCACGGCACTCACTCTAGCCTGAGCAACAAAGCGAGACTCTGTCTCAAAAAAAAAAAAAAAAAAAGAATTCAGGCCGATAATTCAGTCAATCACAGCACCCCAACACATCCTGTATGGACGACCCAGCATTTGGCTTTACATGTAGGGATATGGGGGCTCCATTTATTCTCAGTTTGGGGGCTTTAGCCGAAACCCAGATAAAGTATTGTGTCACAGTATCTCACACCCACCCAGAAATGTATGCACATATGCACCTACTTATACACATGTATAAAGTCTTGTACTCCTAGACCTACATATAATATGATGTAAAAACACTATGCTGATATTCTTATGTGTATACACATATGTCTAATATTGACATACACCCGCACACAAACTCACATACATGTGTATCTCCTTTAAGGCTTGTGCCACCTCCATACCTGTGGGGAAATGATGCCTCTTGAAGATTGTGGCTACCACAAAATTTACCCTCCCCAGTTTCCCAGGTCAGCCCGCCCTCCAGGCCACCACAGTGACCATGACATACTTGCTTCTCTTTCCTCTACCCTCTGACCCCTCATGCTCAGCAGGTAAACTTACCTACCTACAGGGAAAACCAAAGCCAGCAGATTTTCAAGTCTGTGGCCAGAGCTATAACTGGTCCATATGGTACTTTTGTGTGGAATTAAGAAAGGACGCGCCTCCTTAAGACACTTAACTGCCATCTGTTAAAAAGCTATCAGGTGGGCACAGTGGCACATGCCTGTAATGCTAGCACTTTGGGAGGCCAAGGCAGGAGGATTGCTTGAGGTCAGGAGTTTGAGACTAGCCAGGACAATAGCAAGACCCTGCCTCTACAAAAAATAAAAAAAATTTAAAAATTAGCTGTGTGGCCAGACTCGGTGGCTCACACCTGTAATCCTAGCACTCTGGGAGGCCAAGGTGGGCAGATTGCTTGAGGTCAGGAGTTCAAAACCAACCTGAGCAAGAGCGAGACCCCGTCTCTACAAAAAAAATAGAAAGAAACTAATTGACCAACTAATATATATAGAAAAAATTAGCCGGGCATGCCTGTAGTCCCAGCTACTCGGGAGGCTGAGGCAGGAGGATCGCTTGAGCCCAGAAGTTTGAGGTTGCTGTGAGCTAGGCTGACGCCACGGCACTCACTCTAGCCTGGGCAACAAAGCGAGACTCTGTCTCAAAAAAAAAAAAAAAAAAAAATTTAGCTGTGTGTGGTGGCATGTGTCTGTAGTCCTCTGGAGGCTAAGGCAGGAGGACTGCATGAGCCCAGGAGTTGGAGGTTATAGTGAGCTGTGATCGTGCCACTGCACTCTAATCTGGGCAACAAAGTGAGACCCTGTCTCAGAACAAACAAACAAATAAAACTATTGAAATGTACAGTTTCTATTAGAATAAGGTCCCTTATTTTCATCTGCCAGAAATTTGTCATAATAATTGTATATAATTAAATAATATCTGTGTTGTAAATGGCACCCCCCTTATATGTGGCATCCTTACCAGTGTAAAACTTGTACAACCATACATGACGAGCCTGTGCATGATCACCTCCCCCACAGACACCCACAGGCACATCCTCACTCAGCCACTGTCTCCCTGCAGGGGTCACCCCTGCTCAAAAGGCACCCCGTCTTCCTCAATATGTCTCAAGGATTGAGCCATCAGACCGAAGGCTGAGTGGCGTGAAAGCTCTTTGTCCCTCTCCCATGGGCACAGATGCACTCAGGCGGGTGGGTGGGTGTGGGTGAGGGGCAGTTATTGAGACAGTGGGAGCCTGGCAGGAGCCAGACCCTCTTGAGTGGCCATGGGCAGGGCGCAGAACTGCCCACCCACCCATGTGGGTCTGGCCAGCTTCCCAGCTGCCATTGCTGCTACTGCCAGCCCCTCTCCCTCCCCCTGTCTGACCCAGATTCCACATTCCAGAAATAGCTCTGGCAGGTGACTGGCAGGCGGGGGCAGCTCCAGCTGGGATGGTGGAAGCAGTAGCAGCTTGGCTGTCTATGCGCGCCCCTCCCAGCCAAAAGACCTACCTGGGAGGGAGCACAGGGCTACCCTGATCCTGCCTCTCCCTTCTCGACACCTCTGAGAAAGAGGGGAAGAAAGAACATAGCAAAGCCTCCCTCCTCTTCCCTTCTCTTACAGTGCCCATCTCCTCCCTGTCTTCCAGCCTCCCCTCCCCCTCCTCTCCTTCCCTCTCCCCCCACCATCTTTGCCTTCCGTCTGTCTCCCTCAGTCCTCTGCTTCTCTTCCCACCCTCTCTGCCTTCCTCCCCTCTCAGTTTCTGGCCCTCCTTCCTCCCCATCCTCCCTTTCTGTGTCTCTCCCACTCCCTCTGAATCACAGGAGAGACCGTGACATCACCCCGGGGCCTCAGCAAGTATGGGGTGTGAGCTGCAGGGTGCACCCCCAACTCCTGCCAGCTCTCTGCACCTGCACATGTGCACACATGTGTGCAGGCACATGCATCCGCTCAGACACTCGGGGTCATTCCCTGGTAGTGCTTGAGGCTCCAGGCTGAGCTGGGAGGTTCCAGGCCTGGGGAACACCCTTGCTCCTTGCTCAGGGACCCTGAGTTCTAGTTTCAGTTCTGCTGTGTCACTCTGAGTGGGTACCTGCCCCACCCTGGGCCTCAAATTCTCCATCTGTGTGGTGAAGCTTGGGTTTGGGGGGCCCCAGGCACCTCCCATCTGTGCCCATCTAGTCACCAGCTGTTCTGCCCTTCCTTCTCTGTCCCCTCTCTTCCATCCCCCAGAACTCTCCTGATTTCTTCTCTGATTCACCTCCCATATATACACAGGAAGGGAGGCTGACAAAATTCCAGTAAGCAATCAACCCTCCAGTCAACCTTGTCCCCTGAGCCTACCCCCAGGCTCCCCAATCTTTGGTAATTCCATTGCAGGCTCCTGTCAGCTCAGCCTATCCTCTCCCCAGAGAGCCGGGGCTAAGAGGAACTTCGAAGACCATCATGTCCAGAGATTGCAAATAGAGTTCATCTCTGATCTCTGGAGCTCAGGATTGAGATTTAATTAAGAGGAGAAATATGCCACCGTGGGTTGGCAGTGTCTGCTGTGGCCAGGATAGTTACACATCTGCCATTCCTGATTTAACCCAGGTACCCCAACACACACACACATGCACGCACCCACGCGAGTGAGATATTTCACAAAGAAACTTCAGCCTAGAGAAGATGAGTGCCAAGGTCAAGGTCACCCGGCTAGTAGGTCAGGGAGCTGTTTCCCACCTGGGTCTGCCTGGCTTCAAAGCCCTGAGTTCTCCATTGTCCTCTGTGTGTGGGAGCCATCCAAGGTCCTCGTAAAGAGGTACAGTATGTTCCAGGAGTTTCAGGGAGAATCATCTAGCAACACGGGCAGGATGGATTAGAGGCTGGGAGGCCACTCACAGGCTGGTGCAGTGGTCCAGGCGAGGGATGGTGAGGTCTAGGCAGGGGCTGTGGGGTCTGGGAGTGATGAGAGGATCCAAGAGGCCTCTTCAGAATGAGTGATGAGGAGCCAAAATTTCCTACTGCCAAAATGGGCACCTCTCTGCAGAGGACACTGGCAGAAGGCAGGCTTCTTCTCTGGCCTCCACCAAGCCCCTGGACTAGGCCATTCTGGTTAATTGAGTGCCTACTGTGTGCAGAGTACATGGATCATCTTCCAATCCTGTTTATAGGCAGACCCACTGTGAGCCTTCTGGGGGAAGTAGTAACCAGGACTGAAGACTGGTAGACAGGCCTCCAACGCCAGGATTGAGACTCTTGGACAAGACAGGACATTCCTTATGCTTTCAGAAGGTAGAGAAGTCACCCCAAAGGAAGAGAGACTAATATGCTTAAATAGAACTGTGAAGACCCTATTGCACGGTGGTTAAGGACATAAGCCTTGGAATCAGCCATCTTTCATCAATAGATGCTAATTGATCTATTACCATGGGCCAGGTTGTGCTGTACACACCGGGGACACAACAGTGAATTAAATGGAAACCCTGTCTTCAAGGACAGCATAGTCTGTTGGGCGGGGAAGGGGCATATGAAACAATAAACAAAGAAGTGCATGGTTTATTGGAAAGTGGCACAGGGGAGACTGGGGTGTGGTAGAGTCCTGGGAGGGATGTTGAGGTGTAAACAGGGCGGAAGTCATTGAGAGAGATTTTGGGTGAAGACTTGAACAAAGTGCAGGAATGAGCAGTGCTGGGGAGGTGCTCCAGGTAGGGGGAGTGGTACAAAGGCCCTGGGGCAGCGGGTACCTGGTATACTCGGGAGGCAGAGAGAGGACAAGGAGGGAAGGGTTGGGCCTGGCCACCAGCCATGGGATGGACTTTGTCTTTTGGTCTGAGTGAGAGGGGGAACCACTGGAGCAGAGGGTGATGTGATTTGATTTACACTGTAAAAGAAACACTCAGGCTGCTGTGTATAGCCTTGATTGAAGGGCAAGAAGCCCACCGGTGATGCAGTAATTCCAGGTGGTGGCTTACACAGGGCACAGCAGGGGAGATTGTTACAACTAGCCAGATCCTGGGTGTTCTGAAAGTGGAGTCAACATGATCCCTTAGTGGATTGGGAGTAGGGTGTGAAGCAGGGAGAACAGCCAAAGGGGTGATGATGAGAACTGACTGTTATGCAGCCAGGTCAAGTGGGAAGAGCCTTGACCGATTCCCCAAATTGCCAGTTCTGGCCACCTGGGACAGGTGACTATCTGGAAAGTTGGGAAAGAGGAGCTTCTATACAAACCCCAGGAGGGGAAGCCTTGGGGCCGAGGCTGGGGATGGGCGCAGTCTGAGTCCTGCCTATTCCCCAGCTCAGCCTGGGCTCCAGCCAGCTCTGCTTTGCAGGGATTCCAGCCAGTTGGGGCCCTTGGGTTAAGGACCCGGTACGTGGTAGGTGCTCCATAAATATGAGACCCTATAACATCATCATCAGAAGGGACCCCTTAGCCCAAGGGTCTCAAATTTAGTAAAATACAAATTCTGATTAAGCCCCCTGAATTCTGGCCCAGGAATCTGCTTTTGAATCAGTGCCCCCAGTAACTTCGATTCGGAGTGTCAGCCATGGTCCACAGTTTGAGAACTCCTGCCTTGGTCCAGGTAACAGATGGGGCTAGTGAGTCCCAGAGAGGGAAAGGGACTTGTTCAAGGTCACCCAGGGAGTATATTATTGAATTTGGAATAATGAGATCTCACTCTGTGCTGCCTTGGGCCCGTGGTGAATGTACCTTGTTTTTTCCTAAGTAAATCAATTTAAACATTAAAGTGAACCTACAGGTGTAACATAATGACCGAGAGTAGAGTGCAGTAAATTACAACTTTCAGTGCTTACTTGGCAGTGCCTGGCATCACAATGTCTCGACAACCCTCAGCTGCTTTATTTTTATACCTTAATGCAAAAGCCATGACAATTATATTGGAAACACTGTTACCTCCTTCAGTCATCACAACATTGTCATATGAGATGTCAAAGATTCTTTTCTCCATTTTACTTTTGGGAAAACAGATGCAGGGAGCAGGGAAGGGACTTGCCGAGGTCAGCCCGGGGTTGGGTCTGTGGATTCCTGCAGGTGCGGCCTGGAGAGGTGGTCAGCAAGGAAGCGGCAGGGCCAGGATTGAGCACGGAGTGGGACTCGCGGGGGAGGAGCAGGGAACCGGGATGGGGGGCGATGTGAAGACAGCACCTACTGCCAACCCCGCTGGGGCCAGGCACTCTGCCCTCCCAGACAGCGTGGGTGTACTGTTTTATTTAATATTTTACTGAAGAGAAAATGAAGGCGCAGGGAGGCTGAATGAGCATCTCGTCCAAGGTCACGCAGGCCTCGAGAGGCTGAGCAGGGTTGGAGTCCCATCTCTAGGTCTCTGAGCGGGCACGGCAAAGGCGGGACGGAGTGGAGCCCATAGGCCTAGAGGACCAATCTGACTGTGCAGGGGTGAGAAGGCCACCTCAGGCTGCTTCCTCTGAACCTCAGTTTCCCCGGTTACTGCGAGGTGTGGCCGGCATGAACTGGCGCAAACTCCCGCCCCGTCCGCATCCCGCACGGAGCATGCGTCGCGTTCCAGCTGGAACTGGTTTGGCTGGGCGGTTCGAGGGGCGGAGCCCCCCTCCTGGGGGGGGGGGGCCCTCGGGCATGCGCGTGCCGACGTGGGCGCGCGCTCCCTTCCTGGGCCGGTCGGTCTGGGCGTGGGCCGGACTGAGCGGCCCCCGCGCCTGCGCACCAGCCCGGCCGCGCGCGCTGGGCCACGTGCCAGGCTGGCTGCGCGCGCCCGGGCCCGGCCTGGGAGTCCCGGGCGACGCGCGCGCGGCTGACGCGGGGGGCGGGGCGGGGCGGGGCAGGCGCGGGGCTTTAACCCGGAGGCCCCGCCCCTCGGGCGTACAAAACCGGAGCCTCGGGCCGGGCCGCGTGAGGGAGGAGGGTGAGTGCCCGCCGCTGGCCGCAGCTGCCGCCAGCCCGTCCGTCACTCCGTCCGTCTGTCCGGTCCACGTCGTCGCCGCCGCCTCCTCAGCCCGGACGCCCGGGGCCCGCCCAGCGCCGCCCGGAGCAGCCGCGGCCCCGCGAGGAGACGGGCGCCGCCCCCGCCCGGCCCTGCCCTGCCCCCGCCCTCCTCCCCGTCTGTCCATCCGTCCGCCCGCCCGCGCTTCCGTCCCTCTGTCCGGCCGCCAGCCCTCTGGCCCGCGTCCCCGCCCGCCCGCTTTGTCTCTCCCTGGCTCGCTGTCTCTTTGTCTCTGCGCTCGCGCTCCCCACAGCCCCTCCCTCGCTCCCGATCTGGGCCCCCTCCGAAAGCGCTCCTCCGAGCCTCCCTTTCTGGGCGTCCCCGTTCTTCGGGACTGCCCCTCGGAGCCCCCCAGATCTTTTGGGGTCTCTCCTTCAGAACACCCTCCGCTCTTCCCCAGAGCTCCCACTGAGCTTCCCGCACATCCTTTGGGGGTCCGCCCTTCTGTACCCCAACCCCTGGGGTCTGGCCTCCTCTGAGCTCTCATTCCCTCAGGGTTTTTCCTCGTCTGGATGCCCCCCGCTCGGCTGGGACCTCCTAGATCCCTTGGGGTCTCTCTCCTTGCTCCCTGACTTCAAGAGCCCTTCCCTGCCTTCCCTTGGTTTGTCCCCTGTCGCTGTCTCCTTGTTTTCTCTCAGGCCTGCGAGCACCCAACTTCTCTGGATTGGGGTCCCTGCTTTGCTCTCCCTGCCTCTGTGTGCCCCGACATCTGTCTGAGTGGTCTCACCACTCTGTCGTCTCTTGCGCTGAAGACCCCCACAGCCTGCTTCTTTGCACGGGGCTCTTGGCCCCCTTGCTTTTCTGCTCCAGCTCCCTGTCTCCCCTTCTCTCTGCTCCCGTGTCTCCCTCTCCCTTTTTCTGGCTTTGCCGGGTCTCTGGGTCTCTGACCCCCATCCGGCCCTCATGGCTTTGTGTCTGGAGCTCTTGAAGCAATGTGAGTGGTGGGGTGTCCGGGTCGGGCCGGAGTCGCCCGCAGGCTGGCCGCGGCCAAGGCTCCGTGGGTTGGCGCTGGGGCGAGGGCTGGCGCTGGGGCTAGGGGGCTCTGGAGCCTCCTACAAAGGGGGGCAAGGAGGGCGGGGCCAGGCTCCCTGGCGAAGGAGGGAGTGGGGGGGCCTTCCTGCTCTGAGGCTTCTGCTTTAGTTGCTTGAGTGTGTGGGGCGCCGCAGGCTGGGCATCCCTGCCCGCTTGGCCCTGCATGGCCTGGCACTTTGTGATCGCTTGTGGGCAGGCCGGGGCTATTTTGGAGCCGGCAGGATGTGATATCACTTGGACGTTTATTTAGACCCGGCTCGGGGTGGGGGCTGCGTTCTTGCCGGCTTGAGTAATGAAATTTTGCAGGGGGGTGCGGCCTTCTAGGCAGCTGGGCTATGGGTTTTGTGGCCAGAACTTTGTATGCCCCCAGAATAGGGAGGGGAACGAGGGTCTCTGCTGCCCGCGTCTTGCTGAGACTTGATTCAGGATGGGCAGGCAGAGGAATTATTGTTAATCTGGCCACCTTTGAGTGTTGAGTTTGGCAATCTAATACCTCTGGGGCCTTGGTTCTGCCAGCTTCAAGGTGTGTAACCTTGAGTGAGACCCTCTACCTTTCCAAACTCAGTTTCCCCATCTGTAAAAAGGGAGTAGATGTGCTGGCCCCACGGGGTTGTTGTGAAGATCAAAGGAAACATCTGTAGACATGCTTTGTGAACTGTCAGTCTGTCTTTAAACTGAGTCAGAGAGAGAATGCCAGAGCTGGGACGGGGATCCAGGCCCAGGACTCCACAGTCCAGGGTTCTTTAGCCTCCACCATTGCCACCTGGTTATTCAGAAATACACCTGCCTTTCCAATAGAGCAGGGAGACAGCTGTCCCTTATTTATGCCCAGTTCCTGGTTGCTTTTTGTCAGTTTGTAAAGATAGGTGGGCGTGCCAGCAGGACGCCTGTGCTGGGGGACTGTTGGATTTTCCGTGTTTTGTCACACTGTTATTTAAGGGTGGGCCCTGCTTGGACAATGGCATTTGGGAATAAAGTCAGTCCATTTGTAGTTGTGAGCCCTGGCTGCTTTTCACGCTTCCCCTGTAGAGTAGGAGAACAAAGGCCACAGCTGAGAGATCCTCCACAGAGAGCTAGGGTCTGCTGTCAAGGGGCCTTGGATGTCCTAGAACTTCGGAATAGGGAATGAGATCAGCTGTTGTAGCTCCCTTATAGATGAGGAGACGAGGCCCAGAAGAGCCAGGGACCAGCAGAGGGTCGAGCCAGGACTCTTGGGTCCTTTTCCATGACACTGCCCTGAAGAAGTCACTCTCATGCTGGTGTCACCTGCCCTTGGTGTATGATGACAATCTCTAATATCCTTTGACCTTTTACTGTGTGCCCTATGCTCATGTGGACTACTTGCAGAGGGGAGGAGTCAGGGCTTGATCCCTGGCCTAGATGTGAGGGGTTCAGGGTTCTGGCCCCCACATCTCACCCTCTTTGCTTTGGGCTTCAGCTTCCTAATCTATAAAATGGGAGTAACAATCCTTGTCCTGAGACTGATTCTGAAATCATGGAATCCCTAAAGAAATTCTGTGAGGCACAATGCCAAGGTTCTGTTTTTAGCTCCGAGGCTAAGATGCCATGTGACTTCAGACAGGTGTCCTCTTCTCCCTGAGTCTTTATTTTTCCTTCTGAAAAATGAGGAAGTTGGATGTCATGGTCTCTTAGGTCCTTCCAGCTCTGACATTTGAGGATTCTTAGATAACTCAAAGTCTACCTATTTGTACTTGCATCTCATTTAACCTTTTAAGAATGTGCCTGATCACAGAATAAGAGGGATAATGTGCTGAAATCTGCCCGATGTGTGCTGATGATGTGCCGTGGGGTTTCATAGGAGAGATGCCCTGTCTAGGCACAGGATCAGAAAGGCTTCCAGGAGGAGGTGGCGTTTGAGCAGAGTCTCTATACCAGGCATGGTCTGCGCTTATGCAGACTCTTCACAGAGTAGACATCATGTGGGTTTTAGAGGCACAAACACCTGATTTTAATCAGTCTCCATCATTCACTGTCTGTGTAATCTTGGGCAAGATACTTTCTTTGAGCTTCAGTTTCCTCATCTGGACTCAAGATTTATACTGCAGGATTGTAGTGAGGATTAAATGAGATTCTATGTATGTTTAAAAACCTGGTACACAGGCCGGGCGCGGTGGCTCACGCCTGTAATCCTAGCACTTTGGGAGGCCGAGGCGGGCGGATCGCTCAAGGTCAGGAGTTCGAAACCAGCCTGAGCGAGACCCCGTCTCTACCAAAAATAGAAAGAAACTAATTGACCAACTAAAAATATATATACAAAAAATTAGCCGGGCATGGTGGCGCATGCCTGTAGTCCCAGCTACTCGGGAGGCTGAGGCAGCAGGATCGCTTGAGCCCAGGAGTTTGAGGTTGCTGTGAGCTAGGCTGACGCCACGGCACTCACTCTAGCCTGGGCAACAAAGTGAGACTCTGTCTCAAAAAAAAAAAAAAAAAGAAGATTAAAAAAAAAAAAAAAAAAACCTGGTACACAGTAGGCACTTAGTAAATGTGGACTTTCCCCTCCCAAGAATATCTGGGTTACTTTTCTCTTTAGGGAAACAACACAGAAGCCCAGCCTCTCCCCCTATCCCATGTGGTTGGAGTTCAGGTAATAAGGAAGGCACCTCGGGCTAGGGCTATCCTAATTATCGTAGAAGTGATCCTCTAATCTCTCACAGGCTGGGTGAGGTATTGTGTAATCTGCCAGGCTCCTTCCTGACCATTGTTCCTCAACAGTCCTAGGAGGAAGTCAGTAGTCAGCAGAGTTCTCCCTGTTTCACAGGTGAATGAAGAATAGGGGGCCCAGAAAGGGACAGGGACCTGCTGAGGGCCCCACAGCACAGCAGTGGCAGGCTTGGAGCCTTGGTCTCTTGACTTTTCTTCATAGCCCACAGCTTGCCACCAAGTTGATTGCTTCTGCCTGGTAGCCTACCCCTTAGGCCGCCTTCTCCGGGTCTGGCATCTGTTCTGCAAGCAGGGTTTGCTTGACATTTCCCATCTCTGAGCTCATCTCAAATTGAAAGGAGGCTATCTTGAGTCACCACCTCCCCTGGCTTTCTCATCCTGAGCAGCAACCAGACACACCCAGAGGGCCACTGCTGGAGACCCACTGGTTATAGATGCCACACTTTGACAGACTTTCCCCTTAGAAGCTCACATGGGCTTGGGGATATTTCTCCTTGTGCTCTTGGGGGAAGGCTGCAGTAGTGGCTCTCTGTGTATTTCTTCACTCCCTAGGGCTCCCCTAGCCACGTTGAGAAGTTCTTGCCTGTCCTTTCCTGCTGCAAGCCTTTATTTGTGCTGTACCTCCCTTTATAGTGCCCTCTCTTCCCTTAGAGGCCCACACTGTCAAATGCCACCTCCCCCAGGAAGTCTTTCATTGCTGGCTCCGGAGTCCACGTGGAAATTTAGTTCTAGGTCCATACACTTGCTTAAAGTGTGACCCTGGAAGGTCACTTCACCTCTCTGTGCCTCCGTTTCCTCATGTATAAAATTCTGGTTCCTTGCCTTTGTGAAGTTCTGGTTTCTGAGCTTCATCCCCCCAAATTCTCATTTGGCAGGTCTGGGGACAGGAATTAACTTTTTAAACCAGCCCTTTAGATCTGTGGTCCCCAACCCCCAGGCCATGGCCCAGTACTAGTCCATAGACTATTAGGAACCGGGCTGCACACCACTGCCTGAGCCCCCCCTCCCCGTACCCCCTCTGTGGAAAATTGTCTTCTGTGAAACCGGTCCCTGGTGCCAAAAAGGGGGGAGGCACTGCTCTAAGGGATTCTGATGCTGAGAGCCTGTCAGGTGCACTCTGGGAAAAGCCAAACTGGGAGTATCCTGGGTTTGTATGACAGCCTGGCTTGTCCCTGCTGTGTGACCTTGACCAGCTTTCTGTGCCTCAGTTTTCTGTGCCTCAGTTTTCTTCCCTGTCAGATTGGGATGGAAATACCTGCCTTGCAGGTTGCTCTAAGGATGAGAACTCCAGTAATGAAGGCCCCTCAAGAAATGGCCATCATCACTGTCATCAGTTTTGGGTAGGATTGGTTGTTTTCAGGAGCAAGTCACCCTCCCTGCTACTTAGCCCTGGCAGCAGACACTGTCAGATCAGACCCAGCCTGGGTGAGGGCTGTGGAATCGAACACCTGAGCAGGAGTGAAATCCAGGTGTCCACAGGATCTTAATGAGGTGGATGAGGTGGATGAGGTGCGTGGTGTGAATACCTCTCAGGTTCCAGATTTCTCAGCCCTGACTGGCTGCCTTTCCTCACTCAGCCTGTGCTGGAATCAGCTGTGTTCCTCACCCACCAAGATTACCTTAAAGACAAATAAAATCCAAATTCTAGAGCTAAAAGATGATTGGTTCCTGTATCACAGTACAAAAGCAGACCCAGGGACGGGGAGGGATCCCAGAGCAAGACCATGCCAGGGCCAGGCTAGAGCCGCAGTCCTGCCTCCCACCCGGACACTCTTGTTTCTGTCCATTGCTGGCATCGATTGCCGGCTGGAAAACTGGAGCACTAACGTCTCGTTTGGCCAGGGAACAGTTTCCTCACAGGACAAGAGCAAGAGAAGTGGTCCCAAATGGTCCGAGCTAGACTCAGCTCAGCCTGCAGCTGAATTGGGCTTGGAAAACACTTTCTTACCAGGCTTGCCCTCTCAGCCCCGCTAGGCTCAGAGAGGATGGGGAAGAACAGACACACAGAGCCTCTGCCCCTGGGAATTTATGGTCTGATGAGGGAGACAAGGCCTACAATTATGAGAGACTGTGTGACAGTCTGTAATTAAGTGTCTGCTGAGGAAAAGCATTGTCTGAGAAGGAAGAAGTGAGCATGAGCTAGAGGAAACAAGAGCCCTTTGAAGGGAGCTGGACCCGCAGAGGCGGAGGGTGGGGCTGATGTTTAGGGAATGGTCTGTTCAAAAGCAGAGGTGTGGGTGGGGGGCTGGAAGGTAAGTGTACGTTTAGGGAAACAGCGAGTGTGCTAGTTTTGCTGATGGTTAGGGGCTCTGGCAGGAAAATCTTGGAGGGGGTAGGAGGTTGTAGGCAGCATTGAACATCATCTGAAAAGCAGAGGCATTGGGGAACCATGGAAGGTTTTAGAGCAGGGATAGCACAACTGGAGGACTTTTTCAAGAAGATGAATCAGGCTGGGTGAATTGGAATGAATAAAAATGACAACAGGGAGGAGGCTTTGCAAGCATCCAGATGAGACAACAGGGTGAGGTTTGGGTGGGGCCCACAGGAGTGGGAAGAGCCAGTTGGGGTAGCAGAGGACATTGTGCTCTCTTAGGAGATCCCAGCTGGGCCAGAGGAAAGATGTTGAGTGTTGCCGGTTTGGGGCAGGAAGCAGCAGTCTGAGCACATTCCTTGTACACCTGCTGTTTGCCAGGCTCTGTGCCAGGGACTCCAGAAGCACTCTTATGAAATCCGCACAAGAAGCCAGAGACAGGTGGACCTACCATCCCCATTTTGCCAATAAGGAAAATGTGGCTCAGACCCAAGGTTGACTGTCTCCAGACCCTGGCTCTTCCCACAGTTGAGCTCTGCTTCTTGGAAATGGAACTCCTGCTGTTAGGGTCCCAGGGATCTGAGAAGCCTTCTTGCCCCTTCACTTAGAGGCACACGAATATATCCTTGAAGCCCACAAACCCTGCTTTCTGAAGATCCTGAAGGTCAGGGTGCCAGCTTAGAATTTCTTCCAGATGGAAGAGTCAAAGGAGCTAAGGACCCTCACACCAGCAACTTTACACACCGAGCTGTGAGAAGTCCCCAGAGTTGTGCCACATGTATGTCCAGTCCAACAGTGGGCACATCCACGGCTGGGCCCATTGGAATTTTCAGCCAGCCCCAACCAGAGAAGGTGTTCCCTGGCCCGGACAGAGGAATCAGTCACCCACAAAGGCAAGAAGGGACTTGTCCTCTTGTCCTAAGGTGCTTAGCACAAGATAGCCAGGTAATAGAGCCCAGGACCTATTTCTTAGCCAGTCATGCTCTGCTCTTCTGTATGCAGCTCATGCCCCCCTCACCCTACTCCCCACTTAGCTCCAGCGACACCCCCAGCATCCATTGCCAGTCTGCCTTGTCAAATACTCCCCGGCCCAGCTGCATGCGGAGTACTGTAACTGTAACCGTAACCATGTAACCAAAATCTGAACAAAGGTTTTTCAGAGAGATTTTTGTGCTACTTTGGAACAGAGATAGCCTGAGAAATACCATTTGGACATTGGCACAGTGAACTAGAGTGACTTGTGCTGTCCTTTTCAATTGTACAAATGCATTTGATCACCAGTTTGCCAGGTGCTTTCTTGTAAATTTGCTCATTCACAAATGTTCATTTTTTGTTTTTAGTACATTGGATTCTGGATCTTTAATATTTCTTTAGCCTGTTTGATTTGCAAAGCACTTTTACTCACATTATCTCAGAAGATTTGTATATAACCCCGGGAGGTATTAACTATTTTTGTCCTCATTTTTCAGAAGAAGAAACCAAGGTTCAGTGACAGAAAATGACTTGACCAAGGTCACTCTGGCTGAGCTGCTCATTTATCCCACATATTAATTAAGTGCTGCTGCGTACCAGGCTGTGAGCGGTCTCTGAGGATACACTGACAGGCAAAGCAACCTTAGAGACTTAGTTCCTGACCTCCCAGAGTCCATAGCATCACCAAGGTCTAGCCAGGACTCCTGACCTCCACCCTGGGCTCTTCCCACTGTAGACCCCTGTAGCTTGGGTCTGTGGCTTAGACTTTGGTAGCCTGTGAACCCTCAGTCTGGAGCATCAGAATGTAAGGCAAGCCAAGGTACAAGTCTTTGTGAACTGAACTTCAAAAGTGACAAAAGAGGTCTTCAGTAATGACTTTATTAACAAGGTGAGGAAGGACATCTCAGCAGCAGGCCATCTGCTCCTTCTCCCTGGGGGGATGTCGCCCAAGGGCTGCTTTACCTAAGATCCTGGCCTGAATTTTCCGCAGGCTCCAAATATTTGATTACAGTCTGCACAGGTGTGGGGCCCTATGGCCATGTGCTGAGCTGGGGACCCTGCCTGCCTCCTTTAATATTAAATGAGATTTAATAAAGGCAGGTCCAAGGATAGTAGGTCTGGAAAGGACTCTGGCCCAGCCTCCTCATTTCCTATGAGTAGGAACCAAACCCAAGAGGGAAGGGACTTGCCAGGATCCTATATTGAGAGAAACATTCCTTCCCCTTCCCCTCTCTTCCCAGCCTGACATAACTTCCCCCGTCCTGGTGGGAACCCTTTCATCCCAGCTGTCCGTGTTCAGCATTCAAAGCCACTTTCAAATCCTTCCTATACCTCAAGGCCAAGTTTTTCCTCCAAATCTTCCCTGACAGTCCCCTCCTCACCCCAGAGCCCTACAGTGTCCAGGCTGCCTCAGTCTCCTCTCAAAGGCTGACTGCCAGTTCTGCAAGGCTAAACCAGCAGCCCTGGGGAGACTTTTCAAAACCCTGCTACCTGGGTCCTGTCCCCCCAAGGAGTCTGGTGCCTGAGACCTAGGGGAAGGCATCTCTGGGTGCATTTTGCTAGAGTTACTTTCTGTGTGGAGAAATTATTATTATTTTTTTTTTTGAGACAGAGTCTCGCTTTGTTGTCCAGGCTAGAGTGAGTGCTGTGGCGTCAGCCTAGTTCACAGCAACCTCAAACTCCTGGGCTCGAGCGATCCTTCTGCCTCAGCCTCCCGAGTAGCTGGGACTACAGGCATGCGCCACCATGCCCGGCTAATTTTTTATATATATATCAGTTGGCCAATTAACTTCTTTCTATTCTAGAGACGGGGTCTCGCTCTTGCTCAGGCTGGTTTTGAACTCCTGACCTTGAGCAATCCGCCCGCCTCGGCCTCCCAAGAGCTAGGATTACAGGCGTGAGCCACCGCGCCCGGCCAGAAATTATTTTTTTAATTGAAAAATAAATACAATGTGTATGGTTAAATTTCAAACTTTGTCAAAAAAAAAAAGTACCCTATGAAAAATTAGTCTCTCTCCCTCCCAGACATCTAGATAACCACTGTGACCACTCTTGTGATTTCTTTCTAGAAATATCCTGCATATGTGGGCAGCTGTTGTCAGTAACATCCTTTTTTATTGCACAAACAGTGGCATATTCTCTACCTCTTTTCTGTACCTTGCCTTTCTCATGCAAGTCTGTGTTGTAAGTTACTCTCTGTGGGCACACAGGTGTATGGCCTCCCTTCTCCATGAGCCTGTGGCTTTCCGTCGGTGGGGTAGACCACCCGTTGTTTGTCCTCTACTCAAGGACGGTTAGGTCGTTTCCTGGCATTGCTGCTGTGAACAGTGCTGCAGTGAACACCCTTCCCAACATGTCTGTGTGCGTGTGTGCATGTGTAGCTGGAGAAGTCATTCCTGCAAGTGGAATTACTATTTCCAAGAGACTGTACACTTAAATTTTGTCAAATATTTTTGAATTGCTGTCTCTTTCATTCTGAAAGTGTATAGTTTTTAAAAGTATCCCATCCTACCCCCAGATTGAAATTCATTTCTGTGGTTAAGAAACCACTATTTTATAATCACAGTCTTACAGATGGGGCAAGGCCCAGAGAGGGAAGGGGTTAGCCTGTGTTACTCAGTAGTCCTGAGCCAAAGAGTCTCTTCAAAGTAAGGTGCAGATGGGAGGAAGTGAGGAATGGAGGGAAGAACCAGGCTGGAGGGGTGGCAGGAGTAGAGCCAAGATTGGTGGGAGAGGGGACTTTGTTACACATAACTTGGGACCTGTTTGTGACTTGGGCTCCAGGGAGGCACGTTTTCCCCTCCCACGTGGAGTCCTCTGTCATGACCTCCTCTGCGTGTGCTGCATCTGCCTGGCAACGACTGGGCCAGTGAGCTCATTCAAATATTCACTGAGCTCCTGAATCCCAGTGCTGGCTTGGCCACTATGTCCCAGCCCTTCCCTGAGCCTCAGTTGTCCTCCTCTGAATGGTTGGGAGGCTCATTTCTGCCTTTCACAGGCTATTGGGCAGATGTGGTAAACCAGCCAGTGAGAAGACATGATGAAACAGTCTTAGCATGGGCATCCAGGGGTCAGCAGGGAGTCTCAAGTTGGGACCAGCCTTCAGTGGGCTGCTGTCAGTTTTGCAGATGGCCTGGTCAGCCCTCAAGCTGCAAATTTTAGGGCAGCTGTTGCAGGGTGTCTCCTCTTGCTGTGCCAAGACAGGGTCAAGATTGTGCTTAGGGTCTTCCTGAATTTGCTTTGCCCCGGGTTGCTGGGACCTCCAGGGCCCATGCAGGATAAGGGAGCTCAGCTGGCAGAGGGGGGAGAGGTAGCTGGAGAGATCAGAAGGGTGTCTATGCTGCTGCCAGAGTTTTCCCTCCTCCCCTAAGCCAACAGGGTGGCCCTTTGGGGCCCCTATGCTCATCTCTGCAGCTCCTTTCAGCCCCCAGTGGTGGCAAGGGTGAGGAAGGGGAAGTGCTATTTTTTTTTTTTTTTTTTTTTTTTTTAGTTTAAAATCACTTGCCTAGTTCCTCCCTCCCGTTTTATCAGTGGGAACACAGGTCTGGAGAAGTTGAGGGCCCCCTGCCAAGTTTCCCAGAGAGCCAGCAGTCTTACTGGGATTGGAAGCCAGGTGTTCAGTTCTCCCGGTCCTTAGCTCTGTCTACCTTCCCCATATTGTCCCAGTCTTTAGTTTCACTTTGGGGTTAAAAACCAAAGTGAAAGAGAAACGGCAAAGCAGGAAGCAACTGCTTCAGATCCAGCCCAGGCTGAGGGAGTCTGAGGGACTCAGCTGGACTCACTAGGAGGGGAGCAGGCCTCTTCCCTACCCACTTGCACCCTTGTTCTGGAGGCCTGGGTGCGGCCCTGCGGGGAGAGGCGCCAGGCAACAGACAGGCGGTGGCGTCCTGGCTTGACTGGCCGCTGTCTGGGAGACTGCCAGTAGGATGGGTTCCCTGGTGAAGTCAGCCTCACCGGGGTGTGGTCACAGCCTGGGCCCCAGGTAGGCCTTTTAAACTGCTGGTCCTTCTGGGGCAGGGCCCAGCTGGAGCTGGGCCTGTGTTGGCCTGGGAAAGAAATCCTGGCCTCCCGGATCCAGCTTTCAGAGAGCAGTTCAGTCTCCTGGAAGGTAAGAGCTAGCGTCCTGCCTATCATGAAGACTCTTAAACTTTCGGTCACAGTGGACACTTACCTTAACCCTTGGTAGTTTCTTTTCTCTCCCAGATGGCTTGAAAGCCTTTTTGCCCTGGTCCCACATCCAGTCTTAAGGGACTTGGAGAGGACAAAAAAGGACAGGGGAGCAGGAGCCCTGGCTTCTCACCTCTATGTTACTGAGTGGATGGGTGGCCTCAAGGCAAGACCCTTCCCTGCTCTGGCCCTCAGGTTCCTCATTTTTTCTCAGCAGGAGGGAATTCCATCTAGCTCTGCTGTTCAGTTGAATTGATTTTGGTTCCTGAAAGCTGATCAGAGCATAGTAATGCCAGGTTTGGTTGGCCTGTGTATTTTAAAGATTAACTATTATCTAACTAGCTGGGGTCTCAAGTTCCCATTCTCTGTGCTTTTTCTAAGGAAATTCTCAGACTTGGCAAAGCAGATATGATATCAGTTTTGTTACTTCAACAAATACGATTTTTATGTACCTCTCCTCTGCTCAGTCACAAGGTCTGTAAGAACAGAGCTGGTGTCCTCTCCCTGAGAGCACCCCCTGAGTATACCGTGTTTCCCCCAAAATAAGACAGGGTCTTATATGTATTTTTCCTCAAGAAGACACTCTAGGGCTTATTTTCAGGGGATGTGTTATTTTCCCCTCAAAGCCTCAGCTTGCAGCACGCACAGGATGGCCGGGACCTGACAGGAGGAGCTGACCTTGTTGGTGGGGCTGCCCACACCTTTCCGGTCACCTCTGGGATAGTAGCTGTCATGATGGGGCAGATGAGAAGGGCTGCTCGTTGTCTTTACCGCTGCGTGACGAAATGCATGGGTTGTGCAGATACGCTGTATAGCCATGCCCATCACTAGGTCTTATTTTCGGGGAAACATGGTAGTAGGTGATCAGGTAGCCATTTGTTGAATGACTGCATTGATGATCCACATTGACCATGCTGTTCTCAGGAATGCAGAAAGATGGCATTTATAAAGCCCACCTGTGTGCAGAAGCCCATATCCCAGAGGTTGTGCAGACCTATAGTTAAGAGCATAGCTCTAGAGTCAGACTGCTGGAGTTCAGACCCTGGGCTACCACCTGGGCTGTGAGACCCTGGGCAAGGTGCTTAACTTCTCTGGACTTCAGTTTCTTCACCTGCAAAATAGAGACACTAATGATACATGATTGTTCTGAGCATGAAGGCAAGAGAAATGTGTGCAAAGCACTAAACACAGTGTGTGGTGCAGAAGAAACACTTAAGAAATATTAGCTGATGCTACTACTGATAGCCAGGGGGAAATGGAAGACTTGAAGTAGCTGAAAACTGTCTATGTCCCATGCTTGGAAAGCTGTAGGTGGATTGGGTGGGTTGTTTGGAGGTGAGTGAGTCATCTGATGGCTGTGGACTTTTGAGGGGAGGGTGTCCTGTAGGGGAGAGGAAAATACCCTGGGTGGGGGAAGAGGGGCAAGAGCAGGCTGTCCAGGTATCAGGACAGCCATGATCAGTCTGGCCAGGTCTACCCAGGGCCGTCAGAGTCAGCGGGGTACTTTGGGGTTTTTCTTTTCAGGGTCATCACTCTGGGCAATTTCTTGCTAGGAGCTGTGACTAGGAGTCTATTATTGAGTGTGCTGGGAATAGGTGTGATAGTTCCAGCCTCTCCTAGAACTTTCTTGCCTTTCCAAGCTTCCCACGCTTCATGACGTGGCTATTGCCCCGCACAGGGGTGTGGTAGCAGTCATGAGTTGTCTGCCTAAGAAAGGCAGGGCTGCCACTGCTGCCCAGCAGTCTCTTCCAAGGAGGCACGTGCAACAGTGCGTGGGAACAGCCCAGGCAGGGGTGGGGAACCTGCCGCCTTGGGGCCAGCTGTGGCCTTCTAGATCCTTGCGTGAAGCCTTTTGACTGAATCAAAATTAAAATGATTTGTTCTGTGAGGCTTGGATGTGTTCGAGGGGCCACACTCAGGGATCTGAAGGGCAGCGTGTGGCATACACGCATACATTTTTTTTTTTTTTTAATTTTAGTTTTTGGGTTTTATCTCCACACAATCTGTCCTATGCAGCTGCTTTCCAGGGCTCTATGAAACAGTTTCCCCACCCAAGAGGGGAAGAGGATTTGGGTACTTTGGAGCCAGCTCTTCCCCTCCCCACCTCCCTTTCTCTTTCTAAACAATCAGCCATTCATATACTCAGAGTGCCAGGTACTGTGCCAGGAGCCAGGGAGAGAGTAGGGAACAATACTGATTTCCATCCAGCTTGTAGTCAATATCCAAGCAGGCAGCAGATAAACAAGATGCGATCTGATTGTGATAAGATCCCTGAAGGAAACACATGGGTGCTCAGAGGGACCCATTCAGAGAGAATGGGGCAGGCATCTCAAGGAAAGTGACTGGGGAAATGGGAAGGGGCCAGCCAGGGCAGATTGGGAATACAGGTGTCAAGATGCCAGGGCAAGAGTGTTTGGTATATTGAGAAGGGAATATACCAAAAGGGAACAAGGAGAGAGAAGTGCAGGTTACATCTGGAGCAGTCTGCAAGGTCAGGCAGGACCGAGGGTCTCAGGAAGCCTCGTTAGGTCTGGAGCAAACAGTTTTGCCCACCTGCAGGTGCCAAGGGCATCACTGGATTAAAGGAGTGACAATGAAAGTACTGCAAGTGATTGTGTTTTAAAATTAATATCAGAACTTCTAAATTCTTAATGGTTTACATACTGATCATAAGTCATTAAGAAAAGGTTTCTTTAGCATTCCCTATTGATCGCTAACTTCCTTCCATGTGCCGCTTCATGGTTCACAGAGCCCTGTTGCTCTTCGTGTTGCTGAGGGAGGTGGGTTGCAGTTGTTATTGCTCTCTTCAGAGGTGATAGAACAGAAAGGTAAAGTGATATGCCCAAAGTCACACAGCTTAGTCAAGATTTGAAGTCCTGGTTCACTGTTCTTTCTACTCTACCATACTGCCTGTTTAAGAAGGCCAAACAGAAATTGCTGTTAATTTTTAGCAAGATTGCTAAAAAGAATTGTGTTAGGGCAATGGGATTAAAATGACTTTTTCTTTTTTACTTTCTATAATGTCATACTAGATAACATGTATACACACACGCATACATTTTTTTTTTTTTAATTTTAGTTTTTGGGTTTTATCTCCACACAATCTGTCCTATCCAGCTGCTTTCCAGGGCTCAATGAAACTAATACATCCATTACTGCCTTTGTACACCTCCAACCTTTATTTTCTCTTTTTTTAATTTCAGATAATTAAGGGGGTATAAGTGTTTTTGTTACATGGGTATCTTGTATAATGCTTAAGTCAGAGTTTTTGATGTGCCCATAACCAGAAGAGTGTTCATTGTACCCAATAGGTAAGTTTTTTATCCCACACCACCCTCCCACCATCCCCCTTCTTGGTTTCTCATGTCCTTTAAATCACTTTGTGCCCGTGCGTACCCATCTATTAGCTCCCACTTACTAGTGAGACCATGTGGTGTTTAGTTTTCCGTTCCTGAGATACTTCACTTAGGATAATGGTCTCCAGTTCCCTCCAAGTTGCTGCAGTGACATCATTTCATTCCTTTTTATTGATATCTAGTACTCCGTGGTGTGTGTAGTTTTCTTTATCCACTCAGGAATTGAAGGGCACTTCAGTTAATTCCACATCTTTGCAATTGTGAATTGTGACCTTTATTTTCTATTTGAATTATTTTTCTTTTATTTCTATTAAATTGTATGAAAGAGATTATAAGCAGATTATAAATCAGCCCCTGCTCACAAATGCAATGAACTCAGAAATAAAAAAAATTCATGCAGGCCGGGCGTGGTGGCTCACTCCTGTAATCCTAGCACTCTGGGAGGCCGAGGTGGGCGATTGCTTGAGGTCAGGAGTTCGAAACCAGCCTGAGCAAGAGCGAGACCCCGTCTCTACTAAAAATAGAAAGAAATTAATTGACCAACTAATATATATAGAAAAAATTAGCCGGGCATGGTGGCGCATGCCTGTAGTCCCAGCTACTTGGGAGGCTGAGGCAGAAGGATTGCTTGAGCCCAGGAGATTGAGGTTACTGTGAGCTAGGCTGATGCCACGGCACTCACTCTAGCCTGGGCAACAAAGCGAGACTCTGTCTCCAAAAAAAAAAAAATTCATGCTTAAAGTAGTTTTAAAGTTTTTATTTTGTGACTTTTGGATTTGGGATGAGAAAAATCAAAGCAGTTTTATAACTGCTGGGCCCAATGGTAGAGAATCCCTCAATGGGCTGCTCTCTGAGCCATTTTTAAAAATTGTAAAATTGACTATCTTAATAAGTTCTGTGGCGTTAAGTACATTCCTGTTGTGCAGCCATCACCACCATCCATCTCCAGAACTCTTTTCATCTTCCCAAACTGAAACACTGCCCATTAGACACTGAGTCTCCATTTCCTCCTCCCCCCTGCCTCTGGCACCACCATCCTCTGTCTCTGTGAACTCTAGGTACCTCATTCACTAGCCCATTTTAAGGAGGTATATTTGAAAAGCGGTGGAGGAGGGGCAGTTTCTCTGAATAATTAACTCTTATGGTGGTGATGAACTCTACAAGTCAATGCATACTGCGCATCTAAGCTTCTGTGTGGCTGTGTTCCAGCAGAATTGTTAAAGGGCCAATTGTCTCCTGGGAGGGCTTGCTCCACAGAGACAGCCTTGGTTCCAAGGCTGTGGTGGCTGTGAGGAGCCTGGCCACAGCCTCTCTGGCCACAGGCAGGAGAATGGGATGAGGAGGGCTGTGGATCTAATCATAGGTAGGACCCACGTATAATTAGTTGATTAGCTACTTGCTGTAGGATTTGAACCAAATCCCTCCACTTCCCTCAGCCTCAGCTTCCTCTTCTGGGAAGCGGGCCAATACTTCCCAACATGTTTATGTCCCAGAATGGGTGAGACAGATGGTGGACTTCCCTTTGCAGCCTTGAGAGTCCTAGCAAAGTGTTCAGATGTGGTTAAGTACAAGTAAAACAAATCTTCTGATCCCCATTTTATAGAGGAAGCAGTGGAGACTCAGAAGTAAAGCGACTTGCCCGAGGTCATACAGCACTTAACCGGCAACTG
This sequence comes from Microcebus murinus, assembly GCF_040939455.1. Taxonomy (NCBI): domain Eukaryota; kingdom Metazoa; phylum Chordata; class Mammalia; order Primates; family Cheirogaleidae; genus Microcebus; species Microcebus murinus. The sequence goes on from NC_134119.1 coordinate 33,300,414, forward strand.
TGTTGAAACCAAGCTACTCTCATTCTACCCGTTGTAGCTGTTTGAGGTTTCTTGGTCAGTCTTTCGAAGGGTAGTTGGCTATGAAACAGATGGTTGCTTTCCCATCTTACTGGATTTAAAACATTGCCCAAGGAAGCTCCAGTGTTGATGGGCCTGCAAGGGAAGATTGGGGGGTGGGGTGGTAAAGATATTGGTGAGAATCAAGGATGATAATTCTTTGTCATAGGAATAGAATCCTAAAGTATTTTCGGGTGATAATCTTGCCCAGGGACAACAAATACAAGAGTGCTTGGCAGTTACTCTTCATAGTGGACCCCTGGCACACAGCGTCCATCAGTCACAGCACTCCACTGAGCCCCCACACAGCTTCAGGAGCCTGCTCGACATAGGCGATACCAGTCAGCCAGAAGTAGAGTGCCCAGTGGAATGTGTGCCATCCCCAGCCTAGTGAGGTTCCCACTTTTACAGATGGGCTGCTGTCGTGGGAGGGGCAGGCTGTGAGGGACAAGTGATGTCACAGGTTTCTTTGTGAGAGCAGAAAAGGGTCTGGCAGGACAGCTTGACGCCTGGGGAAGTATGTATGCAAAAACATCGGGGCGGAGCAGCTCCCAGGGGGGTAGAAGTTACCACGGTAAAGTCTGCTTTCTTCGGGTGCTCCTTGGGGTGTTTGCGAAAGTGCATTGTAGTCAGATCCCATCAGCTGGAGGGGAAGGGCAAACTTGTCTTTCTATAGCAGCTTCTAGACTTTGTAATGGGGGTGTGCATCAGTCTTGCTGAAGCAAGCTTGTATTTTTACTACTTGTGAGACTGGATGCTGTAGAGGTTGGGTTCTGGAGGCTGAAACCTGTGGGGTTTGCACTCAGCAGATAGAACATGACTCACTGTGCAACATAGCAAATCCCTCAACCTCTCTGAGCCTGTATTTTTCTTAGCAGTACAAGGGAGGTGGTGAAAACATCTCTTTGAGGGGATCAAAGATAAGATGCAGGTAGAAAGGACGTCAGACAGTGACTGGGCTACTACAATAGCCACCAATTCCTGAGCAGATGACAAACATCTGGTAACTGTGGTCATTAGCTACTAGTATCCAGCCATTTATTATAGCATGGCTAACACTGTGCCATTGTCGGGGCAGGATTCTGTAGAGCGGTGTTGGGGTGGTTGGCACACTTCCAAATGGTAGGTGCTCTTTCAAAGAGATCTTCCCAAATGTCACCATGTTGTGTTTTCAGAGGTGGTTGAGAGGAAAATTGAATAATGAGGCGTCTGAGACATGAGGGGGAAGCATATAGTCAAGGCTCGTTCTGGCCTGTCTTGTGCTGCTAAGTCGTCTCCTACAGACATGATTCTACTTAGTGTGTCTTCGGGGTCTTCCAGAGTGAGGGCTCTGCCAGCCTGTACCACTTTTTGGGCAAGACATGGGGTCCTAAGTGTCAGCAGGCATTTGCCTGGGTACCTCTTTTGGGCCAGGGATGGGGTCATAGTGATGCGAACCTCATGGTCCCTGCCTTCAGGAGGCTTAGGGTCTAAAGCTGTGGTCCCCACCCCCCAGGCTGTGGCCCAGGACCTTTCCATGGCCTATTAGGAACCTGGCTACACAACAGAAGATGAGCAGAGACAAGTGAGCAAAGCTTCATCTGTGTTTACAGCTGCTCACCATCACTTGAGTCACCGTGTAAGCTCCGCCTCCTGTCAGATCAGCGGTGGCACTCGAATCTCATAGGAGTGCAAACCCTACTGTCCTTTAACAATTCTGCTGGAACACAGCCACACAGAAGCTCACATGTATGTGAAGGATCTAGGTTGTGTGCTCCTTATGAGAATGTGATGCCTGATGATCCGAGGTGGAGCTGAGGCGGTGATGCTAGCGCTGGGGAGCAGCTGCAAACATAGATGATTATTAGCAGAGAGGTTTGACTGCACAATACGTGAATGTGATCCTCTTGGATCATCCCGAAACCATCCCCCTGGTCTGTGGAAAAATTGTGTTCCATGAAACCGGTTCCTGGTACCAAAAAAGTTGGGGACTGCTGGTCTAAAAGGAGAAGCAGAAAAGTAAACAGGCTTGTAAAAACAGCATGGTGGGCAGGGGCCTGTGATGTGCCTAAGCGTGGGGTACTGACCCAGTGAAGGAGCCAGGGCAGGAGTCTGGGGAGACTGTCTGGGAGGCTTTTTGGAGGGAGTGATGCTGGAGCTGAGCCCTAAAGGAGGAGGCAGGATTAGAGAGGAATCAGGGGTTCAGGCAGGGCGCAGCCAGTGCAGAGGTCTGGAAGCTGAGAGCATGGTGTGTTGGCATGAAGAGGGCGGTGGAGAGAAGTTAGAGGGGTGCGTGGGAAGGCAGAGAGGCCAGTGGTCACACGCTAAGATATTAGAAAAATGTTGGTACAGGCATGGTGTGGAGGGGTGGGTAGATGGCTGAGAGTGCTGGGCAGGACCCTGGACTTTCTTAAACTCAGCCCCTGGGAAAGGATAAGATCCCTCACTTCTGCCCCAGGCCAGAAACCCTCAGCCTCTGGTCCGCAGAGTCCCTGGAGGGCGTGAGATGGGCAGCAGCTCTGTGGGCCCCACAGGCTATCTTAATGTCAGTTCCTCACCTGAGTCACAGCAGTCCTAGGGCAGTGGACAGGGCAAGTCAGTATTGTTCTCATTTTATAGATGGGGGAAATTGAGGCCCAGAGAGCCTAAGTCATACAGAGAGTGTGGGCTGGAACCAATACTCAGACTGCTAACCTGCTGGCAGTTTCTGTCATAAGCAGGTATTTGGAAGGGGCTGGGGCAGTGTGTGTCAGCTGCTCTTATATTCTGAGGACGGATGTATCATCTCAGGTAGGGGCTTTTGCACCGCCAGACCTCCTAGATGACGGTGTGTTAAGCCCTGACCTTGCTGAGGCCCTGGTGTTAGTCCTTGTGTCATTTCCCATGTGGCTAGGCTATATGAACGTTCTCCTTTTGTCCTTTTCTGCTTGTTGATGATACTAATAATTCTCCAGAGGCAAAAAAAAAAAAAAGGTTGAACTATGAATGCCATACACAAAGATGATGTCTGATGTGACATCCAGAATTGGGTGTAAAGTAGAAGGGCAAAGAAAGAGGAGCTCAGGCCTGGGAGACTTGAGTTCCCTGCTTGGCATCCATCCTGCCCGTGTCTAGCCTGGCTGGCCATCTCCTTGGCCCCTCTTCCATCTTTGGCCATCTCTGCTTCCCCTTAGCAATCCTCACCTTCCCTCCCCACTCTGGGGCCACATGTATATGTGACAGTCTTTGAGGTATTTGAGGACAGTAACCATGCCTTTCTGAACTGTCTCTCCCTGCCAGTTAGACACACCATGACTTAGGGTGCACCTGTGTCACCCCATTTTCAACATCTGTCACAGACATTACTAATCACTCTTGTTGAATCAGCCCTAGGCTTTCTCATGCAGCTCCCTTTGACTGCCACGGTGCCCAGTCAGTAGAGGAGGCACTTCACTGTCATCTCTGCGCTTTACTGTGGGTTTCTTGAGGACGAGGACTACTCATCCTGGGTTTCTAGTGTCCGGCTCGATGCGTGGCTTCCCCACTATAAATAAACACTTGCTGGAATGGGATCACCTTTTCTCATCAGGTTCCAGTTTGGCAATGTCACTTGCCTAGATTTACCTGCGATAGCCACAATGTTATCCAGAGTTTGGTGGGGACTGCTCCTCTCTGGTCCTGGGTCTCTTCTCTGCAGCTTCAGACTGTGTCAGTGGTCAGCCGGAGTCACTAAAGCATTCTTCCACACGTGCTGCTTTTCTTGTGTAATCGCCCTACTTGGGATCCCAAACTCAGGATCTTAATATAAACTTTGAGAAGAGGGCTGTCTCCCTGCCTGTGTCTCTGTCCCCAGAGCCTGCCTGGCACAGAGGCAGGCAGTGTTGCCTGTGCTGACCTGAACTGAACTCGTGGTTTCCCCCATTCAGCCTGCATCGTTAGTCTCATCCCATGTCTTGGCTGCCGGGGGTTCTTGGCTCCTGCTTCTGTCACCCGATATACCACCTGCCACTCCAGGCACAGTGAATGAGCCTCTTACACCGTCTTGCTATTCTGGGATCCGCTCGGTCATTCAGAGTGATGAAAGAGGCCAGCAATCAAGGTGCACAGGACCTGGCAGTGTCTGGCTTTGCACTAGACACGGGGTCTTTGACAGTTTGTGAAAGCCAGGCTTTTGTGACCCATCACCAGGGTTTGACGTCAGCACTTCAGAAGTAAGGGAAATTGTTTTGAGGTTCTTTTCAAGTAGTACTTCCCAGACTGGGCTTTTTGGGGACCTTAGGGCTTTGGAAAGGTAACAACAAGGCTCACATGATAGCACCAGTATTTGAAAAGCCAAGCAGTATTTGAAAAGGCAAATTTTGCATTCTCCACCTCTATCCCTCACCAGTCCAAATGGGCTATACTTGTCCAGTTTTTGCACTGGGCTAGAACGGTGGAAGCTCTGTAACCAGCTCTTCTACTCACCACTAGTAACCTGGCTAGTGGTTGTAGCTTTCATACCTAACAAGAAAATCATGGTTTAATAACTACAGCTTGGGAGCTAGTATCTCTTTAAAGCTCAGACTCCTGGTGGGTGGGGTGGGGCCGGGCAGAGACCTCTAAGCAGAGCTACTGGCAGAGCAGACGCTGCAGGTGAGTCTCTGAGATAAATAAGAGGATGTTTGTGGCAGATTCCAGCACAGAATGGGCCACAGTGAATGTTGCCTGATAGGTCACTTACTGGATACAGTTGCAGTAGTGGTGGAAATGGTTTTGGGGAAAGAAAACCCTCTTTGGGGGTCCCTGGTTAGGGGCTGGAGGAGGTGGGGCTCAGCTGCATGTGGTTACCTCCCTGAATGCCTGGAGCTGGTGCTCTGCAGCCTGGGAACCTGAAGACAGCTTCCTTTCTTAGTCTGGGGGACAGGAACACTCAGCTCCAGGCCAGGGTCCCTGCTGTGCTGCCAAACCCTCAGTGAGTGCCTTTCTGATCCTTGGTTTCTTCGTGTGTACTATGAGAGGTTGAATTAGTCTAGTGGGTCTCAAAATACCGTGTAGAAATTCTATATGGAGGGAAAAAGGAAGATGGAGCTGCTCAGAGGGAGCTGGAGTAGTGGGGTGAGGATCCAAAGAGCCTTCCCCAGGTTCCCCTTGGAGTTCTCCAGAACCTGGTTTGACAATCACCAGAGTTACTATACTATCTCCTAGGGCCCTTCAGCCCTGGAATTCAGAGGCTCCACATCCTCTTTTCAATCCCAGCACCCCCTCAACCAGCCGTGTGACCTGGCACCAGTGGTCCCACCTCTCTGGACCTTACATTGCAGGCTTTGGTGAGACTCAGCCAAACTGGAGAAGTGCTGGGTGACTGGGAAACCCATTTCAGGAGTTCTGGTGTTCCTGGAGACAGAGTTGGGAGCATTGGGACCATGTGTCTGGAGAGCAAGGCCTGAAGAAGGGCAGTAGGCAACAGGGTGGGCTGTTTTAGCTGTGTGCTGGCATTCTGGCCCAAGGGGCACCAGGGCCCTGTACTTGTGGTTAGCAGCAACAGAGCTGCCGCCATCTAACCCACTCAGAAAATAGTCAAACCCTGTCCAGGGACCCTAGGAGTAAGGGCCCATTTAGGCCCTGACTGGGGAGCTGGCCTGGCCAAGATCTAGGCCAGGCCCTAACAAGTGGCACCTACCTCCCACCCTGGGCAGGGTGGTTAAGTGCTAGCTAAAAGCACTGGCTCTGGTTAGAAGGCCGTGGCTCAAATCCTGGCTTTTCCACTAACTGGCTGTAAGACCCTGGGCTATTCACTCCTCTGAGCCTCAGGTTTTGTTTTTGTTTTTATCTTCTCTCTCTTTGAAATGAGAATCATAGGCCTGGTTAAGGGTTGGTGAGCTGTTATAATTAAAGTGCTTCATGCTAGACCAGTTTGTGTTCTGTCCTCAGTGGGAGATGCCCTAGAGCAGGCATCCTTAAACTACAGCCTGCGGGCCACATGCCTCCCGCCTAGGACATTTATCCAGGCCACTGGGTGTTTTTGCCACTGCTGCCTGTCATGCTTAGCAGCCAACTTGTCCCGGGCCCACAGTGCGCACTCTCCAACAGTCTGAGGAACAGTGAACTGGCCCCCTGTTTAAAAAGTTTGAGGACTCCTGCCCTAGTGCTTCTGAAGTCTCTGGTTTCCCACCCACTGAGAACCAGTTGTCCTGAACTGTGGGTCCACCTGGAGGGCATTGCTTATTAACCTCTCCCCAGACATGTCAGGAAAAAAGCCCCTCATACCCTTGACCTCAGCTCCGCAGCTGGAGTGTGAGCAGCTCCCCTCAAGAGCAGCCTGGGGGTGGGGGTGTGTGGACATTGCCTCGGCAACCAAGCAGGTGCCTCTCAGGCAGCTGCTATAGACCATGAAAGGGGGTGACCATCTGTACTTCGGATGGGGCTCTCCTGCCACCTGTGCCCTGGTGTCAAGAGCCTGAAACCAGACCTGGCCTGCCAACAGCAGGGGCTTTCTCTGTTTCCACCCAGCTGGAACAGAGACGCCACCAGAAGTGCCTCCTGGCTGCCCCCATCTCCAGGTTCCCGAGGGATTCCTGCCTTTCCAAGAGGAGGCTTTATGGACAGCCTTCCTGGGGAGCAGGGAGGGGCCAGAGCTCCAGAAGGAGCATGGAGTTCTGAGGGGCGGCTACTGCAGCAGTCATAAACTTGTGTGCCACAGGCCACTTTAGCTCCCACACATCTACCTGTGGCGTTTCTTAAAACTATGAATTATCTCTATTTGAAAATTTTCAGGTCTTTTTTTTTTTGCCAACTGATTTTTTTATTGATACATAATAGATATACATACGAGATTTTGAAACTATTCATATATTGTGAAATGATCACATCAGAGTAACTGGGATATCTGTCATCTCAAGTATTTACTTTTTCTTTATGCTGGGAACATTTGAATTCTTCTCACCATTTTGAAATATACAAAAGATTATTCAGAGGTTTCATACACCTTTTAAAATCCGGATTTCTGGCACATTCGGCAGCTCTGACAATGCTGGGCCCAGCTGTCCACATGGCAGCCTTGGGCCGGAGAGGTTAGATTCCCTGTAGACACTGTAACTTGCCACCTCTATTCAGAGCCAACCCACTTAGTTTACAGCTGGGGAAACTAAGGCCCAGAAGGGACCCAGGCCCTGCACTAGGTACACAGCCTAGCGTGGCCAGTGTTGAGTTTAGAACCTGGCAGCCTGGCCTTGCAGAACGGGGCGTTCTACGCTGCCACTCGTAAGGGTAAAAAGCCTTTTCTCATCTATAAAACATCAGTCATAATTACCTCTCCTCCCAGAGCTGTGTCTGGATAAAGCAGCACCTGGCCGGGGCTCACTCAGTAATGATTCTTTTAGATCTGTCCTACTGATACATCTTGCCCGGAAAGTGTCACTGGAAGCACCACTTTCTTTCTCTGCCACTCTTCAGAAATGATTATTTGTCAAAACACTTTCCAAAGCCCAATGCTTAGGGTTTGTTCAGCCCACTGGCCAACTTCAAGCAGAGTTGCCCAGGGCTCTACCTGTCACCGGATTGTGCCACTGTGGTGTGTGTATTGGCGGTACGGAGGCGGTGTATATGCATGTGTGTATTGAGGGCTGTCCTGAAGGAAGTTCAAACCCCTGGCCCTGGGCAGTATTGAGGGCTGTCCTGAAGGAAGTTCAAACCCCTGGCCCTGGGCAGTAGATTTCCACTCAAAGATAGGAGTAAATTATTCATCTTCCCCAGAGCCTTAGTTTACCCAGATGTCAAATAGGGATTTGTTCATTAAGTTTTTACTGAGCCCAGCTGTGTATTGGGCGTGGTGTTGGGAGAGCATCCTAATTGTATAAGATGATCAAGGGACCTATGTAGATACTCATGGTCCCTATCTGGTAGGGGCGAGAGGCAAAAGACAGGTGAACTAATACGTGGTCAGTGCTTGAATGAAACAAACAGCTTCCTCAGAGACGCCCTCACTGAGGACGTGCCACTTGAGCTGAGACCTGGAATCAGGATGAGCAGGAGCAGACATGCAGAGATGAGGCTGGGGATCATTTCAGACAGGGCACGCAGGAGCAGAGGCCCTGAGGTGGGAGCATGATTGGAGTGTTTGAAGAATAGCAGAGAGGCTGTGGCTGGAATGGAATGAGCAAGGGGAACTATAGGAACTGAGGTGGGCAGGGGACAGTCTCTACTGTAGGCCAAGGTGAGCAATGTGGATTTTATTCTGCAGAGTGAGGAGCCTTTGAAAAGCTGTAAAAAGAAGTAATCCCATTTGCACTTTTTAAAACTTCAGATTTAGAGAGTGATTGTGGCCCACAGATAAAGCAGGGAGGCCAGCCAGGAGAAAGACCAGGCCTGTTGGGGGTGGAGAGACGCTAGTTTCTGTACGCAGAGCAGTGGGAATTCCCAGGCTTCTGGGGTGTGTACCTGAGTGCTTAGGGCCCCCACGTGGAGAGCAAGGCTGATAGGGAGGAGAGGATGCGTTCTGAACACTCAGCTTGAGGTGGCCTTGGCTTTTGCAGCCGAGCTGCCAAGTGCACTGGGCTCTTGAGATAGTGGATGACAACACCCTAGTTGCTGTCAGCGCCTGTGTGCAGTAAAATTCTCCAACCTCAGGCCAGTCTGGAAGGATTTTATGGAGTATGCTGTGGGCCGAAAAAAAGTGCCTCAGTTCCCATTGTCCAAGCAGCCTCAGGAAGCTGAGAGCCCTGTGTGAGAGGAGGCCTCCCTCTCTTGGATCTCCTGGCCTTGGTCCCCGGCCTCCCTCTACCAGCTAAAGTACCTAAACTCCATTTTTCCCCTGTGCCTTGCTCCTTTGCTCACAGAGGATCCCTTCACTGGAAAGCCCTCTATTTCCTTACCCCTCAGTGGCTCTGGCCATCTATCCAGACCCAGTCAACTAGAACTCCAGAGAGGCCCCCAGACTGTCTCTCATGAGAGGATCACTCCCTCCTGCATCCAGAAACCATGGTAACAGGAGTTGCATGGGTTCACCCACAGTTATAAAGCACCTTACATCTCTCATCTCCTTGGCCCTACCCAGAGCACATTGGGTTTCACATCCCATTTTATGGGTGGAACAACTGATGTGCAGTGCAGCAAAGGGGCCATCGGGTAGCGGTCAGCCTTCAGGCAGCCTGGGTTCACTGCCTAGCGAGGAGGTGAGCGAGGGCAAATCATTCCAGCTTTGGCAAATGGGGCAGTGACAACCCACTGGGTGCATACTGGTTCTGAGGATCCAGTCGGTCAAAGTCAATTCCCATTATTCGCGGCAGTTAAGTTCACAAAGTCATAGCAAATATTAAACTATTGCTCCTATGGGAAAAAAGGGGTCACTACAACGCCTCTCATCACATTGCCACCAACCAATCAATACATAACCTTGTTTTATATGTGTTTTTGTTTATCCTTTACTGAATATATAATTGATTCCTTAACATTGAAGTTGTGGCCAACAGCACTGTGAGTCATGCCTGGATGAAGCATGTCTAACACACGTGTTTTCCCATAAGGCACATGCAGGCTTATTGCTCTCAGAACGCTAGGCAGCACTTCAGCACTGTGCCTGGGGGCCATTCTAAACAGTGACATCACCAACAAAGCACAAAAATGGGAAAATAGACCATGAAGAGGACACTTGTTTACAGCACGAGAGCTGAGTGAGAAGGGGAATGTCAGCTTGTGCAGTCAGCTGCGGATGTGTGCGTCAGGCGCACACGACTGTGAGTGGCCACAAAGGCCCTGAGTGTTGGTTTTGCGGTTACAAGTGAATCTAAGTGAGTAGGTAAATCTGCATGTACGCAGGCCGTAGATAACTAGGATGGGGTGCATACGAAGCACGGGCTCAGGCCCAGCCCTGGTCAGTGCTTAGTAAGGCCATCTGTTAGCCTCAGTGTCGCTACCAATAGGAATGCATCCTGGCTTCTGACACGGCTCTGAGGGCAGGGCCAGCTCCTGGAGCTTTACGGCTTTGTCTTCACCAGTGCGACACTTTTGTAACCTCCTGGCTCCTGTGCATGCTGGGGTCCAAGGCAGGTGCAGATTCTGGAGGCCCTGAATGCCCCCACTGAAGGGTTCCAAGTCCACTAGGGAGGTTGTGGCACCATTGAAAGGTTGCAAACAAAACAGTGACATGTTTGGATTCTTCAGATGGCCAGAGTGGAAGAGGGGCAGGAAGGCAGGACAGGAGGTCGTAAGGCCAGGGGTCAGCAGTGTGGATGGTCTTAGGGAGCCTGGCTCTAGATCTGGGGAAGAAGGGAAGGGTTGGAGGGGTAGCTGGGAGGAACCTGGGTGTGGGGAGCAGTGGAGGATCCCCAGAAGGACTTGGGAGGGTGTTGGCGTGAGAGGTGCTAGCTGTCTGTCCCCCTTGCTGAAGGTTGAAAGTGAAGTTTGACATTGATTGCTAATGTTTAAGACACAGTAAGGGAGAGGGGGTCTCATGCAGGGGCTGTCAACTGGGAAGTGGCTCTGAGAGGGCAGTTTGTCCCTGATCCTGACCTAGCTGCTTAGAATTCTCTCCCAACACCCCCCGCTTTGGGGTGGGTGGAGAAGCAGAGGAGAGGAGGAGGAAGGAATTTGAGGCCAGTGGGTGGGAGCCTTTGGCCTCTGTTTTCACCATAGCACACAAATGAGTTGCCCGAGTTAGCTGTGTGGGTTGGCAGGTTACTCACTGGGTGGGAGAGAGGATGGGGTCTCACCAGCCCTTAGCGCTTCCTCTGACAAGTCCTTTCCCCAGCTTGGCAGAGCCAGCAAAGGGACTTAAAGGAGTCTGGCTCTTTCCAAGGCCAGCCCCCACCACTCGTGGGGCGCCTTGGGCTGGGCCCCTCTGTCCTCTCTGTAAAGCCTGCTGCCCTGGCCCCCACGTCGTCTGTGGCCCTGTGGCATCTGTTCCTCTGGGGTAGTCTAGGCCTCTTCTCCTTTAGTCGTCTGCCAAGCTCAGGCCCCTGGGAGCCAGCAGGCATGAGGGCCTTGCCTGGCCTCCAAGACAGTTGCCAGGGGCTAGCTTCTCGGGGAGCACGGGAGATGGAGTCACAGCCACTCCTGAGCATTTAAAGCTCTGTTTGGCCATCTTATACACTTTGGCATTAAAAACAAAATGCAGAAACAAATTCATTCTGACCTGATGAATACAGTTGGGTGGATAAAATCTTGGGGCAGAGGACGAAAATAATGAGACAAAAGGAACTTCTCTTTAGAGGCAGCAAGGGCTTGTGTGCTGTGGGGCAGGGAGGCTGGGCTAGATGTCTGGGGCCAGGGCCGGCTGCATGGAGGATGCGTCGCACAGCTGGCTCCTGCCTGAGCCTTGGCACGAGTTACCTGCATGGCCGGGAGGGGTGGTGTCGGAGGCAAGCATGCAGCCCACGGGATGGGACAGGTGGTTCAGGATGCTGTGACTTAGCAGGTGCTTCACTCAGGAGCTTTAAAAATACTCTCAAGGAGGCTGGGCGCGGTGGCTCACGCCTGTAATCCTAGCACTCTGGGAGGCCAAGGCGGGCGGATTGCTCAAGGTCAGGAGTTCAAAACCAGCCTGAGTGAGACTCCGTCTCTACCATAAAAATAGAAAGAAATTAATTGGCCAACTAATACATATATATATAAAAAGCAGCTGGGCATGGTGGCTCGTGCCTGTAGTCCCAGCTACTGGGGAGGCTGAGGCAGGAGGATCGCTTGAGCCCAGGAGTTTGAGGTTGCTGTGAGCTAGGCTGATGCCACGGCACTCACTCTAGCCTAGGCAAGAAAGCGAGACTCTGTTTCAAAAAAAAAAAAAACTCTCAAGGACCAGCTGGGGGAAACAGTCACCCCTCAGCTCCCTAGGCAAATCTAGAACTGAAAAATCAGTCTTTTCTAGACTGAATGGATGAAGAGTGACTCACATGCCATGTTGAAAATTGTGGCACACACAATGTCTCCTCAGGGCAGGGAAGGTCAGCAGCCACACGCTAGAGGATGCGGGGCTGGTCAGTTCCAACATCTTAGGTCTCTGGGCCACTTGCCTCCCTCTCAAGTTTGGTTGGCACATGATGGCTGTGCACCATGTGGGCCAGACACTAGGCCGCCCACACACATGGGACAGTCAGGAGGCAGGACCACAGCCCTGAGTGCTCCAACTGATGCACAGAGAAAGGTGCAAGGGGCTGGCTCTGCCTGGGCCAGAATGTACTGGGGCTGGAGGACAGGGAAAGAGGCTCCGGCAGAAACAGGTGCACACGTAAAGGCTTGGACGCGTGGAGGTGTGTGTTTAGGAACAGCGCACAGCGCGTTTGTTTCTCTGAAGCTGGAAGGGGCATGCGAGGGAGTGAGAGGGGCAGGAGATGAAGCTGCAGAGATGGGTGAGCGGAGACCAAGCAGAAAGGACTCTGATGGAGGCTGGAGCCTTGGATACTAAAATGTTGGGAGCCTTTGCTATGGCCAAATCATCTTGATTTTTGGCAACTGAGGTTTTTTGTAGTTATAATGAGGTTGATTTTCTCATTTAACAAGTATTTATTGAGAGCTTTCTGTGCTTGAGGCATTACCCCGGGCCTCGGAGGTGACCTGCTGTGCCAAGACTGAGTTCCCCCAACTGCCCTAGCTATCAACAAGTGAATCCTTCAGTAAGCTGGTGACAGGTGTGGTAGGTGTTCTGTTGGCGATTCCTGGGTGGAAGAGGAGTGAGGGGAGGGCCTCTAAGAGGAAGTGACATTTGAAACATGTAAGACCTGAGTGGAGCCTTCCAGGCAGAAAGAACGAACAGCATGTGTAAGGGCCCCGGGGGAGGCGGGAAGAAGTGGCTAGAGCTGGAGGTTGGAAGAGGCAGGGGTAAGTTGTTGGCCTGTATTTCCTGCATTAGTAGTGTTGAAATACTGTTACAAGGTCAAGTCCCATTCCCCTACCCCAGGGGGCAGTCCTCAGAGCTGAGGGGTGCCTGCCCCCCAGGAAGCCCTCAAGGTCCCCAAATCCTCTCTTAGACACACCACGTATCTGGCTGTAACCCGTGCCCCATGAGACATAGAAATCCAAGATAAGTTCACTTTTCTTCTTATCGCATCTGGCCTGGACTCACGTTCTGGCTGGATCACTCTCCCTCTAGTGACTGGCGGCCTCAGCCAGGGCTCAGGGCCTCTGAGTGTGCTTTAGTAGAACTCTGGGCCCAGCAGCCCTGAGAGCGAGGCTGGAGGCTCAGTCCTCTGTCCAGACTTCTGGCAGCACTATTGTCTTCTGTTGCGAAGAGGGGGGACACCTCTTCCCCACCAGATCCTGGTGAATGCTGCACATGCTGACGACTCACAGCTGGGGTTGTCTCCACCTCACAGACGGGGACAAGGACTCTGACTGGTGTCACAAAGACTCATCCAGGCTAAGAGCCCAGTTCTGGCTTTTCCATGCTAACTGCTACTCCCATAAGGGGGATATTCCCCCCCTTTTTTGTTGTTTGAGACAGGGTCTTGCTCTGTCACCCAGGCTGGAGTGCAGTGGTATGATCCATAGCTCACTGCAGCCTCAAACTCCTGGGCTCAAGCAATTCTCCTGCCTCAGCCTCCTCAGTAGCTGGGACTATAGATACACACTACTGCACCTGGCTAATTTTTAAAATATTTTTGTAAAGATGAGATCTCACTGTGTTGCCCAGGGTGGTCTCCAACTCCTGGCCTCAGGTGATCCTCCAGCCTCAGCCTCCCAAAGTGCTGAGATTACAGGCTTGAGCTACTGTACCTGGCCCCCTTAACTATTTTGAGTAAATTGGGGCTGGCTTGGAACAAATTGGGGCTCACTGTTCTGATCTAGAACATAAAACCCCACTGAAACCCTGCTTCCTTTGGGACTTCTAAGCCAAATAAATCCATTCCTGAAATCCTCAGTGAGTTAGCCCTGTCTCTGCTAGACAGTGGTGGCTGCTGGCTTTAAGAGCTATTTTAAACATCCAGTTGTTGGGAGAAACTACCCTCGAGCTGGCCCTTCCAGTGGCTGGGGAGTGGTGAAAGTTAGGCTTGCCCCCTCCTGGCCCAGTTTCCTCGGTACCAGAAACCTGCAGGAGCCATGCCCGTGGTAGGCAGGACTGAGCCTTCGCTTCTGCCAATGGAATCGCTCCCTTTTCACAAGGAAGAAAAAGGGTCTGCACAAGTGGTAAATGACAGAGCTGGGATCTGAAGTCAGGCTTGTCTGGTTCCACGCTGCTCACTGGCTTCTGGACCTTACCCCTAAAGGAATGACTCTCAAATGATACAACTGCATGCAAGTGGGGAGAAGGGGACTTTCCCTTAGTCACAGTGATGGGTGGCTCCATACCTATGTTGAGGGAGAGGATGAATGTAAAATGCTGTGTGCTGTTACCCAGTTAGAACCACCTCCACCCGCCCACTGCACAGATGGGGGTCTGAAAAGTCCCGAGGGCAAGCAGGAGGTTGCCTAGGTGGAGCCAGGGCCTGGAAGCCAGCCTCTACTTTCAAGCTAGGCCGCTCCTACTCCAGCAGTCAGATTTCGGCTTGGTGTGCCCTGCAGACCAGTCCCAGGACCCCGCAGGAAGGGGCCCAAGGTCTGGAACGCACAGTGAGCTGGGCTGTTCAGTTGAACAGATGTGGTTGCTACTTATCCCTGGCAACTCTGGGCAAGCTGTCTAACATTTCTGAGCTTCACATACCCCACCTGTAAAGTGGGTATAATCGTTACCCCACCTCCAGAGTCACTATGAGGCTTAAATTATAAAGCCACAAAGCTGCTGAGCACAGCTTAGTAAATGACCCAGGTTTCGGCTGTTGGCCTGTGCCTTATGGCCAGCTGAATGCAGGAGCTCCTGTTCCCTGAGCAGGCCCGTGCCTCCTCACACAGGCGGTGAGCCCTGCCTGCTGCCTGCCTTCTCCTGGCGCAGAGAGGTGGCCTTACTTCTGCCCATGCACTGCTCTTCTTAGGTTGATGATCAAAGATTGCAAGTGTGTCTGTCTGGGGGATCCCCGAGTTTTCTGGAGGCCTGAGCAGGACTGGGACATTTTGAACAGATGAGTGGGAAGTGAGTGCTACTGGCAAGGAGCTACTGGAGCATTTTGTCACCTCCAGATTAGGTTGGGCACGGCGTCCAGCTCCTTGGGCTTTTCCATTGTGGCATCTGTTACTTTCAAACCACTCATTTCACAACTGTGTCTCAGCTGATGAGGCTCCCAGCTTCTCTGGAATCCGGTACAAGTCCCTGGCTTCATAGATGTCTACTGGATGAACAGACAGATGGATGAGGTTTTTTATTATGTTCATTTTTTATTTTTAGGGAATTGTAGATTGACATGCAGTTGTAAGAAATAATACATAGGGATCCCATGTACCTTTACCCAGGTTCCCTCAATGGTAAGATCTTACAAAATTGTAGTACAGTATCACATCCAGAATATTGACATAGATAGAATCCACCCATCTTATTCAGATTTCCAGTTTCACTTTTACTCGCTGGTGTGTGTGTTAGTTCTGTGCAGTTGTATCACATATGTAGGTGCATGTAGGCGTCTCCACTGGGTGCAGAACTGCTCTGGGTGCCTCTCGGTATCCGCACCCACTTCCCTGTCGCCCTCCCCACCTCCTTCTCTCTAGTGCCTCTCTGCTTAGTGTGAGCACTAGTCTGTTCTCTATTTTTATAATTAGGTCATTTCAAGAATGTTATAAAGATGGAATCTTATATAACTTTGGGATGGCTTTTCTCACTCAGCATCATTTGCTTGGGACTCATCTAAGTAGGTGCTTGTCTCAGTGGCTCATCCTTTCATTGCTGAGTGCGTGCATGGGGCGGCTGTGCCGCAGTTTGTTTCTTCTTCCACCCGCTGACGGATGTCAGGTTGTTTCCAGATTTTGGCTATTACAGATACAGCTGCAGTGAACATTCATGTATAAGTTTTTTGTGAATATGGTTTCATTTCTGTGGGATAAACGTCTAAGAGTGCTATTGCTGGGTTGTATGGTAATTGCATGCTTAGTTTTGTGAGAAAATTCCAGTGCGTTTTCCTAGGTGCTTGTATCATTCAGTTTATCCACGTTCTTGACGGCATTTGGTGGTGTTTTATTTTAGCCATTCTGACAGATTTGTGAAGTGGTATCCCATACTGGCAGATGGATGGATTCTGCTGTCCCTTGTCCACGGCCCCTGTGGCATTGGGCCTTATCTTGTGGGTTGCCATTGGGCTGTCACTATCGCCATGATTGGCAGCCCCTTGAAGGCAGGGCTTATCTGGTTCCAATTCCTAGCCTGGGCCTGGACCAGAGTAGGGGCTTGTTATAATCCTCACAGTAGAAAGGGCACTTGGGAATTAAGGTGCTGAGAGAGGCATTCAACCTAGCCCCTCACAGCAAGCAGCTACTGTTGTTGGAAAACTACCTTCTATTTCAGTGTTCAGTGTCCCTGCTGTGGGCCAGCCCCTGGCTGGGCAAGGATTGAGACCCAGAGATGGCTCAGACTCCCCTGCAGGGCAGGTCCTGGTTTCCTGAATCGTAGTGGAGAACAGGGAGTCGTGCCCAGGCACGATGGAGTCCTGGGGGAGCAGACTGGTGTTTGGAGTTTTCACATGAGGATGAGGAGGTGGGGTGGGAGCGGATGGGGGAGGGGCTAGCTGGGCCCTGAAGGATGTGTTCATCTTTGAGCAGACGGGAGGGAGCATCCAAACAGAAGGAAAAGACCAGGGGAGCAGTAGATCTCTTAGTGACCTTGAGGAAAGACAGGCTAACCATTCCTTAGCTCTGCTGATCTCTGCTCTGTTGTCACTGTCTCCACCCGGTACGGGCCAGGCTCTGTCACAGCCTTGTGGCACCACGCACCTCACCATCTAGCCCACGCCCCAGCTGGGTAACACCTTTGTGTGTGACAGAGGTGAAGGTTAATGTTGGCATCCCCCACTGGACTTGGCCTCGCATGAGGGTGGCAAGGCCGGTATGTGTCTGTCTTGGTGGTTCCTGTGTCTGACCCTCATTGTCCTGCCCCAGAAATCCTTGCTGAGGCAATGGCTGATGCCAGAGCTGAGGCCAGGTCAGGCAGGACCTCCGCCTTGGAAGGGGCTTGAGAGGGCTGGAGGTTTTCCCTTCTCACCTTCTCCCCTTCTTTCCTGCCTTCTCTCACCATCTGCAGGTTCATCATGCCTAGTGGCATATAAGAAGACCCCGCCACCGGTCCCTCCACGCACCACATCAAAGCCGTTCATCTCGGTCACGGTCCAGAGCAGTACTGAGTCTGCCCAGGACACCTACTTAGACAGCCAGGACCACAAGAGCGAGGTGACTAGCCAGTCTGGCCTGAGCAACTCGTCGGACAGCCTGGACAGCAGTACCCGCCCGCCCAGCGTGACACGGGGTGGAGTCACCCCAGCCCCTGAGGCCCCAGAGCCACCCCCAAAACATGCAGCTCTGAAGAGTGAACAAGGGACACTGACCAGCTCTGAGTCCCACTCCGAGGCCATCCCCAAAAGGAAACTGTCATCTATAGGAATACAAGTAGGGGCTCCTTTTGCACTCTGTGTCCTCGGTCCGCTCCATGCACCTGCCTGCGTGTAATTACATCTGGTGGAGGCCCACTAGGTCTTCTGGGAAAAGGTGGCTTGTCTGTCTATTTTGGGAAGTCAGCCCCAAGTGGCCAAACCAAATTCCACCCCTAGCCACACCTTGCGCATGTCCACCGACACATGCTGCAGAATCTGCAGTGTGGACGTGCGTTTCTGCTCCTCTGATGGGTTGTCCCCATGAATGTAGTTACACTCAGCCAGCCATCTCCTGTCCACTGTTTGCCTGTCTACTATCTGTCTGTCCACTCCACCTTTGCCCTGCCAGCCAACCCGTAGGAGGCGGGACTGGCCTAACAGTTCTCTGATCCAAGGTCAACTCGGGTGCGGAGGCCATAGCCCCGCTTGGCGTCGGGAACAGCATGGAGCATAGACACTGGTGGCCAGGGGCCCAGGACCCAGGGCCCTGAAGCCATGGGGGTTGTTCGAGGGGAACTTTGCCCAGAGCCCTCTCGGGCCCTGGGGACAGGTAGGTGGCTTGATGCAGCCAGGCCTATGTCAAATTGAGAAAGGCGATGCTGGTCCTGATGCCTTCCTCCGTGGGAAAGGGTCCAGGCAGGTGGTTCCCCTGAGCCAGGTGGCCAAACTCAGCGCACACCCATAACCACGGCCTATAGCACTGGGTGCACCGGCTTCCTCCTGCTGCTTCATTGCACTCCTGCATGCAGCCAACAGCAGTATCTGTCCTCGCCTTGCTGAGCCCAGGAAACTTGGCCCCTGCCTTGTAGTTTCAGCAGTTGCTCTGAATCCAGAGTGAGAGGACTCTCCCTACCCTGCCTGGACCTGCCGACCAAAGCAGGGCCACTCAGGGCAGCAAGGGAGGGGTGGCTACAGTGGGCAAGGGCTCAGGGGGAGGCAGGGCCCTCCCAAGCCCAGGAGGTTGATTGAGGAGGATGAGGTGGTGTGCGTTGTGGCTCAGGGCTGGCAGGGCTCTTCATTTTCCAGCACCACCTCCCCCTGCCCCAAGCAATTGGACATGGGCAAGTTGATGACAGAGTACTAGAATGCAGAAGGGCATGGAATACAAAGGAGAAGACTGAATAGAACAGAAAAGGCTCGATATCTTGTACTCCGCTGGATTTGTTTCCCCCACGAGGCAGCTCTGGGCTTCAGTTTCCCCACATACATACAGGAAGAGACTTGGCCAGGAGACTCTGGTGTCTTGTTTTCTGGGCTCCTTCATAAGGGTCCAGTCCCTGCCCTGCACAGCCTCTCCAGGTGGGATTCTTAGAAACACAGAGTAGCCTACTCTGACCCTTGGTCCTGACCACCCAAGTCTGTGGGCAGTCCCACCCTGTTATTGGCCAAGCTGGACGCTTTTATCTTCCCAGAAGGCCTGAGAGTGAGTTGGGACCACTGTTGACTCACTTCACCCAGAAAATGACACTGGGATAAAGACTCTAGCTCTTTGGCCCATCCTGGGTGTCCCTCTCCCCAGATTCACCCCCAGCCCCATTCTGTGCTCTCACTGCAGCTCCTTAAAGATAGTGAGGCTGCATTCCTTGAGCTGGCTGTTGCCAAGGGTGAGTGTGGCTGCAGACCTTCCCCAGAAAGCCTCCCTGGCCCCCACTTCTGTCCATGAGGCCAAGAGACTAGAGAGTCCCTAGTTTCTGAGGATACCCTGAACCCCAGTCCTACCCCTTGGTGCCTCAAGCCTTAGGACAAGTGTGGGTTCTCCCCCATTCTTGAGAGAAGCACACTGGCCCAGCTGCTGCATGGCCAGGCACCTCTGTCCCCTGTGCCTGGACAGGCCCAGGGCGTCACGGTTGCCATGGTTCTTCCACTTCACAGGAGTGTGGAGAAAGTGCTCTGGCCCTTCCCCAGGGCCACCCACTGCTGAAAGTAACCTCAGCCAAGTGTGAGTGAGGCCCAGGGATGACCTCCCATAGTGTCCAGTGACTTCACTGGCTCTTGCCTTGGTGGCAGTTTCCAAATCCAGAACTGCTGTCCAAGGTTTGCTTTAGTATAGGTGCCTCCAGCCGGCCCTTCCCAGCTTCAGCCACAGGGTTGGGGAGGTGATCTTTGCCTCATACAGCCCCCAGCTTCAACTACACCGGATAACGGCTGTGGCTTTGTGTGTGTGTGTGTTTTCTTTCTCTTTCGTCGTCCTTTCTTTTTTCTTCTCTGATGCGTGTAAAGGAGAGGACTAGAAGGAACGGTTCCCACCTCTCGGAGGACAACGGACCCAAAGCGATCGATGTGATGGCACCCTCCTCAGAGTAGGGAAAGCCAGTCATCTCCGCCCCACCCCACTTCCCGTCCACCTGCCCGCCCGCCTCCGCGCGAATGAGCAGTGCCCGGCTTAACCTGGTCCAGCCTCGGGCCCACGTGCAGTGTCCGCATGCCTCGTGTCCGTCTGTCCACATGTCTGTTTGCGTCGTCCCACTAATGTGAATTTCAGCAGCAAGTGTGGTGTTTGTTTTTTATTTTTGTCTTTGTCTCCGTGCTGTTGCTGTCGTTGTCCTTCAATAAGGTTGACTGCATTCAGCCAGTGCCAAAAGAGGAGCCCAGTCCCGCTACCAAATTCCAGTCCATCGGGGTTCAGGTAGAGGACGACTGGCGGTAAGTCGGACAGAGGTGGCAGCTGCTTCTCCCCTCTCCTCTCCCTCCCTCTGCTCTCACCTCTCCCGCTCTCCCTAACCCACTTCTCCTTGCTGAATTTCTAATAACCAAGCTGGGTTTGGGGTGCGGGCGGTGGCCCAAGCTTGGGAGGCTGGGCAGGGTTGGGCGGGTGGACAAATGAGCACTTGCTCTGTGAGACCAGTCAGCCCATGGGGGGCCAAGGCTGGGCTGGGACATGGCCCCAGCTACCCCGATGTTGGTGGTCTTCCTGGCCCCACTGCAGTAAACAGGCAACCTTATGACCGTGTCCTTGTGTGTGTATGCGTGTGGGCTCGGGTGGGATGGGGCAAGGGCTGAGCTGAGAATGAGATGGGGGCTGTGGGACCCGCTTCAGGCGCATGGTGAGCAGACGATGCATCCGTTTCTCTGTCTCCCGTGTGTCTGGGTCAGGGCGGCCTCTGGTCTCTGGCGCTCTTGGTGACACTCTCTTTCTTGTACCCTCCCCATGCACCCCTCCACCCACAGAAGCAGCGCCCCCTCGCACAGTATGTCCTCCCGACGGGACACTGACTCAGACACCCAGGATGCCAACGACTCGAGCTGCAAGTCATCTGAGAGGAGCCTCCCAGACTGTACCCCACACCCCAACTCCATCAGCATCGATGCCGGCCCCCGGCAGGCCCCTAAGATTGCCCAGATCAAGCGCAACCTCTCCTATGGAGACAACAGCGACCCTGCCCTAGAGGCGTCCTCGCTGCCCCCACCTGACCCCTGGCTTGAGACCTCCTCCAGCTCCCCGGCGGAGCCAGCACAGCCAGGGGCCTGCCGCCGCGATGGCTACTGGTTCTTGAAGCTACTTCAGGCAGAAACAGAGCGGCTGGAAGGCTGGTGCTGCCAGATGGACAAGGAGACCAAAGAGAATAACCTCTCTGAAGAAGGTGGGTGCTGCAAGGGTGGCCCCTGGGGTGAGGGGAGGGGTACACAGCTAGGTCTCCAGCTGGCGGCCAGCCAGCCTTGAGCCTCTGAGTGGGGCGAGTCTCTTAGCTCCTGTTCCTGTGCCAGTTCTTGTGATCTCCCCTTATTTCCATCCCTCCCTTTATGCCATCCATCCACTGTCCAGAAAAGATCACTGGCAGCAGCTGCTAGTGGGGTCGGCCACACCTGAATTTGAATCCCAGCTCTTCTCTTACTAGTGAAGTGACCTTGGTCAAGTTACTGTGAGCCTCAGTTTCCTCATCTATAAAAATGGAGCTAATCCTCCTCTCTCACTGCGTAAGTGTGTTGTGAGGATTGAACGTGGCAATGGGCATACAGGGCCCGTTGAAGTGCTGGACGCAGGAAGGTGGCACCACAGTTAGGCCTTCGCAGATCCTTACTGAGTGCTTAGCGGGTGTCGGGCACCAGGGATCTGACTGGGCCTCAACAGGCTGAAAGGAAGTCATCTCCTTTTCTACCTAAGTTTCTGTCTTTCCATGCCTGTTTCCAAAATTCCTGAGAAATTAGGTCAAAGAAGAGCTGGAAATGTATTGGGAGCCCAGATTCACAAGTGGTTAAAGGGGCGTGGGTGGTCTGGAGGCAGGCCCTGGGAAGCCTGCACTGACCCGGTCCAGCCAAAGTGCTGGTTCCCAGTTAGCTCTTCCTCCATAGAACATTCAGAAAGGACAGATCTTAAGAGTATCCAAAGGGAATAGACCCTGCATCCCACTGACGCTTTATGGGGTGGGCCCTGAGGAAAGTTCCCTTTGATGATTCAGAGGGCACTCAGGGTCATTGTTTCACTGTCCTCTAGGCCAGTTCCCAGCTTTGATGTCACACCCACTAGTGTTCAGGAGCTGTTGTGAGGGACGTGCCTAATAACTCCTTACAATGTCAGTGTTCCAGACAGGGACAAGGATCAGAGAGCACTAAAAGGCTTCTAACAGAAAACATCCAGCCACTGCCTTACCTGGGCCTTGCCCTACTTTCAGCTCAGACTAGCTATATATTCTGGTATTTGCCTTCCTATTTCCTTTTAAAATATTGATTGATTAGCTTATATTTTCTCTCTAAAAACAATCATCATTATGAATTGATTTTCTGTTAGCCTAGACAAGTGTTTAGCACTGTCCTATGACCTCCACCTCCTGTGCTCTACCCTCTATATATTATGTCACAGCTTTTGGTTAAATAACAAGCAGTGGTTCTGTTTGCTCTACGTAAATATTATTTACTGCAGAGCCTAGTAGTATATTAGAATTTTTCTTTTTTTCTTTACGTTTGTCTTTCCTAAAATGAATGGCTGCTTCATGCTTTTAATATATGCCGTTTTCTAAATTTTTACACATGCTCTACCAGATCTGCCAACCCTCATCAGTATTGTTTTCCAGATGTGCAAACACATCAGATAATATCATGATTTCATATTTTTCCTGATCTCCTCTGCCCCTGCCTGACCAGGTTGCACTCTGTCCAACTGCTGTCCTGAGACTTCCCCTTTCATCACCTGGGACTGCCCTTGGCCAACTTCCTGTAATGGACACCCTGCTTTTTGGACCACATGGTTTTCTGTTTTCTTGGTTTTAATCCCTCATTTTATTGGAGCACATATTTTGAAACTTTTGGAAACTTTGCATGTCTTCAAAGTCACATTTTGGCTGGGTATAAAGTTTAAAATAATAATATAAATTATTTAAACATAAATATGTATATGTATGTATATACTTTTTATATAAATAGTTAAAATAATTTTCCTTCAGAATCTTAAAGGCTCCATTATGTTTAGCTTCTGTCATTTCTGCTGAAAAGCTTGATACTGTTCCTACTCTTAGTCCTTTATTTTTGTTACCTATGAAGGTTTTCAGGATCTTCACTATGTCTGTCTTGTGAAATTTCTTGGTGATGTGCTGTGGAATGAATGGGTCTTTTTTTTTCACCTACTGTGCCACTAGTTAATAGGCCATTTCTATCTGGAGGCTCCAGTCTTTTGTTTTTAGAAATAATCTTATATTATTTTTTTTTCTTCTATTGTATCTTTTTTTTTTTTTTTTAATTTCAGCATATTATGGGGGTACAAATGTTAAGGTTACATATATTGCCCATGCTTCCCCTCCCCCCTCAAGTCAGAGCTTCAAGTGTGACCATCCCTCAAACATTGCACATCTCACTCATTATGTTTGTATATACCCATCCCCCTCCCACCTGTCCTTGTATTAATTTTAAAAATTATCTTTCTCACTTCTATTTGTTCTGTTTTCTTTCTCTGGAATTCCATCAGTCAGTTGTTAGACCTGCTAGGTTGATCCTTAGTCTTTATCCTTTTCTTTTTATGTCTCTTTTTGTTGTACTTTCTGGAAGGTTTTCTTTTCTTTTTTTTCCTGCTCCATGAAAGCTTTATTGAGGTATGATTGACATACTATAAAATCCACCCTTTTAAAGTTTAGGTTTAGTAAATTAACAATGGCATTTACTGTATTCACAGTGTTATACATCACTACTATGTAATTTCATCACCCCAAAAAGATGCCCGTACTCATTAGCAGCCACCCTCCACCCTCCCCAGCCCTAGGCAACCACTAATCTACTTTTCTGACTCTGTGGATTTGCCTATTCTGGACATTTCATGTAAATGGAATCATATAACATGTGGCCTTTTGTTTCTGGCTTCTTTCACTTAGTATAATATGTTTTTGCGGTTCATTCATATTGTAGCATATGTCAGTATTTCGTTCCCTTTTTTTTCTTCAAATTCTCACTCCCTAGCCCTGGATAGAACACAGTAGTGTTGTTATAGCTCTCTGCAACCTCAAACCCCTTAGCTCATGTGATCCTCCTGCCTCAGCCTCCCAAGTAGCTGGGACTACAGGCACATACCACTCTGCCCAGCTAATTTTTCTATTTTTGGTAAAGATGCAATCTCCCTCTTGCTCTGGCTGGTCTTGAACTCTTTTTTTTTTTTTTTTTTTTGAGACAGTCTCGCTTTGTTGTACAGGTTAGAGTGAGTGCCGTGGCATCAGCCTAGCTCACAGCAACCTCAAACTCCTGGGCTCAAGCAATCCTACTGCCTCAGCCTCCCAAGTAGCTGGGACTACAGGCATGCACCACCATGTCCAGCTAATTTTTTGTATATATATTAGTTGGCCAATTAACTTCTTTCTATTTATAGTAGAGACGGGGTCTCGCTCTTACTTAGGCTGGTTTTGAACTCCTGACCTCGAGCAATCCGCCTGGCTCGGCCTCCCAGAGTGCTAGGATTATAGGCACAAGCCACTGCGCTCAGCCTTGGTCTTGAACTCTTAACCTCAAGCCATCCTCCTACCTTGGCCTCCCATAGTGCTAGGATTACAGGTGTGAGTCACTGAGCCCAACCTTTTTTTTTTTTTTTAGACAGGATCTTGTTCTTTCTCCCTGGTTAGAGTGCAGTGGCATCATCATAGTTAACTACAACCTCAAAGTCCTGGGCTCTAGCAATCCTCTTGCCTCAGCCTCCTAAGTAGCTGGAACTACAGGTACATGCCACCATACCTGGCTAATTTTTCTATTTTTTTGTAGAGATGAGATCTTGCTCTTCCTCAGGCTTGTCTCCAACTCTTGGCCTCTTGCTTTTTGTTCAGGCTAGTCTTGACTCCTGACATCACGTGATCTTCCTGCCTCAGCCTCCCAGAGTACTAGGATTACAGGCATGTGACACCATGCCCAGCCTTTCCTTCCTTTTTATTGCTGAATAATATTCCATGTCGTAGATATACTACAGTTTATCCATTCTTCTGCTGATGGAAATATGGGTTGTTTGTAATTTTTGGCTATTATGAATTATTCTGGTGGCTCAAACCTATAATCCCAGTGACTCAGAAGGCTTCGGCAGGAGGATTGCTTGAAGTCAGGAGTTTGAGACCAACCTGGGCAACATAGCAAATCCCTGTCTCTTAAAAAAAAGCTAAAAAATTAGCCAGGCTGGTGGGAGGCTGAGGCTGAGGTGGGAGGATTGCTTGAGCACAGGAGTTCGAAGCTGCAGTGAACTGTGATCACACCACTGCATTCCAGCCTGGACAGGAGAGTGAGACCTTGTCTCTTAAAAAACAAAAATGCTGCTATGAACATTTGTGCACAAGTTTTTGTATGGATGTATATTCATTTCTTTAGGGTATATACCTAGGAATGGAATTGCTGGGTCATATAGTAACCCTGTGTTCAACGTTTTCAGAAACTGCCAGACTGTTTTCCAAAGCAGCTGCACCATTTAACATTCTCACAGCAGCGTATGAGAGTTCTAATTTCTCAATATCCTTGCCAATGCTTGTAATCACTAGGCTTTTTGATTATAGCCATCCTAGTGGGTGTAAAGTGGTGTTTCATTGTGGTTTTGATTTGCATTTCCATGATGACTAGCTGCACTGAGCATCTTTGCATGTGCTTGTTGGCTATTTGTATATCTTTGTTGGAGAAACCTATTGAAATTAGGAGATATTCTTGGCTTTATCTCCAAATTCTGTCCATCATTGTTTACTATGGTAATCTAAATATTGCTTTTTCATAATATTTTCTCATTTTATGAGTGCAGTATTTTCTCCTGTTTGAGACTTACATATATATGTATGTATGTTTCCAAGTGTCCCTGTGTTTCCATTTCTTTAGGTTCTTTTTTTCTATTTGTCTTTCATATTGGAGGCTTTCCTGGAATGTCCAGTGATCTTTGGTTATTTATTCATATTTTAAAATGAGGCCTTGACCAGGCATGGTGGCTCACACCTGTAGTCCCAACTACTCAGGAAGCTGAGGACAGAGGATCACTTGAGCCCAGGAGTTCAGGTCCAGCCTGGGCCACATAGCAAGACCCCATCTCTAAAAAGTTTTTAAAATATACTTTTATTTTATTTTATTTTGAGACAAGAGTCTTGCTTTGTTGCCCAGGCTAGAGTGAGTGCTGTGGCGTCAGCCTAGCTCACAGCAACCTCAATCTCTTTGGCTCAAGCAATCCTGCTGCCTCAGCCTCCTGAGTAGCTGGGACTACAGGCATGCGCCACCATGCCTGGCTAATTTTTTGTATATATATTAGTTGGCCAATTAATTTCTTTCTGTTTTTAGTAGAGATGGGGTCTCACTCTTGCTCAGGCTGGTTTCGAACTCCTGACCTAGAGCAATCTGCCCACCTTGGCCTCCCAAAGTGCTAGGATTACAGGCGTGAGCCACTGTGCCTGGCCTAAAATATACTTTTAAAAAGCAAAAGTCTTGGTAATACACTGGTATGTTGGTAATATATGGTAATAGCATCAAAGATGAAATTATTTAAGCATTAAGATAAAACTCTTTAATAGCAGGCCAAAACTCATAATAGCAAGATAAAAGCTGTTATATACAAGATGTTTTGTTTTCAATCCTTTTGCGTATATACCTAGGAGTGGAATTTTTGGGTCATATTTCTATTTTCCATTTTTTATTGTGGTAAATTATATAACATAAAATTTACCTCTTAACTATTTTTAAGTGTACAATTCACTTGCATTAATTACATTCACAATGTTGTGCAACCCTCACAACTATTCCAAAACTTTTTCATCACCCAGAACATAACCCCTGTACCCATTAAGCAGTAACCCCCCATTACCTTCTCTGCCCAGCCCCTGGTGGTAATCTCTAGTCTACTTTTTGCCTCTACAAATGTGCCTGGTCTAGATAGTTCATATAAATGAGATGGTATTATATTTTTCCTTTTGTGTTTGGCATAGTTTTTCAAGGTTTGTCCTTGTTATAGCATATATCAGAACTTCATTAGTTTTTGTGGCTGAATAATATTACATTGTATATACAGTATCTACCACATTTTGTTTATTCATCTTTCATAGGCCCTTGGGTTGTTTCCACCTTTTGGCTACTATGAATAATGCTACTATGAAGATTGGTTTACAAGTATCTGTTTGAATCCCTGTTTTCAACTCTTTGAGGTGAATAAGAGTGGAATAGCTGGGTCATATGGTAACTCTATGTTGAACTTTTCGAGGACCTGCCAAACTGTTTTCCAAGCAGCTACACCATTTAACATTCCCACCAGCAATCCATGAGAGTTCTAATTTCTTCGCATCCTTGCCAACTCTTGTTTTCCATCTTTTAAAAAGATTATAGCCTGTAATCCTAGCACTCTGGGAGGCCAAGGCGGGCGGATTGCTCGAGGTCAGGAGTTATCTGATTTATTTTCTTACTATTAAACCCCACAAGCAGCAATAATTATAAAATGTTCAATTTATTACCATTATGTAATATAACTATTGTTTTATACAATTATTTATTTATATTTTTATTATTTTCTCTGCTCACCCTTCCTTCTTAGATCTTCCTTCCTCGATCATTTTCTTTTTTGCTGAAGTGCGTCCTTTAGAACTTCCATTTAGGCCAGGCGCGGTGGCTCACGCCTGTAGTCCTAGCACTCTGGGAGGCTGAGGCCGAGGTGGGCGGATTGCTCAGGGTTAGGAGTTTGAAACCAGCCTAAGCAAGAGCGGAGACCCCGTCTCTACTATAAATAGAAAGAAATTAATTGGCCAATTAATATATATATAGAAAAAGTTAGCCGGGCATTGTGGCACATGCCTGTAGTCCCAGCTGCTGGGGAGGCTGAGACAGGATTGGATTGCTCAAGGTCAGGAGATTGAGGTTGCTGTGAGCTAGGCTGATGCCACGGCACTCACTCTAGCCTGGGCAACAAAGCGAGACTCTGTCCCAAAAAAAAAAAAAGTGAAAAGATTATAGCTATCCTAAGGGATACGAAGTAGTATCTCGTTGTTTTGACATGAGCCCGGTAGGAAGCAAGTGTGCCTCCTGTAGGACTGGACCTCAGATGGCCTGGTCTCTGGGAACTGTAGTCCTTGGGCAGGTGGAGGTGGGGCCCGCATGGGTTACTATACCATGTCTGGCAGGCCTCACTTCTCTGTGGAATTGTACCTAAAGGGCAGTGCTGCTTGGCAGAAATGTCAGGGAAATTCTAGCCTTGTGCATGGCCTGTTGCAACATTTCCTCCTTTAGGTTCTGTTTTCCAGTTACCTCTTCCCAGACCTGATCAAAGGGTCATAGCCAAAGAAGACATTCCTCTCAAGGAGAAAATATTCCCCAACCACCAACCTGCCCTTGTCAAACTGATAAATAAAAAGCAATTCCTGGGGCATAGGGGGAGGGGAGAAGAAAAAAGGATTCAATGGTTTCATTTTATTGGGGTGGGGGAAAATATTGCTATCTTATTTTCCAATGATAATAGAGAAATATGCATCTGATTAAGAGTTTGAAGGTAAGGTAACCATTATAAGAATGAAAAAGTATAGAACATCCAAATTACTAAGGGGAAAGATAGAATGCTCTAGAATTTGAGCACACCAGTAAAAATAAGAAAGAAGCAGCTACTCAGATCAGAAGAGAAAATGAAAAGCAAAATTACAAACTACCTAGAAGACAATGGAAAGAACACTTCATGTTAAAATCTATGAGACCTGGCCGGGCGCGGTGGCTCACGCCTGTAATCCTAGCTCTTGGGAGGCCGAGGCGGGCGGATTGCTCAAGGTCAGGAGTTCAAAACCAGCCTGAGTAAGAGCGAGACCCCGTCTCTACTATAAATAGAAAGAAATTAATTGGCCAACTGATATATATATAAAAAAAAAATTAGCCGGTCATGGTGGCGCATGCCTGTAGTCCCAGCTACTCGGGAGGCTGAGGCAGAAGGATCGCTTGAGCCCAGGAGTTTGAGGTTGCTGTGAGCTAGGCTGACGCCACAGCACTCACTCTAGCCTGGGCAACAAAGCGAGACTCTGTCTCAAAAAATAAAATAAAATAAAATAAAAAATAAATAAATAAAAGAAAATCATAAGGAAAAGAAAATATATTTACTGTTCGTTAAGTGAAAGTGGATCATCATAAAAGTCTTATCTGCACTGATATGCTGAGGAGGAGGAGGAGGGATTGGTCTTGCTGACTCCAAAGGTGACAGAAGTGGAAGAAAATCAGCATGTAAGTGGACCCATGGAGTTCCAACCTATGGTGTTCAAGGGGTATTCAATATGAAAAATTACTGAGCTATTTTACATTCCTTTTCATACCAGGTCTTTAAAATCCAGTGCATATGTTACTGTTATGGCACATCTCAGGCCACACTTCAGGTGCTTACTAACCACATGTGGCTGCTAGCTGCTATATTGAACAGCGCAGATCACGACGATAAGCCTGAGGCGTAGGGCACAGATCACTTAATGCCAAAATGGTGATACAGTCCGTTTGATTCCCTTAAATATTTCTACATTAAATTCTAATTCTGCAGTGAGAAGCTTACCTGCTAAGGAAGTATGTCATGCCAAACAGTATTATTGTTATTACCTTCCTGTCTACTGGGGAAGGAGGGCTTTTCAACATGATGACATTTCTTGATAACCAGACCCCAACTCTTGTTGCTGAACACAAACTCTAGATGGAGCCCTTTTCATAGCTCTCCATCAGTAACTGTAGCTTATAGATAGATCTAGTCACATAGCTTATGTCCTTAGATCCAAGATAAATATTCTGACTGCTCAGGGAAATCAGCACTGCCCTGCCAGGTGACTGCCTCTCTCAACTGAGTTTGCATTACCTTCTTGTCTAAATCTAAAGACTTTTAAACTTGACAGTGCTCTTTTGAGACTTTTTCCCCCCTTAGAGACAGAGTCTTGCTCTTGTCACCAGGCTAGAGGGTGGTGGCACAGTCATAGCTCACTGGGCTCAAGGGATCCTCCCTCAGCCTCCCAAGTAGCTGGGACTATAGGTGCTCACTACCACAGCTGGCTAATTTTTTTCATGTTTTGTAAGACAGGGTCTTGCTGTGTTGCCCAGGTTGGTCTTAAACTCATGGCCTCATGTGATCCTCCCTCTTTGGCTTTCCAAAGTGCTGGGGTTAGAGACATAAGCCACCATGCCCAGCTCTTTCTAGACACTGTCTTTTTAAAAATATAACATAAAATTTACCATTTTAACCAAGTGTACAGTTCTGTGGCATTAAACAAGTACTTTGACACTGTTGTACAGCCATCACCTCATCCATCTCCTGAGCATTTTTATCTTCCCCATCTGAAACTCTGTACCCATTAAACACTCTCCTTTCCCCTCTTCCCTCAGCCCCAGCTTCCACCATTCTACTTTCTGTCTTTATGAGTTTGACTGCTCTAGGTACGTCATATAAGTGGAATCATACATTCCATTGTGGCTGGCTTATTTCACTTAGCATAATGTCCTTAACTCATGTTACAGCATATGTCAGACTTTCCTTTTTAAGGCTGAGTGATATTTTGATGTATGGATAGACCACATTTTGTGTATGCATTCATCTGTCAGTGGATGTATTCTTTACAGTTGTGTCTGTGGCTGTTGTAAAGAATACGTCCTATATCTTTGGACCACAGCTCTATGTTGATATTGCCATTCATTGCCATGCTCTCTGGTCAAATTGTGTACATCCTCTCGAGGCCCTTTCTGACTTGTAGCTACAAGTTTTAAGGTCACTCTTATATCCTGGTGAGCTTCACCAAGGAGGTGCCATTTGTAGCTGGACCGCAGAGGATATCTGCAGGCTGAGAGAGGGGAAGGGTGTTCCAGATGGAGGGAGCAGCATGTGCAAAGGCACAGAAGCAGGAAGGGCATGGCACGTTCTCAGGAACCACACCTGAAAAGGGGTGGGGAGTGGTGATGGTGGGTTCCAAGAGTAGCAGGCTAGCTGAAGCCCTCAGCTATCAGGTCAAGGCACTGGGCCATTACTCCGTAGGCAGGGGAGAGCTGTTGGAGGATCTGGAGCAACAGGGAGATGGTTAGGTTTTCTTTTTAGATAGATCACCCAGATTGCAGTGTAGAAAATGCATTGGAGGCTGGGGGTCGGGGAAGGATTGGATGGACAAGAGAATTGGATTTAGTGTCTGACAGGATAAAGGGTTATGGGGCCAGGAGTCAGGTAGATAGCTCCAACTTTCCTGGTTTGGGCCACTGTTAGATGGAGAGGCTATTATTTTGAAAGAGGGAGGCAGGGAGTGCTTGGTTGGGTAAGGGGCTCATGGAGAAATGAGATTACAGAAGTCGGTATATGCAAATGTCTTCCTTGCCATTGAGGAAGGTAGGGATGAAATGAAGGCTTAGACATAGTGGAAACTGCTGCGGCGGGGGACAGGTCAGAGCTGATCCAGCATGAGCGAGAATCAGAGCCTTGAACACTGAAGGGCTCGCCAAGAACAGCACTCGGCGTCGCTGTCTTGCTTACAACCCCGCTCCCCAGTGAGGTCAGAGCTGTGAAGAGCCCATCTTGAAGACAAAGGAACAGGTGCACAGAGGCGAAGTGCCCTGCCACACAACAGCTGTGTGACCATGGGCACTTGCTCTACCTCTCCTCATCGATTCAGTGGCAGTCAGAGGAGATGAGCGTGGAGTGTGTGTGGAGTGCTTGGCCCTAGATAGTGGGTGGTGACTGGCGACAGCTGTGCCTGCCTTGGCTGCCATTGTCCTAACTCCTGGATAGACACAGCCCAAACAAGGGGCTGATGGTTTAAAAAAAAACAAAAAAGGTCAAACCTGTGGCCTCAGTGCTGGGAGAGCAGAGGTGAGGACAGGTAGACGTGGAGCTGACAGTCTAAGGGAGGGGCCCACCATCTGACTTCCCCAACTATGGCAAGGGAGGGAGCTGTGAGAGACTTTGGGTGAGTCACTTTACACCTCCAGGCCTCTATTTCCTCACCTGTTTAATCAGGCAGATCAGCACAAGCCCTGAAGGGCTGTATTACACAAGGAGCACAAAGCCCTTGACAAAGGCCCAGGAGATGGCAGTGTTTACTACAATCACCATCATTAATGTAGTTACCAACACTATCAGAAATAGGCATGTGGATTCCTCCACTTTGACCAAAGGGCAGCTCTGAGGATAAGTTTCCCTTGTAGTATCTCCCTTAAAGAACTGGCTTATGAGGCCGGGCGTGGTGGCTCATGCCTGTAATCCTAGCACTCTGGGAGGCCGAGGCAGGTGGATTGCTCAAGGTCAGGAGTTGGAAACCAGCCTGAGCAAGAGCGAGACCCCGTCTCTACTATAAATAGAAAGAAATTAATTGGCCAACTAAAATATATATAGAAAAAATTAGGCGGGCATGGTGGCACATGCCTGTAGTCCCAGCTACTCCAGAGGCTGAGACAGAAGGATTACTTGAGCCCAGGAGTCTAAGGTTGCTGTGAGCTAGGCTGACGCCACGGCACTCACTCTAGCCTGGGCAACAAAGCAAGACTGTCTCAAAAAAAAAAAAAAAAAAGAACTGGCTTATGGGCCAGGCACAGTGGCTCACACCTGTAATCCTAGCACTCTGGGAGACTGAGGCGGGAGGATCGCTCGAGGTCAGGAGTTCGAAACCAGCCTGAGCAAGAGTGAGACCCCGTCTCTACTATAAATAGAAAGAAATTAATTGGCCAACTAAAAATATGTAGAAAAAATTAGCCGGCCATGGTGGCACATGCCTGTAGTCTCAGCTACTCAGGAGGCTGAGGCAGAAGGATTGCTTGAGCCCAGGAGTTTGAGGTTGCTGTGAGCTAGGCTGATGCCACGGCACTCTAGCCTGGGCAACAGAGTGAGACTCTGTCTCAAAAAAAAAAAAAAAGAAAGAAAGAAAGAAAGAACTGGCTTACGTGTAGAGGCACATACAAGGATTTCTTTGTGCATTGCCAAGCATTAAGTGTTCTGGTTACCTTTGCTACATAACAAGTTACCCCAAACCTAATGGCATAGAACAACCATTTTATTCTGGTTGTTGATTCTCTATGCCAGCATCAGAAATAGCATGGCAAGTACACTTGTCTCTTCTCTATAAGTCTGCGGTCTCAGCTGGAAAGAATCAAGGACTGGCAGTGATAGGACTTCAGAGGGATGAAATGACCTGAAAGTAGTTCACGCGCCTAGATGAGGCCACGGCAGAGCCCCTGTGTATGTCCTTTCCAGGTGACCTCTCCAGCTGCCCTACAGCCCCAGGGTAGTCAGCCTCCTTACAGGGTGGCTCCGAGCTCCAGGGAAGAGTGCTTCAGCTACTCTGAGGCTGCATCCCCTTGTAAGACCTAGCCTTGGAAGTTACCTGGTAACTCTTCCGCTGAATTTGATTGGTTACAAGCAAGCCAAAAGTCTAAGGAGCAGCTTCAGGTTGAAGGAAGGGAGTGTCAATGTTCTGGAAGAGGATGAGGGACAGGAGATATTGGTAGGGCTTTCAGAAAATAGAGTCTGCCACAGCAGAGAAACAGTTTCATCCACTATTACACTACAGTTAAAAAGAACAGTTTTATTACTGAAGGTTATGTCCTGGGGTTCTGTCTACTTTGATACATATAGATCTAGTTCATTTCTGTTAAATTCTGTGAGTTGTTCAGTCGTATGCATATGCTACATTTTCTTTGGCCATTTTCCTAGTGATGTTCAGGTATTTTCAGTGTTTTGTCAGCATCCTAGTGCATGTCTCTCTGCCATGACAAATGAGAGAATCTCTTTAGGATACTTACCATGGGCAGAATCATTGGATGAGAGGAAACATGTTAATCACTTCTGCCTGATTGCTCTCCAAAGAAGTTATACCAAATTATCCTTACACCAACAGTGTTTGAAAATTTCCATTTCCCTAGTATCTTCACTGACACTTGATCCTGTCTTTATTTATTTATTTATTTATTTATTTTTGAGACAGAGTCTCACTTTGTTCCCCAGGCTAGAGTGAGTGCCATGACATCAGCCTAGCTCACAGCAACCTCAAACTCCTGGGCTCAAGCAATCCTCCTACCTCAGCCTCCCGAGTAGCTGGGACTACAGGCATGCACCACCATGCCCGGCTAATTTTTTCTATATATATTAGTTGGCCAATTAACTTCTTTCTATTTATAGTAGAGACGGGGTCTTGCTCTTGCTCAGGCTGGTTTCGAAGCCCTGACCTCAAGCAATCCTCCCGCCTCGGCCTCCCAGAGTGCTAGGATTACAGGCATGAGCCACTCCGCCTGGCCGATCCCGGCATACTTTAAACTGATTATTTGATAAGTGAATGGAAGAGTATATCCAGTTGATTTATTTCACATTTACTTGGTTACT
The DNA here is from genome assembly GCF_040939455.1 of Microcebus murinus. NCBI lineage: Eukaryota > Metazoa > Chordata > Mammalia > Primates > Cheirogaleidae > Microcebus > Microcebus murinus. Next base: position 33,334,542 of record NC_134119.1, read on the forward strand.
AGAGAAGCTGTGCATATTTTCATTTTATTGGCCATTTGGACTTTACTACTGTAAATTACTTGTATACACCATTCATTTTTCTATTGGATTGTATTTTTAAAATTGATTTGTAGTCATTTGTAAATATGGATACTTAATACACTACCTATTATATATATGACCAATATTTTCTCCCATACTATTGCTTATTTTTTAAAATTAATGATTTATCACTATAATTTTTATTTCTAATAGGTTTGTATCTATTCATCTTTTGTTTTGCCCCTTTCATTCTTAAGAACACCTTCTGTGTTCCATCAGCACAGATACTTGTTCATAGTTTCTAAGTTCTGGGTTTTTTGTTTTTTCATATTTAGCTGTTAAATCCATCAGTTTATATTTGCACATTCTAGGATCTCATTTTTTTCCCACAGTTTCACAGTACTAGTTACTGAAGTCTCTTGCTTTCCTCAATGATTAGTGATGCCAACCAGTCATAATCTGTCACATTCCCACATATGCAGGGGTGTTTTCCTGGGCTCTGTTCTGCTCTCTTGCTACTTCCATGTCAGTGTAACTTAATCGCCACAGCTTTCCAGTACACCTCGGTATCTGAGAGGGCGAGTGCCCTCTTTTTTCTTTTGCAAAAAAAAAAAAAACTCTTATATCTTCAGTCTTCCAATACAAATTATAGAATTAGTATATCAAGTTCCTCAGAAAATATATGTTGGAATGTTAACTCAAAGTAGTAGACTGACTTACAGATTAATTTGGCAATTTTCGCAGCTATGAATCAATTTTACCTCTCCATTTATTCAAGAATTGTTTTATATACTTTGATTAATTTCTCTATGAAGGTCTTGCATATTTTTATTAGGTTTATTCCTTTGTACTTTGTAGTTTTTGTTTTGTGAAGTGGATCATTTTTTAAATATTTGCATATTTTCATTAGTTATCACTAGTAGATAGAAATGGTGTTTGATCCTCGTATATTGATCTTGTGTCCATCAACCTTGTATAACTGTTGGTTCTCTGGCATTTGCATCGCAAATGATCATATTATTTGCTAAGAATGGCAGTTTTGTGTCTCTGATCTTATTGGTATCTTCTCTGACTGCATAGCAAGGAGCTTCAGGACACTGTAGAACAATAATAGGTCTACATCCCTCCCTTGGTCCTGAGCATGAGTGAATATTTACTGAGTACCTACCATATGCCAGGTTCTATTGTAGCTTCTGGAGACAGTGAACAAAGCAAAGTCCCTAGCCTCCTGGAGCTCAATAACTAAATACAGTAATCAATAACCAATAGCAGTAAGAACAGGATAGTGTGTGCTGCATGGCAGGGCATGTGTTGCTGTCATACGTAGGGTGGTCAGGGAAGGCCTCCCTCTTAAGGTGACGTTAAGGAAACCTGAAGGGAAGGAAGTCTATAGAGATCTGGGGAGAACCTTCTAGGCAGAGGGAACAGCAGGGCAGAGAACTGTGGTGGGCAAGTGCCTGACATGCTCAGGGCCTAGAGAAATCAGCCAGTGGGCTGTAACTGTGAGCCCAGAGGAGAGAAATGGGAGATGAAGTCAGAATGGGGGCTTCCCAGATCACAGGGGGCTTCAGAGGCCATTATAAAAGGTGTGGTTTTACTCCAAGAAGAGAACTCACTGGAGAGTTTTGAGTGCTATAATTTGATATTTTTTAAAGGATTAACCTGGCTTCTCTATTCGGATATGACTGGGTGGAAGGTGGTATGTATACAAATGGAAGTTGGGAAATGAGTTAAGAGGATGTGACAATCTGGTTGAGAGAATAGAGATGACAGTGGAGACTTCAAGGGAGGGATCAGATTCTGGATCTACTTTGAAGGTAGAGCAGGATTTCCTGACAGATTGGATATGAGGCAGGAGTGAAAGAGTTTTAAAAATGTTTTGGACTCTAAGTAAAAGGAAAGGATGGCCTTGCCACTGAAATGGGGAAGCTTACAGGAAATGTAGATATTGGGGGAAAGTCTGGAGTCTGGTTTTGAACATGTTTAACTGGATATGCTTTATTAGACATAAGAGAAGTCAAGCAGGTAGATGGATATATGATGGATAGGTCCACTTTGAAGATAGTATTTGGGAGTCATCAGAGTAAAGATGAAGGTGAAAAATGAGATGAGAGCCAGGCGTAGTAGCTCATGCCTATAGTCCCAGCTACTTGCCTAGAGTTCCTAGGCAAGTACTACTCGGAAGGCTGAGGATCACTTGAGCCTAGGAGTTCAAGGCAGCAGTTGAGCTATTATCACACCATTGCACTCTAACCTGGGTGACAGAGTAAGACCTTGTCTCAGGAAAAAAAAGGAGAAACAAGAATGCTTGAGGAGTAGAGAAGACCAGCAATTGAGTACTGAGCCCTGAGACACCAGTACTTAACACTGGGAAGGAATTAAGAGCAGGATCAAGGGAAAGGCAATTGGAAGCCAACTAAAAGTTTTCAGGAAGAGAGAAGAATCCACTGTGTGGAAGACAGTCAGTGGGCACACCAAGCCAGATATGGAAATGCAGGTTGTTAGAGACCTCAAGGAGCCATTTTGGTGGAATGGTGATGGTAGGGCAGGGATGGGGCGGCCTGATGGAAGGAGACAGGAGGGAAGTAATTGGAGACTGCAAATGTAGACCACTCCAGGGACAAACTTTTCTCCATTCAGGGAGCAAAGAAATGGAGGGATACAGAGCCAAAAGGGAGAGGGTGTATGTGTGTTTTAATGGAGCAATACAGGCATGTTTATATGTTGTTGGGAATGACCTTGTTAGAGAAGAAGCATTCATTATGCAGGATAGAAAAGCAGCAACTGTTGGGCTTGTTCCTAGGTGAGTGAGGAGGAGTGGAATTAGTGCCCAAGTGGAGAAAGGATAGCTCTCCACAATGACAGGAGGAAGGCCAAGTTTGAGGAGAGGCGTGGCTGGTGGCTGCAGAGATCGCCTCAGGGTGAGGAGGATGAGAGGGTTTGCAGAGAGCAGATCTGAAATAGTCATCCCACTCATCAGCTCCAACAGCCGATGGGACTGGAATGGGGGAGGGGTGTGTTCATCCAGAAGATGAGTGTATTGTTGTGTTTCCAATGTAATTGTGTTGCTATTTAGGGAATATGTCTATCACACCACTTTCTATAAAATAATGAGTTTGTCCATTTCTCCTTAGAATTCTGTCAAATTTTGCTTTATATATTTTGAAGTTATATTAGATGCATGAAATTTAGAATGTACTATTCCTGGTGAATGTTTAGTGAGCCACTCTATTTTTCAGAATGTATATTTGTGTTTGCCCGAGAGTCTTATTTTATGTTAATGATTATTGTGTAGCAGCTTTCCTTTGGTTTGTCTGGTATATCTGTTTGCTTTTTACTTTTAACCTTTCCCTGTCCTTATTAATCATGCCTCTTATAATCAGCATATATTCTTAGGTTTTGTGTTTTATCCAGTCTCTTGACTTATTTCAGAATTAGACAATGTAGTCATTTACATTGTGATTTCTATATTTGGGTTTATTACTAACATGTTGAAGTATTTTCGTACTTTTTAGAGGTACCTTGTCTTCCTCTCTTCTTACCTTGTTTTGGGATTAACACATTCACATCTCTATTTCCACCCTTTCTGGTTTTAAGGCTATATTAATTGAAATTAGGTTTGCTGATGAATAATATTAAAAGATAAGAAAAAGTGGCTTGAACAAGATGTTTATTTTATTCAAGTTCAAGAATATCTGAGATGGTGATGCTAGAGCACCAAGCTTTGTTTTCTTGAGGTTTGATGTCATAATTGGCTTCCATTCCCAAGATCTGCTCATCTTTCAAAGTACTGCTGGATTCCAGCATCCCAAATGTGGTCCAGACAGCAAAAGGAACCAATAGGAAAGGAGAACGAACTGGCCCGTCCACCACTTCTGCTTCCACCGTCTCGGGACAGAATTGAGACATATAGCTTTGTATATTTTGCCGCAGGGAAGTCTAGGAAATGCTTGATTCCAGGCTGCCCTGTGCCCAGTTAAAAATCGAAAGCCCACACAGATTACTGACGTTCAGAAACCTGTGCTGTGCTTGGCAGGCAGAGTGTGCATATTAGGGACATTTGACATAGTACTAACAACAGAAGTCCTGATTCTGGTCCTGACTCCAGTCTTGTTATATGATTCCAGTACTTTGCATGCCATGCCTCAAATTTTAATTTAACAGAACTTTGTCCTAGAAAAAATTCACAGTATGCTTAAGAAATTGCTGTTTTTATTTCCTGTGAATAAAGGCATGACATGAAGAAAAAAGTCAAAGGTTCTTATGTCTGAGGGAGAAGGAAAACAGTTTTAAGGACAGCTAGCCCTATCGGCCCCAAAAGTTACGCACTATATTTCTAAGCTTTTTACCACCACCACCACCCTTTTTATTAACAGACAAGGCTCTTGTTCTGTCACCCAGGCTGAATTGCAGCGGTACAGATCACAGCTCACCGCAGCCTCAAACTCCTAGGCTCACTCAATCCCAACCCCATCAAGCTCCAGAGTAGCTAGGACAAGCACACATCACTCTGCCTGGCTAACTTTTTACCCTTAAAATGTTAACATTGGCCAGGCGCAGTGGCTCATGCCTGTAATCCTAGCACTCTGGGAGGCCGAGGTGGGCGGATCGCTTGAGGTCAGGAGTTCGAAACCAGCCTGAGCAAGAGCAAGACCCCATCTTTACTTAAAAATAGAAAGAAATTAATTGGCCAACTAAAAATATATACAGAAAAAATTAGCCGGGCATGATGGTACATGCCTATAGTGCCAGCTACTTGGGAGGCTGAGGTAGAAGGATTGCTTAAGCCTAGGAGTTTGAGTTTGCTGTAAGCTAGGCTGATGCCACGGCACTCTAGCCTGGGCAACAGAGTGAGACTCTATATCAAAAAAAATTAAAAATTTAACATTAATTTACTCAATGTCTTTACCTCCCTCCCACACCAGGGACCTTACAATATGACTTATCTGATTTGTTTTCTATTAAACCCCACAAGCAGCAATAATTATATAATGTTCAATTTATTACCATTATGTAATATAACTATTGTTTTATACAATTATTTATTTATATTTTTATTATTTTCTCTGCTCACCCTTCCTTCTTAGATCTTCCTTCCTGGATCATTTTCTTTTTTGCTGAAGTACGTCCTTTAGAACTTCATTTAGGCCAGGTGCGGTGGCTCACGCCTGTAGTCCTAGCACTCTGGGAGGCTGAGGCGGGCGGATTGCTCAAGGTTAGGTGTTCGAAACCAGCCTAAGCAAGAGCGAGACCCCGTCTCTACTATAAATAGAAAGAAATTAATTGGCCAATTAATATATATATAGAAAAAATTAGCTGTCCATGGTGGCACATGCCTGTAGTCCCAGCTGCTGGGGAGGCTGAGACAGTATTGGATTGCTTGAGCCCAGGAGTTTGAGGTTGCTGTGAGCTAGGCTGATGCCATGGCACTCACTCTAGCCTGGGCAACAAAGCAACACTCTGTCTCAAAAAAAAAAAAAAAGAACTTCATTTAGTTAAAACCTGAGAGTTGGCATATTAATATTAATGGTTATTATCTATCTGAAAAACCCTTATTTTGTTTTCATTAATCTTTATTTTTACTGTGAAATATACATGCAAAGAGTAGAGTGCATAAAGAAAAATAATCACCACCTAGCTTACAAAATAGAACGTTACCAATATCTTAAAAGAAACATAATACATGTATTTTTCTGAGGTTTGCCTTTTGTATTCAACATTGTTTTTGAAATTCATCAGTTAATGCCTGTACCTATAGTTCATCTCATTGATAATGTAGCATCCTAGTGTGAATACACCATCATTTATCCATTCCACTGGTAAGCAGTTTTAGCTGTTCTAGTTTTCAGTTGTGAATATTGTTTAGTAACATTTTTTAGGTATAATTTATATATTATAAAATTCACCCCTTTTAAAGTAAACAGTTCAGTGGGTTTTATTTCAGGTTGTTTTTTTTTTTTTGGTTTTTTTTTTGAGGCATAGTCTCACTCTGTTGCCCTGGCTAGAGTGCTGTGGCATCAGCCTAGCTCACAGCATCCTCAAATTCCTGGGCTCAAGCTATCCTCCTTCCTCAGCCTCGCAAGTGGTTGGGACTACAGGCATGTGCCACCATGCCTGGCTAATTTTTTCTATGTATTTTTAGTTAGCCAATTAATTTCTTTCTATTTTTAGTAGAGATGGGGTCTCACTCTTGCTCAGGCTGGTTTCGAACTTCTGACCTCGAGTGATCCGCCTGCCTTGGCCTCCCAGAGTGCTAGGATTACAGGCGTGAGCCACTGCACCCAACCATATGGTTTTTTTTCTTTTTTTTTTTTGGTTCATACTTTATTAAAGCATCAGAATATGGTATCTTTTAAATCAGCAAATGTTCTTCATTTTAGTATAGTTAAATTTATCAGTCTTGTCCTTTATGGTTTGCACTTAAGAATATCTGTGCTTCTCCCAAAGTCAAAAAGATATTTTATTGTTTTCTTATAACAGTTTTCAAGTTTTGCCTTCTACATTTAAGTCCTTGATCCCCTGGAATTGATTTTTCTAAAGGGAGAGAGAGGTAAGGCTCTATCATGCATTTTTTCTTACTGGATATAGTTTATAAAAATATCCATCCTTATCCTACTTGTATTCAATCCAGCTTTGACAAACATCAGGTTTCCTATATGTGTTGATCTGAACTTTCTGTTCTGTTCCATTAGTCTCTCCCTAGGCCAAAATCACACTGTCTTCATTATTATAACTGCATAATGAGTCTTGGTAATGGGAAGGACAAGTTTCCCCGACCTTCTTCTTCTTCAAGAGTGTCTTGCCTCTTTGCTCTTCCATAAAAAATTTTTTAGAATCAACTTTTTAAGGTCTATGTTGAGAATTTGATTGGAATTGTAGTAAATCTATAGATGAATTTGGGGAGAAATTGACATCTTTATGAATTGAGTCTTTTCTGTCCTAGAATATGATAATATGTCTCTCCATTTATTTAGGTCATCTTTAGTCTATTTCAATTGAATTTAAAAATCTCCTAAATAAAAGTTTTGCATTTTTTTTTTTAGATTTGTTAGATTAGTGTTTTAATTTTGGAGGGATGTTTTTGTAAATGGTATCTTTGTTATTAGATTTTCTCTTTATTGTCAATTAAATGCTCCTGACCTTTATATTGATCTTGTATCTGGAAACCTTACTATATTCTCTAAAATTTATCTGTAAAGAAGGAATTGGTTTTTGTTTGTTTGTGAGACAGGGTCTGGCTCTGTTGTCCAGGCTAGAGTGCAGTGGCATAATCATAGCTCAAGCAATTGCTTTTAACATTGCACCATTCAATGTAATGCTTACCGTAGGTTTTTTTGTAGATGTTCTTGTTCTGGTTAAGAAAATTGTTGAATTGACTAGAATTTTTTACTGTATCTATTTAGGCAATCATACGGCTTTTCTAGTGTGGCTTTTGCGTCCAGTGCTGCCGGTCGATAGATCGGCTCCTACGTAGTTATATCGGCCGGCTGCGCTTTTTGCCCTAGACGCAAAACCAGATATTTCGGCCTGCTGCACTAAGAGGGATAATCTAGTAACGTGATGAATTTTATTAATAGATTTTCTCCTCCTTGCTTTTTGGATTAACCAAGTATTTCCAGTTTTCCACTGTGAACTTATTAAATTCTTTTAGTAGTAACTTATTAAATTCTAGAGATGATAGCCTGCATCCTTGACTTTGTAAAGACTAATCTAAACAAATGCCTTTATTACTTCCTAGATGAAGGACCTTAGAACACTTTGATTCCATTTATTCCCCTCCAGACTTATGTATTGCTGTACTATTTTAGTTCTACATGTATTCTAAATACTGTAAGACATTATTTTATGCAGTCAATATTTACTTATCTTTACCCACATATTACTCCTCTTTTCTATATTTCTGAGATTCTACCTGGGATCACTTTCCTTCTGCCTAAAGAATTCCCTTTAGTGTTATTTTGATGCTAATAGGTGTAGAATGCTAGGTTGGCCATTGATCTTCTTTCAACACTCTATAAACATGTCTTTGATTGTGTTCTGGTTTCCAGTCTTTCTATTGAAATGTAAGCTGCTGGTCTTCCTGCTGCTCTTCTGAAGATTTTGTCCCCCCCTTGCTCCCTACCCCCAGCTTCTTGAATCTTACAATTTTAATATCTTTCATAAATTTCGGAAAAGTCTTGGCCATGCTTTCTTCAAATTTCTGCTCCATTTTATTTCTTCTCTCCAGTGGATTCCAATTCCACATGTGTTATTAGACTGCTATGTCTTGTTTCTTCCTTTTCTGTATTTTCTCTTCTTTTCCCCTTTAGGCTTCAGTCTGGATATTTCCTACTGGATTATTATATAGTTCAGCTGTGACTAAACCCATTTGTTGGATTCTTAATTTCAGTTACTATATTTAGTTCTAGACTTTTCATTCAATACTGTTTGATAAATTCCATTTCTCTGCTGAAATTTTTCATTTTTTTTTCTTGTATATATTCACAATTATTTTAAAGCCCTTGTCCAAGAACTCTGTCTATATACTCTTTTTTCTCTCTCTCTCCTTCCTTCCCTTTGAGACAGGGTCTCACTCTGTTGTTGGGGTGGCATCATTGTAGCTAACTGCAGCCTCAAAATCCTGGGCTCAAGTGATCCTCCTGCCTTAGCCTTCTGAGCTAGGACTATAGGTGCACATCACCACACGTGGCTAAATTTTTTAATTTTTTGTAGGGATGGGTCTGATTATTGCCCAGTCTGGTCTCGAACTCCTGGCCTTAAGCAATCCTCCTGCCCTGGCCTCCCAAAGTGCTGGGGTTACAGGTGTGAGGCACTGTACCCAGCCCAGAGCTGGGTTTTTGTAGTAGCAAGTCTGTTTCTAGTTTGCCTCTAATCCTAGTATGTGTGTACCCTTCAGGGAGTCCCAGTAATATCCACTGATATTTTTCAAGCCCCTCCTCCGTGGCAGACTCTAAGCTCCAATTTTCCTCTCTCACGCCTTAAGACTGCTGAAAGCTTTGCTCAGCTTAATGTACTTTCCTTGTTTCTACCTCGAAAGCTCTGAATTCCAATTTTTGTCTCATCCCCCATGAAATTGCCCCATGCAGTGCTCAGCTTCTCAGCCTCTGCACCACCACTTTCTGCTTTACTTCTCAGCCTGTGCTGCTTGTAAAGTGGGAGATGCTTTGCAGTAGTACACAATATCAGATTTATCTATTGTTTCCCTTCTAATTGGGATCTTATCTTCTCAAATCTGGTTGCGTTGGTAATATTTAATATCTTGAATATGAGATTTGTTGTTACTGATATTTTATTTAGTTTTTTCAAATTTTTTCTTTGTTAGACTGTTAAGTTCGCCTGATACTGACTGGTTTCTCATGGCCAGAATCAGAAGTCATTAGAATTTTCTAATGTTGAATCAGTCCTGCATTCTCAGAATAAGCCCAGTTGAATTGTGATATATTACCTTGTCAGTATACTGTTGGATTTAATAATTTTTGGTTCATAATAAGTTAGCTTGTAATTTTTTTTTTTTTTTTGAGACAGAGTCTGGCTCTGTCACCTGGGCTAGAGTGCTATGGCATCGACCTCTAGCTTACAGCAACCTCAAACTCCTGGGCTCAAGCGATCCTCCTGGAGTAGCTGGGATTATAGGCGTGCACTACCACACCAAGATAATTTTTTCTATTTGTAGCAGAGACGAGGTCTTGCTCTCGCTCAGGCTGGTCTCCAACTCCTGAGCTCAAGCAATCCTCCTGCCTCGAACTCCCAGAATGCTAGGATTACAGGCATGAGCCACTGCGCCTGGCCTGTAATTTCCCTTTTTCATCCTTGTTCTATTGGAACATAGGATGCTTCATAAAATGAGTGTGGGATGTTTTCTTTTTTCATAGTCTCTGAAGGAATTTAAAATCAGAATTATCTTTTATTTCTTTGTTTGGCAGAACTTGGTTTTTTTTAAGTATCTTTTCAGTGTATTCATGTTATATGGTCCTTTATTCATTCCTAATCTATTTGCACCTGTCTTCTTTTATGTTGACCAGTCTGGCAGCATTTGTTAACTTTATTAATCTTCTATTATATTTTACGAATTTCTCCTTGGGTTAATTGTACTATTCCTCTACTGTCTTAAATCAGATCCTTAGCTAATTTCCTTTTTTTGTTTTATTTGAGACAGAGTTTTACTTTGTTGCCCAGGCTAGAGTGAGTGCTGTGGCGTCAGCCTAGCTTACAGCAGCCTCAGACTCCTGGGCTCAAGCGATCCTATTGCCTCAGCCTCCCGAGTAGCTGGGACTACAGGCATGCGCCATCATGCTTGGCTAATCTTTTGTATATATATTTTTAGTTGGTCAATTAATTTCTTTCTATTTTTAATAGAGACGGGGTCTCGCTCGGGCTGGTTTCGAACTCCTGACCTCGAGCGATCCACCTGCCTCGGCCTCCCAGAGTGCTAGGATTACAGGCGTGAGCCACGCACCCGGCCTAATTTCTTTCTTAGGTTGTCTTTTTTTTATAAATTTGAAACCTATGCATTTCTCTGACAAGATACACAACTTCCACTGAGATTTCTTTTGACTAGTGGATTATTTAGAACTCTGTGTTTTTGTTTGTTTTTAATACATGTGGAGGTTTATTAGTTATGTTTTTATTACTAGTTTCTAACCTAGTTATATTAATGTCAAAAAACATAATCTATGTGATATCCAGTTCTTTGAAATCCATTGCATGTTTTATGGCTGAGAATGTTGTTGGTTTTAATGAATGTTCTCTGTGTAAGAAGAAAGTATATTTTATAGTTATTGGGTTTAGACTTCTGTATTATGTCCATTAGATCAAGCTTATTAAGTGAATCAAATATTCTCCGAATTACTGATTTTTTGGTGTCTGCTTTACCAGCTAAGAGAGGTATATATAGAATTTACCTGGTGTACCTTTTTCCAGTTTTTTCATTTATAATATAACCTTTCTGTGTCTTTAGATTTGTCTCTGGTCCATAGCATATATCATAGATCTGGGTGGTGGTGGTTTTTTATGCAGCCTGAAAATAGGTTTATTTTAGTTGGAGAATTTAATTCATTTAAAGATGAAATTATTAAAGTATTTAGGTTAATTTCTATGATTTTATCTTATACTTTCTATTTTTTCTCTTATCCCTTTTCTCCTTTATCATTTAATAGTAGTAAGATAAAATAGCCCCAAATTTTATGTTATATATTTTTAAGCATACAGTTCAGTGGCATTAATGACATTCACAGTGTTATGCAACCATCACCACTGTCTATCTCCAAAACTTTTTCATCACCCCAAATAGAAATTCTGTACCTATTAAGCAATAACCCCCTATTCATACCCCTTAGCCCTAGCCCCTGATAACCTCTACTCTACTTTCTAAGTGGAATCACACGATGTTTATCCTTTTGTGTCTGGCTGGTTTTATTTAGCATGTTTTCAGGGTTTGGGCATATGGCATATATCGGAACTTTATTAATTTTTATGACTGAATAATATTCCATTGTATGTATATACCACATTTTTGTTTATCCATTCATCTGTTGATGGGCACTTGGGTTAGTTCCACTTTTTGGCTACTGTGAATAATGCCCATTACAAACATTGGTGTATAAGTATCCGTTTAAGTCTCTTGTTTTCAATTCTTTTGGGTTTATACCCAGAAGTGGAATTGGTGGATCATATGGTAATTCCGTGTCTAGCTTTTTGAGGATCCACCAAACTGTTTTTCACAGCAGCTGCATCATTTTACATTCCCCCCAGTGATGCACGTGGTTCCAACTTCTCGAAGTGTTTATAAGACTTGTTTTCAGTTGTTTTGTTTTTTTTTTTTACAGCTATCTTAATGGGTATGAAATCTAATTGTAATTTTGATTTGCAGTTCCCCCATGAGCAATTATGTTGAGCATGCTTACTGGCCATTGTATACCTTTAGAGAAATCTCTTTTTAAGTTCTTGCCCATTTTTAATTGGGTCATTAATCTCTTTCTTAAGTTGTAGGAATTTATATATTCTGGATATTAAACCCTAATCAAATATATGATTTACAGATGTTTTCTCCCATTCTGTAGGTTATCTTTTCATTTCTCCATACTGTCTTCTGATGCATTAAAAAAGTTTTCAGTTGTAATGCAATCCAGTTTATCTATTTTTTTCTTTTGTTGCCTGTGTTTTTGGGGTCTTCTTTAAGAAACTATTGCCAAATCCAAGGTCATAAATATGTGTGTTCTTTTTTTTTTTTGAGACAGAGTGTCACTCTGTTGCCCAGGCTAGAGTGCCGTGGTGTCAGCCTAGCTCTCCTGCCTCAGCCTCCCGCGTAGCTGGAATTATAGGTGCATGCCACCATACCTAGCCCTTTGATCCATTTTTAATTTTTTCTATATGATATAAAGGTCCAATAACTTTTGCATGTGGATATCTAGTTTTCCCTGAACTAGATATTAGTTGAAGAGAATATTCTTTCCCCATCCACACTCATTTTTTTTTTTTTTTTTGAGACAGAGTCTCGCTTTGTTGCCCAGGCTAGAGTGAGTGCCGTGGCGTCAGCCTAGCTCACAGCAACCTCAAACTCCTGGCTCAAGTAATCTTCCTGCCTCAGCCTCCCAAGTAGCTGGGACTACAGGCATGCACCACCATGCCCAGCTAATTTTTTGTATATATATTAGTTGGCCAATTAATTTCCTTCTATTTTATAGTAGAGACGGGGTCTCGCTCTTGCTCAGGCTGGTTTCGAACTCCTGACCTCGAGCAATCCGCCCGCCTCGGCCTCCCAGAGAGCTAGGATTACAGGCGTGAGCCACAGCGCCCGGCCTCACACTCATTCTTTTTTTTTTTTGTTTTGTTTTTTTTTGTTTTTTTTTATTTATAGTAGAGACGGGGTCTCGCTCTTGCTCAGGCTGGTTTTGAACTCCTGACCTTGAGCAATCCGCCCGCCTCGGCCTCCCAAGAGCTAGGATTACAGGCGTGAGCCACAGCGCCCGGCCTCACACTCATTCTTGAATGATAGTTTCTCTAAATGTAGAATTCTAAGTTAATGCTTTTCTCTCAGTACTTTGAACATACTATTTTACTATTTTTAGCCATTGTTGTGGTTGTGTAGTTTACTATTTAACTCATTCCTTTGGCAGTAATCTTTCCTTCCATTTAGCTGCTGTTTAAGAGCTTCTCTTTTTTTTTTTTTTGTTTTACTGTAAATAAGTATGGATTTTGCTTGGGATTCATTTGGCTTCCTGACTCTGAGGACTGGTGTCATTAGCCATTTCTGGAAAGTCTTTCATTTTTTTCTTTTTTGAGACAGGGTCTCCCCCTCTGTTGCCTAGGCTAGAGTAAGATCATATTCATAGGTCACTACAGCCTCAAACTCCTGGGCTCAAGCGATCCTCCAACCTCAGCTTCCTAAGTAGCAAGGATTACAGGTAGCATAGAGCTACTAGGCCAGGCCATTTCTGGAAAATTCTGAACCGTGATCTCTTTGACTATTGCTTTTCTTCCATTCTTTCTGCCCTCTTCTTTTAGAACTCTGTTAGATGCGTACATTTTCTGTGTCTCTCAATCTCTTTGATAGTTTCTCCTGTTTCTAATTTTTATTTCAGCATATTATAAATGTTTAGGTTACATATGTTGCCTTGCCCTCCCTCCCTCTGAGTCAGAGCTTCAAGTGTGTCCATCTCTCAGATGATGGGCATCACACTCATTATGTATGTATGTACCCATCCCCTCCTCCCCACGCCAGATAAATGTTATTCCTATATGTGCACTTAGGTGTTGATCAGTGAAACCAATTTGCTGGTGAGTACATGTGGTGCTTATTTTTCCATTCTTGGGATACTTCACTTAGTAGAATGGATACTAGCTCTATCCAGGAAAATACAACAGGTGTTACATCACCATTGTTTCTTATAGCTGAATAGTACTCCATGGTATACATATACATTTATTAATCCACTCATGTATCGATGGACACTTGGGTTGTTTCCACATCTTTGCAATTGTGAATTGTGCTGCTATAAACATTCGAGTGCAGATGTCTTTTTTATAGAATGCCTTTTGTTCTTTTGGGTAGATGCCCAGTAATGGGATTCCTGGATCAAATGGTAGATCTACTTGTATCACTTTAAGGTATCTCCATATTGCTTTCCACAGAGGTTGCACTAGCTTGCAGTCCCACCAGCAGTGTAGGAGTGTTCCTGTCTCCGCATCCATGCCAACATTTATTGTTTCGGGACTTTTTTTTTTTTTGAGACAGAGTCTCGCTTTGTTGCCCAGGCTAGAGTGAGCGCTGTGGCGTCAGCCTAGCTCACAGCAACCTCAAACTCCTGGGCTCGAGCAATCCTGCTGCCTCAGCCTCCTGAGTAGTTGGGACTACAGGCATGCGCCACCATGCCCAGCTAATTTTTTCTATATATATTAGCTGGCCAATTAATTTATTTCTATTTATAGTCGAGGTCTTGCTCAGGCTGGTTTTGAACTCCTTACCTACAGCAATCCGCCCCCCTCGGCCTAAGTGCTAGGATTACAGGCATGAGCCACTGCGCCCGGCCTATTTGGGGACTTTTTGGTAAAGGCCATTCTCACTGGAGATAGTGATATTTCATTGTAGTTTTGATTTGCATTTCCCTGATTAGAGATGTTGAGCATTTTTTCATGTTTGTTGGCCATTATTCTGTTGTCTTTTGAAAAGTTTCTGTTTATGTCCTTTGCCCAATTTTTGATAGGGTTGTGTGTTTTTTCTTGCTGATTTTCCTGAGTTCTAAATAGATTCTAGTTATCAGCCCTTTATCAGATGTGTAGCTTGCAAAAATTTTCTCCCATTCTGTGGGTTGTCTGTTTGCACTCTTGACAGTTTCTTTGGCTGTGCAGAAGCTTTTTAACTTGTCCCATGTATTTATTTTTGTTGTTGCTGTGATCGCTTTTGGGATCTTCTTCATAAATTCTTTGCCTAGGCCGATATCTAGAAGAGTATTTCCAATGTTTTCCTCTAGAATTCTGATAGTTTCACACCTTAGGTTCCTAAGTCTGTTACCCAGCGTGAGTTGATTTTTGTGAAAGGTGTAGATCCTATTTCAGTCTTCTACATGTGGTTATCCAGTTTTCCCAGCACCATTTATTGAATAAGGATTCTTTTCCCTCTATATGTTTTTGTCTGTTTTGTCAAAGATCAGATGACTATATGAGGATGGTTTTATATCTGGGTTCTGTTCCAATGGTCAATGTCCCTGTTCTTGGGTGAGTACCAAGCTGTTTTATAATTACTATAGCCTTGTGGTATAGTTTGAAGTCTGGTAAATTAATACCTCCCCTTTTGTTTTTATTGCCTAGGATTGCTTTTGCTATGAAGTCTTCTCTGGTTCTGTATCTGTGAAAAATGATGGTGGTATTTTAATAGGGATTGGGTTGACTCTGTAGATCACTTTGGGTAGTATAGACATTTTAACAATGTTGATTCTGCTGACCCACGAGCATGGTATGGTTTTCTACCTATTTACGTCTGTTTCCCCTTTTTAATACATTTAATACATTTCCTGTTTCTAACTGAGTGCAGTCTTACATAAGTTAGTGACTTTAAGAAGAGACTTTTCCTTTTATTCCCACTATACTTTAGACCAAGGCAGACTTGAGCCCCCAGGGTAGACAGTAGAACTTATTTTATGCCCCTCCCCTTCTGCTATTTATTTTTTGTTTTGTTAATCAAGGAGTTTTAAGCATTTATACCAAGATTCTTTCAGTCCTACCCTCCCTGTCCTTGTTGGAAGAATTTTCAGCAGGTTTTAATCTTTGTGCCACTTCCAGTATGGCCCTTGTTTCTGTGATGGCCTGATTTTTCTCTCGCTCTAGTTCCAGAGCGCCTGATTTATCTCCTTCTTTTGTCTTACTATCTCTCTCTGGAGCATCTCTCTCTCTGCTTTGAACCTGACTTTTACATATTCATGGCTGTCACAGTTTCATCTATTCCCTGGCAACAATTTTCTGCTAAAAGTTCATGTGCCATTTGCTGTTCCTTTTTATTTACTAATTTCTTAATGGGGCAAATTCTTACATGGGAAGGTTTTATAAAACTCCACCTATAAAATTACCTAGGCCTGGTTTCTTTTTCTGGGAAGATTTCTAATATCTACTTCAATCCCTAAAAAATACTTAATGATCAAATCAGATTTTCCCTTTCTTCTTGAGTCCATGATGGTAATTTATGTTTGCTAGAAAACTTTTCCATTTAAGGTCAGTTTTTTCAAATTTGCTGCCATAAAATGTCCTTAGGAACTATGAAATGGGGTTCAGTTTATCTGTATTATTTCCATTTTTCTCAATGAGAATGGGGATTAATGTGTAAATAAAATGAAGACTCGCTGCCATCACCAAATAATGTTTCTATCCTAAGGGAGTACAGGGGGAGATGACCCTGATCCCACTTTCCACCCCAGAAAACCAGGTTCAATGCTAAGTCAGTCTTTTTCTACCTTCTCTTTCTCAGTCTTAGGAAAAGTCCTCAGTGCTGTGGGTAGTGCCCAGCTATTGATGTCCCAGAAATTCCAGCAGTTCCGGGGCCTCTGTGAACAAAACTTGGTGAGTGTGATTCTTCTTCCTCCACAGCAAGGTTTCCAGCCTTTGGTGGTCCCCCAGGCAGGAAGGGCCTGCCTGTACACCAGCCAGCCCCTCTAAGCCTCTGTGACCACTGCCCTAGCACAGAGAAGGTGCTGCTTCCTTGTGGTATTGAAAGGACAATGGCAATGCTGTCAGTGTCTAGCACAAGAATGGGGCCAGGAGTGGCCCTACCACCCTCTAATCAAATCTCTAATACTTTTAAATAGAAAATGGAATTCTATGTGAAACAGTCACATGAAAGTTAAAAGTCAATTAGCTTTTTATATAAAATGTATTTATATGAAATATATTCTGTATCTAAGACGACACTCAAGGTAAGAACTAAAGAAATCCCACTACTAGGTTTAGGTGGGTGTCCTCTTCCCTCCCCTTACTTACCTGTTAGGAGGGCTTGCTTGCCAGGCCCAGCAGTAGAGTCCTAGGCAGCTTTTCCTGTGGGCATCTCTCTCCATCCAGCCAGGGGCTGTGTATTGGGGGGGACAGGCAATAGAGAGTATCTCCAGGACCTGTAGAGATTTGGGGATGGTGTTGACATGGAAAAGAATGATGGGGTGGAAACAATATGGATTCTGTGATCATACTCACTTGGGAGTGAATCCAGGCTTCTTCCTGCTTCACTGTGAGACCATGGCCAAGAACTTCTGTTTCTTCCCTATAAAATATCTAGTTAGTGCCTATCTGGTATACATTAGAGACATGAACACTTGCCCTGCAGTGATGGCCTTGACAGTCCACATGTATGTGCAAGGCCTACTCTCAGGATGGGACCATCCCCTTGTCCCAAGAGTCCCCCCACCATTAGGGCTGGCTCACCAGGACACTGGGAGTAAGACTAGGCCTCCAGAGCCCCCACCCACTGCTGACAGGGCTGGGGGTACCATGCTTGGGGTGGGGGACGGGACAAGCCTCTGCCTTGCTGGCTCCACTGATCCCCATCTGGCCCACAGAACCCTGATGCCAACCCACGTCCAACAGCCCAGGACCTGGCAGGGTTCTGGGACCTGCTACAGCTGTCCATTGAGGACATCAGCATGAAGTTTGATGAACTCTACCACCTCAAGGCCAACAGCTGGCAGCTGGTGGAGACCCCCGAGAAGAGGAAGGTGAGCATGGAGCAGTGCGGAGGGGAAGTCCAGGGACAAATTCCTGGTCGGCAATAACGCTGCCCACATCGGTCAGTGCTGCTTGGCTCCCTTCTCCGTGTGTCGTCTTTGAGCTGGGGGCTCACGTTCATCACTGCGTGGGGTCCATGCTTGGCACTCGTCCAGCATGCCGCTCGCTCCGTGTAGTTGAGGCTGACCCCCTGAAGCATGCTGTCCTGCCCTGCATGTTTAGTGGAAAAGGGGATCCCAGGAGAGACCTGCCACCCGCAGCATCAGTGGTAGACATGGCTGTTGGAACTTGGGAGGCAGCAGAACGGTCCCTTTTCATGAGCTGTGCCACCCAGAATACCAGGGTCTCAGAGCCAGTTCTACCTCCTTGTGGTGGCCAGCCTCTTTCCTAAGGCTTCCTTCCAGTGAAAGCCAGTGACCCCTACTGGTTATTGGACTGTGACCCTTGTTAAATTCTAATCCCCTAGAATAGCATGTGAAATGTGACCTGGGAATCAGAAGCCCTAAATTTAAATCCAGACTCAGGCTCCAAATGGGGGTGGGAGCAGCTGCTCTGTCCGTCCTTTCCTGCTAGAACATTCTAGGATTCTAAGCTCGCTTTTGCTCCTCTGCCTTGTGCTATTCCCACGATCATCGCTTCTGTGGCTTCCTGATTCCAGTATGTGTTGCTTGTGCCCAGTGCGGGGAGGCTGGGGTGGCGGCTCCAGCTCCAGCATATGGTAGGGGGTAGTGCCACACAGAATGTGGCACCTTTGTTTTATTTTTGTTCCCTCCTCACTGTCTCACTAAAGGAAGAGAAGAAACCACCCCCTCCGGTCCCAAAGAAGCCAGCCAAATCCAAGCCGGCAGTGAGCCGAGACAAGGCCTCTGATGCCGGGGACAAGCAGCGGCAGGAGGCCCGCAAGAGACTCCTGGCCGCCAAGCGGGCAGCTTCCGTGCGGCAGAACTCAGCCACAGAGAGCGCGGACAGCATCGAGATTTATGTCCCGGAGGCCCAGACCAGGCTCTGAGACCAGGAAAGAGGAAGGAAACAATTTAAAATCATTTTAAAAACCCACATACGTAAAAACTAAATGCAAATGGAACAAAATTTTCTCAACCTTTAGTATGGTTATTCTGTCTAGAGACCCTGAGCCAACTTTCAAATTGATGCATACAAGGGCTCACAATTTGGCTTTTCTGGGTCCCTCTCAGCTTTAGGTTATGAAGATTTCACACACACAAAACGTCAACAAAAATCACAAAACTAGAAAACTTTTCTTTTTCCTCTCACTGGCCGTGGTGGACTAGATAGATGGACTTCAGTCGGCAACTCCCGGCCCAGCCTCCAGACTTCGGTCTTTTTACTTGTTCTATCTGATGAGAACTTAAACTAGCTTGTTTACAAGACAACGACAGTCCAAGGGCAGCCTTGGGCACCTGCCATGTCCTTCCTTCTTTTCCCAGCTACCCCTGCTCTGACCTTGGATTTTCATTCTTACGTTTTTCTCTTTTCCCTTCAGAGCTCACACAGTGGTCACCATCATGGCAAGCGGCTTTCTGGTCCTCAACCCTTTTTGCGGTTGAGGGCCCAGACGACAGAGCGATGGACACGTGTCCCCTCCCTCTCCCACCCAATGCTCACACACAGTCTCACACGCACGCACACATGCAGATGGAGGTTCCTCAGGGGGTACCCACTGCTGGACCCGCCAGCCCCAGGCAGTGTCAGGCAGGACTTGCCTCTGAGCAGATGAGGGAGGTTTTATCTTTAGGGGGAAATGAGACGAAACGAAGCCACAGTTACCATGCTCCAGACTCCCGCCGCCTTCTCCTCTCCAGCCCCTTCCTTCAGCAAAATCTAGGACTCAGAGCAGCTTCCAGGGGGCACTCGAGAGAGAGGGACCCCATTTTCCTGGGGGGTTGTGTCTGTCCTTGGCCACACCTGTGTATAGTAACCGAGGGACAGGCGGCGATGTCTGTATGTATGTGTACATATGCACATAGACCTTAGAGTGTATATTTAACAAACGCCCATCTGCTCACCCCTGCCCACCAGCGCCGCCGCCGCTGGCTCTCGGGGCACCTGGCAGGAGGCGGGTGTGTGAATAGCATATATTTTTACATGTACTATATCTAGGTGTATGTACAAGTGTGTGTAAAAATATATACCTTGTGTGTAAGCAGCCCTTTTTTTTTGTCTCCCACCCTCCCTCCTGACCCCATGGGCTCATCTGCCCAGCCTCTTTAGTTTTCTGTTCTGTTCTATTTTTTTTTTTTTTTACCCCAATCATCTTCTTTTCTCCCTTTCCCCCCATCCCCATTCCCAGGGTGTCATGAGCCCTGAGCTGCAATGGCCCGGGCCTGCAGGGCAGGGTGGGGGAGGGCAGGGGGAGGGCAGGCCATCTGGGCAGGGGCCAAGCCTGGCAGCGAGCTCAGTACACGAGGGGCTGCTCTATACTGTGTATACGACTCTATGGCATTGGAGACATCCTCTTGTCCGGCGCTTGCTGCAGGGGGGGCCCCCCAGGTGAACCAAGGGCCTGCTCTGGGCCCCATTCCAGCTTGGCCGCCGTCTGTGACCTTGGGCAAGTCACTTGACCTCTGTGTGCCTCAACTTCCTCCTCTGTAAAATGGGGACAGTCCCTGCCCCTCCCTACCTCACAGGCATGTTGTGAGAATAAATGAGGTAACGTGTACTAAGGGCTCATGGCGTTATTGCAATGGGATGAGCCAGGCTGGGATACACAGGGTGGGAGTGGGTGCCCCCAGAAAACTAAGCCGGACCCTTGCCCAAAGGCAGCTCTTTGGAGACAGGCTGACTTGTGTACAAACCATAATTCCAGCGCTATCATGAACCAGTTCTGTGATCCTGGGCAAAACACTAGGCTGACCATCTCACCTGAAAATGAGCATGCCGAGTGCACCTTACCCGCTTCCGATGAGAAATAAATGCTTAATAGTTGCTACGATTGGAGCTGGGGTAGCTGATAAAAGCCACTCTAGCTGACAAGTCACACCCAGACCATCTACACATCTTCCTGGATGGGGTGCTTGGTGCCCTCAGCAGCTGCTTCCACCTGGACAGCTGGATGCACTGAAGTATCTACTGAGCGCCTACCCTAGCAGGCCCAGTGCCAGGCAGGACCATGGCAGGCTGTACACAGAGCTCCCTCTCTGGTGCGGGAGACAGATAACGAACTTGGCATAGATGAGTTCAAGTCTATGACAGGTGGTAAAAACGAGATACAGCAAAATAAGGCTGTAGGAACCTATGGCACCAAACCCAGTCTGGGCAGGAGCCTTCTGTTGAAGAATGAATGAGTATTAACCCACTTGGGGCGGGGAGGGTGGGGGGGAGCTGGGGAAAGTACATTCCAGCCAGAAGGAACAGCAGGTGCCAACCCCTGATGGAAGGAACTTGCCTTTTAGAAAGTTCTTGGACCAGGCTCAGCCAGTTACCTGGTCTTCTCCCTTTGCCCGACCTAGCCAAGATGCCAGTGACCTCAGGCCCAGAGGACACACTGCCCCTGCCTTCCTAGGAACTTTATGCTCAGGCTGCCCAGCCTGTCCCCAGCTGGCCCCCTGTGAGCCCCTCTCCCCATGTGGGCCAGGCCCGGACTCCCTGTGCTCGGCAGCTTGCCCTCATCCCTGGATCCCAATATACCTCTGTTGGTGGCAGCTGACCACAGGTGGTTCTGATTAACTTTTGGGCTGGCACCTTCCTGGCCTATTCCTGCTCTGACACTCAGCTGGGGGTGACTGAAGCCCCAGCCAGCATTGAGCCAGACATTCTGAGCTGTGAAAGCATGCAGAGGCGAGGCCAAGCTAGACTTGAGGGCCATCGTCCAGCTAGCAGCCCAGCTCAACCCGATGGTCCTTGGGGACCAGGAGTAGACCCTTAGCCCTTTTGAACCTGAGTTTCCCCTATGGCAGGGGAGGAGCCTTGAGGGTCAGACCAGAGTCTCACAGGGGATCCTGCCCTCCCTGTATCTGAAGCCCAGGGCGGGGGACTGTCTAGTGTGCAGCCTCCCTGGCATAGCAGCAGGGGGACCAACCCCTTTCCCCATGAAGGAACAGCATAATGAACACCATATAGCTGTTAGCCAGAATCACCAAGTGTCAACATTTGCCATATTTGCATTGCCACTCTTGGTTTCCCACTGTGTAGTTTTCCCCTAGGCCATGTGAAAATTGATAGAAAACTGGTATTTCATCCCTGCATCCTAAAAACAAAGACACTCCTGTGCAACCACAATACCATTATCACCCTCAAATTTAACAAAGGAACGTTCCAAGAAGTACCTCCCTTACCTGGGAGGGCACTCAGAGCCTGGTATTAACATTGCCTAAAGCACAGTCCAAACTCCAGTTGCCCTAATAATGCCCTTTATGGCTTTTCTCTTTTATCTATTCAGATCCAATTAAAGAGCAATCAGTGCTATCAGTTACCATGTCTCTTTAGCCTCTTTAAATCAAAAAGCTTCCCTACCTTTGTTTTGTTTTTCAAGATGTTAGCTTTTTAAATTACCTGAGCATTTTACAGAATGTTTCATAATTTGGATTTGTCTGTTTTATCATGACTAGATTCAGATAAACCGTTTTGACAAGAATATGCCTTAGATGATGGCCCAAGTCCTTGTACCTTGTTACAGCAGGGAGGCATTTGTCACTTCAGGGAAAGGTTGAGAGCAGCTTCCCAGAGAAGCTGGGAATGAGTTCTCGGCTTCTGCATTTCCAAAGTCTCGTCCCTGAGGGACAGAGGACCAGGACAGACACAGGAAGCACCCTTCTGAAGACTGCAGGATGACCGGGGAGGAGGCAAGGGGGCAGAGACTGTGAGCCACCCATGGGTCCCTGAGAACCCCACACGGGGCTGCAGGTCTGAGAGCAGGGAGGCCCAGGCTTCCCTTCTAGAAACCCCAAGCTTCCCAGGGTTGCAGGTTTCCACAGTCATGGGGAAACACACCCTTGGCCTAGAGGGCACAGAGAAGTCTCAGCCACTGCCAGGAGCAGCACTGGGCCCAGTGGCCTCATAGACAGGACAGCAGGACAAAGCCACTGCAACTAAGGGCCTGAGGGCAAAGGAACATGGGGACCCTGTGGGTAAATGCTGTTGAGGAGCACCAGCAGTGGAATGGGGTTTATAAAAGAAATCTGGTTTTGCCTTTGTTCTCGGGTCAGTGGCACTTCCTCAGGGAAACTCCCAAAGCACCTGGTCCAGGCCAGTTGCTGTTCTTTGTTGTCACTGATGTGAGAATGCTTTTATCTATGTAACTGTATGTGAATCTCTCTCTCTACCCAAAAAATGGTGGGCTCCCACCTTTAGGTGGCACACCCATGTAGACCCAGCTTCTGAGGAGGCTAAGGCAGGAGGATCACTTGAGTCCAAGAGTTTCATGGTGTAGTGTGCTGTGATCTCTCCTGTGGATAGTCACTACATGCCAGCCTGGACAACACAGCAAGACTCCTTTCTCTTTAAAAAAAAAAAAAAAGTGGGCTCCCAAGGGCAAGAATTGAGTTTTTTCCCCAGATCTCAGTGTTTAGCACAGAGTAGAGCCTCAAGAACTATTTCCTAAATGAAGAACCTTGTGGGAGGGCATCATTTGCAGAGAAGGTGATACTTGAACTGGGTTTTGAAGGATGAACAGGAGTACTTTGAGCTGTAGCAGTGAAAGGCACAGCAAGCACACAGTCAGCAGAGCCCACGGCCAGAAAAGCCCTTGTGGCCAACAGGGGAATGGGCCTTTAGGGTCCCTCAGCTGCCTTATAGCTTTAACTTTCTGTAAGACTGACAACTCTCACATCTAAATCTACAACCTATATCTTTCCCTGAACTCCACACTTCCCACTCAGTATCTCCACTTGGATGTCAAAGAAGTAACTTCCAAACTAACATGTCTACCAACTAATAAAAGTAGAAAGAATTCAGAAGGAGTTAGAAAATCACCATTTGTCAACCATCATCATAACTGAATCATCAGTGGATGTTCAAAGTACTGGGTGAGAGTTTGATGAGGAATAGAATATTCATAGCCCCAAAACAGCACCCCACAGATTATTTATTAATGAATATATAAATTACAAAGGGGAAAAGTAGTAACTTTATGATGGGAAAAGGTACTGGCAGACACTACCTTAACTAGGTGGTCGAAGTTAATATTACCAGCGATGGAAAAAAACTATGACATGTCTCTTGATACGATGTTACTGAGAAGGGAGCAACATACTTGGTATTCCTGACTAAAACGTATAACCTGAAGGTAATCATG
Organism: Microcebus murinus; assembly: GCF_040939455.1. NCBI lineage: Eukaryota > Metazoa > Chordata > Mammalia > Primates > Cheirogaleidae > Microcebus > Microcebus murinus. The sequence goes on from NC_134119.1 coordinate 33,358,513, forward strand.
AGAGACACAAAGTACCTGGCCTGGACTCTCAAAAAATGTCACTGTTACAGAAGACAAAGAAAAGCTAAGGAACAGTTTCAAATTAAGCGACTAAAGACATCTCAATAAAATAGCATTTGACAAAATCCAACAGACATTCATAAAAAAACACTCAACAAACTAGGAAGAAGAGAGCTTCTGCAAGCTATAAAGGACATCTACCAAAAAAATCCATAGCTAAAATCATATTTAATGGTAAAAAAATATGAAAGCTTTCTCCTAAGATCAGGAACAACAAGGAGATCCTCCCTCATCACCTCCATTCAACACCGTACTGGAGGTTCCAGCCAGGGCAATTAGGCAAGGAAATAATTATTTTTTTAAATTAAAAATTAACAAATAAATGGCATCCAAATTATAAAGAAGTAAAACTATATTTATAGATAACATGATTTTTCACATAGAAAAGCCTAAGGTATCTATAAAAGAACTAACAGTTAATAATCGACTCATCAAGGTTGCTGTATACAACCCCTTTTTTTTTTTTGCTTATTAAAGTCTTTATTTGAGTTGAAGATAGAAAACAATATACTTTTTTGATCTGATTAGGCAAATCATGTCAATCTACAATAGTTTACAGTAATTCCTTTTATATGTTTCATATTTTCAGACATTTTATATATAAGGAATAAAGCTAATAATCATTTATGAAGTTTAACAATAATCAGAAGATATTCTCCAAAACAATCTCCTCAAGTGTGTTCCTAGATATAAAGCTCATAATTGCCAAGAAACTTGTATTAAGGGCAGGAACCTAAGTCATTAAATAAAAATAAGCATATTTGTAAAAAAGTGCTATAGAAGGTGCACAAAAAACATGCACTTACACATACTTTCTAAAAGGATGTAAACTGTACTCTTAGGCACTGTCATCTCTTCAAATTTCCTTTACCAACAATATATGGCATAACTCTTAATGTCTAGATGTTACTGTAGGAAGATGACTAAGGCAACCACGTGCAGAGAGCATGTGTATCATTCACAGAAAACATAAAAGGCAGCATTCCAAAAGTAAAGGTTTGCAATGATAGTTGTTTTGATACCTGAAAAGTTTGGAGTGTCATCTTGTCATTCAAATATGAAAATCTAGGTATGCCACTAGAGTCAAGCCACAAATGGCACCTGATATGCAGACTCTACCTTTAAACATGACTTTAAATTTCTGAATGGCAGACATTTCATTTCTATGCTGTTTTCTAGGTGGCTCTGTGGCTTTTTGTATTTTATAATAAAATAGCCAATCAATTTTGAGAGCTAACTACTTCTAAACTCTAGTGTGATATACATTCTAAATATGGAATGTTTAACATAGATAGTGGACTTTTAAAATGACAGTCTTCAAAATTCCATGTTTTATCATTGCATAGTTGAAAATTCATCTGCTACTTATAAAAAAAAGTGCTCTGTTCAAGAATTTTGCTCCAATCATCATACAAAAATATCATCATACAAAAATGAGCTATATTTCTACTGATATCTAAGAAAAAATAAATGTTTAGTCTTTGCCCTTGGTTCCTTGCATACAGCTCATCAACTCTTAGACTCTCTAGGGTGATGAGTGTCTTTTACATGGTAATGAGATGGCTAGGGCCCCTAGATACCTTCAGGATAGAGGCTGGTCACTAGAAAGATCAAGACATGGTTAGAGCACTGGAATTTTCAGCCCCAACCCCCCCAACCTCTGAAGAGGAGGGGACTGGATATTCAGTTAATCACCCATGGCCAATGATTTAATCTGTCACACTTACATGATGGAACCTCTGTAAAGACTCCTAAACAATAGGTTTGGAGAGCCTCTGGTGCAGGGGTCCTCAAACTTTTTAAACGGGACCAGTTCGCTATCCCTCAGACCGTTGAAGAGTACGCACTGTGGGCCCTGGAAGAGTCGGCTGCTAAGCAGGACAAGCAGCAGCAGCAAAAACACCTCGTGGGCTGGATAAATGTCCTAGGCGATCAGCATGTGGCCCTCGGGCCATAGTTTGAGGATGCCTGCTTTGGTGAATACATGGAGCTGCTGGGAGGGTAGCAGGCCTAGAGAGGGCATGGAAGCTCCATGCCCTCCTCCCCAGTCCCTTGCCCTATTATACTCTTCCACTTGGCTGTCCTGAATAATGAACCTGTAACAGTAAGCAATCTGTTCTTCTTAGTTCTGTGAGCCATTCCAGCAAATCATCAAACATGGCGAAGGGCTGTGGAAACCTCTGATTTGTAGCCAACTTGGACAAAACTGTAGGAGACCCAATATTTGTGACTGGTGTCTGAAGTGAGGGCAGTCTTATGGGACTGAGCCCCAAACATGTGGAGTCTGATGCTAACTCCAGGTAGTGAGTGTCAGAAATGAATTCAATTGTAGGATGCCCAGTTTTGGTGTCCAAAGAGTCGAAGAATTGGTTGGTATGAAGAAGAAACCCATATATTTGGTGTCAGAAGTGTTGTGAGTAAAAACAGTTCAACTACCAATGAACACTCTGAAAATGAAATTAAGAAAAAAATTTCATGTATGATAGCATCAAAAAAATGAAATACTTAGGGACAATTTAATAAAGGAAGATTTGCACACTAAAACCTACAAAACATTGAGAGAAATTTGTAATGATATGAGTAAATGGAAAGGCATCCCATGTTCATGGATTAGAAAACTTAATATTGTTAAGATGGCAATACTCTCCCAAATCTGCACATTACTACAGATTCAACACAGCCCTTATCGAAATCCCAGCTCCTTCTGCAGAAATTGACCACCTGATCCTAAAATACATATGAGAGTGCAAGGGACCTTGAACAGCCAAAACAATCTTGAAAGAGAATAACAAAGTTAAATGACATACTTCCTAATCCCAAAACTTACTACAAAACTAACCAAGATTGTGTAGTGCTAGCATAAGAGTAGACATATATATCAATGAAATAGAATTAAGAATCCAAATAAACCCATACATTTATAGACAACCAATTTTCAACAATGGTACTAAGATAATTCAATGGGGAAAGAATTCTCAACAAATGGTGCTGCAATAACTGGATATCCAAATGCAAAAAAAAAAAGGAATTTGAACGCTCATCTCACAACACATATAAAATTAACTCAATGTGTTGGTTGGTCCTAGTACAGTGGTGTTTACAACTAATTGATCACAACCAGTTATAGATTCCTTTGTTCCTTTCTCTACTACCACTGCTTCACTTGACCAGCCTTTTTAAAATAAAGATAAAAAGAAAAATTAGCTCAACATGGATAAAAGACCAAAATTTAAAAGCTAAAACTATAAAACTCTTAGAAGAAGAAAACATACATGTAAATCTTTATGACCTTGGATTAAGCAATGGTTTCTTGGACATGATACTAAAATCACACACAACCAAAGAAAATGTAAATAAAATCAACTTCATCAAAGTTAAAAACATTTGTGCTTCAAAGAATACTATCAAGAAAGTCACAAATTAGCCAGATCTAGTAGCATTTGCCTATAGTCCTAGCTACCTGAAAGGCTGAGGCAGGAGGATCACTTGAGCCCAGGAGTTTGAGGTTATAGTTACAGTGAGCTATGATCTGACCACTGCAATCCAGCCTGGGCGACAGCAAGCAAGACCCTGTCTCTTTCAAAAAAGACAAGTGGGCCGGGCACGGTGGCTCACGCCTGTAATCCTAGCACTCTGGGAGGCCAAGGCAGGCAGATTGCTCTAGGTCAGGAGTTCAAAACTAGCCTGAGCAAGAGTGAGACCCCGTCTCTACTATAAATAGAAAGAAATTAATTGGCCAACTAATATATATACAAAAAATTAGCTGGGCATGGTGGCGCATGCCTGTAGTCCCAGCTACTCAGGAGGCTGAGGCAGCAGGATTGCTTGAGCCCAGGAGTTTGATGTTGCTGTGAGCTAGGCCAACACCACGGCACTCACTCTAGCCTGGGCATCAAAGCGAGACTCTGTCTCAAAAAAAAAAAAAAGACAAGTGAAAAGATAACCCACAGAATAGGAGACAATATTCACAATATTGGGAGACAATATTCATTTCTCTGATAAGGTTATAATAACTAGAATATAAAAAGAACTCTTGCAACACAACAATAAAAACAAATTTTAAAATGGGTAAAGGAGATATACAAATATCCAATAAGCATATTAAAAGATGTTCCACATCATTAGGGAAATGCAACTCAAAATCACAATGAGATACTACTTCACACCAAATAGGATGGCTACAATAAAAAAAAAAAAAAGTGTTGGTGAGGAAGTACAGAAATTGGAACCCACACACATTGCATATGGGAACTGAAAATGGTACAGCATTGTGGAAAACAGTTTGGAAGTTCCTTAAGACATAGAGTTACCACATCACCCAGCAATTCCACTCTTATATATATACCTAAGAAGGTGAAAACATACACCTATACATTAACTTGTACCTAAATGTTCACAGCAACATTATTCATAATAGGCAAGAAGTAGAAACAACCCAAATGTCCATCAACTGATGAATGCAAAAACAAAATGTGATATATGATACAATGGAATACTATTCAGCAATAAAAAAGAATGAAGTACTGGTATGTGCTACAACAAGGATGAACCTTGAAAACTTTCTGTGAAGTGAAAGAAGCCAGACACAAAAGGTAGCACATTATATATGACTGCATTTGTATGAAATTTCCAAAGTAAACAAATCAATACAGACAGAAAGTAGACCAGTAGTTGCCAAGGGCTAGGATAAGAGGAGAATGAGGAGTGACTGCTAATGGGTACAGGTTTTCTTTTTGGGGTGACGAAAATGTTCTGGAATTACATAGTGGTGATTGTTGTATAACTTCATAAATATATTAAAAACCACTTAATTGTACACTTCAAAAAGTAAATTTTATGGTATATAAAGTATGTCAATTTAAGTTTTTCTTCCAAAAACAAGAGAACTGGCAGGGTATGGTGCCTCACTCCTGTAATCCTAGCACTTTGGGAGGCCAAGGCCAGAGGATTGCTTGAGGCCAGGAATTCGTGGCCAGCCTGAGGAAGATTGAGACCTATCTCCATAAAACATAGAAAAATTAGCTGGGCATGGTGTTGTGCGCCTGTACTCCCAGCTACTTGGGAGGCTGAGGCAGGAGGATCACCTGAGCCCAGAAGTTTGTGGCTGCAGTGAACTATAAGGACAACACTGCATTCTAGCCTGGGCAACAGAACAAGACCCTGTCTCAAAAACAAATGAACAACGAGAGAGAGAGAGAGAGAGAGAGAGAGAGAGAGAGAGAGAGAGAGAGAGAGAGAGAGAGAGAGAGAGAGAGAGAGAGAGAGATCCATGGAATAGGAAAAATATTTGGAAGGGAATAATATCCAAAATATACTTTAAAACCCCTAGAACTCAACAACAAAATAACTCAAACCACCTGCTTATTATAATAAAATGGGCAAAGAACTTATAGATACTTCTCCAAAGAAGATATACAAAATGGCTAATAAGCACATGAAAAGATGCTTAAGGGAATTTAAAATGGTACAGCCACTGTAGAAAACAGTTATGACAATTCCTCAAAATATTAAGAATGGAATAAACACACGATCTAGCAATTACATTTCTGGGCACATACCCCAAAAAACTGAAAACAGGGACTTGAAAAGATATTTGTATATGCATATTCTGGAGTATCATCCAGAATAGCCCAGACGTGGAAGCAACCCCAATGTCCATCCACAATGAGTGGATAAACAAAATTTGCTTTATACATACAATGGAATATTACTCAGCCTTCAAAAGGAAGGAAATTCTGATACATACTACAACATGGATAACCCTTGAGGACACTGTGCTGAGTGAAATAAGCCAGTTACAAAAGGACAAATACTGTATGATTCCACTTACATGAGGTTCCTATGGGTAGTCAACTCCATAGAAACAGGAAGTTGAATGATGGTTGTCAGGGCTGGGAGAAGGGGGGATAGGGAGTGAATTGTGTAATGGGCAGGGTTCCAGCTGGGGAAATGAAACAGTTCTGGAGATGGACGGTGCTGATGATTCACAACAAAGTGAACGTTCTTAATGCCACACAACTGTACACTTAAAAATGGTGAAAATGGTAATTTTATGTTATGTATATTTTATCCTCCCCACATACACACATAAAACAAGAAAACACGGAGGGGCGACTTCTGGGGCCCACCTCTCTTGGAGCCCCAGAACCTTGTCCAGGAAAGAAATAAAAGTATAAATTAAAAAAGAAAAAGAAAACAGGGAGACTAAAAAAACATGACAACAAATGATCTTGGGTTGGATCCTGGACCACAAAAAATTTCTACAAAGGACATTATTGGGATAATGGGCACAACCTGAATATGGATTGCAAATTAGATAATTAAATCAATGCTAAAATTTCCTGGTTTTGCTAACTGTACTACGGAAAAAGAATCTCCTTTTTAGGAAATAATCACTGAAATATTTAGTGATAAAAGAGCATGATGGCCAGGCGCGGTGGCTCACGCCTGTAATCCTAGCTCTCTGGGAGGCCGAGGCGGGCGGATTGCTCGAGGTCAGGAGTTCGAAACCAGCCTGAGCAAGAGCAAGACCCCGTCTCTACTATAAATAGAAAGAAATTAATTGGCCAACTAATATATATAGAAAAAAATTAGCCGGGCATGGTGGTGCATGCCTGTAGTCCCAGCTACCTGGGAGGCTGAAGCAGGAGGATTGCTTGAGCCCAGGAGTTTGAGGTTGCTGTGAGCTAGGCTGACGCCATGGCACTCACTCTAGCCTGGCCAACAAAGCAAGACTCTATCTCAAAAAATAAAAAAAAGAGCATGATGTATATAAATTACTCTCAAATGGTTGGAGGGAAGAAATATATATACGTATATGGAGAGAGAGAATAGAATGTAATAAAGCCAAATGTTAACAACTGAAGAATCTTGATGAAGGTATACAATGTGCAATTCTTATAACTTTATTGTAAATTTGGAAATATTTCAAAATAAAAAGTTTTTAAAAATTAATTTGTCCAAAATAGAACTTCTAATCTCTCTCAAAACCTGCTCTACCCACAGCTGCCCCCATCTTAGAAAATGACAGCTCTACCTTTCTGGTTGCTTAGACCAAATTCACCTGGGGAGCCACTCCTGACTCTTCTATTTGGGGCCCACTCCAACCCACCCCCAAGTCCTATTGGCTGCGCCTTCAAAATACTTCCAGAACCCCAGCCCTTCTCATTGCCTCCATGCCTACCTTGCCTGGGTCAGCAGCACCTCTTGCTTTATAGATACTCTCCCAGCTTCCCTCCCCTGGGCCCCTCCAGGCTGTTTTCAACACACACCCCTGGGGGTTTCTGTCAAATCCTAAGCCAGATCGCACCACCCTTCTACTCACAACTCTCAGGAGGCCTACATGGACCCACAAGATAGGTTCCTACTGCTTCTGAGGCGTCTTCTCCCACCCCTCCCCACAGCCTTCCTGCGGCTCCCTGCCTGCCCAGCGTCCCTTCCTGGGAGGTCCCATGCAGCCACCCCAGCACACACTTCCTCCAGCACCCCTCTCCCAGCTTGGTCCTTCAAGGCAGTGAGTAGTGTCCCCACGCCAGGGAGCTACTTTCCTTCCACAAAACATACAATTCCTGAGCAGAGTCCTACAGCAGGTGTCTGCTAACAAACATTCACAGATAAGTAAGCAACTGGGTGTTGGAAAGTTTCCTTGGGAACTTCGCCAACCCTTCGGTGATAGCTGGCTCTCCTGGCCCGCCTCTTTCCTCTAAAGCAGCCTTAGATGGCCAGGCCGGCGCAAGCCAGCCGGGCTCCCACTCGGGGGAGGGGGGCTGGGCGGGGAGGCCTGGGGTGACGTGGGGGTGGGCTCTAGACCTAGGCCCCTGGACATCAGCATGCCTCGCAGTAAATGGAGGGGGGGGCCCGAGCAACCCCCAGCACCCGTCAGGACTCCCTCAAGACACCCCTTCGTTGCCCCCAGCATCCTCCCCTCCCCAGAGCCCGGGCACAGCCCAGGGGGCGGGGATGGCAGCGAAGGGGACTCGCAAGGAACCCCCTCTCCCCGCCGTGGGTAGAAGCCAAATAAGGCCAGGCCGCCCACCCCTAGGCCCCGCCCCGCCGCCGCGCACATTCTTCTGCCTTGTAAGGCCCCAGCCGCCGTGCCCGCCCCGCCTGAGAGCTCAGACCCGACGGCTGCCGGCTCCGCGCACCCAGCGAGCGAGCACTTTCTCCGGACCAGGTGGGAGCGCGCCGGCCAGGCCTGGGTGTCTAGAGCAGGGGTCTGACGGCCGGCCCCTGGCTGGGGTGGAGATGGAAGGTGGCCGGCCGACCCGGCTGTCACGGGGCGGGAGCAGGCCCCAGGAACAGGATGTCGGAGGGGGTGAGAGGTGGGCTGGGGCTGCCAGTCTGCTGGGAGGGTCAGGGATTCTGGCTTAGGGCAGCCCGGAGACTCTACTCTGGGAAGCAGCGGTCCTTAGCGAGGGAAGGAGACTGTCCAGGCTCTGCCCCTCTGCTGAAGAGCTAGAAGTGCCACACCCAGAGGTCCTGGGTGCCAGGGACAGTGCTGCAATCAGCGATGCCCCCCTGACCCGAAAGAGCCATGTGAGTCACGGATGAGACTGCCCCATCGGGCTCTGTGCTCCGCAGAGCATCATTCCTTGTCCTTCCCCCATTTCGCATCCCCACACCATGGGGCAGGAAAGAGGAATAGAGATCAGGACAACCTTGGCCTGGGCTTCCTCTGTGGGCCGTCTACTATGTGTGCCTGTGGGTGGGAAAGGTCTGGACTCACTTCCAGGGGACTGGATAAGGTCAGGGCTGGGAGAACCTGGGCCCTGCTCCTTTCCGGCCAAGGAAGAGCTGGGTAACAGATGAGGCGAGCTTACAGGGAGTCACTGTTATCTCCAGCAGTAGAGACTGTGAGGCAATGGGGGAAACAGGCCCAGGTCTTTGCAGTCATGGTGGCATTTTGGACACCAGTACCAGGGAGGTGGCATCTAGTCCCAGACAGGCCAACTGCCAGCAATGTTTGATCCCTGGTGTCCAGGGCCCCTGCAGGGAGAAGTAGTGGCTCCAGGGCTAAAGGCCCAGCCTGCCCCTGACTCCAGTCCCTCAACTAAGCCTAGAAACCACCTCTGGTCACATAGAGCCCTTAGCCACTCAGCTGCAACAGCCCCACAGTGAGCCACTTAGGATGGATGTTTCCCTTTCTGTTCATGCCTCGAAGACACCCACTGGCCCAAACCTAGTCCAGTAGTCCTGGCTTCTAGTTGACCTCCACCCTTTCATAGGCATGTCACTTCCCTTCTCGGGCCTATTTTTCTAACCACGCAGTGCTGGGAACCCCAACTCACACCCTGCTTTCCACAATTGCTGGAATGGACGTGGTGGCCTTGTGCAAAACCTCAAGTACAGTGCGCCCAGCCATGTCATGGCTCCACCAGGGATGAGGCTGGGGCTAGGGTGGCCATGAAGGCAGAAGAGCCCAGCCAGGCTCCAACAGAGAAGTGGGAGGGCCTGGCCATGCATGCCCTAGAGCAGGCATCCTCAAACTATGGCCCGCAGGCCACATGCCACCTGCCTAGGACATTTATCCGGCCCGCTGGGTGTTTTTGCTGCAGCTGCCTGTCCTGCTTAGCAGCCAACTCGTCCTGGGCCCATAGTGCACACTTTCCAACGGTCTGAGGGACAGTGAAGTGGCCCCCTGTTTAAAAAGTTTGAGGACCCCTGCCCTAGAGCTTTGGGGACAGGAGGGAGGTGGGGACAATGATGGCCATCATAGTCTTTGCTGGGCACAGTGGCCTTCTCCTACATGAGTGGCCTTCTGTGAGGGCCACAAGTCAAAGTTCCCAGAGAACATGGGCTCAGGGAAGGATCAGACCCCTCTAAACCACAGCAGAGGAAGGGGCCAACTTCCAGGGACAGTGCCACTCCCTGCCTTCAGCACCCTCTCTTCCTACCCAGGTCACAGATGAGAAGGGCTTCTGTGTAATACACCCTCACCTCCCCCCAGAAGGGGGGCCTACACTTGTTCTGGGGTGAGGCAGAAACCTTCCAAGGGCTGCAAAGTCACAGGTGCAGATGTGGGTCTGGGGCTAGGAAAGATGGGCTGATGGCTAAGAAGCCCAGGTCTAAACAAGGTGACCAGGAGCTGGGGTTCTCAGCTGGAGGGAGCCTCATGCCCCATAAGCACTGAGGAGTGTGCAGGAGGAGTAGGGACCAGGATCAGCCTATCACCCACCCAGGGGATGGGCAAGCTCCCTGAGGTGGGTGGGTTGGGGGGCAGATGGTCCAGAGCCTACTGGAACCTGCAACTAACTCACAGCACAGAAGGATGGAGAGGACACAGGAGGAGGAGGAGAAGGAGGAATGTCAGGAATGCAGGGCTGTTGACCCAGTGCCTTGGGTGGGGGGAGGGGAAGCCTGCAGGGCAGCTGGGGAGGGGGGTGCTGACTGCCTCTCGCATGCTGACCCACCTCTCGCACTTGTAGAGAGGGATGGACAGTGTAAATGTTATTAAGGATTAAAGGAGATAAAATAAACCATGTTAACAGTTGGCACCAAGCCCCATCCTAAGTGTTTTCCCCAAACAGTCACAGCAAAAATAGCCTACTCCATGGCTGGCACTGTTCCAGAGGCTTTCAGGCACTAAGTCAGTAAATCCCCACTGCTGGGCACTCCTCATGTCCCATTCCCAGGACACTCAGGCTCGGGAGAGGTAGAAGTTGTTCAAAATCACACCTGCTCATCTGCTTTTGTGAAGAACTGGATGGCAGGAGTCCCAAGTCTGTGGAGACCTTTGAATGCTAAAAGACCACCTGGAGGAGGCTGGAAGATTCTCCTGACCCAGACTCATATGCTCCCCACCCCCTTCCTGCAGGGAAGCCCCCCCACCAACTGAAGCCAAGATGTCCAGCAAACGGGCCAAGGCCAAGACCACCAAAAAGAGGCCACAGCGGGCCACATCCAATGTCTTCGCAATGTTTGACCAGTCCCAGATCCAGGAGTTTAAGGAGGCCTTCAACATGATTGACCAGAACCGTGATGGCTTCATTGACAAGGAGGACCTGCATGACATGCTGGCCTCACTGGGTGAGCAGGGACAGGGATGGGTGGGATCTCAGGCAGGGCTGCTCCTCATTTATAGAGCACCTCCTGTGTAGTGAGACACATGGTACCCACCCTAGAGAACAGCTGCCATGACTTCCTCTGTTTAATAGTCGAACAGAGGCACAGTGCAGTTTGGAGATTTGCTGGAAGTCCAGTCAGCATTTGAACCTAGAGGGGCTGCATCCAGAGCGGGACCTTCTAGAGCACATTTGTGTTGGGCTGCCCAGTAACATTTCATTTAAAGAGAGGGATCAGGGCTGGTGTGGTGGCCCACACCTTAGTCCCAGCCACTCAGGAGGCTGAGGCAGGGGGTCGCTTTAGTCCAGAAGTTTAAGGTTACAGTGACCTATGATGATGTCACTGCATTCCAGCCTGGGCAACATAGTGAGATCCTGTCTCAAATAAATAAGTAAATAAATAAAGAGAGGGATCAGTATCCAAATGAAAGTTTGAACTGTACAGACTTTCCACTGTATAGATGGGAAAACTAAGGCCTAGAGGGGAGGCCAAAGCACCTTTCCTTCTTCAGAGGTCACCCATCCCAGATGCTCAGAGTTTCTCTCACCCTAGAGACGTCCTCAGAATAGGGATCTTTTTTTTTTTTTTTTTTTTTGAGACAGAGTCTTGCTTTGTTGCCCAGGCTAGAGTGAGTGCCGTGGCATCAGCCTCGCTCACAGCAACCTCAAACTCCTGGGCTCAAGCAATCCTCCTGCCTCAGCCTCTCAAGTAGCTGGGACTATATGCATGCACCACCATGCCCGGCTAATTTTTTCTATATATATTAGCTGGCCAATTAATTTCTATTTATAGTAGATGGGGTCTCGCTCTTGCTCAGGCTGGTTTCGAACTCCTGACCTCGAGCAATCCTCTGCCTCCCAGAGTGCTAGGTTTACAAGCATGAGCCACCGTGCCTGGCCCAGAATAGGGATCTTAGAGCTGAAAGGGCTCAGGAACCAAGTCCAATTTGCCAGAGACCACACCCTGCCTGTGGGCCCGCCCACCTCCCTGCCCACATGCTGGCCACACAGCCACTCTCAGCCCATTCCTGCCACACCCTCCATCGGGTGAACGCATCTGGCCCAGACAGTGGCCAAGTGGAGGAAAAGTCTGGGATTGGGGGAGGTACCACATGATGGTCAAGCCACAAGTTTTGGTGTCAGATAGCCCTGAGTCAGTCCCCAGCCTGCACCTGTTCCCGTCCCTGTGTAATGGTAACCATGGCCCTCTAGTACCCACCAGGCATCTGGTGGGAGGATCAGCCAACCCTGAGTGGGGGGCTGACAGGACACTGCCCCACTTTCCCAGCTTTAGGCCAGGCTCACTTGCAAGTTCCCTCCCCTGAGGTTGCCAGCAGGGACTGAACTCCAGCGCTCTCATCTGGGACCCTTCCAGCCTTGGCCTGGTGAGAGAAGAGGCTGGCCCTGAGTGCCCCACTAGGGTCTGATGTCATAGCTCCTCTCAGGCCTCAGCTTCCCTGGCCATCCCATGGGACACATTGGCATGAGTTAGGCTCAGAGGAGACAGGGACATAAAGACTCCTTAGCACCCCGCACCCAGGCCCCTAAACCCTGAGGCTTGATGACAGCTTTAGATGTCAACCTAGAAAAATACACATTCATGTCTGTAGCTCATGTCAGCAGGTCTGCAGATCAGTCATGGCCTTCTGGTTAAGAACATCATCTTCAGGTTAAAAAAATCCAAAAACAGGAGCAGAAAATAAAATAATCAGCTGAACCAGCCCTGTAGGTATTATCTTAACTCTCAAAGCAATCCTACTAGATAGCTGTGATTATCATTCCCACTTTACCAATGAGGAAACTGAGGCTCACAGAGGTTAAGTAATTTGGCCAAGGTCATACAGCTACTAGGTGGTAGGGCTGTTCCAATCACTGTTAGGAGCGTCTCACAACCATTGTTTTTTTCATCTTCACAATTCTAAGACATGCGGGAACCCCAGACACCTGTTTGACAACAGAGCACAGTGCCTGGACTTTGGGGTTAGGCTGCCTGGGTTTAAATGCTGGGTCCACTCCTTACTTGCTATGTGACCTTGGAAAAGTCATCTCACCGCTCTTTGCCTTGGGTCCACACCTGTGAAGGTAGTAAGAATGCTGACCTCACAGGATGGTGAAAGGTGAATGCAATAAGGCACTCGGTGCTCCAGACACAGCGAGCAGATGCCATGCTGACTGCGCTTTAGAAAGCATTCCCGACCGCTGACATGCAGCCCAGAGGAGGGAACCAACAGGCAGCTGGGAACTCCTGGCACCCACTGCTGTGGCTGCTTTGGCACTGTGCTTTACAATCTACCCACTTACTCTCTCCCATCTCTCACAGGGGCTGTGAAGGGGTGAGGGAAGGGGAGGCAGGAGTTGCCCAGGCTGGGGACAGAGGGCCCAGGGATGGCAGGTACAAATGTCCCACCTGCCACAGGAAAGAACCCCACGGACGAATACCTAGAGGGCATGATGAGCGAGGCCCCGGGGCCCATCAACTTCACCATGTTCCTAACCATGTTTGGGGAGAAGCTGAACGGCACAGACCCCGAGGACGTGATCCGCAACGCCTTCGCCTGCTTCGACGAGGAGGCCTCAGGTCAGTGGCACTCCTGTGCACACGAGTGGGGCCAGACTAGGGGCTGGCAGTGGTGGGGCCCCGTCTGTGCTGGGCCTTCAGTGCTCCTGTCCCAGAGGCCAGAACAGACATCACCATCTCCTAGTTTCTGTTGCCAGAAGGTCCCTTTTTCTCTCCCCAAATGCTAGGCCAGAACAGCCCACATCCACCAAGGTGTCTGACTTCTTGATCTCACCTGTTGGTCTAACACATACTCTCCCTCTGCTTTAGACCTTTCCAGAAATGACACCATTCCATGCCTTTCTTGCTCACAAGGCAGAGAAACCAGCCCCCATTCTCAGATCTTCCCAAGGACTTTATGTCCCACAGCTGATTTTTCCCCAGTACGTGCCACGCCAGAGTGATGGTGGCAGCAGTAACACAGCACTAGCCCCCCACAGGCCTCAGTATGTTCACGGCATTTTCCTGACTACCTTCACAGTCCCCCACCAGGGTGGCATATTTTTATCCCCATTTTCCACATCAAACAACAGGCAGAGAGAGGTTCGGAACCTTGCCCAAGGTCACACGCTAGGGAGGATGGGAAGTAGCACTCCAGTGCAGGCGGTGGAACTGCAGAGCTCCTGCCCTTCTGGCAGGACATACCCAGCATCCCCCCACCCTCCACCCCCACACTCACAGCGCCACGCTCACACACAGAAACACCTTTCAGACAGTCCCACTGCAGAACTCCCCCCTCGGGGACCCTGGCGAGACCACCTGCCATGTCCTCATTCCTTCAAACTGAACACAGACTAGGGCTGTGCCTCCCTGGCCTTCCAGGTGTGCAAGAGCTGGGGGGGGGGGGCTGAGGGGTAGGAGCTGCTGTGTACATCCAGCCCAAGTGCCTGCTCTCATGGGCCCGGCCCCGCCCCCAGGTTTTATCCATGAGGACCACCTCCGGGAGCTGCTCACCACCATGGGTGACCGCTTCACAGATGAGGAAGTGGACGAGATGTACCGCGAGGCACCCATTGATAAGAAAGGCAACTTCAACTACGTGGAGTTCACACGCATCCTCAAACATGGTGCCAAGGACAAAGATGACTAGGCCACCCCAGCCCTCCCCCAACGTCCAGGCCCCCGTCCAGTCACACCCTCCACATACACACTTGTCTGTACCAGCTCCATGTCCACGACCGCACAAGACCCTCGCAGGAGGGGATCCCAGTGGAGGCAACAGGCCAGGGAAGGGGCACATGGCCAACCTGGGGCAAGTGTTCCCACCAAGACCACAGAGACCTGAGAGGGAGTCTCTGAGCCCTGCAAGGAAAGACCATCTGGGAAGATGGGGCAAAGGGCAGGACCCGAAGGCACCAAGGGAAGGCCACTCAACAGAGCCCAGGCCACAGTGGCAGCCTGCCCATCCCTGCACTGCCCCCAGCAGGAAGGAGCCCTGTGTGACGCGTAAAAGGAAGAGGCCCCGAGTCCTGGTATCTATTGGACACCACTCCATGTGCACCCGCACACAAACACAAGTTCACCAAAGTCCCCTCTCAGAGGACAGAACACCAGAGCCCTCCCCTGTACCCTGTCCAGCCACCAGAGCACAGCCACCCACCATGGGACTGTGCTCAAGACGACGCACACAGAGTGGATGACGTTTGTCCCAGGGGAGGCAGAATCTCCAATAGAAGGCTGAGCACTACTGTGGCTGTGTATGTCTGTGGTTGGGGTAAAATAAGAGGCTCCCTAAACCTGAAACACCCTCCCATCCCTTCCTCTCATCCTCAGTGGCTGCCCCATCCCCCCTCCCTGGCCAGAAGAAGGGTTAGGGGCCTCCAGCCACAGGGACCCTGAAGCCTTGGGCACCAGAGTCCCTCAGTGAGGGGGCTCCATGCCTAGCTGAGACCAAAGCTGCAGGGGAGAGGGACAGAGGGAGGTGAGCCTCCTGCCCTTCGGGCTCATGGGAGGGAGAAGACAGAGTAGGAAGGACCTACGGTCGGCACCGCCACTCCCAGTGGAGGCTTCTGGATCTCTGGGTCCCCCCCGATGCTCTAAGAAAGCCAGGTGGTCCTAGAAGAATGGGGAAGCTTTGGGAACAGTGATGGGGGCATCCCAGTAGTTCAGGAGTGGGGGTGGGAATGAGGGAGTCACCAACTCTGCGACTTGGCTGTATCCTCTGCAGCTGGAGCATCAGTTCCGCCGCAGGACCAGCAGCACCGCAGGCCACAGCTGTTTATATCCCTTACATGTGCACACGTGTGTGCACAGGCAGTGCCACATACTGAATGATGGGGACACTGACAACAGTGCCTGGGGCATAAAAAGGGCAGAAGTATTGGCTGAATGGTTGAACAGAGAGCCAAGAGGGGCAGGGACTGCCTGAGGTCGCCTGGTGGGTCTGGGCAGAGTGAGGGCTGGACTCTCCATGGGGCTTAGGCTAGGGCTGCACCCAACTGAAATGACCCCAGCCAAGGTCAGTAAGTGACTGCTGGACCCAGCTTGGTCCAGCTGCCTTCTCTAGAGGTCACCCAGAGCCAGGCCCCCAAAGCATTTGGCAGAGGTCTTAGATCAAAGCACCAAGAGGACCCTGCACCAGTGCAGACGACCCCAACCTCCCATAGGCCTCTGCCCCACCTCAGCACCAGGCCCTGGACAGAGCCCAGATGAAACTACTCATCTTGGCTCCAAACTGAGCCCAACAAGTTCCAAATCAGGCCCCAATACATCCCAGATTCACTCCCAACCACACCCTGGCCCCTGGCCCCAGACTGTGGGCCCCAGCTACAAAGGCCCCTGCGCAACTCTTAGCCTGGCCACCCACTCACTGCTGCCAGTCCCAAAGCGGGGTGGGAGGGCAGCTCTGGGTGTCCTCCAGAACTCTGGCCACACATGCTCAACACCAAGACCACAGGATCCTCTCAGCAGAGCCACTGCAGCACCAACAGCCTTTCTGGAAGAAGGCAGGGACATGTCGTCAGTTTGTGACACTGTCCTAGACTATCACTCTTCACTCAGAGAGATGGGAGCGCTCACATCTGGGTGGGGACAAGACAGAGTCAGTCCATCCTCACTGGTTTCAGAAATGGCCTGGGGGCTCACGGAACCCCCAGAAATGGAAAAGGAAAGTGCTCTGGGTAGGGTAGGGCAGGACCAGCAGGAATCTGCAGGGCAGAGGGAGGAGGGAAAGAAGGTTGCTCGGTGTACAGAAAACGTCTGAGCCACAGTCTAGGAGCAGGAATGCACAGGGCGTGCTGGGAACTGGGGAAGAAAGCAGTTTTTCATGTCAGGAACTGACCTATTAAGATCTTAGCAGCTTTTCAGAAAAAAAAAAAGAAAAAGAAGACACTAATGGATTTTATTTATCTCAGGCAACATTTAGATGTAACAGTGAAGTACTCCCAGAGTTTCAAAGTCAAGCAAAAAAACCAGAAACCACAAACAAAAAGAATGATGGATTTAAATGCAGGAAGACTAAATACATTCTCTAGGACTAAAGAAACCATAAACAAAGTTAAACACTAAATGCAGACTGAAAGAAAATATTTGCAGAATACTTAACAAGGCTGGGCACAGTGGCTCACACCTGTAATCCTAGCTCTGTGGGAGGCCAAGGCTGGAAGATTGCTTGAGGTCAGGAGTTCAAGACCAGCCTGAGCAATAGCAAGACCCCCTCTCTACAAAAAATAGAAAAATTAGCTAGGCATGGTGATGTGCACTTTTAGTCACAGCTATTCAGAAGGCTGAGGCAGGAGGATCACTTGAGTTCAGGAGTCTGAGGCTCCAGTAAGCTATGACTGCACTGCACTCTAGCCTGGTCAACAAAGCAAAACCCTATCTCAAAAAAAAAAAAAAAAACCACTAATGACACTTATCTATGAGGTGCTACAACAATTCAATAAGATAAAAGACAGCTCAGTAGAAAAAAATTGGCAAATAATATGAAAGGTCATCTCAGAACAAATACAAACACTTAATAAGCATATTATCAGGAGGCTGAGGCAGGAAGATTGTTTGAGGCCAGAAGTTCAAGACCAGCCTGGGCTGGGCGTGGTGGCTCACACCTATAATCCTAGCACTCTGGGAGGTCTAGGCAGGAGGATCGCTCAAAGTCAGGAGTTCAAGACCAGCCTGGACAACAAGACCCTGTTTGTCTGTCTCTTGCTTTCTTTCGTAGGCTGTGTCTCTAGGCTGAAGTGCAGTGGTACAATCACAGCTCACTGTGGCCTCAAACTCCTGGGCTCAAGTAATCCTCTTGTCTCAGCCTCCAAATACCTAGAATTGCAGGCCTGTGCCACCATGCTTGGCTAATTTTTAAAATTGTTTTTAAAGATAAGGTCTCATCCTGTTGCCCAGGCTGCTCTCAAATTCCTGGCCTCAATCAATCCTCCTGCCTCAGCCTCCCAAAGTGCTGAGATTACAGGCCAGAGCCATTGCATCCAGCCTATTTGTCTAGTTTTAATTATTATACTTAGGTCTTTGATTAAAATGCCTGTATTTTTAACAATTATATTTTCAGGAACAATAATTCTATCTGGAAAATGCTATGTGACCTTAGGCAACTCACATGTTGTTATATTTATTTTTTTTATTAACTTTTAAATTTTTTTTTTTTTTTGAGACAGAGTCTTGCTTTGTTGTCCAGGCTAGAGTGAGTGCTGTGGCGTCAGCCTAGCTCACAGCAACCTCAAACTCCTGGGCTCAAGCAATCCTACTGCCTCAGCCTTGCGAGCAGCTGAGACTACAGGCATGCACCACCATGCCTGGCTAATTTTATATATATATATATATATATATATATATATCAGTTGGCCACAACCTCTATTTATGGTAGAGATGGGGTCTCGCTCTTGCTCAGGCTGGATTCAAACTCCTGACCTCGAGCAATCCACCAGCCTCAGCCTCCCAGAGAGCTAGGATATTTTTAAAATTTTTTAATTGCAGTAAAATACACATAACATAAACTTTACCATCTTAACCATTTGGGGGAAGGGGGAGTGACAGGCTCTCACTATGTTTGCCCAGTCTGGCCTCAAACTCCTGGCCTCAAGTGATCCTCCTGCCTTGGTCTCCTGAGTAACTAGGACTACAGGCATGAGCCACTATGCTTGGCCTTATTTACATCTTTAATTGCACTTTGAGTTTCATAATTTTACCTTAGGTCTTGTATATATTTTCATTTTCTACATGGGGTCTTCCACAGAGCAAAAGTTTTTAATTTTAATGAAGTATTCCTCAAAACTGTCAAGGTAATCAAAAATACCACCATGGCCGGGCGTGGTGGCTCACGCCTGTAATCCTAGCACTCTGGGAGGCCGAGGCAGGCGGATTGCTCGAGGTCAGGAGTTCGAAACCAGCCTGAGCAAGAGCGAGACCCCGTCTCTACTATAAATAGAAAGAAATTAATTGGCCAACTAATATATATAGAAAAAATTAGCCGGGCATGGTGGCGCATGCCTGTAGTCCCAGCCACTTGGGAGGCTGAGGCAGAAGGATTGCTTGAGCCCAGGAGTTTGAGGTTGCTGTGAGCTAGGCTGATGCCACGGCACTCATTCTAGCCTAGGCAACAAAGCGAGACTCTGTCTCAAAAAAAAAAAAAAAAAAAAAAAAACCACCAAAAATTGGAAACAATCCAAATATCCTTCAAATGGTAAATGGACAAACAACACTGCACATCCGTTCAGTGGATCGCTTGCTATTCATTAATGCAAAGGAAACTACCATCTCTGCTGGTACACATACAACATGGATAAATCTCAAACACAACATGCTAAGTAAAATCTACGTATTGTACAGTTTCATTTGTATGATGGTTGGGGTATGGCAAAACTATAAAGACAGAAAACAGCTTATAGGGGCAGAAAATAGTGGTTGCCGAGGTAGGGAAGTGTGGGAAGAGAGATTGGCTGTAAAGGATCATGAGGAAATTTGGGGGTGATGGAACTATCCTGCCATGAACTATCCAGTGGTGATCACATGATTGGATGCACTTGTTAAAACTCATAGAAAAAGGGTAGATTTTTACTGTATTAAAAAAACACAAGGAAGGCCGAGCACGGTGGCTCACGCCTATAGTCCCAGCTACTAGGGAGGCTGAGGCAGCAGGATTGCTTGAGCCCAGGAGTTTGAGGTTGCTGTGAGCTAGGTTGATGCCAAGGCACTCACTCTAGCTTGGGCAACAAAGCGAGACTCTGTCTCAAAAAAAAACAAACAAAAAAAAAAAACAAGGAATTAACATCTAAAATATTATAAGAAAAAGTTGGAGTCTCTAATAGAAAAACGAGTAAAGCATATAAGTAGGAAATGCACCAAAGAGAAATTTCAAAGATCCAGCAAGTACCATATACTAGCATATGATCAACTCACTGGTATAGTGGTACAGGGTGATTGGTTCCAGGACCCTGTCAGATACCCAAATCCATGGACACCCAAGTCCCATATAGAATATGGCACAGTATTTGCATATAACCTACATGCATTCTTCTATATACATCATGTCTAGATGACTTATAATACCTAACACAATGGAAATGCTATGTAAATAGTTGTTACACTGTATTGGTCTTTTAATTTGTATTATTTTTATTGTGGCATTATTTTTTATGGTTTTTTTCACCCTGGATATTTTTGATCCATAGTTGATTGAATCTGTGGATGCAGAACCTGCAGATATGAAAGGCTGACTGTATACAGAAAAAAATGCAAATTAGAAACAGGAGGCTACTTTCTTTATACCTAGCAAATTGTCAATAATTAGAGAGAGAGGGCCAGGTGCAGTGGCTCACACCTGTAATCCCAGCACTTCAGGAGGCCAAGGAGGATTGCTTAAGGCCAGGAGTTCCAGACCAGCCCAGGCAACATAGTGAAATCCTATCTCTACAAAAAATAGAAAAACTGCTGGGCACGGTGGCATGCACCTGTAGTCCTAGCTACTTGGAAGGCTGGGGCAGGAAGATCATTTGAGCCTTGGAGTTTGAAGTTGCAGTGAGGTATGATAATGCCACTTCATTCTAACCAGGATGACAGAGCAAGACACTGTCTCAAAAACAAAACAAAACTGGAGAGGTCTTTGAACTTGGTGTGAGGCTGAGACTGGTGTGAGATGAGAGACGTGCCAAGGGCCAAGTGATGAACTCAGGGCTGTCTAGGCCACCGAGAGAGCCTGGATATGACTATAAATGCCATAGGAACCACTAGATAGTTTTAATCAGGGAGAGACAATTTCTTTTTTATTGGGCAATTACCATGGGCCTTGTGCCAGGCTCTCTACCATACATGGATTACTGCATTTTATTCTACATAACTACGCCACAGAGAGGGGCTATTTTTAACTCAATTTCATACTGAGGAAACTGAAGCAGGAAAAGTTTAAATGACCAAGGTTTAAATGTCAAGCTCACAAAATTAATAAGAGTAAAACCCACACTCAATCACTGCTTAGGATGTTGCATACATAAAGAAATAATGAGGCCAGGCGAGGTGGCTCACGCCTGTAATCCTAGCACTCTGGGAGGCCGAGGCAGGTGGATTGCTCGAGGTCAGGAGATGGAAACCAGCCTTAGCAAGAGTGAGACCCGTCTCCACTAAAAGTAGAAAGAAATTAATTGGCCAACTAATATATATATATAGAAAAAATTAGCCAGGCATGGTGGCGCATGCCTGTAGTCCCAGCTACTCGGGAGGCTGAGGCAGCAGGATTGCTTGAGCCCAGGAGTTTGAGGTTGCTGTGAGCTAGGCTGATGCCACAGCACTCACTCTAGCCTGAACAACAAAACGAGACTCTGTCTCAAAAAAAAAAAAAAGAAAAGAAAAGAAATAACGGCTCTCTTGAAAGTGGTTAAATTGAAGAAAAAGATAAAAGAAAACAAATAGTGGCTAATATTTAATGACCAATTACTATATGCCAGGCAATCTGATTCTAGGGCCCCTGCAATTTCCAAGACACTGGCCAGGAAAGGGATCTTTTTAAAGAATTCCTCTGGCTGTAAAATTATATGGACAAATCCCTACCCATGTCATGACACATGACAGCTAAAGTATCAGTATCCCTGCTTTGGCCGGGAGAGGGGCAGTGGCAAGCCCAGGGTCAGCCAGCCAATCCGGACCAAAGAGCTCATAATACCCAGCCCAGGCTGCTTTCCGGATGCCAGCTGCCACTAGAGGACCTCTGAGGCCCCTTAAGTCTCAAGATACTGGGACCTGATCTCAAGGGGCCAGCAGCCCAGGCCCTCAAGCTGGCTCTAGGCACCTAGTTTGAAAAGCCCCTTTCTTCAAAGCAAGCACTCAGGGTGAGTAAGCAGTGATGGCCACAGGCAACCAGAAAGGACATCATAGGCCGCCATCTCACTCACCTGTGCCCTGCCTGATCCTCCCTCCCCCCCAGAGTCACCCTGGACAACCCACTGACTCTATTTCCAGCACATCTGCCAAATAAAGGGAAATGGTAGAACGAGCTTCATTGGGTCACTGTGAAGTTGGGAGTTACTTTATTTAACATAAACACTGAGCGTGAGACCTGATTCTAGTAAACTACCAGCCCTCTCCTGGCTAGAATTAAACTTCCCATAAGACCTAAAGTATGCCTCCTAGGGCTGGTTTCCCTTTTTTCTCAGGACAGTGTGGAAGGCCCGCTGCAAGTAAAAACCCACACTAGCCTCAGGAGAGGGATAGCTGATATGAGCCAGGACATTCTCTGTGCATCAAAATATATGTGAAGGCCGGGCGCAGTGGCTCACGCCTGTAATCCTAGCACTCTGGGAGGTCAAGGCAGGCGGATTGCTCAAGGTCAGGGCTTCGAACCAGCCTAAGAGCAAGACCCCATCTCTACTATAAGTAGAAAGAAATTAATTGGCCAACTAATATATAGAGAAAAAATTAGCTGGGCATGGTGGCGCATGCCTATAGTCCCAACTACTTGGGAGGCTGAGGCAGTAGATTGCTTGAGCCCAGGAGTTTGAGGTTGCTGTGAGCTAGGCTGATGCCAAGGCACTAACTCTAGCCTGGGCAACAAAGCAAGACTCTGTCTCAAAAAAAAAAAAAAAAAAAAAAGAAAAAAAAATATACACACACACACACACACACACATGAATGAAGAAGCTGGGCATGGTGACATGTGCCAGTAGTCCCAGCTACTCAGGAGACCAAGACAGGAGAAACACCTGAGCCCAGGAGTATAAGGCCAGCCTGGGCAATATACTGAGACTCTGCCTCTAAAAATATTTTTTTAATTAAAAAAGTTTTAAAAAATCTGAAGAAAGGCATATATTTATTATCTGCATATACTCGGGCAAGTTATTTTCCCATCTGAAGTTATTTTAACATGTTATAGGTTTTCATCTATAAGATGGAGATAACATCTACCTCATAAGGCTACTGTCAGGATGAGTTTATGAAGCGTGTAGAACAGTGCCTGGTACACAGAAAGGACTGTATAGTTATTAAACAAAATGAATTTTAAAATACACATGTTGAATGTGACCCAAAAATGGTTTTATGGGAGATAACATTTTGGTTATGTAAATACAGTTCAGAGGATTCTGGCAGGAAATCACAAGCTCTGGAAAGGACAAAATCCCAAAAGCTAAGCAAAAGTGACACTGGTGAACAGTGATACAGGTTGAATATCTCTTATCTGAAATGCTTGGAACCTGAGTGTTTCTGATTTTGGATTCTGGAATATTTGCATATACATAATGAGATACCTTGGGGATGGAACCCAAGTCTAAATATGAAATTAATTTATGTTTCATACACACATATCCTGAAGGTAATTTTGTACAATATTTTTAATACTTTTGTGCATGATACAAAGTTTTGACTGTGTCCCATCACATGAAGTCAGGTGTGGAATTTTCAAAAAGTGTCAAATTTTGGAGCATTTAGGATTTCGGGTTTTCAGATCAGGGATGCTCAACATGTACATCATAAGAAACAGAACACACTGGATTTGCTGGCAAATGAAGCCTCACTCAATACATACAAAGGTGTAAAAGTAAATACCAGAACTGCGTCCAAGAGAATCACAATAAAAAGCAAGACACAAAGCAAAAATATCCTGAAAGAATTTCTACCCAGTACTTGGAGCAAAAGTAAATATATATATACACACACACACATATACATATATATTTTCTTTTTAATTAATGAAAAAAAAATTTTATGTTTCTATTTTGCGTTTTGGCCAAACACGGGTGTCTGAAAAAGTAAATATATTAATATCAACAAACTCAGGCACAAAGCTACAAAACCCATCCTTGCTGGAATGGTGTGTCACACTTTGCCACTAGGGGTCGCCTGAGGTCACCGAGCAAATTTGGGACACAGCACTCAGAATTCCTGGCCCTACTCTGCTTTCCCAGGTACCAGCTGCCTCTTCAGGAGTGGTGAGGTCCCTGCAGCTCTAAGATGCCAGGATGCCATCTCAAGGGACCACATGAAGCCCTGAAGAGCCCCAAGGGCCACACTTTGCACCGCCACTCTTACAGCCACAACCCTGGCATATATTGTAAGGCATCAGGGAAACTGCAGAATACACCTTTTTTAAAATGGGAAAAGGGTACAAAGGAGGCATAATGCCAACAAACAGGATATCATCCCCACTTTACAGGTGAGGAAACTGAGGCTCAAAGAGGTAAAGCAACTTGTTCAGGATCACACTGCTAGGGAGTATCAGAACCAGATTCAAACTGAGTTTGAATTCAGCTGAGTCAGAGCCTTGTCACTTGGTTACTGTACCCCCATCCCCAGACAGGTCTGGGAAAGAGACAGACAGGTGAGGAGAGCGTCTGAGAGATGGATTATGAAGGAATGGATACTCCCTCCCCCAGAGACCCTCCATGCCTTCCCCATCTGGTCCAAGAAAGCTGTCCCCTTTCCCCTACTGAGCCATGACAGTTGAGGATGGGGTCTGAGGTGTTTTCTTGGGCCTCCTTCCTAGCAGGACCCCCAGAGCTACACAGTCAGTTTCTTCATGCAGCAAGGGCTCTTGAGCCCCGCTCAGAAGTTTCCATCTTCAGTTCTCAACTATGAGTTGATTTTTCTCCCCATCAGGGGCCCAACTTCCCTCAGCTCCTCCTCAAACCCAGTCAGCTCTAAGACCAGAATCCCACCCAAGTCTCCAGATGTATTCCATTGCTCCCGCTAGAACCTCTTTATCCAGACTTTAAACTTTATATGGACTACTGTGACTGCCTTTTTTAAAAACTGAAGTATAATTCATGTATAGAAAGATGCATAAATTTTAAGCACAAAGCTCTATGAACTGCCATTACCTCTTAACTGGCCTTCCTGGTTCCCCTGGGCCCGCCTCTATTCCCCACTCCACAGTTTTGGGTTGCTCTTTCCAAGTCTGTCTGACCAGGTCCCTGTCCTGGTCAAACCCTAAAGATAAACACCCACAAAAACAGAATTATAAACGCTCCTCACCTTTGACAAAGAAAAATACAAAGTCAGATCTAAATCTGCCTTTCAGAAAGGAATTCATGGCGGGGTGCGGTGGCTCATGCCTGTAATCCTAGCTCTCTGGGAGGCAGAGGCAGGCGGATTGCTCAAGGTCAGGAGTTCGAAACCAGCCTGGGCAAGAGCGAGAACCTGTCTCTACTATAAATAGAAAGAAGTTAATTGGCCAACTAATATATATAGAAAAAATTAGCCGGGCATGGTGGCGCATACTGGTAGTCCTAGCTACTCGGGAGGCTGAGGCAGTAGGATTGCTTGAGCCCAGGAGTTTGAGGTTGCTGTGAGCTAGGCTGATGCCACGGCACTCACTCTAGTCTGGAAAACAAAGTGAGACTCTGTCTCAAAAAAAACGAAACAAAACAAAACACCAGAAATGAATTCACTTTAGTCAAAGGGAAACTACTGGGCACAAGGTACTTGGACCTTAAAGAATTTTGCTCATTCAGACTCTGAGACAGAAAAATGTCTCCATCTGGGATGACGAGAAAGTAGATTTACAACCCAGCAAACAAAGAGCATAAGTTAACTGAGTAAAGGAAGCTGGTGGTGAACTTAAATTTGATGTCTGATTAAATTAACCATTTGTGGTTGTTGGGTTTGTTTCTCTTTTTCATTGCTCTGTCTATGTCCCATAGTTGTGTGGGGTTTTTCAAAATCATACAATTCAGCCACTGTAAGAGCATAATGAAATTAGTTTGGGCAAATATTCCTTCATGCCCCTTTTTAGCCAAGCCCCTCTGCTACTCCTCAACCCAGGCAATCCTTGATCTCCTCTTTTCTTTTTATTTAAGACAGAGTCTCACTCTGTTGCCCGGGCTAGAGTGCTGTGGCATCAGCTTAGCTCACAGCAACCTCAAACTCCTTGGCTCAAGCAATCCTTCTGCCTCAGCCTCCTGAGTAGCTGGAACTACAGGCATGCGCCACCATGCCTGGCTAATTTTTTCTACATATTTTTTGTTGTCCAGCTAATTTCTTTCTATTTTTAGTAGAGACGGGGGTCTCATTTTTGCTCATGCTGGTCTCGAACTCCTGACCTGGAGTGATCCTCCCGCCTTGGCCTCTCAGAGTGCTAGGATTGTAGGGATGAGCCACCACACCCGGCCCCTTGAGCTCCTCTTTATAAATTTCTTTGCTGTTTCTAGAACTTTATATGAATGGGTCATACGATATTATTTTGTATCTTGCTTCTTTCACTCAGCATAATATTTTTGAGACTTCCTGCAATTACAGAGGCAGTAAGAAAAAGAAAATCAAATAAAAAGAAAAAAATTGTTTGAGATTCACCTATGTTATTGTTGTATATCTGTAGTTCCTTTAATTCTGAGTAGCGCTCTACCATATGGACACAATATAACATTTATCCTTTTGCCAGCTGATAAACATTTGGGTTGCTCATAGTTTGGGGCTATCATGGATAAGGCTGCTATACACATTCATGCACAAATCTCTGTGTGGACATACTTTGTCTCCTACCAAAAAGGACAGGCTTCTCTGTGGTGTTTCCTGCCATTCCATGCAAGAAACAAGTATCTCTTATTGGCCTGATTTACCACGCAAGCCTGTCTTCCCATGTGAAATGTACATATACTCACACACAGATTTGTGAAACATGAATTAGACAATGGTAGTAAGTCATAATATGGGACTAGGGAAGATGTCTTTTCTGTAACTTTCCCTTACTGTTTGCCAAGCATTTTGCAGACCACAAGCATTTTGTCATTTCTTTCTCACAATAGCCTTGAGAGGCTACTCAAGGCTACTGGGAGGGGAGTGACCCAAGGTATACCTACCTCAGGGCCACCAGGGTCAAGATACATCCCAGGGGAAGTGCTGGAGGAACTGGCTTCATCACTGGCTTGCCGTAGGCCTGCTGTGGGCCTCAGTTTGTGGATTCGCTAGACATCACAGATCTCTGAGACTCTTCTGGGAAGTCCTAACTTCAAATAATCTGCTCGCACAAATAATCAAAATGTGCAAGAAATGCCAATATTCTGCATAACCACAACACAAAGTCAGGACAAGCCCAGCATGGGAGCCAGGTGGGAAGTTCTCTTATCCAACTGCTGTCCCTATACTCCTCTTAAGTTACTCTGGGTTTGACCAAGGTGGATTGGTCAGAGCCTGACCCTTGAGGAGGCAAAGAAACAGACACAACAAAAGCTGCCATTAAATGGCTCTGCAGGAGGCAGAGGGAAAGAAGTGTTTGTGTTCCAGAGAGAAAGGGAGAGAAGTAAGGAAGGCAGGCTGAGTGCTGGTGGACCAAGACAACCCTTCCATAGCAGAGGACGCCCAAGGATGCAGAGCAAAGAAACTGAAACCCTCTGTGTTTCTGTAAAGTATGCGCCCCTCTCCCCTCCTTCGTTAATGGGCTGGCTTCACTTGTGTTAACCAGACTGGGGGAAGGGGGCTTAAGGAAGACTGGCAGAGATGAAGGGGAAAGACTGAACTGTGAAGACTATCGTCTTAGTCTATGCTTGTGCTGCTTGAACACAATACCTGAGGCTGCTAATTTATAATGAACAGAAATTTATTTGGCTCAGTTTTGGAGAGTGGGAAGTTCAAGACTGAAGGGCTGCATCTGATGAGGACCTTCTTCCAGCAGCATCATAACACAGCAAGAGAGCATGCACGGGAGAGGCAAGTGGGGGGGGGGAGGTGTATTTTATCAGGAACCAACTCCAATAATTCACTCGCTCCTGAGATAACAACATTAATCCATTCATGAGGGCAGAGGCCTCATGACCTAATCACCACAATGTAAAGGTCCCACCTGTCTACACTGTTGCATTGAGGATTAAAATTACAACACATGAACCTGGGGGGGGCAGGCACATTCAAACCATGGCAACTATGCTGCACCAGGGCATGCTGTGGGCAAGGAGGCAGGCCCCAGAGCTAAGATGATGGACAACAGGAACTTCTAGGAATCTATAGACACCAGGGAAGGGCCTGAGACATCTCCCGAGTACAAAATATAATTTCAGGGCCCGGCGCGGTGGCTCACGCCTGTAATCCTAGCTCTCTGGGAGGCCGAGGCGGGCGGATTGCTCAAGGTCAGGAGTTCAAAACCAGCCTGAGCAAGAGCGAGACCCCGTCTCTACTATAAATAGAAAGAAACTAATTGGCCAACTAATATATATAGAAAAAATTAGCCGGGCATGGTGGCGCATGCCTGTAGTCCCAGCTACTTGGGAGGCTGAGACAGAAGGATCGCTTGAGCCCAGGAGTCTGAGGTTGCTGTGAGCTAGGCTGACGCCACGGCACTCACTCTAGCCTAGGCAACAAAGTGAGACTCTGTCTCAAAAAAAAAAAAAAAAAAATATAATTTCAGCTGGTCTTAATCAAGACTCAGGGCAGAAAGACCCAGCTGACACAGAACACCTGGGTGAGTCCAAAACAACTGAGGGTACAGGAACTGGGGGAATACCTGAGGACAGTCCTTCAGAGACAAGGCCGTTGGTATGAGGACAAGAGCATGGGTTTGGGACTCAGACTGTCTGGGTCTAAAATACTACCTCCTGCTAGAGATAAAGAGGAGTATTTTATAATGATAAAGGGGTCATCAGGAAGAGAGAAAAGTTCAAGAAATATTATTATATGCAAACAACAGAGCACTAAAACATCTGAAGCAAAGGCTGACAATGAAGGCAAAAGTAGAAAATTCAACAATAGCTAGACTTCCATATCCCACTTTTAGTAATGGATAGGACAAGCAAGCAGAAGCTACCAAGGAAACAGAAGACTAAAACACTATAAACCACACAGACCTGACAGACATCTATAGAACACATCCACCAAAGAACTGCAGAATATATTCTTTTCAAGTATACCCATTAAGTGGGTTTTTGCCCCTTCCTTCCTCTCCCCTGCTTGATTTCCAATGATTTTTACTTCCCTCTGTGCACTTGTGTACCCATCAGTTAGTTCTAATTTATTAGAGAGTAAATGTGGTGTTTGTTTTTCCATTCTTGAAATAGTTCGCTTAGGATAATAGTCTCCAATTCCTTCTAGATTGCTGTGAAAGACAATTCATCCTTTTTATGGCTGAGTCGTACTCCATGGTATACATACACCACATTTTGTTAATCTACTCATGAACTGATGGACACTTGGGTTGATTCCACATCTTTCCAATTGTGAATTCCGCTGCAATAAGCATTCAAGTGTAGGTGGCTTTTTAATAAAACAACTTCTTGTCCTTTGGGTAGATATCAAGTTGTGGGATTGCTGCATGGCATTGTAGGTCTACTTTTAGTTCTTTGAAAAATCTCCACACTGTTTTCCATAGTGGTTGTACGAATTTGCAGTCCCACCAAAGTGTATAAGCATTCCCTTCTCTCTGCATCTGTGCCAGCATCTACTGTTTTTGGACTTTTTAATAAAAGCCATTCTAACAGGAGTAAGGTGATAACTTATTGTGGTTTTAATTTGCATTTCTCTGATGATTAGTGATAGTGAGCATTTTCTCATGTTTGTTGGCCATTTGTCCATCTTTTGAAAAGCTTCTGTTCTTGTCTTTTGACCATTTTTTAATAGGGTTGTTTTTATCTTGCTGATTTCTTTGTAGATTCTGGATATTAGCCCTTTATCGGATGTGCACTTTGCAAATAGTTTCTCCCATTCCCCAGGTTGTCTATTTGCTCTGTTGTTTCCTTAGCTGTGCAGAAGCTTTTTAATTTAATCAAGTCCCATTTACTTATTTTTGTTGTCGTCGTGATTGCCATTGGGGTCTTAGTCATAAATTCTTTCCCTAGACCAATATCTAGAAGAGTTTTCTCTACATTTTCTTCCAGAATTCTTATGGTTTCCTACCTTACATTTAAGTATTTTACCCATCTTGAATTAATTTTTGTGAGTGTTGAGAGAAAGGTGTCCTTTCATTCTTCTGCCGATGGTTATCCAATTTTCTCATCACCATTTATTGAGTAGGGCTTCTTTTCCCCAGTGTACATTGTTGTCTGCTTTGTCAAAGATCAGTTGGCTGTAGGTAGATGGTTTTATGACTGGGTTCTCTATTCTGTTCCATTGGTCTATGTCTCTATTTTTTTTTTTTGCCCTTGGCTCTGCTTTATTGATCTTAGAGCACCCTTTGAATACAGTTAAAAACACACACATACATACACACACACAATGGAACTGGAACTGGGTCCAGGCTGGTGGCACCTGACCCCAGAAGCATTCCTCAACCAAGGTGGATTTACACAAAATGCAGAGGAAAAAATGAGGCTATGTGGTTCTGAGTCAAGGGTCAGCAGATCGGAAGAAGAACAGTCAGTGAAGGTATGGGCCAGTCATGCCTCCTAAGTGCCAGTGCAAACTACATTGCAGTGCTGAGTGTCAGGATATGTTTCATATCACTTAATTCCCACACAAGTGTCATCTCTTGCTTGTCCCACTTCTGCAGGTAGACAAGTTTGCCTCCATCCAGTGTCACAACGGACTTGCCCTTCCTGTCATCTGTTGTTGTCTCATCAAACTCCACCCCTAGCTTAAAGCTGATCTCCGTGTTCTTGAAGGTGCCCTTTACCTTTAGGATGATAGTGCCCCCATTCTTTTCGATGACTGTGGTAGGCTTGGTCATGTTGGCCACCTACCTGGTAGCAAAACCCATCCCAACTGACTTCACGTAGTCATCAAAATTCTTGCTGTCCACTAGTTTCCAGGTGTCCAGGAAGGTGTTCACCATGGTGGTGCTGGGCTAGGCTGAGAAAGCAGCTGCCAAGAGAGCAGGCATGCAAGGACTCCGGACTGGCCTATGTCTCTATTTTTATACCAATATCATGCTGGTATTGAAGTCTGGTAATGTGATGCCCCCAGATTTGTTCCTTTTGCTGAACAGTACTTTGGCTATTCGGGCTCCTTTCTGGTTCCAAGTGAAGTGCAGAATTATTTTTTCTATATCTGTGAAATATGCTGTCGGTATTTTGATGAGGATTGCACTGAATCTGTAAATCATTTTGGGTAGTATTGACATTTTTAACAATGTTGATTCTACTAATCCATGAGTAGGGTATGTTTTTCCATTTGTTTATGTCATCTGCAATTTCTTTCCTTAGTGTTTCATAGTTCTTATAGAGATCTTTCACCTCCTTAGTTAAGTATATTCCTAGGGATTTTATTTTCTTTGTAGCTATTGTGAATGGTATTGAGTCTTTGATGTGATTCTCACCTTAATTGTTACTGGTATATAGAAATGCTACTGATTTGTATACACTGATTTTGAAACCTGAGACTTTGCTGAATTTATTTATTAATTCCAGGAGTCTCTTGATGGGGTCTTTAGGGTTTTCTAGATACAAGATCTCATCAGCAGCAGAAAACTTCAATAAATTTAAAAGGACTGAAATAATAGCAAATATGTTATCTGAGCAAAATATAATGAAATTAGAAAACAACAGGAAGAGACTAGGTACAGTGGCTCACGCCTGTAATCCCAACACTTTGAGAGGCTGAGGTGGGAGGATTGCTTGAGGCCAGAAGTTCAAGACCATCATGGGCAACATAGTGAGACTCTAGTCTCTAAAAATATTTTAAAAATTAGTTGGGCATGGTGGTATGCACCTGTAGTCCCAGCTACTCAGGTAGCTAAGGCAAGAGCACTGCTTAAGCCCATATCGATATCACAGTGAACCAGGATAACACCACAGTACTCCAGCCTTGGTGACAGAGTGAGACCTTGTTTCAAGAAAGGGGAACAGGGAAGGGGGAAGAAGAAAGAGGGAAGGGAAGAGAGAAAAGAAAATTACAGAAAGAAATTTGGGAAACTCACAAATATGTAGAAATTAAACAGCATATTCCTAAATGAACAATGAGTGAGACAAACAAGAAATCACAAGGGAGATTAGAAAATACTATGAGATGAATGAAAATACTCAAAACTTATGTGATGCAGCTAAAACATGCTTGAAGGGTAATTCCTATCTGTAAGTAAATGTTGGTTGTTTTTTTTTTAAGAAAGATTTCTTGGTATCAATCTCTGGTGTTCTGGAAATAAAAATAAATTAATAAAGAAAGATTTCAAATCAATAACCTAACGTTCCCCCTTAAGACACTAGAAAAGTTAGAAGAGCAAACTAAACCTAAAGTAAGCAGGAGAAGAGAAATAATTAATATTGGGGCAGAAATTAATGAAATACAGAGCAGAAAAACAATAGAGAAAATTAATAAAACCGAAAATTAATAAAACCAAAAAACTGACAAACCCTTATCTAGACTGACCAAGAAAAAGAGAAGACTCAAAATTACTAGAATCAAAAATGGAAGAGGGGATATTACTACTAATCTTAGAGAAATAAAATCCTATCTCCTCCATGATCCAGTTGTGTGACCTCAGACAGGTTACTTAACCTCTCTGTGCCTCCATTTTCTCTATTCTTTGAAGATATAACTTTTCTATTGCTTCTTGGCCTTTGGATAAGTAAAGATATTTTTCTCAATGGGTAATAAACAGTAAATGAAAGGGGCTGGGGGTAGTGGCTCACGCTTGTTATCCTAGCACTTTGGGAGGCTGACGTGGGAGGACTGCTCAAGGTTAGGAGTTCGAAACCAGCCTGAGCAAGAGCGAGACCCCCTCCCCCCCGTTCTCTACTAAAAATAGAAATAAATTAATTGACCAACTAAAAAAATATATATTATATATATTATTTTTATATATATAATATATATATTATATATATATAATATATGTATTATATATATATAATATATATTATATATATAATATATATATATTAGCCGGGCATGGTGGTGCATGCCTGTAGTCCCAGCTCTTCGGGAGGCTGAGGCAGAAGGATCGCTTGAGCTCAGGAGATTGAGGTTGCTGTGAGCCAGGCTGATGCCATGGCACTCCCTCTAGCCTGGGCAACAAAGTGAGACTCTGTCTCAAAAAAAAAAAAAAAAAAAAAAAAGGAAATGAAAGGATTTATATTTCAAGTACCTAGTCACACTCAGTTAGTTGTTAGTTAATCATCAACACTTGCCTCCCCCAATCCAGTGCTTCTGCCCATCTGTGTTGTTGGCTCTACCTTCAAATTACAAATTACAGAGCTAGCCGATTCTCACCTCCTGCACCCACCCCTGGTTAGTCCAAGTCACCACCCTCTCTCCCTGGGTTGCAGCCATGGCCACCTCACTGTTGCATCTCCTTTCTCCTGTGGTCTATTCTCATCACAGCAGCTAGGGCCATGCTTCTAAAATGGAATGACAGCTATGTCTCCATTCTCCTGGTCTTCACTCTCCAATGACTGCCAATTAGGTGTGGCATAAAATACACACTCCTTTCCTTAGCCTCTGGCCCATGTACCCCTCTCCCCTCTGCCTGCAGGGTTCCAGCCGCACTGTTCTGTTATTCCTCAAACTCACCCAGCTAATTCCTGTCTCAGGGCCTTTGCACCTGCTGATTCCTCTGCCTGCAACCCCTGCATGGCTGCAGTTTCCAATTCATTAAACACTCCACTCAGTGTCGCCTCCTGACATGGTGCTCCATGAACTTTGTATACAGCTTTTCCCTCCAGTGCCCAGATCACAGCCTGGCACATAAAATGTGCTCAATAAATATCTGTGAGAACAGAAGAGAAAGCTCAGGAATGGATCCACAGACAAATGAGACTTTGTATTTGGTGCAGGATAAAGGTAGAATCCCAAACCAGAGGAAGAAAGGTAGATGAATAAATAGGGGTGTTGGGACTACTGAATGGGAAGCCATCTGGGAAAAAAATTAAGTTGAAGATGGTGGATTTGTCACAGGTATGTAACATGGTTCCCCCCCCCCAAACTCCACTGAAACAACAGAGGGATCTTTCAAAAGGCATAACTCCAAAAGGAAGAGGAAGATGGAACAAGGAACCACATCAAAATTTTGGAAGCTAGAAAGTAAATGGACAAGCAGTAACACACTTAGTAAAACAAAGCAGGCAATGAGAAAAGGTGAAAATTTAACCTGATTTACACCACAGGAGGCTCAGGAATTACTGGTACCTCCAGAAGGAGGCAATGAAGGGCAGGAGGAGGTACAAGAAGAAACATTGGTAGAATAGGGTTTAAAAAGCACCTTAAGCACTTCGGTATGAGTGTCAACTTTAGCTGACACCCATGATATGAAAGGACACAACCAAGTGTCGACTTTAGTGTTAATAACAAAACTTTTACAACAGTACTCCGAATCAAGGCAATACAACCCTTGTACTACATCAGAAAATCTCATGCATTTTAGAGAAAGACATTTTCCAGCACCTTACAATAGTGATAAAACAAAAAGGAAAAATCTATTAAGAAGATGTATTGTATGCTCAAAAAATAAAAGGCGTAGTACTAGATACTATTGTAAACAATGTAATGTTGGCCTATGTATAGCCCCATGCTTTGAAATTTATCATACCAAAGAATAAAATTTATCGTAATATTCAAAAACTTATTTCTTTATGATGTGAATGAAATAAAACTATAATTTTAAATTGACTTTTCTAATTTTTCATTTATCAAAATAAAATTGTGAGCATTTAAAAATAACATAATAAAAACATATATGTATATGTTACCTATTCTGATTTATATTACAAATAAAGCTGCCTTGCTATCTCCTTAACTGATAGAAAAAAAAAAAAAAAAAAAAAGAGAAAAAAAATAAATAAATAAATAAATAAAAATAAAGCTGCCTGTAAAGTAAGACACACATTCAGTGCTTTAAAGCTTTCCTCATGGCCGGGCGCTGTGGCTCACGCCTGTAATCCTAGCTCTTGGGAGGCTGAGGCGGGCGGATTGCTCAAGGTCAGGAGTTCGAAACCAGCCTGAGCAAGAGTGAGACCCCGTCTCTACTATAAATAGAAAGAAATTAATTGGCCAACTGATATATATATAAAAAATTAGCCGGGCATGGTGGCGCATGCCTGTAGTCCCAGCTACCCGGGAGGCTGAGGCAGAAGGATCACTCGAGCCCAGGAGTTTGAGGTTGCTGTGAGCTAGGCTGACGCCACGGCACTCACTCTAGCCTGGGCAACAAAGTGAGACTCTGTCTCAAAAAAAAAAAAAAAAAAAAAAAAAGCTTTCCTCATCACACAAGAGCAAAACGGATTCATCGTCAATGCAGAGCACAAACTATTGTGTGGACTATGAGTGCTGGCTGTGGGCAAGGTTTCGCGGCCGGAGAGCACCATACCAAAGTGGTTAAACAAAAGCAGTGGACTTCCATGGCTGCAACCCAGACCCTGGCAAGAGGTCAGAAATGTGTTTTTGGAAGAAGGTAGAAGGTCCCTAAACAGGAAGACACCAGGCACAAGAGAGGGAGAAGATACCAAAAGAGGGATTATATATAAGTTCACATGCTAATAACTAAGGATGTCCAGACCCTTAGCCCTCTTCCCCTACTTCAGTTCTGGGAACACTGCCAGCAAGGCACAGAACTACCTCCTAACACCAAATCGTGAGACCCTACTCAGCTCCTGGACCTCCCAATACAATGGAAAATTTGGACTTCTATCAAGGCATAGTATTGAGAACTTCCAGTTCACTGATGAGACAGGATTCTAGAAATTTCTACAGAAGAAAAGGCAGATCACATATAAAGTGTCAGTAATCAGAATGACTTCGGACTTCCTGACTACAATACTAAAAGCTGAGAGACAATGGAGCAACACATTCAAAATCTTAAGAAAAACCCAGGTATATACCAAAAAAAGTGAAAACAGGGACTCAAATAGTAGCACCAATGTTCATAGCCGCATTATTAACAAAAACTGAAATACGGAAGCAACCAGATAAGCAAAATGTGGTATATACATAGAGTAGACCATTACCCAGCCTGAAGAAAGAAATTCTAACACATGCTACAACATGGGTAAACCTTGAGGACATTATGCTGAAAGAAATACACCAGATACAAAATACAAATATTGGCCGGGCACAGTGGCTCACGCCTGTAATCCTAGCACTCTCGGAGGCTGAGGCGGGTGGATTGCTTGAGGTCAGGAGTTCGAAACCAGCCTGAACAAGAGCGAGACCCCCGTCTCTACTATAAATACAAAGAAATTAATTGGCCAACTAATATATAGAGAAAAAAAACCAACTGGGCATGGTGACGCGTGCCTGTAGTCCCAGCTACTCGGGAGGCTGAGGCAGAAGGATTGCTTGAGCCCAGGAGTTTGAGGTTGCTGTGAGCTTGGCTGACGCCACGGCACTCACTCTAGCCTGGGTAACAGAGTGAGACTCTTGTCTCAAAAAAATAAAATAATACAAATATTGTAAGAGTCCACTTATATAACTTACCTACAACAGTCAAATTCATAGAGATAAAAAGTAGAATAAGGGCAGGGCGAGGTGGCTCATGCCTGTATTCCTAGCACTCTGGGAGGCCAAGGCAGGAGGATCACTCAAGATCAGGAGTTCAAGACCAGTCTGAGCAAGAACAAGACCCTGTCTCTACTAAAAATAGAAAGAAATTAATTGGCCAACTAAAAATATATAGAAAAAAATTAGCTGGGCATGGTGGTGCATGCCTGTAGTCCCAGCTACTCAGGAGGCTTAGGCAGGAGGATCGCTTGAACCCAGGAGTTTGATGTTGCTGTGAGCTAGGCTGACGCCATGGCACTCTAGCCCAGGCAACACAATGAGACTGTCTCAAAAAAAAAAAAAGAAAAAGAAAAAGTAGAATAAGGTTACCAGGGGCTGGAGGGAGGAGGGGATGGGAGTTTGTTTAATGGGCACAGAGTTTCAGTTTAAGAAGATGAAGCGGCTCTGGAGATGGATGGTGGAGATGATTGTACAAAAAGGTAAATGTACTTAACATCACTTAAAAAAAGGTTAAAATGGGGCATGTAGTCCCAGCTACTTGGAGGCTGAGGTAGGAGGATCTCTTGAGGCTGTAGTGCACTATAACTGCACCTGTGAATAGCCACTGCATTCTAGCCTGGGAAACATAGCGAAACTCCATCTCTCGCCAAAAACATAAAAAAAAAAAAAAAAGACAAATTTTATGTTATATACATTTTACCACAACAACAAAAAGCTAAAAAAAAATTATTTCCAACCTAACTTCTCTCATACATTGCTTATGGGAGTGCAAATGCTGGGAATTTATCCTACAGAAACATTTGTACTCATGTGAAATGATAAATGTGCGAGATTACTTACTGAGCCTTTGTCACAGTAATACTGGAATCAATCTAAACGGCAACCAACCAACCAGAGAGTAGTGAGGCAAATGTGGTATTGCCCATACAAGGGTATAAGGTGCACTGCTGAAATAAACTAGGAAGGTCTTCATGTATGAACAGATAAAGTTCTCCAAGATATCCTATTAAGTGAAAAAGCAAGGTGAACAACAGAGTGCATAAAGTATCATTCACTTAATGATCCCTCTAAAAGTTTTAGTGTCAAGACCAAGAAATTTCATTTTCCAAAGGGGCAGAGGAGACAAGCTATAACCACACCTTCTGAAGGGGTAAGGATTAATCTTTGCCAAGATGTTCCTCCTAAGGGTTGAAGGCAGATTCAGGTTTTGTGGGACCTGAAATTTAGGTAATTTTTGGAACCCTCATTGAGAAAAAGATGTAAAATTAAATTTATGAAATCTGGTACAAATGTGAATGCTTATTCAAAATGAGAAAAGAAATTACAGCAAATTACAACAAATTATACATTTTTTAAAGCTGAGAAATATTACATGACAAGATTCGGAAAAATAACATCTTATAGGCCAGCCTTGGTGGCTCATGTCTATAATCCTAGCACTCTGGGAGGCCAAGGTGGAAGGATCTCTTGAGGCCAGAAATTCGAGACTAGCCTGAGCAACACAGTGAGACCCTGACTCTACAAAAAACAGAAAACTTAGCCAGGGGTGGTGGTGAACGCTTGACATCCCAGCTACTCAGGAGGTTGAGGCAGGCGGATCAATTGAGCCCAGGAGCTGGAGGTTGCAATGAGCTATGAGGAGGCCACTGTTCTATAGCTTAGGCAACAGAGTGAGATCCTGTCTCAAAAAATATACATATATATTTTAGAGAGAGAAAACAAAGATAATTCAGTGTTTCTTCTAAATGTATACTTATAATTATATACACTGCATTATCAAGTACATTCCTGGTGAAGAAAACTTCCCTTTTTAGTAAGTATTGTTAAGAACTGAGTCTTCTGATTTCCAGTTTTCCAAAGACTTAGCTTCTAACGTCATTCCAAACCTTGTTTATCTTGCTTGACTTATGTACTTCTGGTATGGACTTACAGGACTCCCTTACATGGTGATAACACCTCTGTTCCTGCAACTGTGTACCACGACAGGCTTTCCTACACCAGGACAGTTATCAATATTTGTTTTTTTTTGTTTTTGAGACAGAGTCTCACTCTGTTGCCCAGGCTAGAATGCCAAGGCATCAGCCTAGCTCACAGCAACCTCAAACTCCTGGGCTCAAGCAATCCTTCTGCCTCAGCCTCCCAAGTAGCTGGGACTACAAGCATGCACCACCATGCCCAGCTAATTTTTTCTATATATTTTTAGCTGGCCAATTAATTTCTTTCTATTTTTAGTAGAGACGGGGTCTCACTCTTGCTCAGGCTGGTTTCGAACTCCTGACCTCGAGCAATCCGCCCGCCTCGTCCTCCCACAGTGCTAGGATTACAGGTGTGAGCCACCTGCCCACCAATTATCAGTATTTGAACTGCCCATGGAAGGGACTGCAAACCACATAAACAGATAAACCCAAAGTAAACATATTCCAAACTTAACCCTTGGCAAAACCCAAAAAATATCCAGGGCTAATACAAGGCCATCAAGCTAAAAGGGAACAGTGAGGAGGGGAAATCATAGTGGAATAAGATAGTGCTCTTAACTGATTACAATTACAATTTCTTAATTTTATAAATTTTGTAAAAACACATGACCCCTCCCAGGCACTGGAAGAGACGTGGGCAAGTAGAGTCCTTAAACTGCAAGCTTCCTTAGTGAGACTCTGTCTCCATTACAGAAATGTTGATCATCCCGGGCCAAAATCTGTCTTTTCATCTTCTAAAGTAGTAGTATCAAGATACCCCTCCTTGGGTGGCACCATGAAAAATAGTCTAAGAACTCAATGTCTTGGAAAAGCCATGCAGAAGGGAAAGACAGCATGAAACAGTATGCAATTCAGGAAAAAAAAACACAAAACTACAGAGATTCTTACTATACACTGTAACATAAAATAAACTCCAGATGCAGTTAAGGATTAAATGTTAAATATTAAGCCCTTAAGAAACAAAATCAAAAAGAAAATGTGGGTGCCTATCCTTTGATCGTTGGCTACGGTATTCTTTCTCAGATTAAAAGCAATAGACAACATCATGAAAACTGACATTTGGCCAAGTGAAAATTTTAAACCCCAAAATCCAAAACAAACAGCTTAGGAAAATTTAAGGCAAAGAATAACTCTAGAGAAAAAAACTACTTGGAACAAATATGACAAACAAGGATTAAGAATCCTTATTATTAAACAGAAGCCGGGCGTGGTGGCCTGTGCCTGTAATCTCACCTACTGGAGAGGCTGAGGCAGGAGGACAGCTTGAGCCCAGGAGTTCAAAGCCAGGCTGGGCAACATAGCAAGACCCTGACTCTAAAAAAATAAAAATTAAAAAAAAAAATAGCTTGCAAGTCAGAAAGAAAATCACTATGACCCCCAAAAGATATGCATATGATTAACAGGCAATGAATATCCAATAATTGTGAAATTATGAAATGTTCAATTTTACTAAAAAAAAATTAAAAGAATCTAGACTATTCTTCACCCATCAAATGAGCAAAGTTTAACAAAAAATTGCTAAGACTTAATATAGCTGAAGACCAGGTAAGATGAGCACTCCAATGCCACAATCGCTCTTCAGTAATACGCTTTAGTAACATTCATTCAAACTCTCTGTGCTTGTAATTCCACTTCAGAGAATCTATTTCAGGAAATTCTCAGAACTACAAACATATTTATGCAGAAAATATTAAATGCAACCCTGTTGAAAATTGAGGGAAAAATGTAAATAAGAGGGATCAACGGGGAAAAGAGAAAACATGTGTAGGACATGTGTAGATAGTTGCATGTGTTCACATGAACGTGGAAAAAAGTGCGATAAATACATACCTGACTGTCATTACTGCTAATGCTGAAGGGTAGGGATGAGGGGGTAGGTATTCACTCTTTCTTTGTATTCCTCCAAATTATTTAACTTGCCATCATGAACATGGTGTATTTCCTTTTGTAACTTAAAAATACTCCAGAAGGTTAAGAAAATTCCCACATATATAATATCCTATCATCCTAATCCTATTAAAAAGAACAAGTATCACGCCTGTAATCCTAGCTCTTGGGAGGCCGAGGCGGGCGGATTGCTCAAGGTCAGGAGTTCAAAACCAGCCTGAGACCCCGTCTCAGCTACAAATAGAAAGAAATTAATTGGCCAACTGATATATATATAAAAAATTAGCCGGGCATGGTGGCGCATGCCTGTAGTCCCAGCTACTCGGGAGGCTGAGGCAGGAGGATCGCTTGAGCCCAGGAGTTTGAGGTTGCTGTGAGCTAGGCTGACGCCACGGCACTCACTCTAGCCTGGACAACAAAGTGAGACTCTGTCTCAAAAAAAAAAAAAAAAAAAAAAAAAAGAACAAGTATATACTCATTAAGTCTCCTGCCCCACGACAGCCAACTCTGACCTGCTGATTTCTAAAGCCGTGATTAGTGGTGCCAAAACCCAGCTGTTTACAGTTATGACTACAGACTACCAGAACATCAGAAAGGATTTTTTATCCCTAAATTAAAAGTACAGCACCCGATACTTAATCTAAGAGCCAGAGGGCATCAAGTGGTGAGGCTACCTACAGGACACAGCCACACCCTGCAACACTATGAGTTAATATGCTGTAACCCAAGCCCATCTGAAATAGCCTTTTGAGGCAAACTGTTTACACAGAAAGAAAACCATATAATCAAGCATAATTTGAACAAAGCTCAGCCTGGCTATTTGGCATAACATAGCCAGGCACAATGGTGTGTGCCTGTAGTCCCAGCTATTCAGGAGCCTGAGATGGAAGGATCCAATGAGCCCAGGAGTTCGAATCTCACCTGGGCAAAGTCCCAGTCTCTTAAAAAAAAAAAGCCATGCAGACATTTACAACTTTTAGGTAATACTCCTCACCAGTTAAACCAGCAAAGATGAAATAAAAAAGATAAGTCGCAGTGTCGCCTAAGCTGTAGGGACACAGGTACATATATACTAATATATAAATATATATTAGTATAATATATAACAATATATATAGTTATATATATTATAACTATAATATAAATATATATTAGTATATATGAGGCAGAGGTAAGAAACCATGACAAGTCTATCTGCTCTTCTAGAAGCACTTAACATTATTCATGGCCATTACAAGCATACCTTAGAGAACTTACAGGTTTGGTTCCAGAGCACCACAATAAAGCAAATATTGCAACAAAGCAAATATCCCAATAAAGTAGATATCCCAATAAAGTGAGTCACATGAATTTTTTGGTTTCCCAGTGTATATGCCATATATTAATATTTTATATATAATACACATGTAATCTTTCAAAAACTCTTAAGCCTCAGATGGTAGAATGCCAAAGAAGGAAGAGATCTTTAGGCTTATCATGTCTAACCCTCTCATTTTTCAGTTGAAGAAAAAGCTAGAGGCCAGGTGTGGAGGCTCCTGCC
Source organism: Microcebus murinus (assembly GCF_040939455.1). Taxonomy (NCBI): domain Eukaryota; kingdom Metazoa; phylum Chordata; class Mammalia; order Primates; family Cheirogaleidae; genus Microcebus; species Microcebus murinus. The sequence continues at coordinate 33,400,315 of NC_134119.1, forward strand.
TATAATCCTAGCACTCTGGGAGGCTGAGGCAGGAGGATCCTGTGAACCCAGGAGTTCAAAGTTGCTGTGAACTAGGCTGATGCCACCGCACTCTAGCCTTGGGCAACAGAGCAAGACTTTGTCTCAAAAAAAAAAACCAAAAACACCTGGGACTCAGATGAGGTGACTTATCCAATGCCATGCAGCTATTAGAGGCAGAGGTAAGAAACCATGACAATTCTATCTGCTCTTCTAGAAGCACTTAACATTATTCACAGCCATTACAAGCATACCTTAGAGACCTTGCAGGTTTGGTTCCAGACCACCACAATAAAGTAAATATTGCAACAAAGCAAATATCCCCATAAAGTGAGTCGCATGAATTTTTCGGTTTCCCAGTGTATATAAAAGTTATGTTTACACTATACTGTAGACTATTAAGTGTGCAATAGCATTATGTTTACAAGAAAAATGTACATACCTTAATTTAAAAATACTTTATTGTTGGTCGGGCACGGTGGCTCATGCCTATAATCCTAGTATTCTGGGAGGCTCAGGCAGGAGGATTGCTTGAGCTCAGGGGTTCAAGACCAGCCTGAGCCAAGAGTGAGACCTTATTTCTACTAAAAATAGAAAAACTAGCTGGCATGATGGCTCATGCCTATAGTCCCAGATACTCGGGAGGCTGAAGCAGAAGGATTGCTTGAGCCCAAGAGTTTGAGGTTGTTGTGAGCTATGATGATGCACTGTACTCTAGAGCCAGGGCAACAGAGCAAGACTGTCTCAAAAAAAAAAAAAAATACTTCATTGCTAAAAAATGCTAATGATCATCTGGGCCTCCTGCAAGTTGTCATCTTTTTGCTGACAGCGGGCCTGGCCTCAATGTTGATGGTGGCTGACTGATCAGGGAGGTGGCTGCTGAAGGCTGGGGTGGCTGTGGCAGTTTTCTGCAATAAGACAATCGTACAATCGTAAAGGTTGCCACATCCATTGACTCTTCTTTCATGAAAAAAAACTTCTCCATAGCATACAATGCTGACAGCATTTTACCCACAGAAGAACTTCTTTCAGAATAGGAGTCAAACCTCTCAATCCCTGCTGCTATTTTATCAACTAAGTTTACATAATATTCTAAATCCTTTGTTGTCATTTCAACAATGTGCACAGCTTCTTCACCAGGAGAAGATTTCTTCTCCAGAAACCACTTTTGGCCTGGTACAGTAGCAGCTCACATCTATAAGCCTAGCACTTTGGGAGGCTGAGGTGGGAGAATTGCTGGAGGCCAGGAGTTAAAGACAAGCCTGAGCAAGAACAAGACCTTGTCTCTACAAAAAATAAAAAAAATTAGCCAGATGTGATGCACACTTGGGAGGCTAAGACTGAAGGGTCACTGAGCCCAGGAGTTTGAGGTTGCAGTGAGCTATTATGACACCACTACACTCTAATCCAGGCAACAGAGAGACCATGTCTCAAAAAAAAAAAAAAAAAAGAGGCTGGGCATGGTGGCTGATGTCTGTAATCCTAGCATTCTGGGAGGCTGAGGCAGGAGGATTGCTTGAGCTCAGGAGTTCAAGACTAGCCTGAGCAAGACCCTGTCTCTACTAAAAATAGAAAAAGATAAATTGAGCATGGTGGCAAGCACCTGTAGCTCCAGCTACTCGGAAGGCTGGGGCACGAGGATTGCTTGAACCTGGGAATTTGAGGTTCCTGTGAGCTAAGTTAATGCCATGGCCCTCTAGCCCGGGCAACAGAACAAGAGACTATCTCAAAAAAAGAAAAAAGAAACCACCTTCTTTGCTCAGCCTCATGAAGCAACCCCTCATCTGTTAAAGTTTTATTTATTTTTTTAGAAACAGTGAGTAGTACACTCATAGTTCTCTGTAACCTTAACTCCTGGCCTCAAGTGATCCTCCCAACTTGGCCTTCCAGTGTTGAGATTATGGGCATAAGCCACTGTGCCTGACCCTTCTAATTCTGGTTCTCTTGCTATTTCCACCACATCTGCAGTTACCTCCACCACTGAAGTCTTGAACCTCTCAAAGTCATCCATGAGAGTTGGCATCAACTTTTTCCCAATGCCTCTTTTTTTTGGAGACAGAGTCTCACTTTTGTTGCCCGGGCTAGAGTGCTGTGGCATCAGCTTAGCTCACAGCAACCTCAAACTCCTGGGCTCAAGTGATCCTCCTGCCTCAGCCTCCCAAGTAGCTGGGACTACAGGCATGCACCACCATGTCCGGCTAATTTTATATATATATATCTGTGTGTGTGTGTGTGTTTAATTGGCCAATTAATTTCTTTCTATTCATAGTAGAGATGGAGTCTCGCTCTTGCTCAGGCTGGTTTTGAACTCCTGACCTTGTGCAATTCACCCACCTCAGCCTCCCAGAGTGCTAGGATTACAGGCGTGAGCCACAGAGCCCAGCCCCCAATTCCTCTTAATGTTGATACTTTGACCTTCTCCATTAATAACAAATGTTCTTAATGATATCTAGACTACAGAATCTTTTCCAGAAGGTTTTCAACTTACTTTGCCTAGATCCATCAGAAAAATCACTATCTATGGCAGCTATAACCTTACAAAATGTACTTCTTAAATAGTGACTTGAACGTAGAAATTACTCCTTGATCTATGGGCTGCAGAATGGATGTGTTAGCAGACATGAAAATATTAATTTCCCTGTACATCTCCATCAGAGCTCTTGGGTAATGAGGTGCATTGTCAATGAACAGTAATATTTTGAAAGAAATCTTTTTTTTTGTTTGTTTTTTTGTTTTTTGTTTTTTTTTTTTTTTTTTGAGACAGAGTCTCACTTTTTGTTGCCCAGGCTAGAGTGAGTGCCGTGGCGTCAGCCTAGCTCACAGCAACCTCAAACTCCTGGGCTCAAGCGATCCTCCTGCCTCAGCCTCCCGAGTAGCTGGGACTACAGGCATGCACCACCATGCCCGGCTAATTTTTTGTATATATACTTTTAGTTGGTCAATTAATTTCTTTCTATTTTTTTAGTAGAGACGGGGTCTCGCTCAGGCTGGTTTCGAACTCCCGACCTTGAGCAATCCGCCCGCCTCGGCCTCCCAGAGTGCTAGGATTACAGGCGTGAGCCACCGCGCCCGGCCAAGAAATCTTTTTTAAGCAGTAGGTCTCAACAGTGGGCTTAAAATATTTAGAAAACCATGCTGTAAACAAATATGCTGTCATCCAGGCTTTGTTGTCCCATTTATAGAGCACAGGCAGAAAACAGCATCATTCTGAAGGGCCCTAGGATTTTCAGAATAGTAAATGAGCACTGGCTTCCACTTAAAGTCACCAGCTGCAACAAAACAGCCTGTCCTTTGAAACCAGGCATTGACTTCTCTCTAGGTATGGAAGTCCTAGATGGTATCTTCTTTCAATATAAGGCTGTTTAATCTACATTGAAAAGCTGTTTATTATACCCATCTTCATCTATTATCTTCACTAGATCTTTCAGATAACTTGCTGCAACTTCTACATCAGCACTTACTGCTTTATACCTTGCACTTTCATGTTATGGAGACAGCTTCTTTTCTTAACCCTTTGCACTTGCTTGCGTTTTTCTCAATTCCTTTACTTGGGATTTAATTTTTTAAATACTCCAGATTTTACAAAGTGAGGCAGTAGAATACAAAACTGGAGTTTCTTTTCATACAAACTTATTTATTTGGATTTTTTATATTTCAAATTATTGATACATTCAAAGAGTAATTTTTCTTTTTTTTCTTTTTTTTTTTTTTTTTTTTGAGACGAAGTCTTGCTTTGTTGCCCAGGCTAGAGTGAGTGCCATGGCATCAGCCTAGTTCACAGCAACCTGAAACTCCTGGGCTCAAGCGATCCTACTGCCTCAGTCTCCCGAGTAGCTGGGACTACAGGCATGCGCCACCATGCCCGGCTAATTTTTTGTATATATATTTTTAGTTGGTCAATTAATTTCTTTCTATTTTTAGGAGAGACGGGGTCTCGCTCAGGCTGGTTTCGAACTCCTGACCTCAAGCAATCAACTCGCCTCAGCCTCCCATAGTGCTAGCATTACAGGCGTCAGCCACCATGCCCAGCCCCAAAGAGTAATTTTAATCTCTATAATTTTTGCTAACCGTGTAGAGTCACACTCAACATCCGAGTGTAAAGGGTTAAACCTCATGAACCAACCTCTGCTAGCTTCAAACTTTCCTTCCACAGCTTCCTCACCTCTCTTTCAGCCTTCATAAAACTGAAAAGAGTTAGGGACTTGCTCTGGATTAGGTTTTGGCTTAAGGGAATGTTGTGGCCGGTTTGGTCTTCTATCCAGACCACTCAAACTTTCTCTGTATAAGCAATAAGGCTGTTTCATTTTCTTATCATTCATGTGTTCACTGAAGCAGCACTTTTAATTTCTTTCAAGAACTTTTCCTTTGCATTCACAACTTGGCTAATCATTAGTTGCAAGAGGCCTAGTTTTTGGCCTATCTTGGCTTTAGACATGCCTTCCTCAGTGAGCTTAATTAATCATTTCTTATTTTTTACTTCAAGTGAGAGACTTGTAGCTCTTCCTTTCACTTTAACACTAAGAGGCCACTGCAGGGCTATTAATTGGCCTAATTTCTTTTCTTTTCTTTTTTTTTCCTGAGACAGAGTCTGGCTCTGTTGCCCGGAGTAGCATGCCGTGGCATCAGCCTAGCTCAAGTGATACTCCTTCCTCAGCCTCCCTAGTAGCTGGGACTACAGGCACGTGCCACCCACGCCTGGCTAATTTTTTCTTTTTAGTGGGGGGGTGGGGGGTGGGAGGGTGTCTCTCACTCTTCATTGGGCTGATCTCGAACACCTGAGCTCAAGCAATCCTTCTACCTCAGCCTCCCATAGTGCAAGGATTACAGGTGTGAGCCACCACACCCAGCCTTGGCCTAATTTCAATACTGTTGTGGCTCAGGAAATAGGGAGGCCTGAGGAGAGGGAGAGAAACCAGGGAACAACTTGTCAGTAGAGCAGTCACACACATACAACATTGATTAAGTTTGTCATCTACATGTGTGTGGTTCATGGCACCCCAAAACAGTAACAATAGTAACATCAAAGATCACTGATCACAGATTACCATAACAGATATAATAATGAAAGTTTGAAATACTGTCAGAATTACCAAAATGTGACACAGAGACACGACATGAGCACATGCTATCGGAAAAATGGCATCTATAGACTTGCTCAAGGCAGGGTTGCCACAAACCTTCAACTTGAAAAAAAAAAAAAGCAGTATCTATCTGTGAAGCTCAATAAATCAAAGTGCAATCAAATGAGATGTGCCTATATTGTCTTTGACTCTTACCAAAGCCCTAGGTTTCCACAGATGAAAAAATGGAGGTTCAAAAGGTTTGGGTGATTCACCTGGCTTAGTAACTCCCAAGTGCCACAGCCTTTCCACCACTTGGCACTGCTGCCCAAAGCCCTAGGCTATGGGTTCCCTGCCTCAGGTACACAGCTAGGTACTCAAAAATTAGTTAAATTAGGAAATAACCAACAAACTAGGAGAAAGCTAAGCAAATTGTGGTTGACCAACAAAATACTATGAGACTCTTCAGAAGGAAGATGTTGATAAGTGGAAATCTACATCAGATGAAAATGCACAACCTCCTATTTCACAAGAGCAAGATCGCCTAGATCTCAGATGCAGGTTTCCATCTGCTTGGCCTCAATTACCCAAAGCTAAGTCACCTGACCCCCCACGTCCAATCTTCCCAACTCTCCTCAACCTGTCTCAAAAACCTGCCCAGGACTCCCTACTGCCCACACTGCCAAATCTGAATTCTTAATCCTGGCCTTCAAGGTCCTACCATCTGACCAAGTCTTGTTGTTTCCTGGATTACTTTGGCCTTTGCTGGACTCTTTTCCTCACCCCACAGAACCCCATCTTGGATACAGTTCTCACCAACTATATCCAAAGTCCTATCCAGCTGAGACACCAGTCAACACTGTCAATTCTGACACTAGAATTGGCTCATCTTGGCTCTCAGCAAATGCTGGTGCCTTTGCCCACTTCCATAAAAAGGGAAGTGGCTTTTGTTTTTTAATAAAAGTGGATTTACATGACATTCATTTGAACCTATGTGATTACCCACATGATCCACATGGAGTTTCTATCCAAGAACCTCTGATTTAGGTTTTTTCAATATGGAGGTAGAGAACTGATTTAGACCACCTGAGCAGCCAGGTGGGCTTGGGTGGGATGCTGCTCCACTTCCTCCTCTCCTAACTCACCGCAGAGCTTTCCCATGAATCAGAACCAAAGGCTCATTATCAGCCTAGTTTCTTTTTTCTCCCAGTTTCTTCATACATAGGGGAAAACATGGTTGAGGGAAAAGCTTCTCACTACAATAACATTTTTAGAAAAACTTTAGAAAGTGGGTGTGTCAAAACTGGGTAAGAGAAAAATGACAATAACTTACCAGTTGGAAAAAGTTTTCCCATGAAAGTTCTCACCAACTAGATCCAAAGTCCTATCCAGCTGAGACATCACACACTGTCAATACACATACCCTGGCCAACCCCTAGATTAATGCACACAGACTTACCTTATCTGTCGTAACTGCCAGCTGTAGGGACATCCCAGCGTTGCTGTAAACCTCTGGTGAGGGGCATTTAGTCGTCAGCAACTTTCCAGAATGAACAATTCGGCAAAGAACAATCCCATATAAGCATTTATCTTTGCTGTGCAGCTATTTCTCAAGACAGATTCCTAAAGAAGTAGAATTACTGGCTTAGAGGATGCACACATTTTAGATTCTGATACTTAAACTAGTTGAGAAACTTTCCATGGTAATCTCAAACTCTTTGTATTTAGGATTTACCCAATAGAACTTGTTTACAATGCAAAATCCTGACACACTCCCAGCCTTTCTCCACCCCCACCCCATTCTCCTGGAGGAAGTGTGGAGAGGGGCTCTAGAAGCTGCTTTGTTATGCAGGCGGCTGTCCTATAGGCAAGGGTAAGCCATCGCTCCCTCCTATTTCCATAACCTGATCTAGCACAAGACTTGGGAAGCACTGGCTTAGGGAGCTGCCATAGGCAGAATTGACGGTTATGTCTCTGACCTCTGACCCAGGCCCCCGGTAGTTAGCTTCCCCAAAAGGCAGAGTCTGGCTGCAGAGTCACACACACAAAACGCCTAGTGTGGAGTTCAAGCTCAGCAGGTGATAACAGGCTCACTTGGCTACACCTCTATTTCCCCTCCAGGCTACCCTGTTCTCCTACAAGTTCTGTGATCCCAGCTGCCGGGTTAGTTTTGCCTTTCTTACCTAAGACTCCTCAAGCCTCCCCTTTCCTATCCGAAGGCTGTGGATGGAGCACCATTTGGCAAAAAATTGATTCTGACTACCACTCTGGGCCTCAGTTTCCCCATCTGTGAAATAGAGAGCACTGGGCAGTGCCACTGACATTTGGGGTGCTGCTGGGAGGAGACCAGCATGGCCAACTAGGTTCTTGGCATTTTATGGGCAGTCCGGCTTCAAGGGGGAGTCCAGGTGCGCCTGGTGGTGTAATCAGCATTCTGATGGGCTTAAGGCCTGCTTAAAAAAATCAGACTTTCGCTGAGTTCTCCATTGCTAGAATGCAATTAAGAGCAAAAGCTGTTTTCCATGCTGCTTTCCAAGCTCACGGGCCCTAGCTATCTGGGCCTAGATGAGGGAACAGGCCCAGAAGAGGCCTTGGCAGGTTTGAGTCAGGCTGACTCTGTCCTGGGCTGCCCTATGAGGTGGTACGGGTACCGGGATCAGAGAGCAGGGAAGGGAGTGCTGACGGATGGAGGCCAAGGACAATCTCCTGGAGTTGGGCATAACGCGAAGAGGAACAAGAAACCAGTGAGGACTGCTGGGAGCTCCTAGACTCACGTCTGCCTCGGTCAAAACGTCCTGGACTGAATGACATGGGTTGACTGTGTGAAGAAACCAAGTCCGGAACCTCTCTGCGGCTCACGAGAAAGCCAGCGACTTATCCGTAACAGCATCTACCTATAACCGGAGCCCCGCACGGCGTCGCTGACTGGAAACAAGCGTTGGCGGCTTTGGCCTCCGCGCCCCGTGCGCTACACCGCGAGCTTCGCGCTCACATCTGAGGCGGCCTCCTTCCCCACTCAACTGACCCTTGAGGGCGGAAAAGGCGTCGCATTCTGGGCCCTGTTCCTTACAAGCTGGGGGGTACATCCCCAGACTAACTGGGCCTCAGTTTCCCCTCGATGCAATGGGAACAATCACACCGCCGGCAGAGGTGGCTGAGGGAGCGAACTTACAAAGGTCTGGATTTGCATTATTTCTCCCTTGGTAATGGCCCCCAAGCCCAGCGCGGAGCACACAGTAGGCGCTCCGGAAACGCTCTCCAAAGGAGGAACCGGCCACTTCCTGCCCCCGAGCGGACTACCCTGAGCCGACGCTCCCACCGCTCCTCCTCGGAGGCCATGTGGCATTCCTGAGGGTGGGGGTGGGCGCAGGAAGAAGGTGCCCTCCCGGCCCCGCCCCCTCCGGGCGCGGTGGGCGGGGTCTGTCCTCGGCGCCGTCGGCCCGCCCCGCGGGGGGTGGGCGTAGCTCGATGCGCTCCGCACAAAGTTTGTTTTCTCCCTCAGGGCGGGTGGGGGAGGGCGCGGAGAGCGCGGGGGGGAGGAGAGGGGATCTGACGTCAGGCCGCGAGGTGCTTTCCAGCCGCGAGCTGTCAGGCCGAGTGTCAGGCCGGGCAGGTACGCGGCGCGCTCCCCCGGCGCCCCCCGCCCCCTGCCAGGACGCCCCGCACCGAGCCTGAGGCCGCGTGGACCCGAAAGCCGCTCGGAAAAGTCAGTGCGGGGCGCGGGAGGGGGCCAGATGGGGGTGGAGGGCGCGCGGACTACTTGGAAAGTTTCTTCTTCTTGGTCGGGCGGGGGAGGGGGCGTCGTCCTGGCGCGTGCGATTGTGGGTGTGTGAGCTCGAGTGTGAGTCGCGACTGCAGGGTGCTGGCGGGCCCGGTGGGGGCTGTTCCAGCCCCGGGAGGAAGCCCGCTTGACCCCGGTGGGGGGCCCAGCTCCCCAGGATCCCACCCTGGGAGAGGGCCGCTCACGCCCCAGACCGGGGTGAGCGCGCGGGGGGGCGGGTTTGTTTGGTTTCAAAAGTGCACGTTACTAACCGCCGGCAGCCCCCCCCGCGCCGCCGCGGAGCCGGGGAGGGGGCAGCCGAGAGTGACAGCTGAGGGTGGGGGCAGCGAGAAGGGCCCGGAGCGGGGGAGCTGGGGAGCCCGCGCGAGTTCCCCTTTCCTTTGGAACAAAGGAAAGTCTGTCTCCGAGGCATCTGTCACTCCCAGGCGGGCCAAGGGAGCGGGGCGCGTGGGGCCCGCGACCCGGAGAAAGTTTGTGCGCGCCGGGACCCTCGGGCAGGCCGGGGGTGAGCCGAGCCTCCCGCGGGGGAAGCGCGCAGCGTCCGGGGCAGGGGGCGGCCAACATGGAGTCCGGGCGCTGGGCTGGGGGGGGCGGTGCGGAGGTGGGAGCCCAGCCCCCTGCCCTCCCCTCCCCCTCCGGGCCGAGTTCGGAGCACAAAGCCGAGCGCGCACGCTCGGCCGGCCCCGCGCCCCGAAGAGTCTGCCAGCGCCGAGCAACGGGGGAAGGGGGTGGGAACCAAACTTTTTCCTGCCCCGGGACAGACACGTGAGTTTTCTTTCTTCCACAGCCCTGCCCCATCGGGATTGCGGGCCGCGGGGGAGCCGATGCGCCGAGTCTGCCCCCGGGTGGGGGGATGGGGGTGCAGGCGCCCAGAGCGCCGGCCGATTCCTCGCAGCCCGGGGAGCCATGTGCTCCGACTCGGTCTGGGCCGCGGGGGAGGCTGCGCGCTTTGTGTGAACCGCTGGGAATGCGAGCGTGAGTGCGCGGCCCGGGGGAGTGCAGCGGGAGAGTTGTCAGAAAGTTAGTGCGGGAGTCGCTGCAGGTGGCGTCGTGGGAGTGTGTGGGAGGGTGCATGGGACGTCGTGTCGAGGGGGTGCTGCCACAGGCCAGATAGGTTAAGAACTGATGGCCAGTGCGGTGACGTCGGAGCTCTCTCGGTCGGAGAGATAGGGGTGGGCGGGTACAGAAGCCGGGCTAGCCGCATGGGTCACAGTTCCGTGCTACGTGTGGGGTTGGTAAAGCTGTGTGTGTGCTGTATGTGTTGGTGAAAATCCCGGCGCTTGCAGGGCTTGAGCGGTGGGTCGGTGCCAGTCACCTGAGCACTGTTGTGCGTGGAGCGAGTGGGGAGTGTGTGTCTGGGCGCAGTGTGGGGCGAGTCTAGGAGAACCTCCCGGACGGCAGGCAGACCTGCGTTGCAAGATACTGAGGTAGAAAAGTTTGTGTAGACTGAGGGGTCATCCCCTGGGCCCACCCCAGGAACCCTGCAGACCGGGGCTTGGCTGGCAGCCAGGGTGGAATTTGTACAGGATAGCCTTCTGTAAACTTCTAACCACCTGCGGGGGCTGCATCCCTGAGCCTAGATCTGCTGCCCCGGCGGCCCAGAAATGTCTGGCCTCAGAAAGTAGCCTGCCGCTCTGCTCTCTGAGGAGTGGCACCTCAACCACTGCCTGTCTCACCTCCAGGTGGCCTGGCTGAGACCCTTCCCTCGAAAGCCTGGCCTAGCGGGCCAAGAGATCTGGGCTCAAGCCCAAGTAGAGGAAACAAAACCTGGGAGATGCCAGAGTCTGTTGGCCGGCCTGCTGGCGAGCTGTTAAAAGGCTGAGAAGGGAGGAGCCTTGAGATTCTGGCATCAGCTTGACCTAGAACTTTTGCTTTTAAAATGTAAATCTCTCTTGCTTGTGTGAACAAGAACTTTGTCTGGAGATGAGCAGCTGAGTTGGGTTATCTACAGAAAAACCTTCCTTCATTTGACCAGTGAAGTGGGGCCTCAAGCCCAGAGATGAGAGGACACTTGATCAGGGTCACATAGCCAAGTGGAGGGTTGGGTAGGGACCAAAGCGCAGGCTCATCAGGATTTTGAGGGATTGAGTCTAGGACCAGGCCAAAGGGCCTGACAAGGGAGAATATCCAAGAAACAAGCAGTAGAGCTGACTCACCATTCTCTGCAAGGTACACAGTAGGTTCTCTCTGTTAATTTTAATTATGTGGATTGCTGCAGACCATCGTGAATCCATGCAGTTTCCAGACGCCTCACTGGGCCTTGGGAGACCTGGAAGGCAAGATGGTGTACAGCCCACAAGGCAGCTGAGGGAAAGCAAACTGCCTGCATCCAAATCCTACCTGCATGTCATATCCTGGAAGTGGGATGCTCCCCGCCCCTCCATAACAGCTTTATGAGATATAATGCACATGCCATATAATTGACCCATTTAAAGTATACATGTCAGTGGCTTTTAGTATATTTACAACTATGTTTAACATTAGGACAATTTTCATCACCTCAAAAAAGAAACGCCACACAATTTCCACTTTTCTATCTCTCCAGCCCCAACTAACTACTAATCTACCTTCTGTCTCTACACAGTTGCCTATTCTGGACATTTCATGACAAAAAGAATTGTAAGATATGTGTGCATTTGTCACTGTCTTTCACTTAGCATAATGCTTTCAAGGTCCATCCATGTGTCAGGATTTCACTCCTTTTTATGGCCAACTAATAATCCATCATAGAGATTGTTTATCCATTCATCTGCTGAGGGACACTGGTTGCTTCTACTATTCAGCTATTACAAGTAATGCTGCTGTGAACATTTGTGTTTGAGGTTTTGTGTGGACACAGGTTTTCATTTCTCCTGGGTAGATACCTAGGAGTGAAATGGCTGGGGGTTGCACGGTACTCTGTTTAACTGCCCTGTGTCTTGGGTGGCTTTCTTAATCTCTTTCTGTTATTTCATCTATAAAATGGCAATGATAGCAGTTTCTCCTTTAAAAGGGGCTTGTGAGGATTAAGTGAGATAATGTAAAGTGCTCAGTACAGAGCATAGAAAACAGTAGACCTCAATTATTGAGTAGCTGCAGTTACTTCTAATCCTTGGTCCTGCTTATGAATGAGCTGGCATTCATTTCAGTGTTACCTACCCGCTCCTTGAAATGGAGGCCTTTTACACTCTTCCTATCTAGCTCGCTCAGGCTGTGGTATGGCCTGAGACATTGAACTGTGACTCCCCTGATTCTGGTGCTCCAGGCTCTAGTAATGCTGAGTGGGTTTGGAGACTAGGAAGAGGGTGAGAGGCAATACATGGTTATGATGTCCCCATCCCGTGTCACTTGTCCTAGGCTTGCCAGAGGTCCAGCCTAGCCCCTAGACACCATGTCAGACAGTGATCTAGGCGAGGATGAAGGCCTCCTCTCTCTGGCGGGCAAGAGGAAGCGCAGGGGGAACCTGCCCAAGGAGTCTGTGAAGATCCTCCGGGACTGGCTGTACCTGCACCGCTATAACGCCTACCCCTCCGAGCAGGAGAAGCTGAGCCTTTCTGGACAGACCAACCTGTCAGTGCTGCAGGTAAGGAAGGGGATCCAGGTGGTGGGTTAGCAGGAGACCTGGGTTCTAGTTTGTCCCAGACCTTTCACTGATTCACTGTGTGGTCTTGGGCCAGTCATTTCCCCTCTCCAGGCCTAAGTTTCTTCTTGGGTCAAGTGAGAACACCCATTCTCCCTGCCTCAAGGGAACACAAAATGAGGTCATTTGCAGTAAGATTTCAGACTGTGGAGAGTTCTGCAGAGACAAGGAACTAGTGGTTATTAATATCTAGGTGTCATTATTAACACTGGAGGCATTTAGAGGCTGTGGGAAGGTGTTGATGTCTGAGATTGTGGGATCCAGCCCCCAGCCCCAGAGCAGTGTCCCAGGTGGGGACTTGGTTGTAGGGGGCAGCTTGTGATCTGCAATGTGGTTAAGAGAAGAGTTGGAATCACAGCCAAGGAAAGGGTCAGAGATTCTGGGTTCAAAACCCAGTTCTGCCATATGTCTTGATTTACCCATCTGTAAAGTGGGGGTCAGACTCCTTTTCTGCCTCATGGAACTCTTGTGAGGAACAGAATCAAAACTGGGTGAGAAACCGCTTTGTAAACCACGTGCAAGAGCACACTCAAAGGCAGTGCAAAGCGTTGTCCCCTTTGAATTGGCCCTGTTGCTGACCTGCAGGTGTCTTTGTCCTGTTTGTGGTGCTGAGGCAGGATACCCTGGACCAGTATTACCCTGCCTTCCTGGGAGACACATAGTAGGCCCACAGCCTAGCCCCAGAGGCCCACGCTGCCCCGCTCACCCCCACTCTTCCCCTTGCCCCATCCTTTCATAGCCCATTAATCAAGTGTACGGTGCTGTCTCTCCCTCCTTCCCTTCCTCCCAGCTCCTGTCCTTCCTCCATGAAGAGACATGGTAAGTGTTTCAGCCCTCAGAACTCCTGTCACCTGACTTTATACTCGCTGGGCAGTGGTTAATCTGAGTCTCTCTACGAGAAAGGGTCTAGAGTTACAGATCCTGACTCAGATTCTGTCTTCTCCACAAGCAGCAGCCTGGACCTAGGCCAGGTCATTGCCTTCTCTCTGAGCTTCATTATTTCCTCATCTGAAAAGGGGGAGATGATTGTACCACTCTCATAGGATGCAGGGGAGGGACTGAGCAGAAGAATCCAAGGCTGACTGTGAGGTATTAGGCACAGTGGTGCTTCTACTCCTGTCCTCATCCTCATCTTCACCTCTCCTTCTAGGTCATAAAGTCTGGAACTGACTCTGGGTGACTATGTGTGTAGCATCTCACAGTGTTCCTCCTGATAACCCCACTAGGGCCAGCTCTATGCTGAGCAGAGTTGGGGTCCCAGAGAGGAAGCAGACACATTCTTACCCTTGAGGAGTGTCTAGTCTGGGATGTGGGCTGCAGGGCCAGCATGGCCACTGATGTTTGCAAAAGTGATCACAGTTGGAATAGAAGGCAGCAGAGACCCACCCGGGGCAGGGCCTGGAGCCTCAAATAGCCTCCCAGAAGAGGTGCCCTTGAACTTACAGGATATAGAGCTATAAGGCAAGAGGCCTAGAGACCGAGAGCCAGGATTACCTTAGACAGTCTCTTTGCCAGTCCCCCTTCCTCTAGCCTTGCTCCTTTAATCCATTCTTTTGAACACTAGTGAAAATCTGATCATGTCACACACTGGGGACCCCACTGCCCTCAGAATAGAGTTCAAGTTCCTTAGAAGCTCACCAGCCTCCTCTTAGTTCTTCTCTTCCCTGGCCCTTAAAGCCTTGGGCCTCTAGGCCTGCTCCCCTGGCTGTCAACAGCTAGGTGCAGCCCTGACCTTTCCTGCCCTGGCTCACTCCATCTAAGCATCTCTTTCTCATGAAAGCATTCTCTGACCCACAGCCTAGCTTTGGGGCCACTGCTTATATTCCCAGTGCACCTCATACCTGTCCCGTCAAACCACTTGTCACATGGCGTTGGGATTTCTTTTTGTTAAGGACACTGTTTCCCAAATCTGAGAAAGATACCAACTATTTATTTATTTATTTATTTATTGAGTCAGAGTCTCACTTTATTGCCCAGGCTAGAGTGAGTGCCTTGGTGTCAGCCTAGCTCACAGCAACCTCAAACTCCTGGGCTCAAGCAGTCCTCCTGCCTCAGCCTCCCAAGTAGCTGGGACTACAGGCATGTGCCACCATGCCCGGCTAATTTTTTCTGTGTGTGTGTGTATATATATATATTAGTTGGTCAATTAATTTCTTTCTACTATATAGTAGAGATAGGGTCTCGCTCTTGCTCAGGCTGGTTTCGAACTCCTGACCTAGAGCAATCGGCCCGCCTCGGCCTCCCAGAGTGCTAGGATTACAGGCGTGAGCCACACCCGGCTGATAGGTGATATTTTGCTGACCATTGGTGTGTGGTGTGACAAAGGCCCTGGCTTTGGGGCTGAGTAAGTCTGGATCACCATGGGCCTTTGGAGACTTTCAAGGAAGGGTTGGCTGGCTGGCCCTGGGCATGCCCTGGAGGGAGGGGTTCCATGGTGGCCACCATGCCCTAGAATCCTGCTAAGATTTAAAAGCAGAGGGTCCCCTCTGTCACTCCTTGGTGGAAACTATACTGTGAACCCTACATCAGCCCCAACTGCATACCTCTCATAACTCCTCCAAGCTGGCTCCTTCCCGGTCATCACCAGTTCCTGTACATAAACCCCTTAAATATTTCTGGGATTTGGATTCTTTCTTACCTTGATCCAAGCCATCATTTTGTGATCACTTGTCACTCCCCTACTTAAATCCCTTCAGTGGCTCTTGTCAGCCTAATGACAACATCACCTGCCCTTGTCTGCACTTTGGGCCTCATTCCTGGCTCCTCACATTCTTGCTACAGTGGTCCACCTGATCAGGAAAACTACTGACCCTTAGAGGAGTTGTGTGCTCACCCAGCACCTGGACTGGGTCAGAGCATTGGGTCACTTGGCTGGGATTGCTTTTTAGACTTCAGTATTTTCTAGAGGTGTGGAGAGCAGTGAGCTAGTTTTGTTATTGCTGTAGCCCCAGTGTAGCACAGTGCTTGTTGGCATCTGGTTGGTTAGGTGCTCAGAAAATAATTGTAAATGACATAAAATGACTATAAAGTGTTGGAAATGTCAACGGGCAGAACCTCAGAAGTAAGGAAATGTAGTGGCTCCTCAGTCCAGAAAAACTGGCTTAAGTCCCTGGAGGCATCTCTTCTTCCTGGTTTTTTTGTTTTTTGTTTTTTCTTTTAGATAAAGGTCTTGCTCTGTATCCAGGGCTAGAATGCAGTGGCATCATCATAGCTTACAGCAACCTCCAACTCCTGGGCTGAAGGGGGTCCTCTTGCCTCAGCCTCCTGAGTAGCTGGGACTACAGCATGCACCACCATGCCCAGCTAATTTTTCTATTTTTTGTAGAGATGGGGTCTCGCTCTTATTTAGGCTGATCTCAAACTCCTGACCTCCAATGATTCTCCCTCTCAGCCTCCCAGAGTGCTAGGATTATAGGCATGAGCGTGCCTGGCCTCCTATATTTAACTTTTTAAATTTCCTTTTTTATTAAGGACATTTTTAAATATCCACAAAAGTAAGAGAATATTATAGTGAACCCCATACCAGTCCTGGTTTCAACAAGAGTCTACATTTTGCCAAACTTGTTTTATCTCTCCCTGGGGACATCTCTTTTGATTGTCTCTCTTAACCCTCCCAGGAGTGATCTCATTAGCAAGTCAATGAGTCATTTAACTAACTGGTTTGCTGGTACTTGCCTGGGGCTAGGCAGTTGGGAGGATAATACGGAAAAAAAACGTCTTTTGTGAAGGATTTTCACAGGTCCCTGTGACACCCACCAAGCCCAGTTGATTGGTTGGACTAGATCTGTGGTTTGCTAACAGTTGTAGGCAGCAACCTCGGAGGGTTCTGGGCCCCATTCCTTCACTGTAGCATTGACAGAGTCACACTGTGTGCTCCGTGCTAGCAACAGTGGTGGAACAGGTACCTCCCCATTCCTTTATTGCTGTCAGGCCTCCTTCCAAATGCATGCTCCTGAGGGACGCCCACACGGGGACAGGGCCTTGGGTGGAGAAAGGAGCCTGGTGCCCAGGCAGTGGTGGCCTGCTATGTAGGAGCGGTGGCCTGGCCTGGCCCCCAGGGCAGCCAGTGATTATCTCTACTCTCCTCCTCTTCTTGGCTCCAAAGCTAGCTGCCTTCCCATTCCTCCCACAGGATCTCTGTGTTCCGATCTCAAGGCCTTTTGTCTATGTAGATATTTTTTGAGCTTCTGTGTAAGTTTTTTTGTTTAAATAAAGGGCTTCGCCCTCGAGGTAAGTCAAACCAGCGGGCTAAACTTGGGCAGCCAGACTCTCTGGGTAGCTTGTTTAAAAACACATTCCTGACTCTATCCCTCACCCCCACCACATCTATAGACCAGATGAAAAATGGCTGACAGTTTTTTTAAATCTTGAGCACAGTGGCTCATGCCTGTAATCCTAGCACTCTAGGAAGCCGAGGAGGAAGGATTGCTTGAGGTCAGATGTTTGAGACCAGCGTGAGCAAGAGTGAGACCTCATCTCTACAAAAATTAGATAAATTAGCATTAGCCGAGTGTGGTGGTGTGCACCTATAGTCCCAGCTACTCAGGAGGCTGAGGCAGAAGGATTGCTTGAGCCCAGTAGTTAGGTTGCAGCAAGCTATGATGACTACTCTAACCAGGGTGACAGAGCAAGGGTCTGTCTCCAAAAATAAAAAATCACCCCCAAGGTGATTCTAATACAGGCAGCTGCCTTTACGAGCACCTCGGTACAGTGTGGTGTGAGTGGTGCCATGATGTTTGGGAAAGGCCCCCTCCCTTTGCCTTCACTTCCTTCCCCACTTTTGCGCCTTTTCTCACTGCTGAAAAGACATGGGAGCACTTGTGTCTGCCTTTGTTGGCCACCCTGCTTTCAGCCTCAGGGCCTTTGACGCTTCCTGGTGCCCCTCCCACCCCCATTTGCCACAGTGATTCCTCCTTGTCCTTCACGTCTGATTAAAAAAAAAATACTGACAAGGCAACAGCATTTCAGATAGAGCCTTGTTCCAGGGGAGAGATAGCTTTCAGGCCTCCAGCCTGTGTTCTGCCATAAAAGTCACAGAATTCACCTTGGTGTTCTTCCTATCACCTCCCCAAGGTCCTTGAGTGGGGGCAAGGCACAGGCTCTTTTACTGCCTTAGAGTTGGGCAGGGCAGCTGGAAGGGGCGGCAGAAAGTCCTGTTATCGCAGCCCCCTCAGCTGTGTGTGTCTATGGGCTGAGAAGATGAAACCGACAGATGCTGGCTGCCAAGTGTGCTGTGGACCAGGGCGAGCTGCGGGGGAATATGTGTGTGGGGTGTTTTTCTGTTCTGTTCTCTGAACCATCAGCCAAGATGGGAGGTGCAGGTGGGGGCTAGGTGCCCGCCCAGGGCTCCTCCCTGAGAGTCTCTTCAACAACACTCATCCCTGTTTCACTTGACCCAGGTCGCTGTGACCTGACCATCCAGGGGTGAGGTGGGAGGCTCAGTGCGCTCCTGTAGCGCAGGTAGCCAAGGTGGCAGCTGTGGAAGGGAAGGACCAGAAGCGCCAGGAGAAGAGGCCTCAGGCTGACACTCTGCAGCTGGCAGTGGTAGCTGCCCAGAACCAGGCTGTCTGGATCGAATCCCAGCCTTTGCACCTGTGACCTTGAGCAGGTTTCTGACCCTTTCTGATCGGGGCCTCAGTTTCTTCAATGGATGTCATCATAAAAGCCTGTCTCACAGGCTGCTGAGGTCAAATGAGTAATTAGATGTGCAGTGTTGAGAATAGCACCTAATGTTTTGTGTCACGCATTTGCTATTAGTATGATGATAATGATTGTTCAGTTGTCCCCTCTGCTTCTCTGGGAAGAGATAGCAAAGCAGTGGGTGTTGTAAAGCCCAGAGACCTGGGTTTGAATCCCAGCTCTGCACTCAGGCTGTGTGACTTTGGGCAAGTTCTTTCATCATTTTGAGCTCCAGTTCTCCCTTTAGTACGTAGGGACACTGCTTTCTGCCTTCTAGGCTTGTACACAGATTAAACATAATGCAGGTGAGATGGTTGGCACAGTACTGGTATCAAAGTGCTTCAATAAGTTTGTTCCTTTCATCCCACCCAGCTCTTCAGCCCTACCTCTCTTTGGGGTCCCCTGCAACTCTAGTTAGGATTTGGCTCAGCCAGTGTCCACTGATACCTGATGCTCAGTTACACTGCAGGACCGTAGAAGGGAAGAGGGACAAATGAGAACCTCAGGGACAGGGCTCTTGCTGGCTGGAAGGGAGAGAGAGAAGAAAATTTCCAGGGCCTGATGCTGTCTTTGGGTCATCTATGGAATGGATGCAGCTATAGTCAGCTTGGCAAGGAGCCATGTCAACTCTAAGCGCCAGCTCCTTTCATGGGTGGCTGTCCCTTTGGCTGGGTAGAGGTAGATAAAATCCATGGGAAGATGGTACCCAAGGGCTCACTCAGATACAGCCAAGAAAGAGGCCTGGTGATAGCCAGGGACAGAAACTGGTACGAGAGTCCTGGGCCTTTGATCCCTTCAGCATGCTAGGCACTGCTGCAGCCTACATAGTTCCCACGTCCCAACACACAGGAGGTCCCCTACTGCAGCTGGTACTTAGTACAAGCCCTGTAAGTACCTGTTGATGAAGTAAGAGGAGAGAAGACGGGACCTAGAGTATAAAATTTCAATCAAGCCACTATTTGGACCCCTAAGTGGTTTATCATAGTGTGCCGGTCTGGTGAGATCAGCCCTGCTCACTCTGAGTTCATCACCTATCATTCCCCCTTTTGTCAGTCCCTTAAACCAAACTCTTTTGTGCTTCAGCACCTTGGCCTTTCCTGTTCCCTCTGTCTAGAACATTCTTTCCTTAGCTTTCTGTATTGCTGGTTTTTCGTTATCCCTTAGGTCTCAGCCTTCCAGGCTCTGTTGTCTATGGTAGCCTCTCTTATCTTTATTCTTGTCTGTATAGTCACTGATCTGTTTATTGCCAGTCTCCCGTCTAGATGGACTCTAAGGCTCCGTAGGGCAGAGTACATGTCTCTTTAATTCACAAAGGCATCCGCAGCACCAAGAACTGGGCCTAGCACATAACAGGCACTTGAATACTATTTGAATGAGCAAGAAGCCTGGAAAGGGAGAATAGCAGGAAGGCAAGAAGCTCCAACTTGACAGTTCTAGTCCGCCAGGCTCTGGGGCCCTGTGACAACAGCCTCAGAGACAGATGCAGAAGAGTGACTCCTCCTCCAGATGCAAAGGTCTTGGGGATCCCTGCTGCAGGTGGAATCCCGCTGACTTTACCAGGCTGAGCTGTAAGCGTGTTCATCAGGAAAGTGTGAGTTGATCAGACTCACCTTATAGGGCTGATGTAATCATTAGAAGAAAGTTGCGGAGGGTGTACAGTGCTCAGTAAATGACAGCTATTGGCAAACTGCAGTGGAGGCTCCCAGAAAGATGCCTAGATGTAAGGATAACTCTTCCGTGCCCCTCCCACCACATACACACAGTTTCTAATGTTCCTTCTCTCCCTTGCTTCTGAGTTGGCAAGAAAGTGATTAGGCAGCTTTTCCCCTGTGGTGGCCCCTTCAGTGGAAGAGGGAGGAGGACTTGGAAAAGCTGATAGGGGATTGTATGTGTAACAAAAGAGTTGATGTTTGAAAACAGGTTTTGTATGTATGAGTTTATACCAACCAGGCAGCTAAGAAACTGTTTTCTGGTCTAATCCTTACCTGTTTGTTCGGGGTTTTTTGTCTTAAAACAATGCCCACTCTGGGAGGCTGAGGCAAGCGGATTGCTCAAGGTCAGGAGTTCGAAACCAGCCTGAACAAGAGCAAGACCCCGTCTCTACTATAAATAGAAAGAAATTAATTGGCCAACTAATATATATAGAAAAAATTAGCCGGGCATGGTGGCACATGCCTGTAGTGCCAGCTACTCGGGAGGCTGAGGAAGAAGGATTGCTTGAGCCCAGGAGTTTGAGGTTGCTGTGAGCTAGGCACTCACTCTAGCCTGGGCAACAAAGCGAGACTCTGTCTCAAAAACAAAAAAAAAAACAATGCCCAGAGGAGTTACTATAGAATTAGTCGTGTCATATCCCTAGGGCATTGGGAGTGAACAAGGGGAAAGAGGGTACAAGTGGTTGATCTTTTAGAGGGTCAGGAATGATGCCAAGATGCAGTGCCTGGTGCCCTTGGGTGTACATAGATTGTATTCACACTTTTCTTCTTTTTTTGTTTTTGAGACAGAGTCTCACTCTGTTGCCTGGGCTAGAGTGAGTGCCGTGGCAGCAGCCTAGCTCACAGCAACTTCAAACTCCTGGGCTCAAGCGATCTTGCCTCAGCCTCCCGAGTAGCTGGGACTACAGGCATGTGCCACCATGCCTGGCTAATTTTTTCTATATATTTTTAGTTGGACAATTAATTGCCTTCTATTTTTTTAGGGGGTTTCACTCTTGTTCAGGCTGGTCTCAAACTCCTGAGCTCAAAGGATCTGCCCGCCTCAGCCTCCCAGAGTGCTTAGGATTACAGGCGTGAGCCACTGCACCTGGCCTTCTGTATATTTTTAGTTGACCAATTAATTTCTTTCTGTTTTTAGTAGAGATGGGGTCTTGCTCTTGCTCAGGCTGGTTTCGAACTCCTGACCTTGAGCAATCCTCCCACCACCCAGATTGCTAGGATTACAGGCACAAGCCACCGCACCCGGCCCTTCACACTTTTCTTGAACACTGTTATCTACCCTTGTGGTATCATTTGTTTTTCTCTGAAATGAGACTGCCAGGTCCTAACACTGGCCCTGGGTGAATTGAGATGTCTTTTGAATCCATTTCCTCTGCTCTGGCCCTATCTCTAATATCTTACTTAGAAGAGTAGACATTCCCCAGGTAGGGAAGAGGGCATTCCGGAAAAAAGGAATGTGATATGCAAAAGGCATGAGGCTATTAAAAAAAAGAGCATGTCAGATAAGGTCAGTTCTTTACTGAACACAAGAAACAAGCAGAGCCTGAGTGGGGGCAGGTGAGCAGTTTCACACTGCAGAACATGGGGAGGGGGGTAGGAAGGGATCATGTAGGGGCAGCTGGACAGAGGGGATATGATGACACGGGAGCGTTTTATGCCCAGCCTCTGGAGTCTGGACTCGATCCTGTAGGCAGTAGGAGACAAATGGCAGCTTTCTGGAACGGGATCCACAGCCATTGCATTTTAGAAAGAGAACCAACAACCAGTGAAGAGGCTGGACTGGAGTGCTGTGAAACTGAGGCTATTAAAAAGTCCATACAAGGCCAGGTGTGGTAGCTCATGCCTGTAATCCTAGCACTCTGGGAGACCGAGGCAGGGAAATCGCTCAAGGTAAGGAGTTCGAAACCAGCCTGAGGAAGAGCAAGACCCCATCTCTACTAAAAATAGAAAGAAATTAGTTGACCAACTAAAAATATACAGAAAAAATTATTCAAGCATGGTGGTGCATGCCTGTAGTCCCAGCTGCTTGGGAGGCTGAGGCAGAAGGATCGCTTGAGCCCAGGAGTTTGAGGTTGCTGTGAGCTAGGCTGACGCCACGGCACTCTAGCCTGGGCAACAGAGTGAGAGACACTGTCTCAAAAAATATATATATAGTCCATATAGAAAGCAGGCAGGGTGCTAGATGGGTCCCCCAAACCACCTTGCCTTGAGCTTTTGCAGCACCCAGCATACCACTTAATGGTGAGAAACTGCATGCCTCATGTGTAGGTCAAAAAAGATGGGTCTAAACAATCAACTAGATGGGAATGAGGTCAAAATTAATGGCAGCTTTCTCATCAGCATGTGGGAAAAAGACTTAAGGAAGCTAGTTGAAGGGACATTCTGCTGGAGCCAGTCCTAGTATTGTGCTTGGAAGCAAGAATGACTTTTCTTCTTCCTGACAGACAGCCACTCGGTACCTTTGTGGCTCTTTCTCTGGCCTGCGGCAAGACCCTGCACTGCAGGCTTAGGAGTGAATTGCTGTTAGCCACGTCCACTCACTTTCCTCCTTTATCTACCCACATGTAACCTGGCAGCAGGTCCTGCCATTCCTGGTTTCCTAAGTGGACCAAACATTTGTCCTCCTTGCTACCTCCCATAAAGTAACATGAACTACTACCCTGTCTCCCTGCTTCGAGTCTGTTCTCCACAAAGCAGGATCCTGCTTTGCTCCAGACCCTTCTGTGGCTCCCCAGTGCCCTTAAATAAAGAAACAGATACTCACCCTAAGAGGTGACCCCCAGTTAACCACTCTCAGCTCCTGCCACATGGACCTTTCTCATAGGCACTCTGCAGCCACCTGCCACTCTGCTCCCTTCCACCTAAACAACTGCTTGTCCTTCAGAGAGTGCTTTCCTGAGTCCACAAAGACTAAGACTGGGTCTCCCCATTACTGTCCGCAGCATCACCATCGTATGGACCTTCTCTTCACTAGCTGAATCACAGTTGCAATTTTATATTTGTTTGTGTGATTTCTTATCTAACTTCCTCTTCCTGCTATGAAACTCTGTGAGGGCTGGGATCGTGTTTGTGTCGTTTGCTCCTAGTTCTGGGTTCTGGGACACAGTAAGTGCTTCATAGCTGTTTTTGACTAAGTGAACTGATCAGTCTTTTATATTCATTCCAGATATGTAACTGGTTCATCAATGCCCGGCGGCGGCTTCTCCCAGACATGCTTCGGAAGGACGGCAAAGACCCTAATCAGTTCACCATTTCCCGCCGAGGGGGTAAGGCCTCAGAGGTGGCCCTCCCCCGTGGCAGCAGCCCCTCAGCGTTGGCTGTGTCTGTACCAGCCCCTGCCAATGTGCTGTCCTTGTCTGTGTGCTCCATGCCACTCCACTCAGGCCAGGGGGAAAAACCAGCAGCCCCCTTCCCACAGGGGGAGCTGGAGCCCCCTAAGCCCCTGGTGGCCCCTGGCAGCACCCTCACCCTACTGACCAGGGCTGAGGCTGGAAGCCCCACAGGTGGACTCTTCAACACACCTCCGCCCACACCCCCAGAGCAGGACAAAGAGGACTTCAGCAGTTTCCAGCTGCTGGTGGAGGTGGCGCTACAGAGGGCTGCTGAGATGGAGCTTCAGAAGCAGCAGGACCCATCACTCCCGCTACTGCACACTCCCATCCCATTAGTCTCTGAAAACCCCAAGTAGGCATCTGCCAGCGGGGGTGCTCAAGGCTTGAGCCATCTGTCCTGGGTTTCCGTTTTGGTTCCCTTCCATACAGAGGGTTTTCTATGGATCACTGCCAAACATCAGGATCATCTCCTCTGTCCAGAGGTCTTCAGCAGGAAGATGCCAGCTGGTGTCACTGCACTGTGACGGGGGACCTCTCCTCTGCTAATTCTGCCGTTTCCCCAGGCCTCCCTTCAGTGGTGAGACCAAGAGATTGGAGACAGGCATGGTGCTGCTGCTGCTGCTGCTTCTCCAGAGGACCCCTGGGACACCTTTCTTCCGGCCTGGTTTCCTGGGCTGGGCTCAGGAACCTTGCCAGGTTCAGATCTATGCTGGGTCCACGCTGCCCCTGAGTTGTGCCTCTTTCTGTCAAACCAGGTGTGGACATTCCAGGTTCATAAGCGTGAACAAAAGAGGAGCCCGGCACATGTAACAGGATCGACTCCAGTTGAATGTTTAGATTTTTGCTAAACTGTTTATTTTTCCCTTTTTGCTGTGGTTTGCATTAATGACAGTAGTTAGCCCAGGTTGTGGGGAATGAGAATGCCTTGCGTGATGGAGTCTGATGAACTAGGAATGACCCGCCACTGCAATTGGGAGTCCTTTGCAAGGAACAAATATTTTCATTTTGGGGACCAGCTAAATCTCTGCAGTAGTGTGAAATTCCAAGTGGTTGTTATATTGTTGGTTTGGTTTACCAAAAAAAGACAGAAAAAAAAGAAAAAGCAAAAAACTTGTGGGCTTTGGCTTTTCTACATCAGGCAGAGAAAGGGATAAAGCCATAGCCAAGAGATAGTCCAACAGTATCTGACTAAACCTTCCAGGTGCAGAGCAGAAAAAAATGATAAAACCAGAGCGGTGTTTGGTTTTTTTGTTTTACTTACTGTATTTTTTGGGGGGTGGGGAAGTAAGCTAGACTGAAGCAGTGGATATTTTTTTTCTTTTTTTCTTTAATGTTTTCCCCTTTATTCTTGATGGCTTTTGCCCTGCAGCCTGAGTTTTGAATTCCTAAAGGAACTTGAAAATTAGTGGGGCCAGAATATCAAAATCTCTTGGTATTTCCAACTTGGAGAGAAGTGAGCCATCTACTGGTCACGCAGGCCTACTAGCTGGCCCAGGCGGCTTCCCTTCAAGGTAGCAAGAAACTATTCCTGGAGGAAGCAGGGAATAGTGCCCGAAGCTGCCGAAGGAACTTCCTTCAGGGGCAGCTGGGGCTGGACATGGGTTAAAAGCCTGTTATTTGTGTCTTTGTTTCACCTTTCTTTAGATTGGAGTTGCAGGGGCCCTACCCTGACCTTGCCAGTGAAACTGATCACGGATGGTCTTATAGGCACGAGCCACCAGGTGGGCCCCACAGTTGGTCTTATGCTCCTCCTTTGCCCCCATTTTTTCTTTTGCTGTTTTATTGTTGACAGTGTCAACAGCAGTATGCCCCATCATTATATATCCTACAAAACACTAATCCTAGGTTATTATTAGCCGAAATATTTTTGTTCTGAATAACATTGTTACTGGGCCAAAAGATAGGTCAGGAGCCCCAGCCTTAAGTTTCCTGAGATTGCCAGGTTATGCACAAGGAGGGGTCCCTGGCTATTGACTGACTTGGGTGGGCCTGGCCAGGAGAAAGGCAGCAACACACATTCTGTCCTTTCTGGGAAGAGCCCTGAAGCCCTCAGGGAGGCTCCCCCACTTCTGAGTGGCTTGGCCCATCTGTTACTGTAGGAGTGAGCAGGTTTCCTAGGCTCTGCAGCCTCTTCCTCCTGTGCCTGTTCCTGGTGTGCCCAGGGGGTTCAGGGATCCTCACCCTCCTGAGGCCCAGCTGGGGAAGAATGATCGTGGCAGTGTCGGGGTTGAAGCTGCTGTTTGCCCAGCCTCCTCCATCCCGAGCGTGTCTATAAGCCCAGTCTGGTGTGACTGCTGCGGGATGTCTGTAGCAGGAACTCTGGAAGTGTACTGGGCTAGGGTGGGTTTTCCCTCCCCACAGTGCACTGAGCAACGGAGGGGGTAAGGGAGCCATGCTGCTGAATTCTGGTTGGCATTCCCCCCAGTGTAAAGTGGGGTGTCTGGGGGTGGGGCAGCCTCTGCTTGGTTTTGGTTGTAAGATAAACTGGAGGAGAAGCACAGTTGTCCCATTGAATTATTTGAAAAAAAAAACTACTGTAAATAACTTGTTTTGTCTTTTGTCAAATAAAGTTGTTTTTGTTCTCTTTTTAAGCAGAAACGCGGTTCTTTTTTTTTTTTTTTTTTTTCTTTTGAGATAGAGTCTTGCTTTGTTGCCCAGGCTAGAGTGAGTGCTGTGGCATCAGCCTAGCTCACAGCAACTCAAACTCCTGGACTCAAGCAATCCTCCTGCCTCAGCCTCCTGAGTAGCTGGGACTACAGGCATGCGCCACCATGCCCGGCTAATTTTTTCTATATATTAGTTGGCCGATTAATTTCTTTCTATTTATAGTAGAGATGGGGTCTTGCTCTTGCTCAGTCTGGTTTCAAACTCCTGACCTTGAGCAATCTGCCCGCCTCAGCTTCCCAGAGTGCTAGGATTACAGGCGTGAGCCACTGCGCCCAGCCAGGAAATGACCTTAAGACAACTGGAAACTTTGTCCTCCCCCCTCTCAGTGAGGAAGGAGAGCATGAATGCAGCATGAAGCCAGCACAGAAAGCAGATATGAGAGAGGCTCCAGTCATGTCTGAAACCAGTACCACCTCTAGACTTCCCGATTATGTAAGCTAGTAAATTCCCTTTTGCAGCCCAGACTACAAAAACCAAGGTCTGCAACAGTAGTAAACAGCAAGTTTTGCTGGGTATGCCTGGGCCCGTGCAATGTTCATTATCTCTTAATTTTTATATACATACATACAAAAGTGAGATGCACTCCTAGGTGATGAAACTGAGTGGGGATTTAAGTTAATTGCCTGAACTCATACAGCTGGTCTAAGTGTGGAGCTGGCTTTAAGGTCACTCTGAGGTCTGCCCAGAACCTATTTGATGGACACTTAACACTTGTTGGCATCCAGCTATGTAACAGTGGTATGGAGCTAAGCACAAGAAGTTTCTTCTATGAACCAAATCAGCTGCTTTGTGATTTCTTCCCAATACCCCAGGATTGAGGGCATCCAGTCTCTCCCACAGGTCACTCTGCTTTGGTTGTCTGGAGATGGAGCGTCTCCACTCAAGTTCTCCAGATTAAAGTACCCTCACTCCTTAGCCATTCATCCATGGTCCTAATTTTCCCCACTTCCCTCTCAAACTGGACACTTGACCCTGGGGATTGGCAGAACAGGAACATGCTGGAAGGACTCTTCAAAATGAATTTAATACTCATTTCACATCTGGAAAGTCGTAATTGTCCCTAAAAGGGAAAGTGATTTGGATGGTTCAACCACCTAAGGAGAGATTACTTCTTACATAACTCTTTTTCAAAGAATCAAAAAGTGTCTTCTGCATTGAGCCTCAAATCAAGCCCTAGAGTGAGCAGATACCAGATAATGAAAGTAGACTGAGGGACAGTGTGGCTAGGGCCCCCCTCTGAAGCTGGGAATGTGATCTGAGGACATCCACCTTATAATAGCCTCATTTAGGAAACTGCTTTTAAATGCATCTCTGCTCCTGGTTTGTTGTTTTTTGGTTTTTTTTTTTTTTTTTTTTTTTTGGTTTTTTTTGAGATAGAGTCTCACTCTGTTGCCCTGGCTGGAGTGCCATGGCATCAGCCTAGCTCACAGCAACCTCAAACTCCTGGGCTCAAGCAATCCTGCCTCAGCCTCTCAAGTAGCTGGGATTACAGGCAGATGCCACCATGCCCGGCTAATTTTTTCTATATATTTTTAGTTGGCCAATTAATTTGTTTGTATTTTTAGTAGAGATGGGGTCTCGCTCTTGATCAGGCTGGTTTCGAACTCCTGACCTTGAGCGATTTGTCCACCTTGGCCTCTCAGAGTGCTAGGATTATAGGCATGAGCTAACACACCCCAGCCTCTGCTCCTGGTCTTAAGTACCTGCTGTCTCTTTGGGTTGGCTATGTATTGCCTGATGCCACTGGAAAACTTTTCCCCCAATGCAGACCTATGAATAAGAATCTCTGGGGTAGGACTCAGGACTCTGGATTTTAAAAGTACACTCTAGTTTAAAAGCTGCTACATGAAAGCTCCCAGAGGGCAGAGGCCAGGTCTGCCCTGGTGTGGCAGACACCAGGGCTGCAGAGAATAAGGTCTGGCACTCAGGAAGGATGTGGAAATAATGATCACTGCTGTCAGTGCTACTGATTTTGAAAGCGCTTCTCTATGATATATGCCTGAGTTCAATTCTGGGTATGTCCCTGACTAGCTGTCATGACCATAGGCAAGTAAATTCACTACACCAAACTTTACTTTCCTTATCAATAGAGTGGGAATAGTAACACCTCTCAGGAGGATGGAATAGGATGATCTATATGTTACTGTTACTATCTGACCTCCCCCTTGCTCTCAGCACAGAGTTGAGGGAAAAACAAAACCCTGAAAATAACTTACCCCATACCACACAGCTTTTAAGCGGCAGAATTGGAACTAATTACCCAGAGAAGTGATTCTCAAGCCTAGATATACATCAAGATCATCAAGAGAGCTTACAAAAATGCAGATTCCCAGGACTTGCTTCCTGAAGGCCTAGACAGGGATCTGTGCTCTTCACTGATGCTATAGGAGACTCTGATACTCTTCTTCAAGGAACCTGATCATTTATTATCAGGACACTGACTTATCCCCAGGAAGCTGCTAGGCTGGGAAAATAGCACCCCAATCTTTCAAAGTTACAAGATGAGAGGAAGAAGGGTCCTACCAAGTAGTCCTCCCTGAACTATATGACTTCTCCTTTACCCCCAAAAGTCCATGGTAAGTTGAAGGTAAAGTATAGGTTTCCTGAGATTATTATTTTAATTGCCAAAGTAATCAACATTCACTGTAGACAAACTGAAAATAAAGGTAAACAAGGGAGGAGTTTAGTATAATGGTTAAGAGCCCAGACAGCCTTTGGAGGAAAACAAATGTACATAAAACATTTAGCAAAATGACTGGCACCTAATAAGGACTCATTAAGTGCTAGTATAACATTTATGGTAGGCAAAAAGAAAACATGACCAGGATATAAACTCAGACCTCTACTTCACAACAGGTGCTCTCTCCATGGCTCTTTCCTGGGGGTTCCCCGCCAACCCCCAGCATCCCCCCCAGGACTTCTAGTATCTGTGATCTATCAGCATGTCCTGGTGTCCTGTCTGGGGCCACAATCTTACCACTCAGAGCCTACTTTCCTATCCAAATCCCACTACAAGCAGCTGGCAGTGATATAGAGACATTGTACTGGGAGGAAAGAGATCTTATGTTCAACTGGTGCTAAAAAGCTCCAACCTCACAAAGACAAAATTTGTCCTGCTTCCAAATCTGACTCTTCATCAAGTTCTTTTCCATCTGAGACCACCCAAGATGTTTATTTTAACCAGATGGATGCACTGGGATTCAGCCAGATTCCCCACTTCCTAAGATAAGGAAAGCCTTGGGTGGAAGCAAAAAGGGATCAAGTCTGAGTCCCATAAATGCCTTCCAGGCGGAGGCCGAGGCAGGCGGATTGCTCGAGGTCAGGAGTGCGAAACCAGCCTGGGCAAGAGCGAGACCCCGACTCTACTATAAATAGAAAGAAATTAATTAGCCAACTAATATATATAGAAAAAATTAGCTGGGCATGGTGGTGCATGTCTGTAGTCCCAGCTACTCATCAGGAAGAGGCAGCAGGATTGCTTGAGCCCGGGAGTTTGAAGTTGCTGTGAGCTAGGCTGATGCCAAGGCACTCACTCTAGCCTGGACAACAGAGTGAGACTCTGTCTCAAAAAAAAAAAAAAAAAAATACTTTCTAGGCAAGGGCTTCCACTCTGGATGCCAGCTTGGCTCTCTGTCTTCTAGGAAGGTAAGAGGAGGAAGAGGGATTACGTTTCAGACGCCTGTTGAACCTCTAACTTGCTGCGTGACCTTAGGCTGCACTACAGGATCTGAGGACCCTTCCAATTATAACTTTCTATCACCTACTCCACCTCCATGTAAACACAAATTCAATGAATCTCAGAGTTAAGGTCAGAACTTCAAACACAAATATGACACAGAATTAGTGCCTATTTTGTTCTGAAGAAGTAAAGCTACCTGTATTCAAAGATGATGTGATCTTATATGTAGAAAACCCTAAAGATTCCACCAAAACACTATTAGAACTAATAAATGAATTCAGCAAAGTTGCAGGATACAAAATCAACATACAGAAATCAGTTGTATTTCTATATACTAACAATGAACAATCTGAAGAAAATTAAGAAAACAATGCAATTTATAATAGCATCTAAAAGATTAAAATACTTAGGGATTAACTTAAACAAGGAGTTGAAAGGCTTGTAAACTGAAAACTTAAAATTAAAAAAAAATTACTGCAATTTTTTCTTTTTTTTGTCATGCTGGTCTCAAACTCCTGACTTGAAGGGATCCTCCCTCCTCAGCGTTCCAGAGTGCTAGGATTACAGGCATGAGCCACTGCCCAAGGCCTAAAAAAAATATTTTTGTTTTGAGATAGAGTTTCACTCAGTCACCAAGGCTGGAGTACAGTAGCATAATCATAACTCACTGTAGCCTCGAACTCCTGGGCTCAAGCAATCCTCATGTCTCAGCCTCCAAAGAAGCTAGAACTATAGGCACATACCACCATATCCAGGTAAAATTTTTTTTTTGTCTGAACATCCAGCCTTGAAAAAGTAAATTTTTAAACATATTTTGTAGAGAGTGGGGTCTTGCTATGCTGCCCAGGCTGGTCTCAAACACCTGAACTCAAGTGATTCTCTTGCCTCAGCTTCCCAAAGTGCTGGCATTATAGGCATGAGGTACTGCACTTGGCCCACTGAAACAAATTAAAAACACAAATAGGTCTCACTTGAGACCAGGAGTTTGAGACCAGTCTGAGCAACACAGCAAGACCCTTCCTCTACAAAAAAAAAAAAAAAAGAAAGAAAGAAAAATCAGCAGGTTGTGGTGGCACACACCTGTAGTCCCAGCTACTCAGGAGGCTAAGGCAGGAGGATCACTTAGGCCCAGGAATTTGAGGTTGCAGTGAGCTCTGATGCCACCACTGCACTCTGGCTGGGGCAACAAAGTGAGACTCTGTCAAAAACACACACACACACACAAATAAATGGAAAGACATCCTGAATTCACTCAATATTGTTAAGAAGTCGGTTCTCCTAAAATCTACAGATTCATTGCAATCCTTATCAAAATCTCAAAAACTTTTTTTTGCAGAAACAGAAAAATTAATCTAAAATATATATGGAATCTTAAGGGACCAAGAATAGCCAAAACAATCTTGAAAAAGGACAAAGAGGACTCACACTTTCTGATTTCAAAACTTACTACAGGGGGAGGGCAGGAAAGGGCATTTATTGAAACCTTAAAATCTGTACCCCCATAATATGCCGAAAAAAAAAAAAAGAGTTAAAAAAATTAAAATTAAAAAAAAACTTACTACAAAGCTACAGTAATCAAAATTGTGTGGCACTGACATAAAGACAGATATATAGATCAATTGAATAGAATGGAAAGCCTAAAAATAAACCCTCACTGATATGGTCAAATGATTTTCAACAAGGGTGCCAAGACCATTCAACAGGGAAAGGACAGGTTTTTCAACAAACAGTGCTGGGAAAACTAGATAGCTATCCACATGCAAAAGAATGAAGTTGGATCCATACCTAACACCATATACAAAAATTAACTCAAAA
Organism: Microcebus murinus; assembly: GCF_040939455.1. NCBI lineage: Eukaryota > Metazoa > Chordata > Mammalia > Primates > Cheirogaleidae > Microcebus > Microcebus murinus. Next base: position 33,431,677 of record NC_134119.1, read on the forward strand.
TGGATCAGAGTTTAAAGAGCTAAAACTATGAAACTCTTAGAAGAAAATATATGGGAAAAGCTTTATGACATTGGATTGGCAACGATCTCTTGGGTGTTACACCAAAGGAACATGCAACAAAAGAAAAAATAGAAAAGTTGGACTTCATGAAAATTAAAAACTTTTCTGCATCAAAGGACACTATCAATAGACTAAAAAGGCAACTCACAGAATGGGAGAAAAATTTGCAAATCATATGTATGATAAGGGATTAATATCCAAAATAAAGAATGCTTAAAACTCAATAACAAAAAACAGCCAACCAGACTCAAAAATGGGCAAAGGTCTTGAATAGACATTTCTCCAAAGATATACAAATGGCCAATAAACAAATGAACAGATAATCAATATTACTAATCATTATGGAAATGCTAATCAAAAACCACACTACTTCACACCCAGTAGGATGGCTATCATCAAAATAACAGAAAAAAAATAAGTGTCTTGGAACCCTCGTGCACTGCTGCTTCCTCAAAAAATTAAAAACAGAATCACAATATGATCCAGAAATTTCTCTGGATCATATCCCTGAATGCAGGGACATAAACAGACATTTGTATACCCATGTTCATAGCAGCATTATTCAGAATAGTCAAAAAGTATAAGCAAAACAAGCACCCACTGATGGATGAATGGATAAGCGAAATGTGGTATATACATACAACACCCTTAAAAAGGAAGGAAATTCTGACACATGCTACACACTTGAGCACATTTTGCTAAGAGAAACAAACCAGTCACAAAAGTACAAACACTATACTTATATGAAGTACTTAGAGTAGTCAAATTCATAGAGAGAGAAAGTAGAATGATGGTTGTCAGGGGCTAGGGAAGTAGGAGTAAGGGGAGTTACTGTGTAATGGATACAGAGTTCCAGTTTTACAAGATGAAAAACTTCTGAAAAATGGATGGTTGCACAGCAAAGGGAATGTACTTAATGACACTGAACTGTACACTTAAAAACTGCTAAAATGATAAACTTTGCAAGGTATATTTTACTACAATTGAAAATATTTTTACTTAAAAAGATGTTTTTAATCCAGTTTTCTCCATCTTCAGTGCTCCCACCAACTCTCACCTAAATGACTTTAACAGTCTATTAACTAGTCTCACACTCTGATCCAGTCCCCCAAATGGCAGCAAGAGTGATCTAAGATGTAAACCTGATGACTTCCCCTGCTCAAATCCTTCCTGGACCCTTAGAATAAAACGCAAATTCTCAGCATGATTCTTCCCTCTCCTTCCCCTACTTGTGGCTTCATTCCTTACCCTCAGCTCACATGGTTTCATCTCCCTGAATGCTCCCTCTCCCCTTCCCCTCCCTCTTCTCTTTCTTAATCCCTACTCTTCCTTCAGAGCTCAGTCTTCTCTAACCCACCAGATCAGATTCCCCAGTACACACCTTTGCCTCGAGGAGACCCAGCATGGTGTGAAAATGTACCTTTTGGCCATGAACTAGATATTATTTAGACATTCTATGACAGAGCGTTCAGTTTGTTTCCAGAGCTGTATGGCACCAGGGAGTCTGTAAAAGAGATTCTATACCAGTGGGGTGGACACTTACCAAACCAGACTGGGTTGGTTAAGCTTTACCTTGCACATGGGAGGGATACTGGTTCAAAAAAGAGGCAGGGTTGAAAAGAACACCTATGTGAAAGTTAGGAATAAAGGTGTGCACTCATATCAAGTATATGGCCCCTCCACCAATTCCAGACAGAGTAATGTCTGTGGCCACATGTATCACCTTTGGGGGGCCAGCACCACTCAATCTACTGAAACAGGATCTTAGGGTGGGGCTGGGATGTAAAACGTCAGCTCCCTAAGAGATTCTGTTGCTCACCTAAAGTGAAGAACTACAGGTGAATGTTGATGGGTATGTAATGGATGTTCTCACCTGGTTGGTATTCTTTATGACTTAAAGCTTAAGGGTTAAGAGCACATATTTTGGAGTCAGGTATTACTCAGTCATTCTAGACAAGTTACTTGGCTCTATAAACCCACTGCACATAAGGAATGTGCCTTGGTCTCTCAACTTACTACATAGTATAGTGTGCATGACAACACATAGAGGGCTTGTTCAAGCACTGATGTGAGCTCCATCCCCAGAATTTCTGATTCAGTAGGTCTGGGATGGGGACTGAGAATTTGCACCTCTCTCATTTTTTTTTTAATTTTTTTTTTTATTATTTTGGCATATTATGGGGGTACAGATTTTAAGGTTTCAATAAATGCCCATTTCCCCCCCTCCCCCCAAAAGTCTGAGTCTCCATCATGACCATCCCCCAGATGGTGCACATCTCACTCATTATGTTTGTATATACCCGCCCCCCTCCCCCCTCCCACCTCCCCAATACCCTATTACTGTAGAACCTATGTGTCCACTTAGGTGCTACTCAGTTAATACCAGTTTGCTGGGGAATATATCTGGTGCTTGTTTTGCACCTCTCTCATATTCCCAGGTGATGTGGTTGCTGCTGGTCTGGAAACACACTTCGTGAACCACTAATTTAGCACATAGTGAGGATGCAACAGATGAATAATTCAGATATGCTGATGCCTAATAAAATTCTCCTTTTATTTCACCCTGAAGAGTTCTCGGTTTGAACTTGCTATACAGCCTTAGAAACTCGGGGCCCCAGGACTCTCTCATTTGCTGGACAAGATGAGACACTTAGTTGTTACAGAAGAGTTAAAAATATATATATATTTTTTTGATATATTGTCTTGCTCTGTCGCCCAGGTTGAAGTGTAGTGGCCTCATCATAGCTCATTGCAATCTCAAATTTCCTGGGCTCAAGCGATCCTCCTGCCTCAGCCTCCCGAGTAGCTGGAACTACAGGTACATGCCACCACGCCTAGATAGTTTTTCCGCTCTTGCTCAGGCTAGCCTTGAACTCCTGGCCTCAAGCAATCCTCCCGCCTTGGCCTCCCAAAGTGCTAGGGTTACATGCGTGAGCCACCGCACCCAGCCTAAGAGTTTGCATCTTCTACAAGGTCCCACAGAACTTGCAGGGTCAGGGGAGAAATGAGCAGGGCTAAAACCTGAGGGGCAGCTGGGGGCTCCCTGGGAGCAGGGTCTGGGCTTAGCAGGAGAGCAGGTCGCCAGACCGCCTCAGGAAAGGCAGAGCCGTCCCTGCCCCGCTGCTCCAGCGGCAGCTGTGGCTGACCCGGCCACGCTCACTGCCAATCCTCTGTTCCTACCTTACATGCTCTTCTTCAGTCTCCACAGCGCCTCCTTGCGCTCATGTCGCCGTTCCTGCCAAGATTGTCCCTTTCCTCCCACTCTACCGCGCACCTGGCGGAAACTTGTCGTCACTTCCGCCACGCGTAGAGCGCTTGCGCTGAGGCGGCGGCCGCTCGTCGCTGGGCCGGCTGGGCGGCCGCCGATTGGCTGCGTGGACACGCCGTTGCGCCGCCCCGCCCTCCGCGGCGCCTGCTAGGTGGAGCGCAGAGCCCGGCAGCCTGGCGGAGAGGAGCTGCGGCGCGTCGCGGGACCCGACCGCGGAGCCTGCCGCCGCCTCTCCGGGACCCGCGACCCTAGACCCCGACGCCCTTTGGCTCAGCCCGCGCGCCCCAAGCCCGGCCTGGGCGGCGCGACGGGAGGATGAGCGGCGGGCGGCGGAAGGAGGAGCCGCCTCAGCCGCAGCTGGCCAACGGGGCCCTCAAAGTCTCTGTCTGGAGCAAGGTGCTGCGGAGCGACGCGGCCTGGGAGGACAAGGTGGGTGCGGCGGGGTCCAGGGAGGACGCAGGTTCGAGGAGCCGGCTGGGACTGGGCGGACTGGCCTGGGCCTACCCCTGCCCCCGTCCGGGTGCGATCGAGTGGAGAAGTGGGGCGGGTGGCCTAAGGGTGTCGGGGCGAACTTGGAGGGCACGGGCCTGACAGCCGGGCTAGGAGCTTCCCGCGGAGTGGCTTAAGGAAGAAGCCGCCTGGTCACGCGGGAGCGGCGAGGAGGGGGCAGAGGAGTTGTCATCTGCGGGCAGGGCGTGCGCCTGAACGGCGTGACTGAGCTGAATTCGATTCGGCCTCCGCTTTTTTTTTTTCTAGTAGGATCTTAAGTTACTTGTTCGATTAAATTAACACAGTCTTTAACACAAACGGTAACAGTAACAGGCTTCTACTGAATACTTTCTATAGGTCAGGTCCTCTCCATGCATAATCTCACTGAATTCTCAGGACCGCTCTGAAAATTAAGTGCATTAAAAGCGTTTTCCTTGTAGTGAGGCTCGCTGATGGTGAGCTGATAGTGCTTGATTGTTGAATAAAAAAAATACTAATAGGTGTGAGAATCAAGAGGGAAGACTGAGACCACCTTCTGAGTGAGTGTGTATGTGAGAGAGAGAAAGAAACGTTACCAAATGTGTGTGAGAAATGGTCGGGGCTTCAGGATGTTCTTACTGATCACATTCAGAGGATCTAAGTGTGGACATTCCCCAACTCTGCTCCGTGATCTGGAAGGGACCATCACAAACCACTTGAGTCCAGGTAGCTTAAAAAGAATATTATATTTGCAATCTTTTGTTTTTATGGGCTGCTGAAGTGGGTTTTCTTTCCTGGAGTTCCTATAAGGGGGGATGGGAGGCACTTCCTCAAGGTGCCCTTGTCCTGCCCCCAGCTCTTGCAAAACCTGCAGTCTCTTTCTGATCCGCTGTGTCATTTCTTTCTTTCCTTGTATAAGGACCGGTTTCTGGAATCTAGGGCAGATCAAAAACCTGAGTCTTCTGTGTCCTTCTATGAAACTTAGATATGCTGGCACCTGTCTCCAGCACTTTTGTTCTAATCTTTCTCTGTGGCCAGTAGCACTGTTACTATCACAACCGTTTCATTAGAAGATATTTCATATATGCAGTTTCTAAAAAAATGTAAATGATTTCTCTAAAATTTTGATCTAGAGCACAGACTCTGGAAGTGATCACTTAAGATGTCTAAATAGGCCGGGCGCGGTGGCTCACGCCTGTAATCCTAGCACTCTGGGAGGCCGAGGCGGGCGGATTGCTCCAGGTCAGGAGTTCAAAACCAGCCTGAGCGAGACCCCGTCTCTACTATAAACAGAAAGAAATTAATTGGCCAACTAATATCTATATAAAAAAAATTAGCCGGGCATGGTGGCACATGCCTGTAGTCCCAGCTACTAGGGAGGCTGAGGCAGTAGGATCGCTGAGCCCAGGAGATTGAGGTTGCTGTGAGCCAGGCTGACGCCACGGCACTCACTCTAGCCTGGGCAAGAAAGTGAGACTCTGTCTCAAAAAAAAAAAAAAAAAAAAAAAAGATGTCTAAATATATTGTTTCCCACCACATTTTAGTATAACAGGTGATGCAAGAACCACATACTATTTGTTTTAAGGGAAAATTTCCCTGTGTTTAGCAGTGTTTAGCAGAAAGCTTTTCTGTCCCGCCTCACCTCCCCCATACTGTGGTACCCACCCCAGATAATACATGCATTATCTATCTGTCTTTTCTACAGGATGAATTTTTAGATGTGATCTACTGGTTCAGACAGATCATTGCTGTGGTCCTGGGTGTCATTTGGGGAGTTTTGCCATTACGAGGTTTCTTGGGAATAGCAGGGTAAGTCTTGGATGTCTTGCATTTTTATGATATCATCTCTTTTCCTTTTTTTGAACTCCTAAGCTCAAGTAATCCTCCTGCTTCAGCCTCCTGAGTACATGGTACCATAAGTGCCATGTTTTTTTTTTTAATGTAGGTTTTGTTTTCCCTTTATGGAAAAGGCCATTGCTACTTTGGAGGGTGTGTGTAATGACTAAAGCAAAAAGGTGCCTTCATAAATGGCACTCCTGGGTCTAGTGTGGCACTCCTGAGTTCAACAGGCCATGGAGCATCTCAGGTCAGGCAGGTTACCTTCCTGAAGTTTGGGATACTCCAGTTCTGGCATAACTTTTATACCTTTGGAAGTTAGGGAAATGGTGGATATTCTGTACTTGACCATCTCCTTTGTGCCTGGCACTGTGCTCAGTGTACTAAATCTTGGCTTTGTCAGAAGTTATTTCAGGTCTATTTTTTTTAAGAGGCAGGATCTTGCTATGCTGCCCAGGCTTGGTCTTAAACTCCTAGGCTGAGCAGTCTTCCTGCCTCAGTCTCCTGAGTAGATGGGACCACAGGTAAGTACCCCACCTTGCCCAGCTTAGGTCCCTACATTTTAAAAGCAGCCCCAAGGTAGGAGGTTGGGCCCTTCGCATTTTGTTGTGCTCCTGTGGCCAGTGGTAGCATACTTGATGCCAGCTTCTGGTCATGGTCATGGCTCAGTTTAACAAGTCCACATGCCCAGCAGATTAAATTAAAAAGATGTGTAGGAGTTGCTTTTTTTTTATTTATTTATTTATTTTTTTTTGAGACAGAGTCTTGCTTTGTTGTCCAGGCTAGAGTGAGTGCCGTGGCGTCAGCCTAGCTCACAGCAACCTCACACTCCTGGGCTCGAGCGATCCTTCTGCCTCAGCCTCCCGAGTAGCTGGGACTACAGGCATGCACCACCATGCCCGGCTAATTTTTTATATACATATCAGTTGGCCAATTAATTTCTTTCTATTTATAGTAGAGACGGGGTCTCGCTCTTGCTCAGGCTGGTTTTGAACTCCTGACCTTGAGCAATCCGCCCGTCTCGGCCTCCCAGAGAGCTAGGATTACAGGCGTGAGCCACCGCGCCCGGCCAGGAGTTGCTTTAAGATAGGAATCTTGGGTGAGCTGTTATGGAAACAGGAGGGCCTGGCCTTTTTTTCTGTATTTTTTTTAATTGATGTATCACAGTTTTACATATTTTGGGGGTACATCTGATATTTTGATACATGTATCCAATGCATAATGATCAAATCAGGGTAACTGGGATATGTATACCTTTATCTTACTGGTCTTTTCTTATTTATTTATTGTTTGTTTGTTTGTTTAGAGACAAGGTCTCTCTCTGTGGCCCAGGCTGGAGTGCAGTAGCATGATCATAGCTCACTGTAACCTCAAGCTCCTAGGCTCAGGTGATCCTCCCACCTTTGCCTCTCAAGTAGCTAGGACTACAGGCACTCACCACCACACCTAGCTAATTTATTTTATTATTTTTTTTTGAGACAGAGTCTCACTTTGTTGCCCAGGCTAGAGTGAGTGCCATGGCGTCAGCCTACCTCATAGCAACCTCAAACTCCTGGGCTCAAGCGATCCTCCTGCCTCAGCCTCCCAAGTAGCTGGGACTACAGGCATGCGCCACCATGCTCGGCTAATTTATTCTATATATATTAGTTGGTCAATTAATTTCTTTCTATTTATAGTAGAGATGGGTCTCGCCCTTGGTCAGGCTGGTTTCAAACTCCTGACCTTGAGCAATCCACCTGCCTCGGCCTCCCGAAGAGCTAGGATTACAGGCATGAGCCACTGTGCCCAGCCTCTAGCTAATTTTTTGTAGAGACAGGATCTAGCTATGTTCTGCAGGCTGGTCTTGAACTCCTGGCTTAAACTATCTAATCCTCTCACCTTCATCTCCTGAAGTGCTGGAATTACAGGTGTGAGCCATACCACCTGGCCCATTTCTCTTTTCACATAGGGAATACAAACTGTCACCCTTCTCCCATGTAAAACCACATTGATTGTTTTAGGTGTGATCACATTTCTTCTTATTCCCTTACTCTAGAGTAAAAGGGGTGAAGTATGTTTCAAACATTTGAGTTACCTGCTTTCTCAGAAGACAACCTAAAAGAAATTGTATGGTCCCCTCTTCTAATTAAAAGAGGCTTTTTGATTTATGATATTGAACAAGATGTTTGTACAAGGGAACGGTTAAGAGTTTATTATACTCTATGTGGCTGGGTGCAATGGCCTGTAATCCCAGCAGCACTTTGGGAGGCAAAGGCAGGAGGATTACTTGAGACCAGGAGTTTGAGATCAGCCTGGGTGACATACTGAGACCCCATCTCTACAAAAGATTAAAAATTTATCTGTGCATGGTGGCGCATGCCCGTAGTCCCATTGGTATAGGAGGCTGAAGCAGGGAGATCACTTAAACCCAGGAGTTCAAGTCTGCAATGAGCCACTGCACTCCAGCCTGTGTGACAGAACAAGACCCTGCTCTGCCTGACCTTAACAGAATGGGCACTGGAAGACTGAGGGTAAAGAGACATAGGACCTGGGGTTTATAGAGATCTTCCCAGGTTGAAGGTGGTATAGAAATCGATTTTTAGAATGTTGGTCAACCTGTTTGAGCTGTCTATGAGAGAAAAAAAGACAGGAGAATGCCAGAGAGGGAGGAGGGCAACCCAAAGGCAAGAGGCTGTTTCTTATTGTGCAAGACCACTTGTCGAGGAAAGGAGTAATGCTAGTTCAGAGTCCCTGTACCTGTCTGGTGTTGTGGGATTCTTAAGAGATTTCTTAGAAGTCATCCAATCTAGGAATAATATAGGAAGGATTAGAGCTAGCTCAGTATCTTTCCTAGTGTGCCCAAACAGACTTTTCAAAAACTTTATAAAAAAGTCTAGATTCATGTTCCAGCTCTGCTACTTTCAAGCTACATAATTTTGGGCTTATCTGAGTTTCCGCATCAGTAAAATAGGGGCAGTATAAGTGTGGTTGATAATTAGAATTAAATGAGATAATGCAAGTAAATAGCTAAACTTAGTGTTTGGTACAATGTAGATATTTCGTAAATGGTTCACTGTAAACAGTGGTAAGATGTGACTTAAGAAAACAGGAAGTGGGATGGTTGGGAGTGAATGCACCTTGGAGTGGCTCACCCACAGTGCATAGTGCCGTGTTTCAGGACGGCCTGTTTTCTGGGATTCAGTCCCACACTGTCCTGCCAGAGCCAGTTTCTCTCCACACAAATCCCTTCCCTCCTTCTGGTTGGCACCTTTTCCCCTGCGCTTGGAAAGAGCCAAGGACATTGATTTTTCCACACATGTCCCCTCTCCATCTGTCGGACCCAGCTGCTTGGGCTTAGGGCAGGACTGCTCTAGTGCTCATTTCTGGTGACTTCTTCTCTCCTTAACCGCCCTATGTCTCAACCCCAACTTGCTTCCCCTCATTTCTTTCTGTTGTGGTTACCAGTTAGGGCCTGTTAAGGTAAAACCATTTCCTCGGGTCTCGTTATTTATAATTTGCCTGAGATCTGAGTGATGGGTCCTGCTGTCTGCTGAGGTTTTCCATTATCAGGGAGGGACAGTGTCCATCCCCTCCTGCCTCTTGGTCCCTCTCATAGAGCTTGGAACATGATTAGTAGGTGCTCAGTGAATGTGTGTTAAAGTTTTTTTAACCACTTCGGTACGAGCGTCGACTATAGTCAGTAGCCACAGATGAATGTGCACAGCGACTTTAGCCGACAGCCATGATATGACTTTTCTAAGTTTTCATTTATCAAAATAAAATTGTGAACATTTAAAATAACGTAATGAAAACATATATGTATATGTTACCTATTCTGATTTACATTATAAGTAAAGCTGCCTATAAAGTAAAACAAGCTTTCAGTGCTTTAAAGCTTTCCTCATCACACAAGAGCAAAATGGATTTGTCGTCAATGCACAGCACAAACTATCGTGCGGACTATGAGTGCCAGCTGTGGGCAAGGTTTCTCGGCAGGTGAGCGCCGTACCAAAGTGGTTAAAACCATAATCAAGGCCGGGCATGGTGGCTCACGCCTGTAATCCTAGCACTTGGGAGGACGAGACAGGCGGATTGCTCGACGTCAGGAGTTCGAGACCAGCCTGAGCAAGAGGGAGACCCCCGTCTCTACTAAAAATAGAAAGAAATTAATTGGCCAATTAAAAATATATAGAAAAAATTAGCCGGGCATGGTGGCGCATGCCTGTAGTCCTAGCTACTCAGGAGGCTGAGGCAGGAGGATCACTTGAGCCCAGGAGTATTAATTTGTCTACACATTTGCTTTTAACTCTTGCTTATTTACAAAATGTAAACCATGCCCTTCCTTAAACCTCAGTTTAAACACTTCAAGTTCTTTCCTGGCCCTTCCCCCTTGACCACCAAATATTGGACTTAACACTCTTGTTTCTGTGACTTTACTTCCTGCTTAGTGTGTAAGCCCTGGAAAGCAGAGCCTGTGTCAGCCCTTTTCTCTCCCTATCTTCCACGCTCCCCTAAGTCTCCAGTCACCCTCCATCCCTAGCTCATCATTTGATCCTCAGAGTGACATTTCCTGCTTCCATCAGTAGCCTCCATCTAGAGCCATCTGCCTGTCCAAAATGAAACTTCTCTCAGAGGGAGGTAGCCAGATTTGGCTGGGTCGTAAGATTTCTGGCAGAAGATAAGGATGTGGCCACAACATGGCCAAGCTAAGGACTGTATTGCGTACTTCCTGCTTCTGTTCTACAACCATTATATTACCAGGCCCTTAGGTTTGAAGACTTTGGGGGTTCTTACCCCCTCTCCCACCATTCAGCTACTTTCCTGGTCCTTGTCCTAAAACATGAGTACAGGTCTAAACCGGTCTCCCAGCCCATTTCCCCCACATGTTGAGAAAGCCCATGGTCTCACTACTCATGAACTAGACTTCTGAAGGATGCACTCCCCACCCCATCCCCACCTTGCTCAGGCAGCCTCGGGGTCTCCCCCATCCTCTCGAGTGCCAATTTGTACTCACACCACTGCACCAGCCCACACTTCACGCATTGGGAGCCTTCAGAAGGGATGTGGCCTGAGACACACAGTCCCCCTGGTAGGTTAGATGCAACAACTGGAAAGGTGACAAAGAAAGTCTTGATCACACTGAAAACAAGAGATCAGGCAAGCAGGGTGATATGTTCCTGCTCGCTGCATTCCAAGTCTTGCATCAGCTAAATACATTGTGGGGGTCAGAGACCTTCCCAGGGGTGCTCACAGATGGCTGGCTTCAATTCCACTCCCATCGCTGATCTTAGTCCTCTAGCTCAGCTAAGTGGGCAGTTCCATTGAGGGCCTAAGCATTTTTGTGTAGTATTTCACTTACCCCGTAATACCCTTCAGCCTCCCCATCTTACAGATGAGGGAACTGAAACCCATCTCAAGAGACTTGTACAAGGTCTTACAACCTATGTCTGAACAAACTTATATTTGGGGGAAGAAAACCCCTCTTGTTTGAACCCAAGTAACTTCTGCCTCTTCAGGTCACCCCCTACTTGGTGGGGCAGACACATACGCAGTTAGTTAACTGTGGAGCACAGTGAGTGCCCTAATAGAGTGGAACAGTGATTGTGGGAGTTGAGTCTTCTAAGCTTATAGTTTGTGTTTGGTGCTTGTCCTCCTCACTCCAGATTCTGCCTAATCAACGCAGGAGTCCTGTACCTCTACTTCAGCAACTACCTACAGATTGATGAAGAAGAATATGGCGGCACATGGGAGCTCACAAAAGAGGGGTTTATGACCTCTTTTGCCTTGTTCATGGTATGTGTAGCTGATAGTTTCACAGTAGGCACTATTCATTTCATGAGGTGTCAATCACTTGAGGGGAGCCCACTGATTGCGTCAAAATGTGATTAGGGTGCCATTTTTCAAAAGGCATGACCTCTTTTGAGCCATGTTGTCCCAAAAGATGTATAATATACTGTATAATCTCCCCATAATGGGTAAATCCAGGGCCCATTGTCAGCTTCTACATCTGATTCTTAACCCTGGCTACATAATAGGAACTGGGTAACATTTAAAAATACATTTATAGCATTATTCATAATAGCTAAAAAGGACAAACCGAAATGGCCATCCACCTGATGAATATTATATATCCATGCAGTAGAATGTTATTTGGCCATAAAAAGGAAGTACTGATACATGCTGCAACATAGATGAACCTTGAAAACCTATGCTAAGTGGAAGAATCCAAAGGCCACATATCTTATGATCCCATATGTAAAATGTCCACAATAGGCAGATCCATACAGACAAAAAGTAGATGAGTGGTTGCCAGTGGCTGGGCAGAGGGGGAAATAGGAAGTAAGTGATAAAGGAAATAGGCTTTCTTTTGGAGTAATGTTTTCGAATCAGTGGTGATGTTAACACAACTCTGAACATATGGAAGATCTCTGAATTGTACACTTTAAAAAGGGTGAAGTGGCACATACCTGTAATCCCAGCTACTTAGGAGGCTGAGATGGGAGGACTGCTTGAACCCAGGAGTTTGAGACCAGCCTGAGCAATGTAGTGAGACTCCATCTCTAAAGTTTTAAAAAGGAAAACTTTATAAAATATGAATTACATTTCAAAATTGGTTTTTGGTTTTTTAAAAAAGTTAAACTCATGACCCTATATGGCCAGAGCCTAGCCCAAACCTGTAAAATAGGCCAGGCACAGTGGGTCATGCCTGTACTCCCAGCATTCTGGGAAGCCAAGGCAGGAAGATGGCTTGAGGTTAGGAATTCAAGACCAGCCTGAGCAAGAGCGAGGCCCCATTTCTACTTAAAATAGAAAAATTAGCCAGGTGTGGTAGCACGTGCCTGTAGTCCCAGCTACTCAGGAGCCTGAGGCAAGAGATCACTTGAGCCCAGGGGTTTGAGGTTGCTATGAGTTAAGCTGATGCCTGGGCAACAGAGTGAGCCTCTGTCTCAAAAAAAAAAAAAAAAAACCCATAAAATAAAGATCTTTTGAGATGTGCTGGGCATCCATCTATCTGTATATGTGTGTGTGTATATAAAGATCTCAGGAATAGTAGTTGGTAGCCAAGTTTGATAATCTCTGCTTTGATATAGAGCTGACAAGGTGTAATGGTGTTTTCACATTTGTGATCCTAACAGCTGCTAGCAGTACAGAATGCTTTGTGTGTATCATCCCTATATCTATACCCTCTGGGGCTAGGGTTGCTGTTTGGTGGGAGGAGGGGCTTGTAAGGGGCTCTCTTTAGGAACACAGGTGGTTGATCCTGGGCTCTGGAGACAGCTTTATTTCAGCAAAATATGTAGGCCCCCAAGCAGATTGTGCATTGGATAGGCCCCAGCGAGCACCCTGGGTACACATTCTCATCTGGCATCATTTTGTTTACTGGAATTGGGGCCTATGTTGACCCAGGTGACCTATGAACATTGCTTGTCTCCTCACTAGGTCATTTGGATCATCTTTTACACTGCCATCCACTATGACTGATGGTGTACAGTTCCCACTTGCTCCTTGTCCAGTCCAAAGGACCCTCTTAATTGCAGCACAGAAGCATGATTGTTGGGGCACCCCAGCCCCTTGAAACCTGAAAGACCCGTGTTTCCTGGACCGTGAATTAGTGTGCTGGGCACCAGTGTTTCTGCAAGGATTGTGACCTGAAACTTTTTAAAGAACCATCACCTTTGGGGGAAGCATTTTTGAATTTGTCCATCACCCACCATTTCTTCTTGGATGCCATCATGTAACAGCCATTCGCCAAGTGGAGCTGTCATTTAATTTGATGCACCTCTGGATTTGGATGAAACATTAAATTGTCTTCCTCGATTCTCCATCAAGTGTATAGTTTTTTTTTGTTTGTTTGTTTGTTTTTGAGACAGAGTCTCTGTTGCCCAAGCTAGAGTGCCATGGCGTCAGCCTCGCTCACAGCAACCTCAGACTCCTGGGCTCAAGCAATCCTGCTGCCTCAGCCTCCTGAGTAGCTGAGGCATGTGCAACCATGCCTGGCTAATTTTTTCTATATATGTTTAGTTGTCTGGTTAATTTCTTTCTATTTTTAGTAGAGGCGGGGTCTCACTCTTGCTCAGGCTGGTCTCAAACTCCTGACCTTGAGCGATCCTCCCGCCTGGGCCTCCCAGAGTGCTAGGATTACAGGCATGAGCCACTGCGCCTGGCCCAAGTGTACAGTTTTTAAACTATCAGTGGCATTTCAAGTCTTCTGAAACAGTATGGCCGTATGTGCATGGTCCATAGCACAGTACAAGCAGCACCTAATAGTTTCCATTGTAGAATGTTTTCAGATACTTGAATAAATCAGATCTTTAATTGAGAACCTGTTGACGGTACCTGGTAAAACCTTTCCCACCCCACCTGTAGCTTGAGAACCCAATGGGAGCACTACAGGTGCTTGCTCTTCCTCTGCCTCTCCCTTAGCAGCTCCAGCTAGCCCTCTTTCTCCTTATGGGCAGCGGGGAATTCAAGGGTTGGAGTCGGTGTAGGCTGTGGCCCTGGTATTGTGGAGAGGCTTACTACCTTCTGGTCCCCCTGGCTGCCACTGAGAAAGGTGACTGGCCTCACTGCAGTGTGCCAGGCTTAGAGGGTGTCATTTTGCATTTGCCCACAAGGTGGCAAGGTCAACATGCCTGGGAAAGCTTGCCCAGGTTTGAATGATATGAGCCACAATATGAAAGAGATCTCAGAGTTGTGGCTGTCCAGAGAAGGGGCTTGATGGGGGACATTTGAAGACCTGGACTATCAGAGGTCCTTCTCTTTGCTCTGGGGGTCAGGTGGAGGTTGGACAACCCAGGATCTGCTGTTGTGGTAAGCTATCTGTCCCCTCTGCTTTCCTTCTATGCCACAGCCCTACCTTCTAGGTTGTGGTGAGACTTGTAAAGTTTCTTAAAATGATTTTTTCCTCCTTGATACTAGGAGTTGTCTCCACCTGTGGGTGGGGCTGGTAAACGGGGGAGGATGTAGAATGGGACTCAATAGGCCGGGGATGAAGACAGTGCTGGGAGCCCCAAACTCAGAGACTGACCAGGTTAGACCCCAGAGGAAGTTTAGTCTTTCTGGAGCCCTGGTCCTGCTCTCAAAACTGCACTCAGACTAGAGGTTGCAGGTGGGGTCATGGCCCTGGAAGGAGATAAGTGAGTTCTTAGGGCCAAGAGAGGAAAGAGCAGAGGGTATAGGTGGGACACTGGATGCACCTGTGTGTCCCAGTCCTCCCTCTCTCTGCACAGCCTTGTCTCTGGGATGCTCAGTTGGGTTGAGTTGAGTTGGGATTCCAGGTGCTGCAGCTTTGGTTTCCCTTTCGGCCTGTGCTTTGGGCCTTGACATCGTCCAAAGACATATCCTCGGTCAGGCTGATGTAGGAGCTGAGGGATTCCCGAAGACCCTCACTGAGAAGAGATGCCTCCCCTGTGGCAGATGCTTCAGAAAACAGGAAGGAGCTGTGGACAGGGGAACAGATCTGGGTCAAGGAGCCTCTTCCTCCCTGTGCTTCCCACAGTGCGCAATTCTCAAAACCTATCTCCAAGTTGTTCCTGCTGAAAAATTCAACAGGTTTTTCAGATCAACCCTCCCCCCAGCACCTGCTGAACCTGAGCTGGGCTAGGTGTTTGGTTAGTGTTCTCTCGCTCCTAGGCGTCCCTGAGCAGGCCAGGCCCATTCTGGGTTGTGGGTTCCTAGGGGTGAGTCCTTACTGTTGGTTCCACCTCAGTGTTTCCAGGAGTCTCCTTACCTGTCCAGCTCTTTCCAGTTGAGTGGTGTTGTCTGCACAGTCACAGGTAGGGGTATGTCCTTGCCAGGGAGTGGGCCAGCCCTCTGTAGGACACAGGGCTCCTTGAGGAGGCAGCAGATGTCATCAGCCAACTCTGAGGAAGAGACCTAGACCCTCACATGGCTGACTCCAGCCCTGCTTCTCCCCAACAATCCCCGCCCTGACAGCTTTCCACACTTGGCAGGTGGGGGGAGTGGTCACCAAAGAGTGATAGGACATGAGACCCAAGATGTTAGTTTCATGGAGGCTGAGAGGCAGTCAAAGGTCATTCTGGGCTGAGTTTGGGGAGACTTAATTCACTGTGAAGTTTCAGGTAAGTTAATGCACCTCTTTGAGCCCTGGTTTCTGGTTATGAAAGTGCTTTGGGAAGGAGAAAGCTAAGGAATGCTCAGTCTGTACTTGTAACACTCAGTATTTACTTCTGCAGGGAATGGCCCTGCAGAAAACCTCTCATTAGTTAGTTTTCCCAGGAGGTCTTCCCTCTCTGCCCTCCTGACATTGTGCCCTAGTGACTTCATCTTCCAGCACCTGTTAAAGTACAGGCACCAGGAAATGCTAAGAATCAGAACGGAATTCCACACAGCAGCTCTGGGCCTAGTTCCCGGGGAGCCAACTCTGCCTACGTCTGGAACTCTGAATCAGAACTATACCGGACTGGTCTGGTGGGCAAGGTATACTGCCCTGAGCTCACACAGGTCTGTGGCTTTGGCTTTTCTGTCAGGGCATGGGATGAAGACAGGGCTACCCACCTGATTTCTTGGCACAGGGACTGGCATGAAGATAGGGGAGGCCCTCCTGTCTGGATATTCTCTAGCAGGTAAAATGTCTAAGGGCACAACTGTCTGTTCCAGACCCCTCATCCCAGTCTACTCTCATGGAGGCAAGGGAAGACCATACCAGAGTAATGGTCCACCAGAGCTTGCAGGGAGGGGAAGGTGAGGCGAGGTGAAATGTACAGCCAGCCATTGTCGAGACGCTGGATCCTGTAGTGTCTGATCCGGTCCCAGGATGCGGGGCGGCTGAGTCGGACGGACAGCGAATAACAGCCTGAGGAGGAAGGGGGTCCAAGAGTGGCACTAAGGCCCGGTTGGGATCCAGCCCAACCCAGCTTAAGGGAAGGAGGAAGAGAGACATGGCCACACGGCCCAGGTAAAAGGGAAGTGTCTTGGGCAGGGGCAGGACAAAGACTTGCTGCCTTGGCCATAAATAACACATTCATAATAGATGGGGCTCTTGTGAGGATGAAGTCAGGTCATGCACACAATGCCCTCAGTATAGGGTCTGGCACATTGTCAAGTGTTGGCTGTTCTTACAAAGACTCAGGTGGCAGAAGTGTTAGAATGTGAAAAGTTATCAAGTAGATGTCCATGAGGAGGTGGAGAAATAGGACCTCTCACCCCCCTGGTAGAAAAAGAAATAAGTACAAGCCACTGTGGAAACAGTTTGGCATAAACTAGCTGAGTTGAACATGCACTTACCTTACAACCTGACAGTTTCATCCTCAGCATGTTACCTTAGAAACAGACATGAATATTCACAGCAGCACAGTTTATAGAAGCCAAAACTGCAAACAGCCCATTTGTGCACTAGTAGATTAAATGGATTACAGAATGCAATAAAATACAAAGTAGCAGTGTGTGGTGTTAAGTGGCTATAGTCCCAGTACTTGGATGGCTGAGATAGGGGGCCAGGAGTTCGAGGCAGCAGTGAGTTATGATTATGTCACTGCACTCCAGCATGGGGGTGACCATGAGACTCTGTCTCAAAAAAAAGAAAAGAAAAACTGGCTAAAAGAGAAAAGCACATGTTGAAAAATGAATAGAAAAAAAAGACAACATGCAAAATGATATAATACACAGGCCTTCAATAGCAGTTTTCAGCAGATAAGGATGCATGAGAGCCTTTATAAATTGTAAAGTTAGATTCATTTCTTAAGCTAACACTTGATCAAAGCCAAATGGGAAGAGGATGCTGAGTGAAATAATAGTAATAATCTATTGTTATTATCATCTACATGATTTAAAGCTATCTGTAGCTTTCATTTATTGAGTGCTTACTATGTACTTTGTATGAATTGTGCTAGTAAATTCTGCAATGTGGATGAAATTGACACATTCCTTAAAAGATACAAATTACCAAAACTGCATGGAAGTCAAAGCAAGGAGATATCAATTCTTACTTTTTTTTTTTTTTTTTTTTTTTTTGAGACAGGGTCTTGCTGTTGCCTGGGCTAGAGTTTGGTGGTATCATCAGAGCTCACTATAACCTCAAACTCCTGGGCTCAAGAGATCCTCTTGCTTCAGCCTCCCAAATAACTGGGACTACAGGCACAAGCTACCATGCCTGGTTAATTTTTGGATTTTTTTTTTGGGGGGGGGGGCAGGTAGAATCAGGGTCTCATTTTGCTCAGGCTGGTCTCAAACTCCTGGCCTCAAGGGATCTTCCTACCTCAGCCTCCCCAAATGCTAGAATTACAGGTGTGAGCCACCGCACCTGGCCTCCATCATGATTAAAGAACAACAGAAAACTATTAATAGAATGTATATTAGTTTCCAGCTGCTGTAACAAATTACCATAAATTTAGAGGTTTAACATAATTATTTTACAGTTCTGGAGGTTAGAAGTCTGAAATGGGTTTCACTGGACTAAAATCAGGGTAACAGCAGGGCTGTGTTCCTTCTGCAGGCTCTAGCAGAGAACCCAGTCCCTTGCCTTTTCCAGTTTCGAGAAGCCATCTGCACCCCTTGGCTTGTGGCCCATTCCTCAATCGTCAAAGCCAGTAGCATCTCCCCCTAACTCTGACCCTCCTGCCATCTGGATAATCCACATAATCTCCCTATCTCAAAATCCTTAATCGCATCTGCAAACTTGTTTTGCATTATAAAGTAACATATTCACAGGTTCTGGGGATTGGGACCTGGACGTCTTTGGGAGCAACATTATTCTGCCTACCACGGAAGGGTACTTTCAACCTGATATAGAGCATCTGTGAAAAATCTACAAAAAACCCTCATACTTAATGGGAAAGACTGAATTTGTCCTTCTAAGATAGGGAACAAAGCAATTATGTTTTCACTGTTTCCACTCAGTGTTGTACTAGAGGACCTAGTAAGTGCAATAAGGCAAGGGAAAGAAATAAAAAGTATATGGATTGGGCCGGGCGTGGTGGCTCAATGCCTATAATCCTAGCACTCTGGGAGGCCGAGGCGGGGGTATCGCTCAAGGTCAGGAGTTCGAGACCAGCCTGAGCAAGAGCAAGACCCCATCTCTACTGAAAACAGAGAAAGAAATTATCTGGACAACTAAAAATATATAGAGAAAAAATTAGCCAGGCATGGTGGCACATGCCTGTAGTCCCAGCTACTCAGAAGGGCTCAGACAGGATTGCTTGAGCCCAGGAGTTTGAAGTTGCTGTGAGCTAGGCTGATGCCATGGCACTCGAGCACGGGCAACAGAGCCAGACTCTGTCTCAAAAAAAAAAAAAAAAAAGTATATGGATTGGAAAATAATATAAATGCCTTTATTCACAGATAACACAATCATATATGTAGACAATTCTAAGGAATCTACAAAAAAGCTACTAAAACTAAATTTAAAAGGTACTAAAACTGAATTTAACAAGGTAATACAAAGTCAATATAATCTCAGAAGTGTGGCATAGGGGTCTCCTTCATTTTCTTTGTTCTCTTTGCTTGACTCTAGGAACCCTTTGAACTCTTTAATTTTTAGGGTTGGGGTCTCGCTATGTTGCCCAGGCTGATCTCAAACTCCTGAGCTCAAGCAATCCTCCTGCCTCAACCCCCTGACTAGCTGGGACTACAGGCACACACCAGGATGCAGCCATGCTATGACCCTGAAAAAACTCTGTGGTTGGAAAAGGGCTACATATCTGAAAATAGGCCCAGAAGGTCAACCAACCCAGCTGAACTAGTGACCAAGACCTTTGCATATTTTTTTAGCTGCTAGACCCTGGCCACTGTCACCACAGTTATTAGAACCAGAAAGAGCTGCTACACTGGGGATCTATTAATAGCTGGTGGGCTTAGCTTTGCCAACTCCGCTGTGTCGACAGCTCACCTACCAAGGCCACTTGTGGCTGACCCTGGCCTACTCTCCCCCCTTCCCAGTAGCCTCTGCTGTTTCTTCTCACTGCATGCCCCAGCCAGTCCCAAAAACCTTCTGCTGTCTCCCAGTTTCAGGACATCTTTTTCTATTTTTTGAGACAGAGTCTCACTCTGTCAACTAGGCTAGAGTGCTGTGGCATCAGCCTAGCTCACAGCAACCTCAAACTCCTGGGCTTGAGCAATCCTGCTGCCTCAGCCTCCTGAGTAGCTGGAACTGCAGGCATGCGCCACCATCCCCGTCGATTTTTTATATATATGTTTAGTTGTCCAGCTAATTTTTTTCTATTTTTAGTAGAGACAGGGTCTCACTCTTGCTCAGGCTGGTCTCAAACTCCTGACCTTGAGCAATCCTCCCTCCTCAGCCTCCCAGAGTGCTAGGATTATAGGTGTGAGCCACTGTGCCTGGCCCATAAGCCAGTTTTTTTTTTTTTTTTTTTTTTTTTTGAGACAGAGTCTCACTTTGTTGCCCAGGCTAGAGTGAGTGCCGTGGCGTCAGCCTAGCTCATAGCAACCTCAAACTCCTGGTCTCGAGCAATCCTGCTGCCTCAGCCTCCCGAGTAGCTGGAGAAATCCTGCTGCCTCAGCCTCCCGAGTAGCTGGGACTACAGGCATGCGCCACCATGCCCGGCTTTTTTCTATATATATTAGTTGGCCAATTAATTTCTTTCTAATTAGAGACAGGGTCTCGCTCTTGCTCAGGCTGGTTTTGAACTCCTGACCTCGAGCAATCTGCCCGCCTCGGCCTCCCAGAGTGCTAGGATTACAGGTGTGAGCCACTGCGCCTGGCCCAGGATATCTTTTTTAAAATAAACTTTTTAAATTTTTTTTTAGAGACAGGATCTATGTTGCCCAGGCTGGACTCAAACTCCTAGGCTCATGTGATCTTCCCACCTTAGCCTCCCGAGTAGCTGGGACTACAGGTGCACACCACTGTACCCAGCAAGGACATTTCCTTTACAATTTGAACTGCCTGGGTTATACCACACAGAGCCACATACTATCACACCCCTGCTGCCCACACTCCCTAGATGTGTCTCTCAGGCTCGCTGTTTGACCTCTCAGATCTGTTTCTTCATCTGTGAAGGGGCATGATAATTGTCCCAGTGTCACCAGCTTGCCAAGTGGATTTGGGAGGTGAGGCAGCTGTTCAACACAGGGTCTGGCATGCAGCAAATGCCTAGCAACCCTCATCAGGCCTCTGGCCCTTCGCTCGTGCTGCTCCTTTCATACTCTTCCTGCAGAACCCCCACCTTCCTTCCTATAGCTCAGTTCTGCTCAGACAACTTCCTGAATGCCTTCCCTGCCTGGGAGATGCCCCTACTCTGAGCTTGCCAGCCACCAGTGCTCTGTGGCACCAGCGTCCCACTCTGCTGCTGTCTGTCCCTCCACCCACCCCCACACACACTCAATTGTGAGCCTCCAGAGGGATGGTCCTGACTCATCCTCCCCCTACTCACCAAGGCATCCCTGATGGCTTTCTGTCACACCTCATATCCAACCTGACAGAGCAGCCTGCTGGCTGTGATGGGAACACATCCAGATAGCGTCCACGGCAACTTCCCACGTGGCTTCCCACTTCCACCTTACCCCCTGCAACCCTCTCTTGCAGCAGGTGAGGGGTCAGACTTAAAATTCAAAGTCCTCTCCCTGGCAAGGCCCTGCGTGACCTGACTCTCTCCTGCCTCTGCCCCCGGGTGTGCTCCAGGCCTGTGGCCTCCCGCAGGAGACGGGCCGAGGACTCAGGCATGTGCTCTTACTCCTCACGCGCTTCAGCATTTCCTCCTGGCCCTTCTCACTCTCGGACGCCTTCTCATTACTTGTTCAGTGTCCACCTTGCTAACTAGACTGTGGGCAGGGATGCTGAACCTCGAAGCCTCCACCCTGCGCAGCCTGAGGACAGGAACCGTGACTGAGCAGGCCCGACTCGGAGGAGATGTTCAAGAAGTGTCTCCCAACTGCCAGAATGGGCAGAGCCGCGCCCCTATGGGGCAGGAGCCACGCCTTGCTCAGTCTCCCTTGCAACACAGAGCACAGAGTAGGACAGCAGGAACACGAGGGGGGGATGCTGTGGGGCCTGTCCCTAACCCTGTGCTGACCTCTGGATCAGCCCTGTGGCCTCCACAAAGTCTTCAGGGCCCCCTTCACAAACCAGAATCTTAGGCCTGAGTTGAGGCTGGCCATGACTCTCTGGCCTGTGACACAACCAGGTGTGCCAGAGGGACACTGGGGAGGACGAGGGTCTTCCCTCTCCAGAGTCTGGTCAGAGTTCTTGGTAGCCGAAGGGCCAAGCCTTCCTCCTTGGTCCACATACAGGCTCGAAGCCCCTAGAGAGTCCCCTTCCCAGACACGCACCCAGACTTCGGGACCGTCCTGGTATCACTCAGTCACCGGCCAATTCCCGTTATACGTCACAAGATGCATGAGGTAAAGGTTAGACACTGTCTCCTATTACCTGGTTCTGGGTTCCTTAGGTTGGAACTGTATTTTCAAACTTCAGAGAACAGAAGAACCATCCAGAGAACGTGTCAAGGAAACAGATTTCTGACCTCCACTGCCAAGAGTCCAATTCAGCAGGTCTGCAGTGGGGCCCAAGCGTGTGCGGCGTCGACAAGTTCGTCAACAAGTTTGCCTGAGGATTTCTGTACACCCAGGTGTAAGAACCGCTGTTCTTTTTTTTTTTTTTTTTTTTTTTTTTTGAGACAGAGTCTCACTTTGTTGTCCAGGCTAGAGTGAGTGCCGTGGCGTCAGCCTAGCTCACAGCAACCTCAAACTCCTGGGCTCGAGTGATCCTTCTGTCTCAGCCTCCCGAGTAGCTGGGACTACAGGCATGCGCCACTATGCCCGGCTAATTTTTTTTTTTTTATATATATATCAGTTGGCCAATTAATTTCTTTCTGTTTATAGTAGAGACGGGGTCTCGCTCTTGCTCAGGCTGGTTTTGAACTCCTGACCTTGAGCAATCCGCCCGCCTCGGCCTCCCAAGAGCTAGGATTACAGGCGTCAGCCACAGCGCCCGGCCTAGAACCGCTGTTCTATGACATCACTCGGGCCCCTGGAGCTGTGGTGTCAAACCACGTATGAAATTTTACACTGTGACCCAGGGTACGCTTACTTACAAGTGTCTGAAACAAGAGTTTCTTGAGGCAGTATTTTTTTTTTTTCTGAGACAGAGTCTCGCTTTGTTGCCCAGGCTAGAGTGAGTGCCATGGCATCAGCCTAGCTCACAGCAACCTCAAACTCCTGGACTCAAGCGATCCTGCTGCCTCAGCCTCCCGAGTAGCTGGGACTACAGGCATGCGCCACCATGCTAGGCTGATTTTTTCTATATATATTAGTTGGCCAATTACTTTCTTTTTATTTATAGTAGAGACCCGGTCTTGCTCTTGCTCAGGCTGGTTTCAAACTCCTGACCTTGAGCAATCCGCCCGCCTTGGCCTCCCAGAGTGCTAGGATTACAGGCGTGAGCCACCATGCCCGGCCTCTTGAGGCAATATTTTCCCAACCACAGTCATGTTCCCGGATGTTTTCTGCTCCATTCCACCACACACTACACAGGTCCACGTCCGCCAAAGTGGTGGGTCTTGACTCTGGCTGCACCTTGAGATCACCTGGGGTGCTTTTACAGCGTCCAGAGACCAGGCCACATCCCTGACCAATTAAATCAGAAGCTCTGGGTGGGGTGCAGGCATCAGTAGTGCTTAAAGCTCCCCCAGGTGAGTCCAATGTGCAGCCAAGGTCTAGATCAGCCGTTCTCAAGTGTGGTCCCAGACCTGCTGCATCAGCATCACCTGAGGACCTGTTAGAAAGGCCAGTCCAGCCCCGCCCCAGACCGACTGAACTGGCCACGTTGGGTGCAGGGGCTCAGCTGGCCGTAGTGTAACCAGCCCCCCAGGTGGATCTGATCATGCCCAGGTTTGAGGCCCACAGGTCTATAATCAATCACCAGACCAAACTGATTTCTTGACCCACGAATGGGTCATGACCTGCCACTTGACAAACACTGCCGAAAAGGAAGCTCCAGTGACAGATTAGAAGTTAACCAGGGGAACTCTTTACCTTTCCTGGAGAATTGACAAATTTCTTCCTTTTTTGATAATGAGAGCTGCATTCTGATCTATCCCCTTTTAGAGTTGGCTATGGGGACCTTAATCCCAGTAATTATGTGGCTCTTTAATGGCTTTCTCCTTTCTCACTCAACCAGTTTCGCCTGGTCTAAGGCACTGAGGGCCCGTGTAGGAGCAGGTCACTATGCTCTCGGGGCTGAACCAGGCCAGAGAAGGGGTGGGGGTGGGGCAGCTGAGCTCGGAGCACTTCCTGTGGCTTCTGGGGCTCACCAGGTCAGGTCTGCAGTGGGGCCCGTTCCACTCAGCACCACTGCTATGGTTTCCTGTTTGCAGTGGCTGCACTTGGGCTGTCCCCTCCCCCCACCAGCATACCGGTGTGAGGGTGGGGGTGCTGATGCCACCTATAAAATAGGAGGGGCTGGGGAGAGGTGGCCCCAGAGAGCTCCTGAGGGAAGGGGAGGAGAGGCAAAGACAAGCTGGAGGGGCCCTAGAAGGGAGGACTGAGGTGGAGAAAGGACCTGCACAGCCCATCGTAGTCAGATCAGGGCAGGCACCAGGTCTGTCCTCACTCCAGGATACCTCCTCCCCAGCCTGTCACTGTGCCTGCGGATCCAACCTTATTGACCCATGTGGGCCTTTCTTGGATTCCTGGAGATGAACCTTGGCTGGGTTTGAATCCTACCTCTGAACTTAGTGTCCCTGGGCAAATTGTTTCTCTTCTCTAAGCCTCAGTTTTCTCATCTGTAAAATGCAGACAATAGAAGTGATTTAAGGCACTTAAAGTGCCTAACACAGAGCCCAGCGTGGTACTCCACAAGCTAAGGTGGGAGGATTGCTCAAGCTCAGGAGTTCGAGGTCAGCTTGGACAACATAGCAAGACCCCATTTCTAAAGAAATAAAAAAATTAGCTGGCATATGCCACTATACTCCAGCCTGGGACACAAAGCGAGACATCCTCTCTAAAACAAATAAATGGCTTAACACAAATGTGGGCACTACTGCTCCTTCAATCTCCTTCTTTGCTCGGTGGCAACAGAGGCTCACTCGGTGGCAGCAGCTCAGTGGAGAGAGGAAGATCCATGAGATAGATGACTTTTTTTTAATTTAAATTTTTGAAAGTTTCTACCACTTCTTTTTTTTTTTTTTTTTAGACAGTCTCACTGTTGCCCAGGCTAGAGTGAGTGCCGTGGCATCAGCCTAGCTCACAGCAACCTCAAACTGCTGGGCTCAAGCAATCCTCCTGCCTCAGCCTCCTGAGTAGCTGGGACTACAGGTTTGTGCCACAATGCCAGGCTAGTTTTTCTATTTTTAGTAGAGACAGGGTCTTGGCTCTTGCTCAGGCTAGTCTCCAACTCCTGAGGCTCAAGTGATCCTCCCAACTGGGCCTCCCAGAGTGCTAGGATTATAGGTGTGAGCCACTATGCCAGGCCTTACACTCGCTTTTAGAAATGCAGGTTTTTGCTCTATTGCTGATGGCCTCTGATGGCAGCACCATGGCAGATAGTCAGACTGGGTCCTCTAGCCCTTCACATTTGGTCTCCTATCCCCACCCCTAAGTCATATCACACTTGGCTCTTAGCATTCAAGGGAAAAGCCCTGGCATCAATACAAATCTCAAATAGTTCTGTGTTTCCCAAAGTGTCCCATGGAACACCGGCATCCAGTGAGCTGGAAGCTTCCTGAGAGCAAGCACCACACCCACCTCACTCACCAGAGGTGCCTAAGGCCTGGCACATACAGTAGGCTCCTTTTTCTCCTTCTCCCCCTAAGGCCTCCCCACATAGTAGGTTCTTCAGAAGCACTTTTTTGGACTCAAATGCTCTAAGCCACTGAGCTATACTCCCTCTGAGAAGCACTTTTTTGAATGAATATCGAGTGAATATTACTAGGTGCTGCATTATGAAAAGTTCCTGTGTTCAAAGTGTTTGGGAGGTGGGCATGGTAGCACACCTGTAGTCCCATGGTCACACCCCTGCACTCCAGCCTGGGCAACAGAATGAGACCCTATCTCTAAAAAATAAAAATAATTACAAAATAAAACAGTATTTGGGAAATGCCCAAATATACAAAGGCACGTCACTAAGAAGTCTTGTAGCACGGATTGTGATTCTCTCAGATAAGGATATGATTTTTGGTGTTCCCCAAACTGACCTTCCCATTCGCTGCTCTGTCTCAGCAAGTGGCCCACAGAACACACTTAGAGAGTAACTATATTGCAGCATTTCATTTTCCCCCTAAAACACACATACAACGCTCACTGACGTTCTCTGGTGAGTAACAACTCCACTGCCTCAGGGAGAAAACTCAAGCTTTTCAGCCTGGCATCCAAGGCCCTCCGGGCTGGGGCCTTGCTTGCTTCTCCTAACCTCTTGTTGCCCCTTGGTCCAGCCCAGCACTACTGTGTCTTACAGCCTGGGCTCCCAGAGAACATCCTGCAAGCTTCCACTCTCAGCCCACTCCTCCAGGAAGCCTCCCTTGATTGCTCCAGAGCTAGCCGCCTTCCTCTGGCCTCAAAGCCTATCTCCGTCTCCCCCCAGCAGTCCATACAGCCTGAGCATGGAGCTGGGGCTCAGGAAGTCTTGGCTGAGTAACTGCACGGCTGAGGGGTGAGGCAGAGCCTATTCTCTGGGGGCATCTATAGGCGCCTTCCCTGAGGACTCCCACAGGGAACGTGTATCGTGTATCGGGACGCTGAGCTCACCCACCTCTCCTGGTCTGGCTCTCCCGGATGAGGAAGGCCCCTCCGGGGTTCCCCGGTAACAGCAGCAGTTCCTCGGCTTTCTCCCGGCTCAGGCCCTCGTACAGCCACCTGGAGAAGGAACAGGAGAAGAGGACAGGGTCAGCCTGGGGGTGTGGCAGGACTGTACTGGGACCCTCCCTGCCCCCAACCCCACCCTGTGTGACCTTCACAAGGCCCTCCCTTTCTGGGCCTCAAAGTTCTATCTGTACCACAAAGATCTGTCCTCAGGTCTCCGAGACCCACTCCAGCTTTGTCCTCCTGGTCCCGGCTCCAGGGGCCTGGGAGGACATCTTCATGGGGTCAACCTCTGCTTTTTCTGCCTGGAAACCTCACTCCCAAGAGGCCTAGGGCGTTCTGGGACGGTGATCCCAGCCTCTCTTCTGTAACTGCCCAGGCCCCCAGCACCCCATTCCGTCCACTCTCCTTTCCAAGCCTCTGCCTGCCAAGAGTGTCCCTCCATCTTCTCGTCTGGGGACACTTACGCAGACTGCTCCCATCCCAGCACGTCCCCCTCAGCGTTCTCCCCCGCCAGATCCTAGCCACCCTCCAAAGCCCAGACCTCACAAGTCCTCTAGGGGCTCCCCCAGCCCCTCCTCTGGACTGACTCCCAGGCCAACCTGCGTTAGAACACGTGGTGGGCAGGCCTGGGATTCTCCTGGTACCTAGTTGTGCTCACCGCAGGGCTGACGGAAGGGGATGCTTGTGGAGCAGAGAGCAAGAAGCTCCCTGAGGTGGGCCTGTGGGGAGAACTCACCCGTGGGAGACCTTGGCCACGTGGACACTGGGGATGTTGTACTCTCTGCCCGAGACTTCTGACAGCACCGTCCACCAGTCTCCACCCCTTGGGGAGAGAGGAGGCAGCACCCCTTTCAGAAGAGCCAAGCCATGGGAACCGCACATTCAGGGCTTACAAGGACCCTCTCAGGCTGGGACCTGCGGCCGTCTGTCCCACCTGTTTCCCAGGCTTCCTTGCACTTGCTAGTGCAGGCACTGCCTGGGCCAGGCTGGGGCTGGTGGGAGATGGTGTGGCTTCAAGGCTGCCTGCCAGGGGGCCTCTGCACACTGCTGCTCCTTGTGGGGGTGTCAAGCTGCCAGAAATTCTAGCACAGGGTCACAGGGGAGCACTTCACTAAAGGCCTCGAGCTTTTCTACTGGGGGGACGGGCCCCTTCTCCCATCAGTGGGTTGTCAGGGATCCAGTGCCCGCGGACTTACTCAGAGATGATGGTCAGCGGCTCCCCTAGTCTCAGCGACAGCTCAGTCTGCCCACCTGCAGGGAAACTGCCCAGGGCCACAGCTGTGGCCTTGCTTCTCTCTGGATGGAGGGACAGAGACGTGAGGTCTAGAGGAGTCTGGCCTAGGTCTGGTACCCATCGTCAGCCCCCCAGGCACCACGATGAGGCCCATCTGCTCCCCAGGGGGGCCACCCTGGAATCTGAGGCTTTTCCAGCGGGGCCCTGCAGAGCCCTGGGGTGCCCAGACAGCTCTTGGGGTCACCATAATGAAAGGATTTGGGTAGCAAAAGGAGTGGAGCTCATGGCTACAATGCCCTTTATATATAAAGGCATTCTACTCTCAGAAAACTTAAAACCTACAGCTCTAAGCAGGCATCAGCATAGGCCTGAGCCCAGCTTCTGGAAGGTGCTGATGGGACTGGCACTGGGTGGACTAGCTCTGAAGGCTGGAAACTCAGTAAAGGCCAGCAGCTGGGTCCCAAGTCACACAGGGCCACCACATGTCCTGGTCAGCCACCTAGGCACACTTGCTGAGGGGGCTTGTGCACCCATTACTCAGCCCTGCCCACTGCCTGAGGCAGCCACGTCTCCACTGTGCAGTAAGGCGCCCTGACTGGGGACTCGGCTGGGTAGTGAGGGCGCAGCCCTTGGGCACACCACCTCGTCTCACAGGCTGGGTGGCAGCAGCATGTCTCAGGAAGGGCTCAGACACCCTGGGAGGCTGAGGGTCAGGCAAGGAGTGACTGGCTGGGGTCACAGAGCTGGAGGTAGCCTCAGTCCCCAGCCACATTGGGAATGGTCCCGAGGACGTGTCGGCCACAAGGCCCAATTTCAAGGCTGGGCAGCAGGTGGCCCTCAGCACAGGACTCACTTCTCCTCCCCACCCCAAGGATCAGTGCACCCAGTCTAACAAGACCTGCCTGTGCCTTCTGGGGCCTTATAAGGTCTCAAAAACATGCCCTTGGTAGCTGTTGGAAGCCACTTTATGGGCACCCCAAGTACCCTCCTGTCCTTTTCTTTAAGGGTCTCTGGAGAGGCTGGGCGCAGTGGCTCACGCCTGTAATCCTAGCACTCTGGGAGGCCGAGGTAGGAGGATTGCTCAAGGTCAGGAGTTCAAAAACAGCCTGAGCAACAGTGAGACCCCGTCTCTACTAAAAATAGAAAGAAATTAATTGGCCAACTAATATATATAGAAAAACTTAGCCGGGCATGGTGGCACATTGCTGTAGTCCCAGCTACTCGGGAGGCTGAGGCAGGAGAATTGCTTGAGCCTAGGAGTTTGAGGTTGCTGTGAGCTAGGCTGATACCACGGCACTCTAGCCTGGGCAACAGAGTGAGACTCTGTCTCAAAATAAATAAATAAATAAGGGTCTCTGGAGAGACTTGTGCACACAGTAACACATTCAGCTGTGAGCAGCAGTCGGGGCCAGGGAGAAAGGCTCATCCGTCTCAGATGCCCCCGAAGGAACCAAGGCCTCAGGGGACTCTGAGATGCCCTCTAGATGGAGCTGGGACCCCAGGACAGTGGGGGTGGTGGAGGCAGGTGGACAGACAAGGACCGAGGGCTTGGACACCATGTGGCTGAAGGGCGTCTGCTCTGGGTGGACGTGGGAAGAGAAACTGATTATGGAAATGGACCAAAGCCGACACGTCCTCCCAGACACGCATGGAGACGCCTGCAGTGAACCCAGCCTGGGGCCCCCCAGGGTCTCTCCTCTGAGCTGTCTTTGCAGCAGAGGCCTGGCTGGCCCAGGGTGCAGGGAAATACCTATGCTCAAATAAGCGAAGCCAGTCTTGGGGAGGGTGTTCTCTGATAAGATGGGCCCCTTTCCCTCCTGGAAGCCCTGGCCTTGTGTCTCCAGGGGCTGAGCCCCTGAGCTACACACACTGTCCCCTGAATGGTCCCCACTCTGCCTGGCTCACTCAGCATCATCCTTCACTTCCTGGCTGAAATGTCCCTTCCCTGACTAGCCATCTCCACATATACTCTGGGTCAGAGTCCCCTAAAACATACTGCCACCAAAATCTAATACAACTGTGATCCATTATTGGTTTAGCATCTGCCTGGAGGCAGGGACTATGCCTGTCTTGGCCACTGCTGTGTCCCCAGGTCCTGTCATATGGCCTGGCACGTGGTAGCGCCCCAGTAGACTTAAGATGGATGGACAAATGGCTCGTGGAGGGGGTTGCCCAAAACTGCTACTCCTTCTGGGGCCAGGTAGATCCTGCTGGAGGCCCCACAGCAGGGAGGGCCCCACACACCTGCAGAGGTGGTCACCACCCTGAGCAGCCCCAGGCATGACTCAGAGTGGCCCTGGGACCGCTGCCTGCGGCTAGATCCAGAGGAAACCACAGTGGAGATCTGTGCGGTTTCCAGGTTTCTTCCTGTGGGGCCTCTCCCTGCCACCAGGTGGCTGAACAGAGGCAGCTGCCTCTGCGGCAGGAGTCTTGCAGGGCCCAGGGGCCAAGGCCTGGGGGAGGCTGGCAACAGGGAAATGTGGATCTGGGGAAGGAAGCTCCAGCCATTCAGATGCGGGATAGCTCCCATCCACACCCAGATATCCAGACATCTTGGCTTTGCCATCTCCTCATCCTGTTTAACTGTACACCCATGTCCTTCCTCCTAGAAGTGCTGCTTGGTTTGGAGTGACCTTGTTAACTTCTTGGAGCCCTGTGCACAATGAAGAGACACAAGAGACATATCATGCAGGGAACAGCCTTCTAGAGCACCCAATCTGGATCTAAGTTTGTCTTATGTGTATAAGAAAAATTTGCTTTAAGCCTGAGAAACATAGTGAGACACTCACCTATATAAAAAATACAAAAATCAGTCAGGTATGGCGGCACATGCCTGCAGTTCTGCTACTTGGAAGGCTGAGGCAGGAGGATCATTTAAGCCTAGTAGTTCAAGATTACAGTAAATTATGACAATGCCACTGCACTCTAGCTCAAGCAACAGAGTGAGACCCTGTCACCACAAAGAAAAAAAAAAAAAAGAAAAAATTTTCTTTGGCTGGGTATGGTGGTTCACGCTTGTAATGCTAGCACTCTGGGAGGCAAAGACGGGAGGATTGCTTGAGGTTGGGTGTTTGAGACCAGCCTGAGCCCTTTCTCTACTAAAAATAGAAAGAAATTAATTGGCCAACTAATATATATAGAAAAAATCAGCCGGGCATGGTGGTACATGCCTGTAGTCCCAGCTACTTGGGAGGCTGAGGCAGCAGGATTGCTTGAGCCCAGGAGTTTGAGGTTGCTGTGAGCTAGGCTGATGGCACAGCACTCTAGCCGAGGCAACAAAGTGAAGACTCTGTCTCAGATGAAAAAACTGCTTTAAACCAGTTTATCATATTTATAGATTAATACCTTGCTTTGCATAATTTGCTCATGATTCCAACTAACTCTAATTTGGGGTAAAAAAAAATTTGTTCTGAATTGATTTTGGCTTATCAGTGTTTGCTGATCAACATTTTATGTAATAGTGATAGGAGTGAAGTGACCTTTGTTCTAATTAGTCAAGATCTACCTCTAAGGCATTTAATCATTCTGAGCCCAATATTCTTGTTATCTGATACCCAACTGTAAACTTTGCTACATATTTCTAGGCACATTGACATAATTTCTCATGTTCTCTAAAGATTGCTTTTAAATCAGCTCAGTAAAACGTGTGCTAAGATATTTACATCTTTAATTCTCACACGGTTCAGGAAAGATTAAGACTTTACAAATGAAAAGCTTAATAAATGTTTTTTATTTTATTATTAGGGTCTTGTTCTGTTGCCCAGGCTGGAGTGCAGTGTTACAATCATAGCTCACTGCAGCCATGAACTCCTGGGGTCAAGTAATTCTCCCACCTCAGCCTCCTGAGTAGCTGGGACTAGGTACATCCCAGCATGCCTGGCTAATTTAAAAAAAAAAAATTTTTTTTTTTTTGAGACAGAATCTTGCTCTGTCACCCCAGGTAGAGTGCAATGGCATCATCACAGCTCACTGCAGCCTCCAACACCTGGGCTCAAGCGATGCTCCTGCATCAGCCTCCCAAGTAGCTGAGACTATAGGTATGCACCATGATGCCCAGCTAATTTTTCTATTTTTTGTAGAGATGGGGTCTCACTCTTGCTCAGGCTGGTATTGAACTCCTGAGCTCAGGCAATCTTCCCCAGAGTGCTAGGATTATAGGCATGAGCCACCGTGCCTGGCCTAATTTTTAAAAATTTGTAAAAAGATGGGATCTATGTTGCCCAGTCTAGTCTTCAATACCTGGCCTGAAGTGACTGTCCCACTTCAGCTTCTCAGTCCCACTGGGATTGATTATAGGCATGAGCCACCATGCTCAGCCTCAAACGAGAAACTTTAGATGAGGAGTTTAGGTGACTTAACCAGTCACAGTAGCAAAGTCTGCACATGACCCATATAAAGTGCATGTCCCTTCATGCCTGTAATTCTAGCACTCTGGGAGGCCCAGGCAGGCGAATTGCTCAAGGTCAGGAGTTCGAAACCAGCCGGAACAAGAGCAAGACCCCATCTCTACTATAAATAGAAATAAATTAATTGGCCAACTAAAAATATATAGAAAAAATTAGCTGGGCATGGTGGCGCATGCCTGTAGTCCCAGCTACTTGGGAGGCTGAGGCAGGAGGATCTCTTGAGCTCAGGAGTTTGAAGTTGCTGTGAACTAGGCTGACGTCACGGCACTCTAGCCAGGGCAAAAAAGTGAGACTCTGTCTCCAAAAATAAAAAAGATAAAATAAAGTGCATGTCCCCAAGCTCTGTGCAAGGGAGCTAAGTAAATAAACCATGAAGTAGAGTGATCTTGTTATCTGTGGTGGTTAATTTTATGTATCATTGTGGCTAAGCCACCATACCCAGATATCTGGTCTAATGTCAGTTTAGATATTGCAGTGAAGATATTTATTAGATGAGATTAACATTGAAATAGGTAGACTGAGTAAAGCAGATTACCCTCTAAAATGCGAGTGGGCCTCATCCAATCAGGTGAGGGCCTTAAAAGAACAGGACTGAAGTCCTTCAAGAAAGAGGGAACTCTACCTCCAGACTTCCATGGGACTAAGGACTGCTACATCAGCTCTCCCTGAGCCTCCAACCTGTCCTGCAGATTTTAAACTTGTAGCCCCCACAATCATGTGCATCAACTCCTCAAAATAAACTTCCCTCTCTCCCTCCATACACATACACACACACACACTCCCCCCCCCCCCGCCATCGCTTCTATTTCCCTGGAGAACCCTAATACATTATCCAAACATGGAATCAAGATGTAATTTGAGAAAGGATTCGTGGGCTGTTTTGGAGAATAAGAAACAGACCTGGGCCACAGTTTTGACATCAAAATACTACAATTTCTAGGACATTTTAATTGTCCAACTTTCCTAAATACTGGGAGTTTAATTCAAGACTATCTAAGACTCTGGGAGGCTGAGGCAGGAGGATTGCTTGAAGTCAAGAGTTCAAGACCAGGCCGGGCACCGTGGCTCACACCTGTAATCCTAGCATTCTGGGAGGCCGAGGCAGGCAGACTGCTCAAGGTTAGGAGTTTGAAACCAGCCTGAGCAAGAGCGAGACCCCATCTCTACTATAAATAGAAAGAAATTAATTGGCCAACTAACATATATAGAAAAAATTAGCCGGGCATCCTGGCACATGCCTGTAGTCCCAGCTACTTGCGAGGCGAGGCAGACAGATTGCTTGAGCCTAGGAGTTTGAGGTTGCTGTGAGCTAGGCTGACCACAGCACTCTAGCCCAGGCAAGAGAGTGAGACTCTGTCTCAAAAAAAAAAAAAAAAAAAAGAAAAGAAAAAGAAAAATTAGCCAGGCAGCTAAAAATAGAAACAAAAAATTAGCCGTTAGAAGTGACTTCAGCTTATTAATAAAAAAAAAAAAAAAAAAATTAGCCGGATGTGGTGGTGCATGCTTATAGTCCTAGCTACTCAGGAGGCTGAGGCAGGAGAATTGCTTGAGCCCAGGAGTTTGAGGTTGCTGTGAGCTAGGCTAACAACACAGCACTCTAGCCTAGGCACAAGAGAAAGACTCAGTCTAAAAAAAAAAAGAGACTATCTTAGAAAATCATGGTTATAGGTTCAGTATAAGCATTGTATGAGCTTTACCCACCTCCTCATTAAAAGAGCCCCACTTTTAAGCTGGGGACGGTGGCTCATGTCTATAATCCCAGCACTTTGGGAGGCTAAGGTGGGAGGATCACTAAGGTCAGGAGTTCAACACCAGCCTGGGCAACATAGTGAGACCCCATCTCTACAAAAATAAAAATAGGCCGGGAGCGGTGGCTCACGCCTGTAATCCTAGCACTCTGGGAGGCCGAGGCGGGCGGATTGCTCAAGGTCAGGAGTTTGAAACCAGCCTGAGCAAGAGCGAGACCCCGTCTCTACTATAAATAGAAATTAATTGGCCAACTAATTATATATATATATAAATTAGCCGGGCATGGTGGCACATGCCTGTAGTCCCAGCTACTCGGGAGGCTGAGGCAGAAGGATTGCTTGAACCCAGGAGTTTGAGGTTGTTGTGAGCTAGGCTGACACCACGGCACTCACTTTAGCCTGGGTAACAAGCAAGACTCTGTCTCAAAAAAATAAAAATAAAAATAAAAATAAATTAGCCAGGCATGGTGGTGCATGCCTGTAATTCCAGCTACTAGGAAGCCTGAGGCAAGAAAAATACTTGAGCCTAGGCATTTGAGGTTGCAGTGAGCTATGATGACACCACTGTACTTCAGCCTGGATGTCAGAGTAAGACCCTGTCTCTTTAAAAAGAAAAAAAAAACAAAACATGCTTTTGCTTTAGTATTTCACATCACCCCTAATGTCCATTTGAATTATCCAGAACTTTATGCGACAATGGAAATGTTCTATAATTCTGTGCTGTCCAATAATGTAGCCACTAACTACATGTGAATCTGAGGACTTGAAATGTGGCTGGTGTGATAAAGGAATAGAATTTTAAAAATTATAAACCATTGCCTGTGGCTAGTGGCTACTGCAATGGACTGTGCATCTTTGGAGAGCTATGGAAGTAAAGCTGGCTGGCCTCACCTGTGGATGAGCTGACTGAGGAGAGAAACCTTGGGAGATGCCTGAGGAACTAACTATCAGGCCCTCTGGGTCCAATACGCTGGTTAATGCTTATCCCTTTCTCCTATTTTCTTTTTTTTTTTTTTGTGACAGGGTCTCACTTTGTTGCCCAGGCTAGAGTGAGTGCTGTGGCGTCAGCCTAGCTCACAGCAACCTCAAACTCCTAGGCTCAAGCAATCCTGCTGCCTCAGCCTCCCAAGTAGCTGGGACTACAGGCATGAGCCACCATGCCCAGCTAATTTTTTCTATATATATTAGTTGGCCAATTAATTTCCTTTTTTTTTGAGACAGAGTCTAGCTTTGTTGCCCAGGCTAGAGTGAGTGCCATGGCATCAGTCTAGCTCACGGCAACCTCAAACTCCTGGGCTCAAGCAATCCTGCTGTCTCAGCCTCCCGAGTAGCAGGAACTACAGGCATGCGCCACCATGCCCGGCTAATTTTCTATATATATTAGTTGGCCAATTTTCTTTCTATTTATAGTAGAGACGGGGGTCTCGCTCTTAGGCTGGTTTCGAGCTCCTGACCTCGAGCAATCCGCCTGCCTAGGCTTCCCAGAGTGCTAGGATTACAGGCATGAGCCACCTCACCCGGTCTCTCCTATTTTCTTATTCACCTGGTTGTTTCATGCTCTCACTGCTAATGCAATCTCTGCAAGAGCAGGGGCCCTGCTTGCATGGCTTACTAGGAAGGGCTTGGGATACAGGAGCCACTCACTGATACTTTGTGCTGTGTTGGGGTTACTGGTCAGGAAGGCCCATGGCAGTGAAGTCTAGGACTGTGCAACCTCACAGTGCCTGGGAAAGGTCCTGAGGCCTACCTGCTTGCACGGGGACAGGTTCCTGGCCTTGGACGGAGGGGCTCGAGCTTGGGCTTGGCAGGGTTTTTCCTCTGCTGGGCAGACTTCCCATCGTTCCTCAGCAGGGCACTTGGAAGCACATCGCAAAGAAAAATCTGAAAGAGATGCTATGATGGGGACTGAGCTATGGCCCCTGGCCTGGTCCCCAGACACCCCTCACTCCCCTGCAGATCTCCTTGCTGACATGTGCGAAACCTGCCTCCCATCAGGACCCGGCCCCAGCCCCTCCACCACACTGAGGGCTCCCTGCAAACTGGGCGCAGTTTTCTCTGCATCCCGGCTCAGTTCTTTGCTTCTGGGCCTTTGCTTGTGTGCCTGCCCATGGCAGGAATGCCCTTTCCTCCCCTTAGGGCTTGTCTGGATCCTGCCCTGCCCTGGGAAGCTCTCCCCACGCCCTAGCCTTTGCTGACCACTCCCTTGAATTCTTGTGGCCCATGTGGAACCCTTTCTCTGACCTGGGATCTCACTGTTCCCCTGGGGGTAGGGGACAGTGATGGGCCAGTGAGGTCACTCCAGGCATGACGGGGCTCGTGGCTAGGGTCAGAGGAGGGCGAGGGGATCTGGGCGGGCTTGAGAGCCAGTGTCACGACAGGCAAGGGGGCACCGAACACACTGTTATTGGTGTCACAGAGTGCCACGAGGCTAGATGACGCAGTGATGACTTGCAAGCCTTAGGGGGTTGGTGGCTGAGCCACTTCCCCTCTCTGTGCCTCCTTTTCCTCATCTGAAAAATGGGGATAACAACACCCGACACACAGTCCAAGAGATAACACTGCACAAGGAGCCTGGCCTGCCCATTTCCTTCATCTTGTCCAGATTGTCACTTTACCAGAGGCCCCTCTGGGGAGCTTCCTCCTTTTTCTCTCTTGGCTCCCTGTTGTGCTCTTTCAAAAGTTTTAATTACTCATTGCCTGTAGAGTTTACTTGTTTAATCTGCCATTATCCTACAGATGCCTGAGGACCAGGGCCTCGTTTGCCTGTGTCCTCAGCATTGAGGGCCCACAGCACCTGCTTAAAATACATTGTCTAAATACACCAAAGTGCTGATCAGATCTTCGGACAGATGTCTGATCCTCAGAATTTAATACCCAGAATTTAAATACCCAGGTTTCTGGGGTAATGCTGATTTTTTCAAACACCATATCAACATGTTTGGGGAGTGGGGGACTGAGCTTTATACTTGAGAGGATTTCGTTCTTTTCAGTAGAGACAAGACACCATTACATGTTTGGTCCCATTCAGCTGGTATTCACCAAGCTCCTGCTCTATGTCATGAACCAGCCAAGGGCTGGGGGTCCAGGGAGGAGGAAGTCATGCTTGCCCTTGATCCCCATGCTATCTGGATGAAAATCGATGTCCATCAATAACTATCGCAAATGACTTCTACAGCCTCGTGGGCCAGTCCTGTCTGAGGAGTAAAGATCCTACCTTAGAGGATAAAACACACCCTCTTTCTGTTCTTTATTCTCATGTCATCGAATGAGAATAACAATACCTGCTTGCTGCTGCCTCTCCATGGGGACTTC
The DNA here is from genome assembly GCF_040939455.1 of Microcebus murinus. Classification (NCBI taxonomy): domain Eukaryota; kingdom Metazoa; phylum Chordata; class Mammalia; order Primates; family Cheirogaleidae; genus Microcebus; species Microcebus murinus. Next base: position 33,468,703 of record NC_134119.1, read on the forward strand.
AGTATTCATCTGGAAGGGAGCTCTTTAGCTCCAGATAAGCAATGGCTTCTGACAGCCTCTTCCTGCTCAGGTTTTGGGACCCTGCGGTGGTGGTAGACTGAGATGGTGCTGCTGCCTCCTGAGGTTTCTGATTCCCTGGATGCTAGAGCACCCCTCCAGTTCAGGTTGTCAATATCCCTGCTGCCTCCCAGTCTGTCTGTGCCCCTTGGGTAGGAGGTCCAGGCTCAATGCTTAACTTTGCAGACATGGGTCTCCAGGAAATCCCAGGGAGAGAACACCTGCCTTGGGTAGCATGGGTGATCACTTCAGGCCAACCAGGTTCGAGCTGCATGACCTCAGGCAAAGCACATAAGCTGAGTCTCACCTGTGAACTGGGGAAAGGAATATCCACTCCGCAGGATCGTGGGGAGAATTAGAGGAGTGTGGCACAGAATGGGTGCTCAGTGAAGCTTAGTTTCCTTTCCCCTCCTTCAACAATACCACAATCACCAACTGCATAAACCCAGAGACTACTTCCTGCTGCAGGTGGAGCTGGGGCTGGGCCCTAAGGGCCAAGGGAGAGAGGAGCTACACTCATGCTGGAAGCCTCCCTGGAACTCCCTCCCTCGTGAGGTCCTGGTGGCAAATGGAAGACCATGCAGTGGGCAGGCTTCCAAGGAGGAGATATTAGTGGAAACTTTTATAAGAGATAATCTAGTCATTAACCACACAAATATTTGAGCAACTTACTATGTGCTCAGCACCTTCTAGGGGACCCGAGTCAGTAGATGGAGGAAAGAGTAAAAGGCAGCTGAGATCAGCACACTGTGTTGAACTTAGAGTTTTTTTGTTTTGTTTTGAGGCAAAGTCTCACTCTGTGGCACCAGCTAGAGTGCCGTGGTGTCAGCCTAGCTCACAGCAACCTCAAATTTCTGGGCTCAAGCAATCCTTCTGCCTCAGCATCCTGAGTAGCTGGGACTATAGGCATGCACCACCATGCCAGGCTGATTTTTTCTATATATTATTTCTATATATTATTAGTTGGCCAATTAATTTCCTTCTATTTTTAGTAGAGACAGGGTCTCCCTCATGCACAGGCTGGTCTTGAACTCCTGACCTTGAGCGATCCGCCCACCTCAGCCTCCCAGAGTGCTAGGATTACAGGCATGAGCCACCATGCCTGGCCTAGAGTCCCATTTTAAATATAATGACCAAGGCCCCGAGAGGACAACCTCGTGCTTAATGGTTGTAGAGCTGGTTACCCACAGCCCGGACAAACATGAGTGTTTTGTGCTTCTCAAGATCATTTTCAGCAGTGGGCATAAGAGTGATGAATTTGGATTGGATTTAAGGGGGATCTCTCTCTTTCAACTGAGAAACATCACCCTTTGAGAGGAATTGTAGAGTCTACAGCTGAAGTGTCTTCAGAGATGATAATCTCTCCTTCACTGGCTGTGGAAGACGGCAGCGCAGAGAGGGGCCCAAAGTCACACAGCCGGTCGGTAACCAAGATGGGATCAGAATGGGCACAAGGACAAGCTAGAGAGACAGAGGAGAGGGGAGGCCTCGGTTCTTCTGGGACCCCCAGAAACCACCCCCCTTGCACATTCATAGACCACTTCCCCTTCTCCTTAAGCTCTTGTTTCCCAGCAGCAAATAAAGCCCAGTGCCAGTCTCTGGGAGGACAATTCTTCCTCACCTGCCTCAGGCCATGAGAAAACAAAAAGCAAGCATACTTACTGGTTTCTTGTCCGAGGTTTGGGCAGAGGGCTCAACTTAGATGCATGCTTTCGCAGGACAGGTTAGAGCTTTGGGGGCCCCTTCGGGCAGTGAGCCAAAGTCTTTGGTCCTAGGACACCCAGAACTTTCTTGGCCCGGGAGGCTCTCGAGAGGCTGTGTCTGTTGGGGTGGGTCATCATCTGTCTGTGGTCAGCAGTTTATAAACCCAGGATGGGTGAGGAGCCCCATGCTCCTTGGAGACGCTGGACTGGACACCCCTCCCAAGCACAGCTGGGTCAGGGAAGAAGACCTAGGGTTCCCTGAGCTCTGTCACAAAGACGCAGGTGCAGGGTCCTTGGAGCTGTGGCTCCTGTCTGCAGACTCTGTGGTTCTCACAACCACCCATTTCCTCTGACGGCATCACAGATCAGCGAAGAGCCACCTTCCCCAAGTTCCTGTTTCTGGGGGAGCAGCAGCTGCCTTGTCATGATCCTGGAACAAAAGGATTTTCTCTGGCTTTGCAGCGTGGTCTTGTCCAGGGAACACAGCACCAAGGTAAATGAGCAGGAGTTTCCCATGCTGGCCTGACTGTAATAATCACCAGCGGGGATTAAGTTTAGCAATGGGATTGTCCCATACCTTCTAAATCTACGCTGCCAGAGGGGGAACCTAGGAATCTAAATTGTAAACACTCCCAGGGATTCTCTTGACTGGCAAGTTCCAGAAGCACGGCCTTCTCAACATTTAATGTGTATAAGAATCACCTGGGTAAAAAAAGTAAAAAAAAAAAATATAAAAAAAAAAAATAATGCTTAAGTTGGGGCTCTAAAAAAAAAAATAAAAAAAAAATAAAAAAAAAAAAAGAATCACCTGGGGATCTTGGTCAGTCGTAGACTCTGATTCAGCAGGTCTGTGGTGGGCTTCAAGATTCGGCATTTCTAATAAACTTCCAGGTGATGCTCGTGTTGCTCGTCTGGGAAGCACACTTTGAGAACTACCGTGCAGAATGTGCTCTTCAAAGTGTGGTCCCCAGACCAGCAGCCTCGGTATCACCTGGGAATTTGTCAGACTTGCAAATTTTCAGAACTGATCTCACATCTATTGGATCAGAGAGTCTGGGGACAGGTCCCCTGCAAGCCTTCCAGGTGATTCTGAATCATGCCCAAGCCTGAGAATCTGTGGTCTAGATCAAGACTGACTCTGACTGAATTATCTTTGACATCTGGGTCGTTACCTTTAGCCCACAGTTTATTAAAATTTCACCACACCCATTTGCCTTGGGGGGTGAGTAATCCTGGAAACAGATGCTTGCTTTCTTTCTTCTTTCTTTCTTTTTCTTTCTTTCTTTCTTTCTTTCTTTCTTTCTTTCTTTCTTTCTTTCTTTCTTTCTTTCTTTCTTTCTTTCTTTCTTTTTCTTTCTTTCTTTCTTTCTTTCTTTTTCTTTCTTTCTTTCTTTCTTTCTTTCTCTCTTTCTCTTTCTCTCTTTCTCTCTCTCTCTCTTTCTTTCTCTCTTTCTCTCTTTCTCTCTTTCTCTCCTCTCTCCTCTCCTCTCTCTCCTCTCTTCTCTCTCTCTCTCTTTCTTTCTGAGACTGTCTCTCACTTTGTTGCCCAGGGTAGACTGAGTGCCATGGCGTCAGCCTAGCTGACAGCAACCTCAATCTCCTCAGCTCAAGCAATCCTGCTGCCTCAGCTACCCAAGTAACTGGGACTACAGGCATGCAGCACCATGCCCGGCTAGTTTTTGTTTGTTTTTTGTATATATACATTTTTTTAGTTGGTCAATTAATTTCTTTCCATTTTTAGTAGAGACGGGGGTCTCACTCTTGCTCAGGCTGGTTTCGAACCCGTGACCTGGAGCAATCCTCCCGCCTCGGCCTCCCAAAGTGCTAGGATTACAGGTTTGAGCCACCGGCCCGGATACAGATGCTGTTTAACACAGAATGGCCCGTTACGTGGAGACGGCTCCTCTCTCCAGCTCAGACAATGCAGCCTTTTCTGGTGTCTTTCCAGCTACAGCACACTCCTGTTTAGGTCTCAGGGTTCCTGCCAGGCTCTCTCCCTTGCTCCTGGGGAAGGCTGGTTTGATATTTAACTATGCAGGCATGTGGTAGGTAGAGCTGAAGGAGCCAGAGTAGAGTAACTGTGCAGGTAATTTCTAATCAGGATGTTAGAATGGGTGGTAGCAGCCACTCAGGGCAGGGAAAGCATTCAGCACCCCCATTCCGTACCAGAACGGGCAGGCTCCATGTCATTTTGCAAGTACCTCCCATGGATGCAGCGACCTGCTTGTACTTAGGGTAGCACTAGTCTCTGTATCACTCAAAACTGATCTGAGACAGTGGCTTCCTGAAATTATTCTTGGTACAGATATAGCCATTTCTGAAGAAATACAGGCTGGTCTCCTAGAGGATCCCAGACAACTGGCTGTAGATTATTAAAGGATAGGCAGGACTCAGCAATCCCGTAGAGATGGCAGAGCTGAGGTGTGCAGCACCTTGCCAAGACCTCAGCTTCTCTTCCTTCATCACACACAGCACTGTTGGGCTTCTCACAATGTCTGCATTGAGGGAAATACAGACATGTCAGATGGAACTGGGATTCAGTCCTTGCTGGCCTTATTGGCTGTAGAACCTTGGGCAAATGATTGATCCTGAGGCTTCATTTCCTCCCTATAAATGGACAGTGTCACTGGGGGGGGGAAGTGATCACATGTGAACATGCTCAGCACAGAACCAGCATTTAGTAACTTGGTCCTGCCTGAACCCAATGAGTAGCTTGAGAGAAATAACACCAGCAATCAGGTAACAATGAGACATATACAGCTTTATTAACAATCTGTAAAAAGTCATACTCTGGCAGAGTGATATATTCCTTATCTCAGCAGAAAGCAAACAATGAGTCTGAAAAGCCCCTTTCCGAGATTTGGAACCGTATAACCCTGAGCTTACATCGCAATGCTTCCAAGAACTGGGCTCTGGCTGCGTGGCAGTTGGTCTCCATGGCTTTCACCCTCCTCCAGCAATACTTTCTGGCTGGCTGTGACCCTTCACATAATAGTAGACAGGAAGCTGAAAAGTTTTACCTGGACAGGGCTGCCCTTACAGGTGGGTCTCTTTCCTCCTACAAAAGGGACTTCATAGGATTAAGAATCTTTCTGAGAAATGGGTACTATGTTAATTAAATTTAGCTTCCATTAAGTCTGCTGAAATCAAGGCTTACTTCACTCTCCCCATCACAGACTTGGGAGGCACTTCTTGTGGACATATGGATGTCTGGTAAGTGGTATCCGACACTGTGGCAACAGCAGTTTTGCTCTTGCAGAGCCGAGGCCTGGCATTTTGTTTTCTGTCTTCCTGTGCTAAGAGAGTCCAGTAATTAAACCACACTTGCTCCTTGGAAAAAATTCTGTTGTATCAGAACCTCATCATTCATGGGTTTCTTGTATGAAATAGACTGTCTCCCTCCCTTGAATTTATAGAATAGTATTTATGAATTCATCTGGACAGAGGGGGCGGATGGCCACCCTGGCTGGCTCCTTATGAACAGGTACCTTCTCCAGTTGGTCACAATCAGTCAAGGGTCTTAGCAGTCATGATCTTCCACATTCCTCAGAGCTGTTCTCTCCTGACGTCACTTTGCAAATCACGTTGACCAATTTGGAACCAATCTAGAAATCTGTTCTGCATATTTCCCTTAAAAACATCAATGGGAGGCCGGGCGCGGTGGCTCACGCTTGTAATCCTAGCACTCTGGGAGGCCGAGGTGGGCGGATTGCTCAAGGTCAGGAGTTCAAACCCAGCCTGAGCGAGACCCCGTCTCTACTATAAAAAATAGAAAGAAATCAATTGGCCAACTAATATATATATATAAAAAATTAGCCGGGCATGGTGGCTCGTGCCTGTAGTCCCAGCAACTCGGGAGGCTGAGGCAGTAGGATTGCTTGAGCCCAGGAGTTTGAGGTTGCTGTGAGCTAGGCTGATGCCATGGCACTCACTCTAGCCTAGGCAAGAAAGCGAGACTCTGTCTCAAAAAAAAAAAAAAAAAAAAAAAAAAAAAAAAAAAAATCTAATCCAGTAGAAGAGGAAAGTTAAAAAAGAAAAAAAAAAAAATCAATGGGGCTGGGCACAGTGGCTCACGCCTGTAATCCTAGCACTTTGGGAAGCCGAGGCGGGAGGATCGCTCAAGGTCAGGAGTTCTAAACCAGCGTGAGCAAGAGTGAAAACCCGACTCTACTATAAATAGAAAGAAATTAATTGGCCAACTAATATATATAGAAAAAATTAGCCAGGCATGGTGGCACATGACTGTAGTCCCAGCTACTCGGGCTGAGGCAGTAGGATTGCTTGAGCCCAGGAGTTTGAAGTTGCTGTGAGCTAGGCTGATGCCACGGCACTCACTCTAGCCTGGGCCACAAAGTGAGACTCTGTCTCAAGAAAAAACAAAAAGACATCATGGATGATGCTAAAAAATGTCTTTTTTTGTTTGCATTAGCGCTACAAGAAAGCATATCTAAAATCACACAATTATGCACACACAAACTCAGACACGCGTGCTTGCATACACACAGAGTTGGGATCAAAGGATCTCATCTGATACATGGTTGGGGAGCATAGGAAAAAGCTGGCGAGAGAAGATATGGAGATTGGATCAGCTAACAATGTTGGAATGTTATAGTCATGGCATGGAAGTGGTTCTTAATATATACAAAAAAGGGGGTGGGCAGACATGAAGAATGATAAATCCAGGCTACTAGAGAGAGGTTCAGTGGCCATACATGAGTTAAAGATAGTAGAGGCCGGTTTACTGGATGTAATGTTACATTAAGGAGTAGTCATTTGAAGAAGGGTGGACTTGTATGGTCCAGGGGAGGAGCATCTGCTTAGCAGGACACCGCCATCGTCGGGTGTCTTTCCAGGACATCAGGGCACTCATGAGATTCTTGAATTCCATCTGACTGATGGCTGGTGACAGACCGGCTGAAGTGACTTTCTCCAGAGCCCATGCTACTTGAGGTTGAGTGGATTCGTGATCTGGCCAGCCGGGTCATGCTGACAGATGGTACTGGAACAAAGAAGCAAGAAGACTAGAAAAGGGAGCCCTGGTTATGCTCAGCTAATCTAGAAGTTTCACCAGAGGTTTTGTGTGTAGCCTCTCCAACCCATTTACAATGACACCCAGGACAAAATACAGCCATCCCCATTTTGCATTATTAGCTCTAGGTGAGTGGCAAAACCCCTAAGTCCAGACAGAATCTAGCCTCTTAGCTATGCCCACGCCATTCACACAGTGATTATGAAGGAGGCTTTAGGAACCCAAACAGGTAATCAAAACCTACAGTGCATGCAAGACTACACCAAAGAAAAGACAGACAAACCACACAAGTATGAAAGTGTTTCACAGACACAGTGCAAGCCCGATACAACAAGACTACCATCCGTGTCCACAGGCTACCCTGACTACCTGGGGAGGAGGGCGAGGAGACACGTAGGCAGGTGTGGGTGGAGGGGAGGGAAGCTACACCTGGAGCTGACTTCTACACAGGGATGAGGCATAGGTTGCTGGGAAGGAAGAGCTCTGGGGTTAGGTGTTGACCTCAGACTCGTGTTATGCCACTGCTTGACCCTAAGGTCCTTCCAGCTTGGATGGGACAGGGCTTTACATGGCATATCCTCCTGAGGCACCAGCCACTCCCACAGCTGTCATTTCAATGCTGGGGTCAAAGGTGCCAGAGTTCTCTGGGCACAGTCTCTGACACTCCCATTTAGAGTCAAGGCTGCCCTTCCATTCCTGCCTGTGGCTGGGGATTAATACTAGGGTCAGTAGGCGGTAGTGGAAGGGGGGCCCTGTCTGTTAAGCTTCAGCTGCTATTATGACCCTGGATTAGGGTCACAAGAGAAGGCCTGGCCCTTACAACCAGATCCTTTCTTCCTCCTGGGGACCGGGGCTGGAACTATAGGCTAAACCCCTTGGGGCATAACGAGCCACGTTCTATCGGGCTCTCACTGCACAGGAAAACCGCGGACATGCTGCAGGCAGCCAATGCAGCCAGGAGAGCGTGGCTGGGAGGCAGGGTGTGGGGCCAGCACAGAGGAAGGTACCTGACTCGGTGCTCAGGTGACTGAGCTGCACATATGGAACTGGAAGCAGGATGGACACAGGAAGAGCCAGGTTAGTGACCAGAGAGTGCTAAGTGGCAACCTCAGCTGCCCAGTAGACACTGACAGAATACTCTAAGCCAGGGATCAATTTTTATTGTAAGGTTCCAGAAAGAAGGTGAGGCTGATAGATATTTCAATAACATCTCAGAGGTTACGTCTCTCAACTAGACAAAGGCAATTATTTTCCCCTCCACTATAAACAGTCATCTGCGTTTGATCATAAAGGGGCTGGAAGATCACCTATTTCCTAGGAAAGGGATGACAATGGACTAGTAGAGGGAGTTCTGCTCCTCCCAGCAAGCCTGGGGGCTGTGGGTGTGGGCTCGGTTGGTAGCAGCTCACAGACGGGGATGACACAGCCACTTGAGACAAGACATACATGGTCTGCCTGGCAGGTACAGGGCTGCACCCAGGGGCCAGCTGCCCAGAGCAGCTGACCAAGTGGCTCACAAATGGCCATTATCCACATTGATACCAAAGACAGGAGAAAATCACCGTACTGGGTAAAGAGCTCTGTACCTGGGTGTAAAGGTTTTTCTTAAAACTCCAATAAAAGACCAAGCATAGATAATTCTATGACAAATGAGAAAGCTTGGGGTCTCACAATACGAGAGACCAGGACAACAGCATATGATATGGTCATATCCTTGCACTCGCTCTAAAATACTCCGCAACTTTATGTTCTATAGTGGAACAGATTAAACCAAGGACACCACTCTTTCCTTCTGGAGTCTCCATCTTGTTTCTCTAGGCCAGGAGTTATTAAACAGCTGAGTTCAAACACAAATTGCTGCTAGGATAGCCTAAGCTTCAGTGGTTACAATAGAGTCAGACTGCCTTGGTTTGAATCATGCTCTGTAGCTAAACTGTTACCTTGGGAAATGTAATTAGCCTCTCTGATCCTCAGTTTCCTCTTCTATAAAATGGGACTAATAGGAGAACTTACCTCTTAGGTTAAGAATATATAGTACCTGACACAAGGTAAGTGCTTAATAAGTGTTAGCACATTACATCTATGCGCAAATGAATGCTCCATAAACATCCTGGTTTCTACTTTCTCTAGCATAGGTTATGTCCTAAGAATTGTGGCCTCCCAGATGTCAAACTGACTGCCATTATTCATCAATCTATTTTTTTTTTTTTTTTTTTGAGACAGAGCCTCACTTTGTTGCCCAGACTAGATTGAGTGCCATGGTGTCAGCCTAGCTCACAGCAACCTCAAACTCCTGGGCTCGAGCAATCCTTCTGCCTCAGCCTCCCAAGTAGCTGGGACTACAGGCATGTGCCACCATGCCCGGCTAATTTTTTTTTTTTTATATATATATATCAGTTGGCCAATTAATTTCTTTCTATTTATAGTAGAGACGGGGTCTCGCTCTTGCTCAGGCTGGTTTTTGAACTCCTGACCTTGAGCAATCCACCCGCCTCGGCCTCCCAAGAGCTAGGATTACAGGCGTGAGCCACCGCGCCCGGCCTAATTTTTTCTATATATATATTAGTTGGCCAATTAATTTCTTTCTATTTATAGTAGAGTCGGGGTCTCACTCTTGCTCAGGCTGGTTTAGAACTCCTGACCTCGAACAATGCGCCCACCTCGGCCTCCCAGAGTGCTAGAATTACAGGCGTGAGCCACCGCACCCGGTCTCTATGTAGTTTTAGTTGGCCAATTAATTTCTTCCTATTTTTAGCAGAGTCAGGGTCTCCCTCTTGCTCAGGCTGTTTTTGAACACCTGACCTTGACGGATCTGCCCACCTTGGGGCCTCCTGGAGTGCTAGGATTACAGGTGTGAGCCACCGCACCTGGCCTATTATTTATAAATCTTTGTTAGAAACGTTGTGTGCTACTCACTGTAGCCCATTCCCTGTAAAAAGTATTTGAAGGCCTCGGTGAGCTTCCCAGGCTGTGGGGACAAAATAAGCAGGCATTAATTTTTGCATAGGCAGAGATACAGGATCCAACAGGCGCTTCAAAAAACATCTCCTTACCTGAACTACTTGAGGCAGTCCCCCACAGTCTGCCATCTAGAAGAGGAAAAACATGTCAGTCAGTTGGGACTTACACGTAAGCAACATGCTATGACTATGTCAAGCCCTGTCCCATAGGACACAATCGAGTTTCAGATTCCTTAATGTTTAAGTGCATCCCAGTTTGCATGTCCTCACTGCTCTCCTATACATAAACCTGGACCCTAGCAATGACCTTGGATGCAAATCCAAAAGCGTTATTTAAGGTTTATTTATCAATAAACTGCAAGGCCTGACTTTCAGGCCCATGGTGGAAATTTTCTGTTGAGGTGTTGGTGAAGTTAACCACTGCCTTCAACCATGCTTCTGACTTTGCCTGAAGAATGTTACTTTCAGAGTCCTCAAACAGTCTGACCCTGACAACTGGGGCATCGTGTCTTTTAAGTTCCCCTCAACTCTACATTATCTTCACTCCATGAGGAAGGGGAGTTCTTCAATGAGGAGCTGATGCTGATTCAGCCACCTTGCTTAGTCAGCCACTTTCTTCTTACAGCTGAATTTGTGAGGCTACTTTTCACTTCATAAACTTTTTTTTTTTTGAGACAGAATCTTGCTCTGTCACCCTGGCTGGAGTACAGCTGTGTCATCATAAGTCACTGCAACCTCAAACTCCTGGGCTCAAGGGATCCTCCTGCCTCAGCCTCCTGAGTAGCTGGGAATACAGGCATGTGCCACGACGCCTGGCTAAGTTTCCTATTTTCTGTAGAGACAGGATCTTGCTGTTGGCTGGGGCTGGTCTCAAACATCTGGCCTCAATCGATCCCACTGCCTCAGCCTCTGAGAGTGCTAAGATTACTGCTGTCAGCCCGCATCCGGCCCAGCCTCATAAACCTTTATAACTGATTATTCTCACCTGTGCAAGGATCGCTAGGCTAGAGCTTCAATTAGTGTGCATTGGAATTACCCAGAGAAATTGTTAAAACTCAGATTCTTGGATTCTTGTCCTAGAGATTCTGATTCAATAGGTCTGGGGTAGGGTTCAAGAACTTGCATTTCTCCCTTATTAGAATAGTGGTGAGATTCGAAAAATATAGATGAGAATAAAAATAAAATTTAAAAAAGGAATAAGTTTTAAAATATTAAAAAAAAAAAAAGAACTGGCATTTCTAACAAGGTCCCAGGTGATAAATTTTGCAGAAAACAGTGTTTCTAGGACATGATGGCCAAATACAAGCTCACCCTCTTCTTCCCAGTTGCTATATACTCTCTGCTCAGAGCATATCCTTTCCAGCCTGTCATTTTTTTAAAACGGACATGAACTTCATGGTTTCAATTAACTGTCATTAACACTTTCTTTGAGGAGGGACTTACTGAGAATAAAAGAATGACAAAGAAGACTTACAAGTTTGAGATTAACAAAGTACATCCCTTGAAAATTCTATGCATAAGATTAGAAAGAAGGTCAGGCACGGTGGCTCCCACCTGTAATCCTAGCACTCTAGAAGGCTAAGGCGGGAGGATCACTCAAGATCAGCAGTTGGAGACCAGCCTGAGCAAGACCAAGACCCCATCTCTACTATAAATACAAAGAAATTAGCCAAACAACTAAAAAAAGAAAAAGTTAGCCAGGCTTGGTGGCACGTGCCTGTAGTCCCAGCTACCCAGGAGGCTGAGGCAGGAGGATTGCTTGAGCCCAGGAGTTGGAGGTTGCTGTGAACCAGGCTGATGCCACAGCACTGTAGCCCATGCAAGAGAGTGAGACTCTGTCTCCAAAAAAAAAAAAAAAGATTAGAAAAGAACACTGAACCTGACAATTATATTAATATAATAGACCAAACAGTCACAGGCTGTATTTTCATGAAGTTTAGGAGTTAAAACATGATTATAATATATAACCATGAAATAGTTCTCATATACAGAAAGAGAATATTGGGATAAACTATTTCAAAGACTGATACCCATCAGATAGTTTGAGAATCAGTTCAATCTGCCATAGGAGTTATCCACTTTATTCCATGCTGTTGTAGATGAGCATTTTTGCCCAGAAATTACCATGTTTATGGCTATTGTAGAACTTGGTTTTTGCTTACAAATACCGATTCAAACGTTAAATGAAAAACCAAGTTGGAACCACAAACTTTTTTATTTAATTCCTATTTTAGGCTGGGCATAGTGGCTCACGCCTATAATCCCAGCACTCTGGGAAACCGAGGTGGGTGGATTCCTTGAGGTCAGGAGTTTGAAACCAGCCTAAGCAAGAGAGAGACCCCGACTCTACTATAAATAGAAAGAAATTAATTGGCCAACTAATATATATATATAGAAAAAATTAGCTGGGCATGGTAGCACATGCCTGTAGTCCTAGCTACTTGGGAGGCTGAGGCAGTAGGATCGCTTGAGCCCAGGAGTTTGAGGTTGCTGCGAGCTGGGCTGATGCCATGGCACTCACTCTAGCCTGGGCAAGAAAGCGAGACTCTGTCTCAAAAAAAAAAAAAAAAAATTCCTATTTTAGACTAGCCCATTAATTGCCTGGCATCCAGGACTTTTTGAATTTGGTCATGTTAGAGCATTAATCTTATATTTCTAGGAACTATGGGCTGCTTCTGGTGATAGCACTTCCTTTTCCATTGCATTTCAAAGAGAAAGGGAAGAAGGCAGAGGTCTTCATAGTGAAAACATAGCAGTATACAACATAAGATCAGCATTTAAATCTACAGTAGTCCAAATTCAAACAAGGAGGTCAGCTACCTAAACATTTTAGTAGAGGCTCTACGAAAAGCCAAATTGAGACAATGCAAGGTTGAAACTTTTGCCTGAGGTATACTCAAAGAGTATACCCCCCCTTTGAGACACTTGATACTACCTAGAAATTTAGTCCAAAGTGGTTCTCTAGTTGCCCTAAGAGAAAGAAAATTCATCAACCCTCATCATTAGAAATGTTATTGGAAGCTTCCTTACCAATATAGCAGGATTTATAGCATGTAAAGAATTTCCATCCATTATCTTAATTCTCACATTACATAATGCTTATGAAGTTTTTAATTACATGGAAAATGTTATGTCATAAAGTTGAAGAAGACAAATACAGGGCTGTAAATACCCTCTGATTTAAATGATATAAGAATGTATAGGGAAAAAAAAGTGATATTTTACCACAGGTTACCTTTGGGTGGTAGGAGTAGGGATAATTTAAATTTGTTTTATTCTTTATGTTTTTCTTTATTTTCCAGTGTTCTATAATGAGAATATGTACAGGAGGAAACATTTTCAAAAAAGAGGATGAGGCCAGGTTTGGTGGCTCAAACCTGTGATCCTAGCATTTTGGGAGGCTGAGACGAGAGGATCACTTGAGGAGTTCAGTACCAGTCGGGGCAACATAGCAAGACTCCTCTCTAAAAAAGACAGAAAAATCAGCCCAGTGTGGAGGCACATGTGTAGTCTCTGCTACTGAGGAGGCTAAAGTAGGAGGATTGCTTGAGCCCAGGAGTTCGAGGTTGCAGTGAGCTATGATGATGCCATTGCACTCTAGCCTGGGCAACAAAGCAAGAACTTGTTTAAAAAAAAAAAAAAAAGAACAATGAGAAAATCATAAAGAGAGAAGCTTTGCTTTTTTCTGGGCAACTATTCCAGAAAACATGGTAATTGGGAAGCCTGTAGAATTTCCTTGCCAATGGTTTCAAGTGAGGGAAGATGACACATTACCTTTAGCAAACTTGTATTTACAGGGTTCAGGCGGGAATTGCATTCAACCTAAAATTTAAAAACAGGAGAAAGCAATTTTATAAATTGCTAGAAAAATAAGAAACAGCTTGGCATGAGAATGATCTTGCAAGATCAACAACTCAGACAGAGAATGGCTGAACCAGCCAAAGAGATTACCAAAATACATAGTGGGAGACATATGATGTACTTCATATCTGATATTTCTGAGTAGATCTAAAAACTGGCTAATTTCACTTTCTGAATCTAGTATAAGTAGAGTCTGTAAAGAATTACATGCTCAATCCAATTCTTCCTACTGGGTAGCTACATAACACGAAGGCAGTTACCTTACTTCATTAACAAGTGAACTAAGCGGTGGCCCTCTCCTGCTGGGCTCTGTTGATGGCTTCCCAGCACAACAGGCCATGAAGACTGAGCCCCAGGCACCCACCCCACCTCCCTTCTCACCCCTCTCCCAGGCTCCTAGGGCAGTGAGGTTCCTGTTCCTTCTATCCTATCTCTTTTCTGCTTCCAGGTCTTTGGCTATCCAAGTCTAAAGTTGAACTCTTTTGATTTTTTCTCACAGCAGCCATTGTAACGAAGAACTATTACTATAACCCCGTGCATTTACGTATCTGGTATCTTGTACTCTTCTATCCATGAAGGCAGGGACCTCAAAGAAAATGTTTTGAGGGATAATCTCTGTGTCCGGCAATGTTTTAGAGCTAATTTGATCAACCAGATCTCTCCTTTTGCCTGCTTGCCAAGAAAACCTGTGCTAGGGGATGGGCGTGGTGGCTCACACCTGTAATCCTAGCACTCTGGGAGGCTGATGCGAGAGGATCACTCAAGGTCAGGAGTTCGAAACCAGCCTGAGCAAGAGCGAGACCTTGTCTCTACTAAAAATAGACATAAATTAATTGGCCAACTAAAAATATATAGAAAAACTTAGCCTGGCATGATGGTGCATGCCTGTAATCCCAGCTACTTGGGAGGCTGAGGCAATAGGATTGCTTGAGCCCAGCAGTTTTAGATACCATGGCACTCTAGCTGGGGCAACAGAGTGAGACTCTGTCTCAAAACAAACAAACAAGCAAACCTGTGCTAGGAGTTTGGAATCCAGTGTGGTGAAAACATGTAATACAAAGCAAAATGAAACCACTTCAAAAATTTCACAACTGAGCTGAATGATGAGTAGGATTTCTACAGATGGATGGAGAGAAGAGGTAGGTGCTTGAAGGCTTCCAGAGTTGGGGGGCAAGCATAAGCAAAGACCCAGGAGGCGGGAAGCAAACGCCACAGAGGCAGCTGTGAGGCTAGGGTGCACTGAGGGGCGAGGCTGGGGGCAGGCTGGAGCTAACTGTGGAAGTCAGGAGGCCACACACGGTGTCTGAGGTAACAGATTTGAGTTGCTTTAGGACAGCAGTGGCTATATGACAGGCTGCAGAGGCAGCGAGCCAGTTGAGGAGTTATTAAAATTACCGAGGCAAGAACCACTATTAGAGCTGAACATTTGCTCTGGGGATTGCAGAGCAAATCCACTGGGTGGGCATGTATACAAACTCTTCTAAAATGAGGGGATAATCTAAAGGCCAGGATCACCAAATCAGAGTTTTGATTTGCTATATACAAAGGAAAATGCAGGCAGTGATAAACAAATGTACCAGTTACTATAGAATGTGCATTAACTCTAAAAAGTAGGAATTGAAAACTGGATCCCTGTCTGACACAGTGCTTAGAACATAGTAGATATACTACAAATATTTTCTAGAAGAATGAGCTCCCAAGTCTGGATTTAACATAATAAATCATAGTTTCCTTCATTCACTTTGTAATTTCTATAACATTATAATAAGTCTTGATATCTAGTAACCCAACCATAATTTGTGGTTTTTAATATGTCTACCCCTTCCCCAGCTCCCTGAATACAGAGATTCCACTTTATTTTTATATTCTCCATAGCACTGAGCAAATAGATGGTGAAAAAATGATGTTAAATTAATAAGTGAGCAAGAACAGCTAGCAACAGTGACTAGAACTTTGTGAATTATCTTCTTGCTCTTCCTTTCCTCTTAATCTCTACCAACTTGTGGATAAAATGCTCTGGCAGAGGAGCTAGGTTAGACTGTGTAAAGAAAGTATCTATTCTACGGCACAGATGGGTTCTTCTCAGGTAAACACTGAGGGTGTGGAAATCAGAAAAAGGAAGAGAACTTATCTATATGGCTATATTACATAGTCTTGAAAAATAATTGCTAATATGTTGCTTTAAGTCTATGCAATTTAAAATAGGCAAATAACTTTGGACCTAAGATTCACGGAAATACTTTGTATAATAAGGGAATTCTGATTAAGGGTATTTTCTAAAAACAATCCTATTTTCCTGTTTTAAGTAAATATGTTTATTAAAAACCATTTTTTTTTTTTTTTTGAGACAGAGTCTCGCTTGTTGACCAGGCTAGAGTGAGTGCTGTGGCATCAGCCTAGCTCACAGCAACCTCAAACTCCTGGGCTCAAGCAATCCTTCTGCCTCAGCCTCCCGAGTAGCTGGGACTACAGGCATGCGCCACCATGCCCGGCTAATTTTATATATATATTAGTTGGCCAATTAATTTCTTTCTATTTATAGTAGAGACGGGGTCTTGCTCTTGCTCAGGCTGGTTTCGAACTCCTGACCTCGAGCAATCCGCCCGCCTCAGCCTCCCAGAGTGCTAGGATTACAGGCGTGAGCCACCTCGCCCGGCTTAAAAACCATTTTTAATAGATATTTTTGTAGCATGTATTTCCCATCTTTTTAGCCTGAAAGGACTGACCCCTTTACAAAGCTTCTTCTTGACAAATTGGGATCACCCCTGTAACCTTATCACCTTTGAGGAATTTTACTTAAAAGGGTTGGGATTTAGGGTTATTTGCCTCTGTGTGTAAGCCATGCCATGTATTTTATATCAGACACAGAATGTTTTACAGGGCAATGCAGGGAGACATGAATATATTCTATCTTTATATCTATTTCAATCTATAAACATGCTCCCTGCCGTACAAACCTACTCACCTCTATTTATTAGACTCCATTTCCAAACAGCTTCACTCCTCAATATTCTACTCCATATAGGGCAGAAGTGAAGGCAGCCAAAGAAAATGAAGTAATTTCACACAGATATTTAGTTAAGTTATATATGCTGTGGGAAAGACGTAACAGACATATGAAAAACTGCCAACTTCAGGCTGGGCATGGTGGCTCATGCTTGTAATCCTACCACTTTAGGAAGTCGAGGACAGAGGATCGCTTAAGACCAGGAGATAAAGACCAGCCTGAGCAAAATAGCGAGACCCCATCTCTACAAAAAATAAGAATTAGAAAAAAATAGCCACGTGATGGCGCATGTCTGTAGTCCCAGCTACTCATGAGGCTGAGGCAGGATCACTTCAGCCCAGGAGTTTCAGGTTGCAGTGAGCTATGATGATGCCACTGCACTCCAGCCTGGGTGATAAAGTGAGCCTCCAACTCAAAAAAAAAAAAAAAAAAATTCCAGTGGACACAGTACAGTAAAATAGACAATTTCATATAGTGCTAGTGGCAATATACCACTATATCCTTCCTGGAAAGGAATCTGACAAAATGTATTAAAAACTTATACAAGAATTTTAGATACATTAATTCCACTTCTGGAAACCCATCCCAAGGAAATCATCAAAGATTCAGTCAAAGATTTTATAAGGATGTTGAGTAGCAACATTATTATTATTTTTTGAGACAAGGTCTTGTTCTGTCACCCAGGCTAGAGTGCAGTGGCCTGATTATAGCTCACTGTAACCTCAAACTTCTCAGTTTAAGTGATACTCCTACCTCAGCCTCCTTAGTGCTGGGACTACAGGCGTATGCCACCATGGCCAGCTCATTTAAAAATTTTTTTTACAGGCCGGGTGCGGTGGCTCAAGCCTGTAATCCTAGCACTCTGGGAGGCCGAGGCGGGCGGATTGCTCGAGGTCAGGAGTTCGAAACCAGCCTGAGCAAGAGCAAGACCCCGTCTCTACTATAAATAGAAAGAAATTAATTGGCCAACTAATATATATATAAAATTAGCCGGGCATGGTGGCGCATGCCTGTAGTCCCAGCTACTCAGGAGGCTGAGGCAGAAGGATTGCTTGAGCCCAGGAGTTTGAGGTTGCTGTGAGCTAGGCTAACGCCACGGCACTCACTCTAGCCTGGGCAACAAAGCAAGACTCTGTCTCAAAAAAAAAAAAAAAAATTTTTTTTACAAAGGGGGTCTCACTATGTTGCCAAGACCTGGTTCTGAACTCCTGGCCTCAAGCAATCCTCCTGCCTCGGCCTCCCAGAGTGTTAGGATTACAGGCGTGTGCCACCACACCGGGCCCCAAAATCTTGTTTATTTAATATAATCGGGTTTATGTTAAAGCAAAAGATAATAGTTTATCTTTGGGTAATAGGATAATAACTTACCCCCATCCTATTTTTAATTTTTTTCATATTTTTTTCTATAATAAGCATAAATCATTTTTATCAATGTGCTGTGTCCTTGAGAAGGAGGTAGAGTCATGGTGGTAACCTATTTCACATTGAAGGCTGAGGCTGCCAGAAATATGACAATAAGTAAATGCTGATTAGTTATACTATTTCCACAAAGTGAATTGCACCACACAAAGCAATCAAGGCAATACTGATTCCATGTGATGAAACCTAGTGAATGATGAGGAATTAATTTTCCAAACTGAATAAAGAGCAAAGCCTGACATATGCAATCAGAAATAACAAAAACTAGTGTTTACCAACTGTTTCCAGTGTGTCAGCAGTGTGCTACATACAGTTTATTACATCTGAATCTCATTCATCTTCACAACATCAGGACATACTTACCACAGCCTCAACTGCAGGTGAATTGTCCCCTACCACCAGCAAAGTTGAACACCTAGGGAAAGGCAAAATTAGAGGAGTCACTCAGCAAACAGGCATATAAACTCCACTAAGCACTGGATTAGTCTATGAAAGATATTTAGCAATTCGGTGATCAAACCGAGGGACTTACTTTAATGTTTTTAATTTGTTATCATTTCGGCCCACAGTGGGTCTTTTAATCCCCAGGTCTCTGCGTCTAGAAAAACAAAGGAGAAGTGATGTTCTTTTCAGGTAAAATCACAGCAACTCAGGTGACTTCCTGGTCAGAATCAGCAAGATGTATCAAGGAATGTGGAAACTATCTTTCCTTCACGCCTGAGGAGGGAAGGGCCCTGTGTGCTTGTCCTCGAGCAGCCACTTCATGGCATCCTGAGTGGTCCAGAGCAGGAACCAGGCTCCTGGCTCAATCCTGGGGGACTCTGTGGGAGACTATTTCACAAAAGGAGACGATATCAAAACTCAACAGTAATGCTGCTGAAGTCCTCAAGTCCCAAGTGTTTAATTTTCCACCTAGTTTCTAGGGATAAATTCCTACAAGAAGGGTATGACTTATACTTTTTTTGGTGGTGGTGGTGGTGTTTTCCTTGTAACTAACAGAGTTTAGCACAGAACTTAATCTTTCTGATTTCAACTAAAAACAGGGAGACTCTGTTATACAGAGGAAATAGACGGAGAGACAAGGGTCAAAGTCTGGCTTTGCTCCTCACTGTATAACTGGCTGCACAATTTTGTGTAAGTTACAGCTGATTAATTTCCTCAATCTTTATCCATGTTCGCAGGAACTTAGAAGGAGCTAACAATTTTACCTTGGAGAAGCTGGTCCCAAGATAAGATTTAGCATTCTCTCTCAGTGACTGGGGGAATGTGACAGTTAAGTTTTGGAATACACAAATACAAGATAATTTACTGGTGTCCATCTGTTACTTCTGGCTGATGACAAGATACCAGCAAAGACAAATTAAAAATCAAGGCCTATGACTTCTCTCCTTTGTCTTCCCTATATGCATTTCCTATGCTCCCTCCATTTATCTGTGTGTTTCTGTGTACATAATTTAAGTACCTGCTGTCTGAAAACTTCTTAAAACTACAACTGGCCGGGTGTGGTGGTTCACGCCTGTAATCCTAGCACTCTGGGAGGCGGAGGCAGGTGGATTGCTCAAGGTCAGGAGTTCAAAACCAGCCTGAGCAAGAGCGAGACCCCGTCTCTAATTAGAAAGAAATTAATTGGCCAACTAATATATATAGAAAAAATTAGCTGGGCATGGTGGTACATGTCTGTAGTCCCAGCTGCTTGGGAGGCTGAGGCAGGAGGATTGCTTGAGCCCAGGAGTTTTAGGTTGCTGTGAGCTAGGGTGATGCCACAGGACTCACTCTAGCCTGGGCAACAAAGTGAGACACTGTCTCAAAAAAAAAAACAACAAAAAAACTACAACTCGTATTTGAACATGCCTGAAACTGCTTTTAATTCACTTATTCTTTCTGAAGGCTGTTTTCATATGTCTTAAAGCCCTATCACTTCTGTGGTGAAACAAAACTAAAGCAATCCCCCATCATACACCAATGGGAATAGTTTATCACCCCTTCCCATCTCCTGTAAATGCCAATTATCTTTTTAGACCTTTCTGCATTTAAGTGAAGGAATAGGAAACAACTGTACCCATTATAGGAATCCAGGAAGAGTTGCAGGTTGTCTTGGTTGATATCTTGGGCAATATGCAGTCTGTAGGTCTGAATCAGGTCCAGCTTAGCCCGCAACTCTTCCTAGAGAATTGAAAGAAGACATAGGTAAACTTTCTGAGCTGCAGAACAAGTCCATCTTTTTTTCTTTTTGAGACATGGTCTCACTCTGTCATCCAGGCTGGAGTACAGTGGCACGATCATAGCTTACTGCAGCCTCAAACTCCTGGGCTCAATTGACTCTCTTGCCTCACTCAACCTCCCAAGTAGCTGGGATTATAGGTGGTTTTGCATTTTCAATGTCAAAAGCAAAACTTTGCTGCCCATGATAGGAAATAGGGCACAGCCTTGGAGCTACTGATGTACTGGCACGCTGAATGGCTAAAACCTTTTTTATTTGCACCAGACTGGTTTGGTGGGCATATTCTGTATCAGATGAGGGCATCAAAGAACCCATTATGGATTAAAGTACTAGCTGTGGAAAGTACTAGCTGTGGTTAGGCCACCTAACCATTCTGAACCATGGTTTCCTTATTTGTGTGAGATTTTATTTTATTATTCTAATTTTATAGATGGGGGTCTTCACTATGTTACCCAGGCTGGACTTACAGAGTCTCTGGGTCCAAAAACTCTGCAAAATCATAGTAGCTTGGGGTCTTATAACTAGAAGGCTCTATATTATCAGTGGCCAGCAGATGTGAATCGTTGCTGGATATGTAAACCAGGCAGGCTCTAAATGGCTAAAATATGCTTGTTTGGGCTATTTTATTTATTTATTTTTTTGAGATAGAGTCTCACTCTGTTACCTTGGCTAGAGTGCTGTGGCATCAGCCTAGCTCACAGCAACCTAAAACTCCTGGGCTCAAGCAATCCTTCTGCCTCATGCTCCTGAATAGCTGGGACTATAGGCATGCGCCACCATGCCCGCCTAATTTTTTCTATATATTTTTAGCGGTCCAAGTAAGTTCTTTCTATGTTTAGTAGAGACGGTTCTCTCGCTCTTGCTCAAGCTGGTGTGGAACTCCTTCAGCTCAAAGGATCCACCCGCCTGGGACTCCCAGAGTGCTAGGATTACAGACATGAGCCACTGCATAGCCAGGGCTATTTTAAAAAAGAATTGTATGTGTAAAAATTTAATTTTGGAGCTGGAGGGCTTTTGAGCTAATAGTCTGTAGTAAAGACATAAACCACCTAGGAACCAATCCACAGAGGCCATCGTTGGCTCATTTATATAGTTAACAAACCAGTCCAGACTAAAGCAAGGGAGAATGCCATGGGAGAGAATTCTTCAAGAAGATGAAAATGACAGAATACCTGATGTACTTGAATATACTCAACAAGTTGATTTATATTAATAGGGGAGGGAGTCTGAAATGTTGATAATATGTAGAACAGCAAGCAATACAAACAAAAATAAAAATAGGACAACTATTAACTCAAGAGAACACAAAATATTGTATAGAAAAGTAGTCATGGCCCTGAATAACATTTATTTATATATATATATATACTACTACAAATGATAGAATTTTTTTTTTTTTTTTGAGACAGAGTCTCACTTTGTTGCTCAGGCTTGAGTGAGTGTCGTGGTGTCAGCCTCACAGCAACCTCAAACTGCTGGGCTCAAGCAATCCTGCTGCCTTAGCCTCCCGAGTTGCTGGGACTACAGGCATGTGCCACAATGCCCGGCTAAATTTTTCTATGTATATTAGTTGGCCAATTAATTTCTTTCTATTTAGAGTAGAGACAGGGGTCTCACTCTTGCTCAGGCTGGTTTCGAATTCCTGACTTCGAGCAATCTGCCTGCCTTGGCCTCCCAGAGTGCTAGGATTACAGGCGTGAGCAACCTCGCCCGGCCAAATGGTAGAATTTGATCTAACACAAATTATGTTATATTGGGAAGATAAGGGTAGTGGAAAATACAAATGTGTGTCATGGAGACAAGGGGTGTGTGTATGTTTGTGTGTGTGTGTGGAAGAGAGGGAGAGAGATATCACCTGCCATAATGGAAAGCCAACAGATAATGCCTACAAATGAAAAATTAACAAGTAGAAAAACATGCATCTTTACAGAGATGGAGGCAAAAAGAATTTAGTCCATATATCCAAAAAGACAGGTATAAGAAAGTACACTGCAGCTTTATTCATAAGAGTAAAAAAGAAGAACCCTGAAAACAATTCATATGTTCATTCACAGGAAAATAATTTGTGGTATATTAATACATGGACAGCTGCTACACAGTAACAAGAAAGAAGGAACTCCTGACACATGGAATAACATGGATGAATCCCAAAGATAGTATGTTGAGCAAAAGAAGCCAGACCTAGACAAGTGTACGCTGTATGATTCCATTTAGGTGAAGTTCAAAAATAGGGAAAAGTAAACTATAGAGGTAACATAATAGTGAATACCTGGTTTGGGGTGCAGGATTGGTGAATAGGAAAGGACAAGAAGAAACCTTTGTGGAGTGAGGGAAATGCTCTATATCATGATTTGGGCAATGGTTACATGGGAGTATACATAGGTAAATGGCAGTTGATATACACTTACCATTTGTGCACTACAGTGTATGTAAGTTACACCTGAGTTTGGGAGAGAGCACCATGGAGGCAAAACCCAAAAGAATCAGAAGAATTAGAGTGGTTGTCTCTAAGAAGCAGAAAATGGGGTGGGTGGCAGATTCTTTATAATAAGCCCTACAGAACTACTCTAAAACATATATGAATTTGTAACTCTTATAAAAACATAACCTTATTAAGCCAGTCTGTTGCATTAAAAAAAAAAAAATAACCAAATAAAAAAAAGACTATGGGCTTTGGAGTTGGCCTGACCTGGATTCAAATGTTAGCCCCACCACTTACTATGTGGATAGCAGTGGCAAGTTACATTGCCTCTCTCACCCTCAGGTTCCCTGTCTGAAAATCGAGCTGTGATAGAACCATGTGAAAAAATAACTGAGTTTGTGCATCTAAAGTACTTAATCAGACTGGGCGTGGTGGCTCATGCCTAATAATCCTAGCACTCTGGGAGGCCCAGGCGGGTGGATCACTTGAGGTCAGGAGTTCAAAACCAGCCTGAGCAAGAGTGAGACACCATCTCTACTAAAAATAGAAAGAAATTAATTGACCAACTAAAAATATTTATATAAAAATTAGCCAGACATGTTGGCACATGCCTGTAGTCCCAGCTACTTGGGAGGCTGAGGCAAAGGATTGCTTGAGCCCAGGAGTTTGAGGTTGCTGTGAGCTAGGCTGATGCCACAGCACTCACTCAAGCCTGGGCAACAAAGTGAGACTCTGTCTTAAATAAATAAATAAATAAAGTACTTATCATAAATAATGAGTACTCAGTAAATGCTAGTTTTCTCTCCACCTACCATGTTCCTTCAGATGATATAGAAAATTAACCATGCAGACTGCAACTGAGCACCTATGAACCCTATTCATGCTGTGCTCCTCTCCCTACTCAAAACGCCTCACAGCTCTGATCCCATTACTCACTTATTTGATCACTCCTTTAGAGGTCACCCACCCTACATTTCCTTTTGGAAAGAGGACCTGGGTTCCCCAACGCAGTTGAGTCTCCTCCACCACTCAATAATTATTTATATGAAAACTGTAACTTTCTCTGTAGAATTCAGTTTCCTCATCAGTAAAAAAAAAAATCCATGCAGACTGAACAAGATAATCTCTAAGGTTCTTTTTTTTTTTTTTTTTTGAGACAGAGTCTCACTTTGTTGCCCAGGCTAGAGTGAGTGCCGTGGCATCAGCCTCGCTCACAGCAACCTCAAACTCCTGGGCTCAAGCATCCTCCTGCCTCAGCCTCCCGAGTAGCTGGGACTACAGGCATGCACCACCAGGCCCGGCTAATTTTTTGTATATATATTTTTAGTTGGTCAATTAATTTATTTCTATTTTTGGTAGAGACAGGGTCTCGCTCAGGCTGGTTTCGAACTCCTGACCTTGAGCAATCCGCCCGCCTCGGCCTCCCAAAGTGCTAGGATTATAGGCGTGAGCCACCACGCCCGGCTTCTAAGGTTCTTTTAGGACTAACATTTCCTGGTTTCTTTTTTCCCCTGAAATTTCTTTCTTTTTCTTTTTTTTGAGACAGAGTCTCACTCTGTTGCTCCAGCTATAGTACTGTGGCGTCAGCCTAGCTCACAGCAACCTCTAACTCCTGGGCTCAAATGATCCTTCTGCCTCAGTCTCCCGAGTAGCTGGGACTATAGGCATGAGCCACTATACCCAGCTAATTTTTTCTATTTTTGGTAGAGATGGGGTCTCGCTCTTACTCAGGCTGGTCTCAAACTATCTGCCCACGTTGGCCTCCCAGAGTGCTAGCATTACAAGCGTGAGCCACCACACCCGGCATGAAATTTCTATTTCTGTGATACCTTTCCCAGACCTCCTCATGGCTCTAAAGATGTTTGGAGAGGCACGTGATGTTGTCAAACACTAACAGATGGCATGCTACTTACAGGAACAGGTGGAGAGAGACGCTATCTTCTCTCCTCTCTCCAAATGTCAAGAGCCATGTGGCACAGAGTTAATGCTTCTCCCATAAGAGTGGCCTTTCCAGGACTACATGCATCTCAGCCTGCACAGGAAGTATTTTCTGCTAGGATCAGGTAAATTCTAAGGCACCCTACTTTCCTGAGGTAAAATAAGGATTCGCATGCAAGCCAATAAACACAGCTTGCCTAGCTGAACAGGCACTTACCTGACCAAAGTGATGAGCCAAAACAATGTCCACAACATTGGTTGTCAGGCCTGAGAGCTAAAAAGATAACAACTCTGAGTCAAGAGAGTAAGTATATAAAAAATTTATCAAGCTGTCTACTTGAATTAGCACACTTTATTGTATATATATTATCCCTCAAAGAACAAAGAAAAAAACCCCACATTCAGTGTCATACATTTTCATCAGATGGTGCTTTCAAAGAAACAACAGAAAAAGAAATATTAGTAAAGCTGATAAAACTAAGTCTCCTTTCCTGGATAACAATAGAGCCTGCTTTGAAGTTGGTGGCTAGAAGAAACGCCAGCCATGCCTTAGAAAACTCAAGACTTGGAACTCGTAGCCATATGCTACTTCATTCCTGTCTGTATTTTTGCATTTACGTTGGATTTATGGCTGATAAGGATTATCTTATAACCACTCCAAAGCGGCCCAAGAAAAAAACAATTATTTTTTCATTCTTCCAGTTTTTGCTATCTTCATTTCAGGCAGTGGGAGGAAACGGCTATGTTTACAGAGTGTTTTTACGTTATGAACATTAGTCTTCCCATCTCAGAATGAT
Organism: Microcebus murinus; assembly: GCF_040939455.1. NCBI lineage: Eukaryota > Metazoa > Chordata > Mammalia > Primates > Cheirogaleidae > Microcebus > Microcebus murinus. The sequence goes on from NC_134119.1 coordinate 33,494,117, forward strand.
GTATCTCGGTCTAATAAATGCAGCAATCTACATAAATGTGGAGACCGTTAAGTCTACTTTCAGAAAAATTTCCAACTCAAATTATGTTGTTGATTTCTCTTAAGCCTTCTTGCATGGTTTTATAATGAATTCCTACTGCTGACTTGGATCAGCGGTGAAGTACTGAGCTGGGGTAGGAATGGAGAAGAGGAGGTGAGAGACAAACATGGGTATGGATGGAGCAGGACCACATAGTCCCAAAAAGATCAAGGAAGAAAGAAGTCCTGAAATCTTCATATGAGTTATCAGGTTATAAATTAAGTTAAAATTATCTTCATAAATTAAAGGTAATTAGAGTAAATAATCTCATTTGAATAATAATTTCATTTTTAATATTCATAAATGCTCATAAATCTGAAGTTTTATAAGAATTTTACTAGGTTGTTCCATGTGATGGAGAGTGTGTGGGTAAGTGTTAATGTATCCACATGCTAGATAAGAATTAGGACAAATGTGACTTAAGTCAGGCTGTAAGAAAGAACACCAGGCCGGGCGCTGTGGCTCACGCCTGTAATCCTAGCTCTTGGGAGGCCGAGGCGGGCGGATTGCTCAAGGTCAGGAGTTCAAAACCAGCCTGAGCAAGAGCGAGACCCCGTCTCTACTATAAATAGAAAGAAATCAATTGGCCAACTGATATATATATAAAAAATTAGCCGGGCATGGTGGCACATGCCTGTAGTCCCAGCTACCAGGGAGGCTGAGGCAGAAGGATCGCTCGAGCCCAGGAGTTTGAGGTTGCTGTGAGCTAGGCTGACGCCACGGCACTCACTCTAGCCTGGGCAACAAAGCGAGACTCTGTCTCAAAAAAAAAAAAAAAAAAAAAAAAAGAAAGAACACCAACAGCATCTGGCAATAGCACTGTTAATATGTTTCATCCAAAGCTAGGGAATACACCATTTCTCCAAAACTTAAATGTGGGGGGAGATGGATAAATTGTCTGGAATGTGGTCTACTGGTAAGTAGAATATTTTAATAGTTTAAAATAATTATAAAATTAATTTATGCTTATCATAGAAAATTAGGAAAAAATAGAATATGAAAACATCATTGTGATACTACCAGCCAAAGATGTAACTACTAGCAAGACATCCTTCTTCTTTGCTTATGCATATGTATTTCACAAAACTGGGATCATATTATATAGCTTTATGTCTGTTTTTCACTAACATGAGAATTTTCTCATTTCCTTAAATAACCAATTAACATAATTTTTTGATTGTACAGTTTTCCACACAATTTTGTTAACTTGTATTATTGGCACTTTGGCTGTTTCCACCATTTGCCTTATAAGGAATGCTTTAATGAGTATGCTGGCTCTGCAACTTACTAGTTACTTGACCTCAAGCAAATGACTTAATTTTTCCATGGGATAATAATGGTACCACTTCACTGGGTTGTCCCTGAGAATGAAAAGTTTAAATACATGTAACAGATTTAAGAACAGTGCCTGGCACATAATAAATACTACGTCAGTGTTACATTTTTTTAAAAAAATTATTATCTCTCTATTTAAATCTTTTAGGTATCACTAACTATACTTCAAATAAATTTTTTTTCAAATTTTTTTGTTGTTGTTGTTTGTTTTTTTTTGAGACAGAGTCTCACTCCGTTACCTGGGTTAGAGTGCCATGGTGTCAGCCTAGCTCAAAGCAACCTCAAGCTCTTGGGCTCAAACAATCCTACTGGCTCAGACCAGCGAGTAGCTGGGACTACAGGCATTCGCCACTATGCTTGGTTTTTCGTTTGGTTGTTTTTTTTTTGAAACAGAGTCTCACTCTATTGCCCAGGCTAGAGTGCCATGGCATCAGCGTAGCTCACAACAACCTCAAACTCCTAGGCTCAAGCGATCCTAGTGCCTCAGCTTCCTGAGTAGCTGGGACTACAAAGCATGTGCCACCATGCCCAGCTAATTTTTTCTATATATATTTTTAGTTGGCGAATTAATTTCTTTCTATTTTTAGTAGAGACGGGGTCTCGCTCTTGCTCAGGCTGGTTTCAAACTCCTTACCTTGAGCGATCCGCCAGCCTCGGCCTCCTAGAGTGCTAGGATTACAGGTGTGAGCCACCGCGCCTGGCCCAAATAAGTTCTTAGATGTCAAATTATTGGACCTCATGGTTTCAGTGTCAAGTCTATAAATACAGGTGATCAGTTAGGTGGTAGTGTTTTAGAGACGAAATCCTCCACTGGTGCATTAGAACAAACATTCATGGTGACTTAGAAGTATATAGAAATAGACATTTGTATAAAAATGAGATTAATACAATAGGCATCTTTTAGTAGGCAATAAAGGCTCAGGTTATTTTTGTCTCTTAAAAACACCTATTTTAGTTTACAATTCCACAGTTTTAGAGTAAAATAACATACAAATAACATTTGTATTTCAGCAAGAAAATGTTCTAAAACTGCTTCCTTTCCAATCTAAAAACAGTGAATTACTTTTAGCATAGCTTCAATGCAAATGGGATATAATATAATGCTTTTTTCCTTATGCCCTCTTTTTACTTAGGTTCAGTACTGGGATTATTTATATTTGTGAAATCATTAGCATTCCCCTTTCATTTCCTATCTCCTTGAACAGATTTTGAAGGTTAAATTCTTTCATTTTTCTGTTTGCAAACATCAATAATTCACATGTTTTTGGGAGCAGCAGCACAGATAACTTGTTTGGGTTCATTGAAGAGAGTGATTCATTCATTTATTTCATTAAGAGAGTAAAATGGAAACCAGAGACTAGGAGAAAATATCTGAGATACATGTACCCAGCAAAGGACTTATATGCAGAATATTTTTTTTCAAAGGGCAGGGATATGAGGGCAAAAGACATTAACAGGCATTCCATAAGAGGATAGTCAAGAAGAGGTGCTTGATATCATTGCCCCTTAGGGAAATGCAAATTAAACCCCAGTATTATTTACCTTAAGCATACTTTAAAATTTTTAAAAATGGTAAAATTAAAAATTTATTTTGGCTGGGCGCAGTGGCTCATGCCTGTAATCCTAGCACTCTGGGAGGCCGAGGCCAGTGGATTGCTCAAGGTCAGGAGTTCGAAACCAGCCTGAGCAAGAGCGAGACCCCGTCTCTACTATAAATAGAAATTAATTGGCCAACTAATAAATATAGAAAAAATTAGTCGGGCATGGTGGCACATGCCTGTAGTCCCAGCTACTCGGGAGGCTGAGACAGAAGGATCACTTGAGCCCAGGAGTTTGAGGTTGCTGTGAGCTAGGCTGAAGCCACGGCACTCACTCTAGCCTGGGCAACAAAGCGAGACTCTGTCTCAAAAGAAAAAATTTATTTTAATAACTAAAGCTATATTGGTGATGGGTACCATATAAAAACAAACATATATTACTAATAAAACTGCTCATCTTTCACAAAAATTAAAAGGACCAATAATATCAAATGTTGATGAGGATGTAGAACAACTGGAACTTCCATGCACTGCTAGTGTACCATGAACTGAAATAAAATCTTAAGGCTCAACCCCCTCACCCCACTGGCTGACTGAATGGACCCCCATGTCCTACTCCCTTCTTGAGGACATCCTTTGTAACCCATTAACAGGCCTAGGGATATGCAAGACAAATCTACAGGTCCTCAATTTACACAACAAATATATGGTGTATCTCTAATAAACAGCTCCTTACCTTAAAACATTTCAAGCCTTTAGACAAAGTGTCATGTCTTTAACCAATTACAAGTCAAAGAATATTTAAAACCATCTATAATGTGTAAGCACCTCCCCTCTTTGTGGTGGCTCACCTTTTCGGGTCAAACCAATGTATGCCTTCCACGTATTAATTTATGACTTTCCCTGTAACCCGTCTCCCTGAAGTGTATAAAACCAAATTGTAGGCCTGGTGCGTTGGCTCATGCCTGTACTCCTAGCACTTTGGGATGCCAAGGTGGGCAGATCCTTTGAGCTCAGGAGTTCGAGACCAACCTGAGCAAGAGCGAGACTCTGTCTCTACTTGAAAAAAGAAAAAATATGGAAAGAAATTAGCTGACAACTAAAAATATATATAAAAACTTAGCCAGGCATGCCTATAGTCCTAGCTACTCTGGAGGCTGAGACAGTAGGATTGCTTGAGCCCAGGAGTTTCATATTGCTGTGAGCTAAACTGATGCCATGGCACTCTAGCCCAGGCAACAGAGTGTGAGACTCTTATCTCGGAAAAACAACAATAACAACAAAGAAAAACCAAACTGTAACCCAGCCACAGCAAGTCCACTTGCTCAAGGCTTCTTGGGTGTGGCTCCTTTAGGTAATGATCCTCAAATGTGGCTCAGTAAATCTCTTTTTAAAAAAATTTTTTTTTTATTAACAGGCATATGCCACCATGCCCAGCTAATTTTTTCTATATATGTTTTGTGGGGCAATTAATTTCTTTCTATTTTTAGTAGAGACAGGGTCTCAATCTTGCTCAAGCTGGTTTCGAACTCCTGACCTTGAGGGATCCTCCTACCTCGGCCTCCCACAGTGCTAGGATTACAGGCGTGAGCTATCACGCCTGGCCAAATCTCTTTAAAATTATTTTACAGAGTTTGCCTTTTTTTTTTTTTCTGTTAATAGTACAAACTGGTCAAATACTTTGGAAAACTGTTGGTAATATCTACTAAAGCTAAACATACAACTACTCCATGACTCAGCAATTTTACTCCTAGGTATAAACCCAAAAGAAATAAATGTGTATGTCTACTGAAAGATGTAAAATAATGTGCATAGCAGGCTTTATGCTTAAGATCCAAATAACTTCTTCTGTGTATTTTCATAATGGGCTACTAAACAGCAAATAAAAAGAACTACTGCTACACAAAACATGGATGAATCTCACAGACAAAAAGATGAATGAGAGAGATTGGATCAAGATGGCGGATGAGAAACACCACCAGACAGAGTGTCTCTGCAGAAAAGACAGATTCTAGCTGAAATTAGAAAACAGAAGCAAGAAGACGAGCATACAGCAGACGAGGGTCGGAAGGAGGGGTACCTGAGACCACGGGAGACTCCATGGGAGGAGGTTACGGAGGAGAACTGGAAGCTGAGACCGCCTGAGCAGCCCGGAGACCAGCGGGAAGGGTAGGTGGATCAGTCACCTTTCCCCTCCCCTGCATCTGGGACTGCTGGTGGGCTCCCCAGCGGGTGGAGAGACCTGACCTGCGGACACCAGCCCAGAGACGGCAGCCACCAGTGAGCAGTAAGCCTATAGCGGACACGGCACCAGGCTCCCAAATCCCTCAGACCCAAGCCGTGGGGCAGGTGCCATATTGCCTCCTTCTCCCCTCTGCCAACCCTACCCGGGGCTGCCCAGGGAGACAATATAACCACCAGCCGAGGCACCTCCAGGGAACAGGACCTTCCCTTTTGGGACCCTACAGCTGACTAAGGGGAACTCAGACCGTGAGCTCCCTACCTGCCAGCCCTCCCAGGTGCTGCTGCCACAGTGATCCCAGGAGAACAGTGCAGACCCTGAGGCTGAGAGACATAGACCCAGCTTGGGCTCCCTGTGGGTGAATTGGGACTGGCACTCCTCTCCCTGCTGGGAATATAGCTTGAACTCTGGGGCCCAGAGGTCAGACCTGCAGACCAAATCTCGTGCACTGAGGTCTCGCATTGCCTGGGGCACAGAAGGGATATATGTGAACAGGCTACTGAGGTGTGTGCCTTCAGGGGCAGATCAGCACCCTAGAGGGCAACCCTCCTCCCAAAAGGATGCCGTTTGCCCAGCCTAGGTGGTGTTCCTGCGCAAGGAACCTCCCCACCGGAATCACAGTCCAGGGAGGCTTGGTGGCGTATGGTCTGGCCTGCTGGCAGAGGCCCAGACATAGCTGTGGAGTTGGGGAGGGTGGAAAGAAGCGAGGCCTGCTCCAGACTACAGGTCTCAGACAGCCCCCGCCCCCACACGCAGACACTCTGGCTGAGCGGGGCCATTCTAGCCCCTCCCTGACAGCTTTTCCTGGAAGCAGAGAATAGAACTTTGACCCCTGCTAACTGCATTGGTGGTGCCTGAGGGCAGGCTTACCCAACCCAGCTCCGCCCAGACTCTCTCCTAGACCAGCCCTCACTGAGGGGGAGAAAAGGACACACCTAGAAGTCCCAGGGCCCCACCGACCACCTGAGGCACTAGAGTGCCTCCCTACAGGAACAAGAGCTGATAACAGGACACAAAAACAACAGCATAGCCTGTTCCTCCAAGCAAGTGCCATCTACTTACAGGGAGGACATCCTGCACAGCCTTTTCATGGCACCTACTGACTCATTATACACGGAGTGGTCGAATCTCACCCACAGACTACAACCTACCGGCTCAGACACTAAACAAGGCGTGTGAATACCCAAACAAAAACCTAAAGGAAAGAAACAACTGATCGACATGGGAAGAAATCAGCGAAGGAACCCAGGAAATATGAAGAACCAAATGGAAAACACACCCCCAAAGAGGAGCACCAGCCCCCTAGAAATGGACACCAACCAAAATGAGGCAATCAAAATCACAGAAAAGGAATTTCGTATGTGTATCATAAGAACACTCACCAACCTGCAAGAACAACTCAATAACCAACACAAAGAAACCACAAAAAGCCTCCAGGATCTGGAAAAAGAAATGGACACAATGAAGAAAAGTTTAACCGAACTCCTGGAAATGAAGAATCAATTCAGGGAACTACAAAATACAGTGGAAAGTCTCAAGAACAGGGTAGATCAAACAGAAGAAAGAATCTCAGAGATGGAAGATAACACCCTCCAACTAAATAAAACAGTCACAGAGATAGAGCAGAGAAACAAAAGAAAAGAGCAAAGCCTACAAGAGATGTGGGATTATGTGAAGAAACCTAATGTGAGGGTCACAGGGTTACCAGAAGGGGAAGAAGACAACACTAAAGGGTTGGACAAGCTATTTGAAGATATAATAGAGGAAAATTTCCCAGGCCTTGCTCAAAATCTTCATATACAAGTTCAAGAAGCTCAGAGGACCCCTGGGAGATTCAATGCAAACAGGAAGACGTCACGACATGCAGTCATCAGACTGAGCAAAATATCAACTAAAGAGGCCCTTCTAAGAGCTGTAAGACGAAAGAAGCAAGTAACATACAAGGGAAAGCCAATTCCAATAACACCAGACTTCTCTTATGAGACTTTACAAGCAAGGAGAGATTGGGGCCCCATTCTCACTCTTCTGAAACAAAACAATGCCCAGCCTAGAATCTTATTCCCTGCAAAACTAAGCTTCATATATGAAGGAGAAATAAAGACATTCTCAGACAAGCAAAGTCTCAGAGAATTCACCAAGACAAGACCAGCCCTACAAGAAGTACTCAAAACAGTGTTACGTACGGAACACCATAATAAAAACTCACGAATATAAAAACAACCAAAACCCAAAGATTAAAGGCCAGATATTACAATGGCTCAAGAGAAAAATCAAAGCAACAACATCCAACCCAACAGAATGAACAATAATCTACCTTACCTATCAGTTCTCTCAATAAATGTGAATGGCTTAAACTCTCCACTCAAGAGACATGGGCTGGCTGAATGGATAAGAAAATACAGGCCATGGCCCGGCGCGGTGGCTCACGCCTGTAATCCTAGCACTCTGGGAGGCTGAGGTGGGCGGATTGCTCGAGGACAGGAGTTTGAAAGCGGCCTGAGCAAGAGCAAGACCCCGTCTCTACTATAAACATAAAGAAATTAATTGGCCAACTAATATATATAGAAAAAATTAGCTGGGCATGGTGGCACATGCCTGTAGTCCCAGCTAATTGGGAGGCTGAGGCAGAAGGATTGCTTGAGCCCAGGAGTTTGAAGTTGCTGTGAGCTAGGCTGACGCCAAGGTACTCGCTCTAGCCTGGGCAACAAAGCGAGACTCTGTCTCCAAAAAAAAAAAAAAAAAAAAAAATACAGGCCAAGTATGTGCTATCTACAGGAAACACATCTAACCTGCAAGGATGCATATAGACTAAAAGTAAAAGGGTGGAGATCAGTATTCCAAGCAAGTGTAAACCAAAAAGAAGGCTGGCGTGGCAGTTCTAATTTCAGACAATTTAGTTTTTAAACCAACAAAAGTAGTGAAAGACAAAGAGGGTCATTATATAATGGTGAAGGGCACACTTCAACAAGAAGAGATAACAATTTAAAATATATATGCATCCAACTTAGGTGCACCCAGATTCATAAAGCAAACCTTACTGAATCTAAGCAAATTGATTAATAGCAACTCCATAATCACTGGAGATATCAACACCCCACTGACGGCACAAGACAGATCCTCCAAACAGAAAATTAATAAAGAAATAATGGACTTAAACAAAACTCTAGAACAATTGGGTCTGACTGACATTTACAGGACATTCTACCCAAAATCCACTGAATATACGTTCTTCTCATCAGCTCATGGGACATTCTCTAAGATTGACCATATCCTAGGACACAAAGTAAATCTCAAGAAATTTAAAAAAATAGAAATCATACCATGTACCTTCTCAGATCACAGTGGAATAAAAGTAGAAATCAACCCTAACAGAAACTCACATTTCTACACAAAAACGTGGAAATTAAACAACCTCCTACTAAATGATTACTTCATAAATGAAGAAATCAAGATGGAGATAAAAAAATTCTATGAACAAAATGACAATGGAGAGACAAGTTATCAAATCCTCTGGGACACAGCTAAAGCAGTTCTGAGAGGAAAGTTTATCTCCATAAATGCCTATAACCAAAAGACAAAAAGATCACAAACAGACAATCTAATGAAACAACTCAAAGAGTGGAAAAAGAAGAACAGACCAACCCCAAACCCAGCAGAAGAAGTGAAATCAACAAGATCAAATCAGTACTAAATGAAATTGAAAACAGGGAAGCTATTCAGGAGATTAATAAAACAAAAAGTTGGTTCTTTGAAAAAATAAACAAAATTGACACGCCATTGGCTAAGCTAACGAAAAGCAGAAAAGAGAAATCTCTAATAAGCTCCATCAGGAACAAAAAAGGAGATATCACAACTGATCCCAAAGAGATACAAGACATAATTTATGAATACTACAAAAATCTTTATGCACACAAACTGGAAAATGTGGAAGAAATGGACAAATTTCTAGAAACACACAGCCTCCCTAGGCTCAACCAGGAAGAAATAGATTTCCTGAACAGACCAATCTCAACAGCTGAAATATAAACAGCAATTAAAAATCTCCCTAAAAAGAAAAGTCCCAGTCCAAATGGTTTCACACCCGAATTTTACCACACTTACAAAGAAGAACTAGTACCTATCTTGCAGAAACTATCCCACAGCATCGAGAAGAACGGAAACCTCCCCGACACCTTTTATGAAGCAAATATTACTCTGATACCAAAACCAGGAAAGGATGCAACAAAAAAAGGAAACTACACACCAATATCTCTAATGAATATAGATGCAAAAATGTTCAACAAAATCTTAGCTAACCGAATCCAGACAAAAAAATAATCCATCATGATCAAGTGGGCTTCATCCCAGGGATGCAGGGATGGTTCAACATACATAAATCTATAAATGCAATTCACCACATAAACAGAAGCAAAAACAAAGACCACATGATTCTCTCAATAGATGCAGAAAAAGCTTTTGACAAAATTCAACACCCTTTCATGATACGAACACTTAAGAAAATAGGCATAGAAGGGACATACCTAAAAATGATATAAGCCATATATGATAGACCCATAGCCAACATCATTCTGAATGGGGAAAAATTAAAAGCATTCCCACTTAGAACTGGAACCAGACAAGGCTGCCCACTATCTACACTTCTATTCAAAATAGTGCTGGAAGTCCTGGCTACAGCAATCAGACAGGAAAATGGAATTAAAGGTATCCAAATAGGGGCAGAAGAGATCAAACTTTCACTGTTTGCTGATGATATGATATTATATCTAGAAAACCCCAAGGATTCAACCAAGAAACTCCTGGAACTGATAAATGAATTTAGTAAAGTCTCAGGATACAAAATCAATACACAGAATCAGAGGCATTCATATACGCCAACAACAATCTCATTGAGAACCAAATCAAATACTCAATTCCCTTCACAATAACAACAAAGAAATTAAAGTACCTAGGAATATACTTAACCAAGGACGTAAAAGACCTTTACAGGGAGAACTATGAAACACTGAGGAAAGAAATAGCAGAGGATGTAAACAGATGGAAATCCATACCACGCTCGTGGATCGGCAGACTCAACATCATTAAAATGTCTATACTACCCAAACTGATCTACAGATTCAATGCAATACCTATTAAAATTCCATCAGCATTCTTCACAGATATAGAAAAAATAATTTTACGCTTCGTATGGAACCAAAGACGACCCCGAATATCAAAAGCAATTGTGGGCAACAAAAACAAAATGGGAGGCATTAATATGCCAGATATCAAACTATACTACAAAGCTGTAGTAATTAAATCAATCTGGTATTGGCACAAAAATAGAAATATTGACCAGTGGAACAGATCTGAGAATCCTGATATAAAACCATCCTCATATAGCCATCTAATCTTTGACAAACCAGACAAAAACATATGCTGGAGAAAAGAATTCCTTTTCAATAAATGGTGCTGGGAAAACTGGATAGCCACCTGTAGAAGGCTAAAGCAGGACCCACACCTTTCACCTCTCACAAATATCAACTCACACTGGATAGCAGACTTAAACCTAAGGTATGAAACTATTAGAATTCTAGAGGAAAATGTTGGAAACACTCTCCTAGACATTGGCCTAGGCAAAGAGTTTATGAAGAAGTCCCCAAAGGCAATCACAGCAGCAACAAAAGTAAATAAATGGGACATCATCAAACTAAAAAGCTTCTGCACAGCCAAAGAAACAGTCATGAAAGTAAACAGACAACCTATAGAATGGGAGAAAATTTTTGCATCCTATGCATCCGATAAGGGGCTGATAACTAGAATATACTTAGAACTCATGAAAATCAGGAAGAAAAAAATCAAATAACCCTATTAAAAAGTGGGCAAAGGACTTGAACAGAAACTTTTCTAAAGAAGACAGAAGAATGGCAAATAAACATATGAAAAAATGCTCAACATCTCTAATCATCAGGGAAATGCAAATCAAAACCACAATGAGATATCACTTAACTCCAGTGAGAATGGCCTTTATTCAAAAAGTCTCCAAACAATAAATGCTGGCTTGGATGCGGAGAGAGAGGAACACTCCTACACTGCTGGTGGGACTGCAAACTAGTTCAACCTCTGTGGAAAGCAATATGGAGATACCTTAAAGCAATACAAGTGAATCTACCATTTGATCCAGCAATCCCATTGCTGGGCATCTACCCAAAAGATCCAATGACACTCTCCAAAAAGGACACCTGCACTCGAATGTTTATAGCAGCACAATTCATAATTGCAAGGCTGTGGAAACAGCCCAAGTGCCCATCAATCCAAGAATGGATTAATAAAATGTGGTATATGTATACCATGGAGTACTATTCAGCTCTAAGAAACAACGGTGATATAGCACATCTTATATTTTCCTGGTTAGAGCTGGAACCTATACTACTAAGTGAAGTTTCCCAAGAATGGAAAAACAAACACCATATATACTCCCCAGCAAACTGGTATTAACTGAGCAGCACCTAAGTGGACACATAGGTACTACAGTAATAGGGTATTGGGCACATGGGAGGGGGGAGGGGGTGGGTATATACATACATAATAAGTGAGATGTGCACCATCTGGGGTTGGTCATGCTGGAAACTCAGACTTGTGGGGGGAGGGGGGAATGAGCATTTATTGAAACCTTAAAATCTGTACCCCCATAATATGCTGAAAAAAAAAAGATGAATGAAAGAAGCTAGACACAAAAGAATACATTTTCTATGATTTCAATTTGAGAAAATATAAACCAGTTTAAAAACAGATAAAAGCTATCTCATGGTGATAGAAGTCAGAATAAGGTTATTTCTGGGAAAAGGAGGAGTGTCAATTAGGAAAAGGCATGAGGGAATTCTCTAGAGCTAGCAATATTCTGTGTATTGATTGGGTCTTTTTTTTTTTTTTTTAGACAGAGTCTCACTCTCTTGCCTGGGCTAGAGTGCCATGGTGTCAGCCTAGCTCACAGCAACCTCAAACTACTGAACTACTGGGGTCAAAGGATCCTCCTGCCTCAGCCTCCCAAGCAGCTGGGACTACAGGACCACGCTACCGAGCCTGGCTAATTTTTTTCTATTTTAAGTTGTTTGGATAATTTCTTTGTATTTATAGTAGAGACGGGGTCTCACTCTTGCTCAGGCTGGTCTCAAATTCCTGAGCTCAAGCAATCCTCCCACCTGGGCCTCCCAGAGTGCTAAGATCACAGGCGTGAGCCACTGCACCTGGCCTTGATTGGGTCTTGATTCCATATGTAAACATTCCTCAAGCTGTACACTTAAAACTTTTTGCTCTTAACTGTATATATTCCTTAATGAAAGATATAATAGATAAGCTGTTTTGAGAAAGGTGAAGGTGAACCAATGGATACCTTCATTTGGTACTTACTTTGGAAGCTGCCCGGTCAATCCAGCCTTTAGCACAAGGGTCAACATTAATGAGCACAAGGCCTTCCACAAGCTCAGGATGATTGAGCTGAGACAAAGACAACAGTGTGAAACTTCCACTCCAACAGTTCTTCTAAAGAGTTGGAACATGGTTAATCAATTCTTACTATGCCTTAACGCCTGACATTTGAAAGTAAGACTATAGGCCAGGCACGGTGAATCACGCCTGTAATCCTAGCACTCTGGGAGGCCGAGGTGGGTGGATTGCTTGAGGTCAGGAGTTCAAAACCAGCCTGAGCAAGAGTGAGACCCCATCTCTACTATAAGTAGTATGAAATTAATTGGCCAACTAATATATAGAGAAAAAATTAGCTGGGCATGGTGGCGCATGCCTGCAGTCCCAGCTACTCAGGAGGCTGAGGTAGGAGGATTGCTTGAGCCCAGGAGTTTGAGGTTGCTGTGAGCTAGGGTGATGCCATAGGACTCACTCTAGCCTGGGCAACAAAGCGAGACTCTGTCTCAAAAAAAAAAAAAAAAAAAAAAGTAAGACTACAGAAAGGTGTCTAGGAAGTATATGTAGAAATATAGCTCTTGCAATCTGATTTAGCATCTAGAAACAAATTTCTTTTTTTTTTTTGAGACAGAGTCTCACTCTGTTGCCCAGGTTAGAGTGCCATGGCGTCAGCCTAGCTCACAGCAACCTCAAACTCCTGGGCTTAGGTGATCCTCCTGCCTCAGCCTCCTGAGTAACTGGGACTACAGGCATGTGCCAGCATGCCCGGCTAATTTTTTTCTATATATTTTTAGTTGGCCAATTAATTTCTTTCTACTTTTAGTAGAGACGGGGTCTCGCTCTTGTTCAGGCTGGTTTCGAACTCCTGACCTTGAGTAATCCGCCCGCCTCACCCTCCCAGAGTGCTAGGATTACAGGCTCTAGCCACCACACCCAGCCTGGAAACAGATTTCTTAAATCACTATCAAATGATCTTGCCTCACAAGGATATAGGGAAGACAAGTTGTTTTTTTGTTTTTTTTTTTTTTCATTTCTACAGCAGAGGAAAGCACTTGATTGGTCTGTAATTGTTCAACTCATGGTGGATCTTCCCTACTGGGAAAATGCTCTTGGAACTACTTGGCAACGCGGGTACTCAGGCATAGAAGGGCTATTTCCCATTCATATATCTTTGTTCCAAATAGGGGCTCCTGAAGATTTTCCTGAAACCACCTGAATACGTGATACCATCCTTAGAAGTCTCTCCCACCATTTAGCAGGCATTTTTTTTAAGAAAGTTCCTTCAACAAGAACATTTCCATGTAAACTCAAAATTCCAGCTTACATTTTTTTCTCTTATTACACTAATTATGCTCTCTATAGAAAAATCTAATAAACAGAGAAATTATAAAATGCAGGAAATAAAATCTCATGTTTTCTCACCACACATCAATCCCTGTTAATATTTTAGAACACTTCCTTCCAGTCCTTTGCTATGATGATGAACAACTTTGTGAATCTGTATTCGAACTTTTTGGTTAATGTTATATACATGCAGATTCTGTATTATCATAAGGTTTTCTTAAACTTAATTTTAATGGCTGTAAAAAATTCCATCATAAGTAGCATCAACGCCTTTCTTTCTTTTCTTTTTCTTTTTTGAGACAGAGTCTCATTCTCTTGTATCGGCTAGAGTGCAGTGGCATCATCATAGCTCACTGCAACCTCAAATTCCTGATCAAGTGATCCTCTTGCCTCAGCCTCCTGAGTAGCTGGGACTATAGGCATGTGCCACCATACTCAGCTAATTTTTCTATTTTTTGTAGGGACGTGGTCTCATTCTTGCTCAGCTGGTCTTGAACTCCTGACTCAAGCAATCCTCCTGCCTTGGTCTCCCAGAGTGCTAGAATCACAGGCGTGAGCCCCCTCACCCAGCCTAGGCCTTACTTTCAATTGACAATGTACTCCCCTCATCTGTGGTTTTTCAAGCACTGTAAGTACTAAGCAAGACTCCATCTGAAGCACACAGAATTCACAGAAAAACTGACATAAGACCCAGAATAGTGCCTGGTCATTTAACACAGCACTAACATCTGTGACCTAGGCAGTGCCTCAAGGGTACTGAATCCTCTCTACATACTTACTGCAAATCTGCTGAGGATGTAAGCTCCAGCTCCAACTCCAATCCCAATGATGCTTTTCAGACTGTGAATGGGGCATACCAACAATTGACAGAGTCAACTTCATTTGGAGCAGCATTACACAATGGAAAGAAAACAACCCAAATCCTGGCTCTGACATGAGAATTTGGGCAAGTTTTTTTGTTTGTTTTGTTTGTTTGTTTGTTTGTTTTGTGACAGAGTCCCACTCTGCTGCCCAGGCTAGAGTGCCATGGCGTTAGCCCGGCTCACAGCAACCTCAAACTCCTGGGCTCAAGCAATCCTTCTGCCTCAGCCTCCCAAGCAGCTGGGACTACAGGCATGTGCCACCATGCCCTGCTAATTTTTTCTATATATTTTCAGTTGGCCAATTAATTTTTTTCTATTTTTTTAGTAGAGACAGGGTCTTGCTCTTGGTCAGGCTGGTTTCCAACTCCTGACCTTAAGTGATCCACCCGCCTCAGCCACCCAGAGTGCTAAGATTACAGGCATGAGCCACTGTGCCCAGCCTTTTGCTTAATTAAGCATCCTTCTGATGCTTAATTTCCCTACCTATAAAACAAGGATACCACCATCTACTTTCAAATTGATCTTAATGGTTAAATAATGTATGACTGAAACCTGGGAAACGTCCATGACCACTCACTGTCCTATCACCTCAATATCCAACCCATCAGGAAGTCAAGTGCAGTTTATCTCTAGAATGTTTCCATCTATCTCCATCTGCTTCAGCCCCTCCCCCGACAGCATCCAGTACCAAGCTATCATTAATTCTTGCCTGGATTTCTGTAATAGTTTTACTGTTCTTCCTGTTTTTTCTCCCTTACTCTTCTCCAAGCCATTCTCTCCACAGCAAGAGTAACCCTAACCCTAACCCTAACCCTAACCCCTTCTAAAAATTTAAACAGCTTTATTGATGTACGATATACATACCTAGAGTGATCATTGTAAAAAAAGTAAATTGGATATCACTCCCCTGCTTAAAACTCTTCAAGGTCTTTTCTTTACATTTAGAATAAAATCACAAAGTCTTATCTGATCTGTTAGACCTATGTAATCTGGTCCTTGTCTGTTTCTTGAATTTCACTCCATGCCTTTCTTCCACTTGCTCATCTGGCCCAGGGCCTTTGGACATATTCTTTCTGTCCAGAATTCTCTTGCCCTGGCTGTCTGTCTAGGTGGCTCCTTTTCATCTTCCAGGTCTCAGGCTAGATGACCCCTTCCCAGAGAGATGTTCCCTAACTACATTCATTCATGCAGACCCTGCCTTTATTCTCTATCACAATACCCCCACTGGCTTTTTCATGGTACTTTAGTGTGTCTGTTTCCTTGTTAACCCACTAACTCCAAGAGAAGAGCGACTATTCTGTTTTGCTCACCATCCTATCCTCTGGAACACACATTACAGAATTGACTACACAAAGTCAATAAAAACTGTGAAAGACTGCAGAAGGAACCTACCTCAAGTGGGTAAGAATAGGAGGCAGCATCTCAGCCAGCTCATCCATTGTGGGGTACTGGTACCTGAAATCCAGAAGGATATCTCCTGAATTAGAAACCACTCACAATTCTCAGTTACTAGAAAGTAACTAGCTGGAAAGTACAGGAGGCTTAGATAAAAACATTTGCTCTTACCAAAAGCTCAAAAGAGGTAATGTGAAAACAATGTGGCATGTTGTATAATTCTCTATGACTGACATGCTAAAAAGAAAGCAAAAGAACCCCCATGTTTCTGTATCCTAAAGAACAGTCTCTGGGACCAGACGAAGCCATGTGAGAAGAACTGGTAATATGGTTCTCTACTAGTGTGATTCCAAACCCACTTCAAATGGGGTCCAGGCTCAATAAACTTTCAGCAGTAAAAGTCAACTCAGGAAGTGGCTCTTTGCCTACAGCTTATATTAGGCAGCAAAACACAAACATAAACAAAGCTTTATGGGGCCTAGGCACAGTTACAAATCCTGAGCATGAATGTTTATTTGTAACTATAGGATAACATGGTTATTTTAGTAATTGTTTTTGGATTTGGTTCACATATGAGCCATTTGATCCTAAAATGGTCAGGCAAGCCCAGAAACAGACCCAAGCCAGGAATCCAAGAAAAGCAAGGAGCATTCACAGAGATTACAGAATCAGAGATGAAAGGATGCTAAGATGACAGCCTGTATGTGACGCAGGGTCTGCTTTACATCTGACAGGGAAGTCAGCCTGCCTCTGCTGGAACACTTTAAGGAAGGGAGTGCTCTTGAACCATTTGTGTACAAAAGAGAAAAGAGGGACTGCATCCAAATCTTATTGGATATGAACTGAGTACTGGCCAATCTGCATTTGAGAGGCAGAACAATTTGGACACGGTCAACACAGATTCTGGACCCAGAATGCCTGGATCAAATCCTTGCTCTGCTACTTACTTCTTATGTAATCTTAGCCAAGTTATTTAATTTTCCTGTGCCTCTGTTTCTTAATTGATAAAATGGGAATAACAGTAAACTTAATCCTATCTCATAGGGTTATGAAGATGAAATGAATTAATAAATGTAAAGCATTGGCAGCAGCATCTGGAACACTGAGTACTATGTAAGTGTTAGCTATCATTTGTCTGCAATGGTCTATTTCACAGCAGTCACTAGCCAAAGGCAGCTCTGGAGACAAGTAAAAGGAGAGGGGAAGAAATAGCATCCCACGGCGTGTGCTCTCACTCCTCCTCCTGGGGTCCTCTGGATAAGCACATTGTCCAGGGAACAGGAAGGGAGCCTAGGACTCTGCCATGCAAAGCAGGCTTGGGGTGAAGCTCAGCATGCCAAGGCCAGTCACACTGCACCTCTATCTGCCAGGACAGCCTCTCCGAATAAATGGTTACACAGACATTCAATTTCCATCACTAGATTAGGAACTAAGGATGGGAGATGTTCCCAGGTATGCTCAGAGGGATCTGAATTTTGGCCTAGTAGTTGGGAGTTCCAGAAAGGGACACGAAAACAACAGATTTAAAAGTAGACAAAGAAGGGGACAGATAAAAGATTGTGAGAAGTGGGTATACCAGACACGTACGCTTTCTTATTATAGGAAAGCAGGTTCCTGCTATGAAGAGCCATATCTGGATATGGGAAAACATGCAGTTCCCCCCAACAGACTACACATAACAGTCCTCTCAGCCCCCAGAGACAAAATGTGAGGATGGTTGGTTAAGTTGGTTAAGTGCAACCTATTGGTTGTGATAAAATCAAGTGAAAGGAAGCATACACTGCTTCCACTGCAGCTAAGTCATTTGCTCTTCTGAGTGCATGTCTCTCAGGAGATCTTGCTTGTGGCCTTACCCTGTTGGGAAAGGGGGTGCACCTTCCTGCTGGCCTGGGGCATCCACATGGCAGACAACAAAGCGTTGGGTGATCTCTTGCATATCCTCAAAGTTAAAGAATGAGTTGAAACAGGATTTATCTATAAGAATAAAATTGCCCATGAGTCATAGTCTCTCCATTTCTCCCCAGTTTTCCCACTACTAAGTCAATGCCATATCATGGTCTTTTTTTTTTTTTTTTTTTTTTTTTTACATTTTTTTTTTAAATATTTTAAATTTTACACGCTAGATCAAACAGAAGAAATCTTTTTTTTTTTTGAAACAGAGTTTCACTCTGTTGCCCAGGCTACATCGCCTTGGCGTGAGGCTATCTCATAGCAACCTCAAACTCCTGGGCTCAAGCAATCCTCCTGCCTCAGCCTCCTGAGTAGCTTGGACTATAGACATGGGCCACCCACGATACCTGGCTTTAAAAAAAAAAAAAAAATATATATATATATATATATATATATATATATATATATATATATACATAGGGTGCAGTGGCTCACGCCTGTAATCCTAGCACTCTGGGAGGACAAGGCAGGTGGATTACTCAAGGTCAGGAGTTCAAAACCAGCTTGAGCAAAAGCGAGACCCCATCTCTACTATAAATAGAAAGAAATTAATTGGCCAACTAATATATATACAAAAAATTAGCTGGGCATGGTGTTGCATGCCTGTAGTCCAGTTACTTGGGAGGCTGAAGCAGAAGGATTGCTTGAGCCTAGGAGTCTGAGGTTGCTGTGAGCTAAGCTGATGCCACTGCACTCTATCCTGGTCAACAAAAGTGAGACTCTGTCTCAAAAAAAAAAAAAAAAATATATATATATATATTTAGTTGTCCAGCTAATTTCTTTCTATCATTTTAGTAAAGACAGGATCTCGCTCTTGCTCAGGCTGGTCTCGAACTCCTGAGCTTAAAACATTTGCCCCTCTTGGCCTCCCAGAGTGCGTGCTAGAGTTACAGGCGTGAGCCACCATGCCCGGCCTGATATCACAGTCTTCTTTCACTTCCTTTGAACTACCATTCCTCTAAAGTGAGATGTCGTGATTCAAGCTGCCCTAAAGGTTGAATAGGACATAGCTCATATTGAGATACAATTTGCTGATGTTTGTTTGTTTTAGGTGTTGCACAAAAATAATCTTACATCTGTAATTGTTGTCATTTCTCATGCACATCATTCTCTGTCTAACAAATAGTCTGGCTAAACTGAATGTCTTGAGCTTCTTACATTCACCATGTGGAAGCTGTGTCCTGGCACAACTGCTAGGGTGCAGGAAGGGTGTTGCTTCACTTTCTCTTAGAAACTGGTTAAATCACTTCTTATCTAAGGTAGCTACAAAAGCTCTAGTACCAAACTGAGGTTTCAAATGCAGGCCACCTCTGATAACCAGACAGTGTGAAAGAAAACACATGGCTATGTGTTTTCTCTATGGCTAGAGCCATAATCTTATACTGCCATCTAGAAAAGTCCACTTAAAGTCACCGATGACAGGCTGTAGCAAGAATACTTGTTTTTTTTTTTTTGAGACAGAGTCTCACTATGTTGCTCAGGCTAGAGTGAGTGCCGTGGCGTCAGCCGAGCTCACAGCAACATCAAACTCCTGGGCTCAAGCGATCCTACTGCCTCAGCCTCCCAAGTAGCTGGGACTACAGATGTGTACCACCATGCCCGGCTAATTTTTTGTATATATATTTTTAGTTGGTCAATTAATTTCTTTCTACTTTTAGTAGAGACAGGGGTCTCGCTCTTGCTCAGGCTGGTTTCGAACTCCTGACCTTGAGTGATCCTCCCACCTTGGCCTCCCAGAGTGCTAGGATTACAGGCATGAGCCACTGCGCCCAGCCAAGAATACTTCCACAAGTTCATTGAAAAGCTTACAATAAAGTTAAGTTCAAACTCTGGATTTTTTAACCTGAATAATGAAAAAGCCAAAGTACAGACTTGAAAAAAACTGATTTCAAGCCTACTTTCTTAATCAGTTCATCATATAATCTTCAATCCCTTAGCAGCTATGATGCAAAGGCAAGATATACTTCCAGTATCCCCCAAAAGACATTCCCCTGCACACTTCTCAGAAACTTTAACTCTGCTGTTAACAAATGTAGCAGTGAGGAGAGAAGGTTATGACAGAGTGGGGAAAGCTTCTGCTTTATTAGAATACTGTCATTTGTTGTTGATTTTTTTATTTTTGTCCTTTTTTTGGTTCATCCTAGTTTGTCCTCGATGTTTTTTAATACATAAAGATTAAGTATGATAAAAAAGGAAGGTGTAAATTGAAATACATACGGTTGAGGCCAATGTCATGGTATGTCAGTATAACTGGTCTATTTCCCTTTGGTAAGCCTCTTATAGTGACGCGGACCATACCATGGGTTGTTTCTATGTCATGTTCCTGTAATAAGAAAACATAAAGTCTCAGTAAAGGCAGAATAAATATTCCAGGTTGCCAAAGTTTCACAATGACACTTCATCACCATTTCCCACTGGCTGGGTTAGGACACAGTAATAAAACATAAGCATACCAGAGAAGGGCTGTATTATATATAATATTTATATTTTCTAATTCTTCCAGATAGATAAATAAATAGAGAGAAAAGCACACCTTGTCATCCCTAAAACTCACTTAAGAGTCCAAGAAGTCAGGAATCTGTTGAAGAAACATTTGCAACTGGCTAAGGAAGGGAGATCAGTAAGTTGGGTTAAAGAGTCAGTTAAGACTTGAGGGAAGAAAAGTTAAGGAAACAGAGATATGTAGAAGTTGCTGAGTAAAAAGGTCAGAGGGTTCAGAGCCTATAAACAAATGTTCAGCTACCGATAATTTCAGTACACACCTATGAGTGTCTCTGCCTAGGATTTCTCTTCTTTCCTGACAGCCAGCAGGAGCTCTTGGCCACCATGATTGTAGAATATAACTTATAGCCACAGCTTACTGGAGTCAGGTAGGCATCTTGCCCATCCCTCGCTAGCAATCTGTAATTGGTACTAAGAGATTTCATCCTAAGCCCGGTTCTTCTCTTGAAAATAGCAGTTTGGAGCTTTTATTTTTTTTTTTCTGAGACAGAGTCTCACTCTGTTGCCCTGACTAGAGTGCTGTGGCGTCAGCCTAGCTCACAGCAACCTCAAACTCCTGGGCTCAAGCAATCCTCCTGCCTCAGCCTCCCGAGTAGCTGGGACTACACACACATGCCACCATGTCCAGCAAACTATATATATCTGATTAATTTCTTTTTATTTTTAGTAGAGAAGGGGTCTCGCTCTTGCTCAGGCTTGTTTCGAACTTCTGACCTTGAGCAATCCTCCCACCTCGGCCTCCAGAGTGCTAGGATTACAGGCGTGAGCCACCGCGCTCCGCCCAGGCTTGATGACTTTCACAGCTTTTTGTGTAACAATGATGGTACCTTAGACGATGTAATCCTTCCAGACTTTCATGATGTTCTACCGGGCTCTCTTCCATAGTGTTGGCGATTCTTTCCACAGCGTATCTGATGTGATGAACCTTAAAGGTCCATATGACCCCCTGAGCTAGAGGCTGAACACTGTGTTTGAGGACAAGCAGACCACTTTGATGCCTTCAGTATTGAACTCATGGGGTCCTGGGTGGCCAGAACCAATACCGAAAGAACTTTAAAGGCAGTCCCTTTCTAGCAAGGTACTTCCTGACTTCAAGGACAAAGCATCAATGGAACCAATCCAGAAAAAGGATTCTCATTTTTAAGGCCTTCTTTTCGTACAACCAAAAGACTGGCAGCTGGTGTTTATCTTTTCCCTGTAAGGCGTGGGGTTGGCAGCTGTATAGAAAGGGCAATCTTCATCATAAATCTGACAAAACAGTAGAGTCACCCTAACCCTTCCTGCCTTAAATCCCGGTGCTTGCTTCTCTTCCTTACAAATAAATATCCTTTGTGGCATTTTCTTCTCAGAACAGGGCACATTTGTTTGCATCAAAACCTGTTCAGGCAGATACCCTTTCTCCTTAATGATTTTCTTAATGGTGTTTGCGAACTCGTCTGCTGCTTCTTGGGTGGCAGTAGCTGCTTCTCCTGTTATCTTCACATTTTTTAAGCCAAATCTCTTTCTAAAATTATCATACCATATTTTGCTGGCATTAAGTTCTCCAGCTATAGTTCCTTAACCTTCCTTTTGCTTTAAGTTGTAATATAATGACTTCTTTTTCTCAAATCACATTAGAACCTATAGGTATGCCTCTTTTATAGCAACGCTGCACCCACATAAAAGCTCTATTTTCAATATGAGATAAAAATGTATTTTGGGCCGGGTGTAGTGCCTCATGCCTATAATCCTAGCACTCTGGGAGGCTGAGCTGGGAGGACTGCTTGAGCTCAGGAGTTTTAGACCAGCATCAGCAAGAGTGAGACACCATGTCTAGTAAAAATAGAAAAATTAGCCAGGCGTCATGGTGTGCATCTGTAGTCTCAGCTACTCGGAGACTGAGACAGGAGGATCCCTTGAGCCTAGGAGTTTGAGGTTGCAGTGAGCTAAGATGATACCACTATACCACTCTATCCAGGGCAACACAGTGAGACTGTCTAAAAAAATGTATTTTGAAAAAAGTGCAAGGTTTTTATACCTGTTAGCATAGGTGTAGTGACAGCTTCATGAATTTCCTTTCTTTTTTTTTTTACTATGGTCCTTACACTGGATTCATTTGTCTTGAGATGATGGGTAAGCACAGCTATACACGATTTTACAGTACATATTGAGCAATTCAATTTTTTGTTGTAATGTCATGACTTTTTTCTGCTTCTTGGGAGCACTTCCAGCATCACTAGTGGCACTTTGGGTTTTGGGGTTCCCCCCCCAGACACAGGGTCTTATGCTGTCACCCAGGCTGAAGTTCAGTGGCACAGTCATAGCTCACTGTAACTTTGAACTCCCAGGATCAAATGACCCTCCTGCCTCAGACAAGAGGCACTTTGTATGGATCCCATGGTATCATTGAAGGTTTATGGTATTGCACTAAACCTGATGAAAGACATGCAAGAACCTCAAGACATCACTTTTACTGTTATACACAATTTACTAGACAAACTGCTCACACAGACATGATTATTGTCACTTGGCATTTTAAGCACATACAAATATTTGAGCTCATCACAATAGCAACAGGAGGTAGATACAAAATTATTACAATAGTACAGTACGTGCAACAGTTAACTTTATGCAGTTATGACCTAATGCTGCAAGTTTATGTTTGTTTCCATTTCTCTGGACTATGAATGGTGCCATGTGTTTATGTGCATCAGTTTTCACTTTTTATAATGTATTTGTGTATATTTAATGACAGTAAGTGATATGATACATTAGTGTCTACATGTATTTTATGCATTCATGACATAGCTAACTTTTTTCATATTTTTCTGATATTCCTAGGCTATGTGGTTTGTCTGCGAGTTTTTTCGAACTCTTCCAAATCTCAAAAACATTTTCCAATATACTTTTTGAAAAAAGCCACATATAAATGGACCCATGCAGTCCAAACGTTGTTGTTCAAGGGTCAACTGTACATTGTAGCCTTCTTTATAAATAAAAAAACTTAGAAACATTACAAATATTCATCACTGGTGAAACTGATAAATGAATTATGATCTATTAACATAATGAAATACAGATAAAAATGAATGAGCTAGCACTATAAGCATAGTACAGAGAAAATCTTGAAAAAAAATGCTGAGTAAAAGTATGAGGCAGAAGGATGCATGTGCAACATATCACTTATGTCAATTTTTAAAAAAGCAATACTATAGATTGTATATGTTTACATATATATTTAAAGTACAAAAACTTGGGGGGAAAGGAATATACACTAACTTTAGGACTTTGTTTCCTTCTGGGAGGGGATGGATTATGAAAGAGAACTTAAGGAGGCTTCAGAATCTCTCATGTTTTGATTCTTGAAAGAAAGAATGAAGAGGGAGGGGGAAGAAGACAGTGTGGCACTCTGGCATTTGGAGTGACACAATAGATGAACCCAAGTGGAAAAGTGTCCAACAACTTGTCACCTTGACAATCTGGTTGCTGCAGCTGGCCTTCTGTCATACCAAAACCTTCAGCACACTCCTGCTTGAATAGCCCAGCTTGGCCTCAACTGTGCTACTGAGAACTGAAAGAATCCACCAGTTTGCACTTTGGCCCTAAGAGTAGCAAGACCTCCCCAAGGCCAGGCAGGTAATTGATAGTGATGGGTAGGGGGATAGTGAGCTGCTAGGGAAGGTCAGGAGGATGATGAAAAGAAAGGTACTGCTTTGTCATCAATCCATAATCTGGATGAAATTCAGAGTTAACATTGGCTCCTTACAAAATCACAACTTTTTAGGGAGATATCAGGCTCTGCCATCCCGTAACATGCCCTCAAATCACGTAATAACCAAAGTTTCAAAGGACTAAGAGTCCTAGGTCCTATTTGTTGCTCTATATGGAGCAGCCCTTGGTTGTCAATGTCTCATAAAGTTCTCCATTTTCAAAGCATATGAATTTAAATGTTCTTAGCAGAATAAAGAAAAAAAGAAAGGAGGCACTCACTTTCATGGGAATTTGCATGCACACCTTTGGTGACCTTGTCGATGAACAGCTTGAAACAGGTTCCATCTGGAGATGAGTGTACAGAGAGAGACCTTGGCTACAGAGATGATTCAATGGTCAGGCCACTGCAGGGAGTCACGTGTGCTGCCACCTTTCCGCTTTAGTCAACTATCATCTGTTTTATAGGCTCTTTCTCCAGTGACCTCACGCCCCACCCCAGCATTCTAGAGAGTGACCACACAATGAGAGGTGTGCTCAAAGGGAGCATCGGACAGGCTCCGGTCATAGCTCTTTCCCAGCCCTCTCTGATTACTGACCATCTTCAAGTCTCTGTATTCCCTGAAGATGATCCCCCATCCCTTCATTCTCCAGGCTTATAAAACAACCTGAAATCATAAAGATCCTGGACCTACTTCTCTACCTGGAGTGCCTCTCCCACCTGACAAAAGATGTAGTCTTAATCAGAAAGCCTTTTTAAGAATTTAAGAGTTTAGTATATTAACATTATTTGATAATTAACTTTCACCTTTTTCTTGCGTCTTCTCCTTTCAGCTAAATGTGCTGTCACCAGGATGACACTATCACCTAACTTGTCCTATACCTCTAAATTTACTAAATGATGATCACATCATGCCTGTTACTACTTCTTCCCTTCCCTAGTCAGTCTGAAATAGTTTAGGTACATGCATATGACAGCATAGTCCAGGAAATGTCAACATTTTTTTTTTTTTTTGAGACAGAGTCTCCCTTGTTGCCCAGGCTAGAGTGAGTGCCATGGTGTCAGCCTAGCTCACAGCAACCTCAAACTCCTGGGCTCAAGCAATCCTTCTGCCTCAGCCTCCCGAGTAGCTGGGACTACAGGCATGCGCCACCATGCCCGGCTAATTTTATATATATATTAGTTGGCCAATTAATTTCTTTCTATTTGTAGTAGAGACGGGGTCTCGCTCTTGCTCAGGCTGGTTTCAAACTCCTGACCTCGAGCAATCCGCCCGCCTCGGCCTCCTAGAGTGCTAGGATTACAGGCGTGAGCCACCGCGCCCAGCTCAACATTTTTATTAGTATGAAATTTCCTGTTTCCAATGAGAAGGCTACTGTATGAGCCTTGAGTATAGTTTTGTTATTCCATAGGAATTTTTGATATAATATCCCTACTACCTTACCCCTGTGTAGAGGTATACAGTAAATTTATACTATATAATATCAATCCCATAGTAAAAGAATCTGCCTCTACCCATCACTCAGCCTCCTGCCTACCAGTGGATCACATTTTCTTTTTCACACTTCCATAATGTATTTTCCCTGACTTTAGCATCAACTCTCTCCCCTCTTACCTCTCACAGATTTCTGCCTACTTCAATCAACACTTTCAGACATCTTTCACTTTTCAAGCACTCTCAACTCTCAGCCTTCTCACAATCATGCCCTTCATCTGAAAGCTTCTTTTGCAATGTGTCAACCTAAAATCTGTCTTTTCTTCCTTTAAAGCCAACTCCAACATTTTCTTCACATAGCCTTAGTTAACAATGAAAGAGAGTGAATGACTCTTTAACCCGCACACAACAGCTCAGAACACCTTCAGAACATGGCCTCTCTAGGATGAGTCTTCCCCTGGACTTTCCCCCTAGAGCTACAGGTAAAACTCTTCTCTTAGCATTGAGACTGCTAAGCTGAAAGGGTGTGGGTTTCGGGCATTTGGCAGCCATCATACATGTGATGTGACACAGCTTGCCAGAGACATAAACCCTCTAGTGACAGGAGAAAGGGAACTGAAACAAGGGGTGGTGAAAAAAAAGGACTTCAGCATTTTCTACAAGGTTCTTTTTGTTTTCCCCCAAATAAGAATAAAGTCACCTACATCCTTAGAACTATATACAATTAACAATTTCACCCTACCCCCAAAGAATAATAACAAAATCAAACCAGAAGTTGGGGGGAGGAATTTCAAGGAGACGATCTCAAGAAACAATGGCCATCCATGAGAAATGAAAAGCACAAGGCAGAAGTGGTGGAGATCAGCATAATCCCAGTGTTCCTGGGGTGGAGTGGGTAGGTAAAGGGAAGTAGCAGATATGAGGCTGCAAGGTAGTTTAGGGCCTTATTCCAGGCAGCCTTCAAGGCCAGAGGAGGAGCATGAAGTTGATTCAAGCTCTCTAACACAGATTGTGGTTCACCCCAGAACCACAGCTTTCCCCAAACATCTGTGTTGAGGAAACGTTCAGGATATTTATTTCACTTAATTCTGACTTTGTAACAATGCTCATTCACCAACTGATCGGTAAGAGTTTAAAACTGTTTAAACCCCTTTGAAGACGTAGTCACATACATATATTTGAATTGTCATACTAAAACCAGTCCCTCACAGTTGGGTTCTATAAATCAGTCCTCTAAAGAGCAACTGCAATTAAATAGCCAGCATAAAATTATTTAGTCTTTAGCCATGTCTGGATTATCACAGAAGCAAGAACTCCACCCATTACCAACCTCTTCTATGGGAATGATATATCCTGGAAAACAGCAGCTTTTCACTGTCCAATATATACTTATTGCATACTCCTATGGTGGAAATAGAAGGCAATTTGACAAAATATGCCAAGAGCCTTTTTTTTTTTTTTTTGAGACAGAGTCTCGCTTTGTTGTCCAGGCTAGAGTGAGTGCCGTGGCGTCAACCTAGCTCACAGCAACCTCAAACTCCTGGGCTCAAGCGATCCTACTGCCTCAGCCTCCCGAGTAGCTGGGACTACAGGCATGCACCAACATGCCCGGCTAATTTTTTATATATATATCAGTTGGCCAATTAATTTCTTTGTATTTATAGTAGAGACGGGGTCTCACTCTTGCTCAGGCTGGTTTTGAACTCCTGACCTCGAGCAATCCACTCGCCTTGGCCTCCCAGAGAGCTAGGATTACAGGCGTGAGCCACCACGCCCGGCCCAAGAGCCTTAAATATACTCATTCCAAGAATCCAGCTAAGAAAATACTCCAAAGTGTGAATAAAATTTATGCACAAAAATATTCACAGAAGTGAATATATATATATATATATACATATATATATATATATATGTATATATATATATATATATATTTGGTTTTTTTTTCTTTTTCAAGAGACAGGGTCTTGATCTGTTGCCCAGGCTAAAGTGCAGTGGCAAGATCATCACTCACAGCAGCCTTCAACTCCTGGACTCAAGTGATCCTCCTGTCTCAGCCTCCTGAGTAGCTAGGATTACAGGTATGAGCCACCATGACCAGCTTATTTTTATGAGTTTTAAAGTGACCTGGAAATGAGACTGTTTTCTAATATTAAGTCAGAAAAGGAGATATCAAATTATATACCTAATATGACAGCCATATAAATAAAAACTGCCTTTTTATAAAAATTAAAAATACATAGGGCCAGGCACAATATATAGTGGCTCTTGCTTGTAATACTGCCACTCTGGGAGGCCAAGGTAGAAGGACTGCTTGAGCTCAGGAGTTGGGGACCATCCTCAACAAGAGGGAGACCCTGTCTCTACTAAATATAGAAAAATAAGCCAGGAATCTTGGTACATGCCTGTAGTCCCAGCTACTCAGGAGGCTGAGGCAGAAGGATCAATTGAATCTAGAAATTTTACGTTGCAGTAAGCTGTGATGATGCCACTGTACTCTACCTGGGCATCAGAGTGAGACTGTCTCAAAAAATATATATATATGTAATATATGTACACACACATCAACACCAAACATATTAACATAGTTGACCCTGGCATTATAAAATAATGAATTTCTCCTAGCTACTTCATATTTCTCTGTGCTTTCTAAACGTTGAACTGTATGCATGTTTTGTTTTGTTTTTTTGAGACAGGGTAGCCTCCAACTCCTAGGCTTAAGCAATCCTCCTCGTTCAGCCTCCTAAGTAGCTAGGACTACAGGTAAACACCACCATGCCCAGCTAATTTTGTTATTTTGAGTAGAAGCAGGGTTGTACTAGTAACACAGGCTGGTCTTGGAACTCCTGGCCTCAAGCAATCCTGCCACAGCCTCCAAAAGTGCTGTGATTATAGGTGTAAGCCACCTCACCCAGTCCAGCATGTGCACTCTTGATAACAAGAATATAAAGGTAAAAACTGGAAAGAAATATAATAAAATATGGTTATCTCTGGGTAGTGAGATTAGAGATGATCTTTATTTATATGCTTTTCTGAACTTTCTAAATTTGTTTGATTATACACAAAATAAATGCTATCACTGTTTTTTTTGGAGACAGAGTCTCGCTTTGTTGCCCAGGCTAGAGTGAGTGCTGTGGCGTCAGCCTAGCTCACAGGAACCTCAAACTCCTGGGCTCAAGTAATCCTCCTGCCTCAGCCTCCCAAGTAGCTGGGACTACAGGCATGTGCCACCATGCCCGGCTAATATTTTCTATATATATTAGTTGGCCAATTAATTTCTTTCTATTTATAGTAGAGACGGGGTCTCGCTCTTGCTCAGGCTGGTTTTGAACTCCTGACCTTGAGCAATCCGCCCGCCTCGGCCTCCCAGACAGCTAGGATTACAGGCGTGAGCCACCGCGCCCGACCTCTATCACTGTTTAAAAGCATCATATCATATACACAGAGAAGCTATAGCATCTGTCCCAGCTCTGGTTCCAAACTTCTAAGCAGTCTTACAAGGAAAAGAGAATTAAGCAGCACTGAAGCAGATAAATGGACAAGAAGAAGCCTGCTAGCTCTCTGTTTCATTAGGAAGTAGGATCTCTTCTCATTTCTTATCAATTCTAAGCATTTTACCTTGAATCATTCCTCTTTCCTCATTACTCTTACATCCACATTATAACTGCTGTTTGCTTCAGAAGAGCTATTTAACAATGATATCACTTAGGACACTCAAAGAACCAAGAGAAACAGTATATTTTTATTACTGAAGGAAATAAAAAATATAAAATATTTTTTATATTTTATAAAAATATAAATTTTTTTATTTAAAATAAAAAAATATACTGAAGAAACAGTATATTTTTATTACTGAAGGCATGTAGTTGCTTAGCAAAAAAACAGAAGGAAAGAAGGCAATTTAGATTTGAGCTGTGAGCTTGGTTGACAATACACTAAGATAACTTCTAGGGGCTATCATCAAAGATTCCTTAAAGATTTTTCTCAGGCAAGACAGAGCCCCACATGTGATTAAATTCACCCCCACAGCACAGTGATGCTAGTGGAGAACACAAATGTCAAGGCTGAATGCCTTTCCACTGAGTGACAATGCTGGCTTTAGATTTGTTCTCTTTGTCTCCTAAGAACCCCCCATAGTTTCTAGGAAGGCTTTAGGCAATCTGGGCCATTCTAGACTTCTGTATCACAGTTCTTACCTCCTAGGTCTCCTATTACCTGTTGCTAGACTCCTGATCCAGGTATCCCTTGTCTCCAGAACATCACATACACTTTTTTTTTTTTTTCCTGAGAAAGAGTCTCACTCTGTCCCCCAGGCTAGAGTGCCATGGCATCAGCCTAGTTACAGCAACCTAAAAGTTTTGGGCTCAAGTGCTCCTCCTGTCTCAGTCTCCCAAGTAGTTGGGACTACAGGCAAGTGCCACCACGCCTGGCTAATTTTTTATATTTTTAGTAGAGTCAGGGTCTCACTCTTGCTCAGGGTGGTCTGGAACTCCTGAGCTCATTGGATCCTTCTGCGACAGCCTCCCACAGTGCTAGGATTACAGGTGTGAGCCACTGCACTCTGCCCATCACATAAAACCTATAACAAAGAGACAGCCGGGCATGGTGGCTCACGACTGTAATCCTGGCACTCTGGGAGGCCGAGGTGGGCGGATTGCTCAAAGTCAGGAGTTCAAAACCAGCCTGAGTGAGACCCCGTCTCTACTATAAATAGAAAGAAATTAATTGACCAACTAAAAATATATAGAGAAAAAATTAGCCGGGCATGGTGGCGCATGCCTGTAGTCCCAGATACTCAGGAGGCTGAGGCAGTAGGATCACCTGAGCCCAGGAGTTTGAGGTTGCTGTGAGCTAGGCTGATGCCACGGCACTCACTCTAGCCTGGGCAACAAAGTGAGACTCCCTCTGTCTCAAACAAAACAAAACAAAACAAAACAAAACAAAACAAAACAAAACAAAAACAAAGAGACAGAGCAGAATGGAGGTAGAAGAGGATCCACTAGTGCTGGAAAGAGGGAAAAAAAGGGTCTATGTTTGGTTTTTTTTAAAACAATCCAAAAAAGCTGTACATTCAACCTGACTGACAAACATCATGACAGTGACAGACACTTGGCATCATTCTACTTGTATCTCAACTAAAAGTTATATTCATAAGCCCAAACATGTTACTTACTATATTAAAGATTTACCCAACATATCAAGAATTTTTGTCAGACTAGTTTTAAGTCTTAATATTAAAATGTGATTCATAGTTACATTTCTAAAACTTAATTTTATTCATAGCTATAATTTTATTATCTTTGAAAAAAATCTCAAAAGATATTATAAACCAGAATATTAACACTGGTGAAATAACAGGTGACTTATTTATTTATTTTTTTGCCTTTTCTTATTTATTTTGCAATGAGCATGTAATCTTTTATATTCCAATTTTCATTTTTGCGGAGAGGCACTCAATTTGATAAAAATACATACTTCCACACTTTTAGGCAGAAGTATATATATACTATTTCTGTAGTTCCTCACCTTGAATTTTACTGTCACCCTCTCTCAAATGATTTCCTTCTAGGTAAATTATATCAAACATTAACAGCAATCAAGCTCAACTGGTTCAACCTAGGATCCAAATCATAACTGAAGTCAGATCAAATTAAAAACAATCAAACTCAAACCTGACTGCTACTATTTAATCAAAAAAATAATAGAACTTTTTGTTTTTGAGTAAAGGAGCCATTACCAATAGTGAACGACTAACAACACTAGGGTGATTATGTTTTATATATAAAGCACCAAATAGTTACATCAAGAGGTTTTTGGAACTGGGATTCAAAAATATGAATCCTTCCAAGCTCAGCCTCATCTGTCCTTAGAAGGAAGCTCAGTTGTTTTGTTTTGTTTTGAAGAGACAGGGTGTCGCTCTGCCATCCAGGCTGGAGTACAGTGGTCCAATCACAGCTCACTATAACCTCAACCTCCTGGCCTCAAGTGATTCTCCTGCCTCAGCTTTCCAAGTAGCTGAGACTGCAAGTGCATGCCATGCCCAGCTAAGTTTTTTTTTTTTTTTTAATAGAGACAGAGTCACACTAAGTTACCTAGGCTACTCTTGAAGAACTCTTAGCCTCAAGTGATCCTTCTGCCTCGGCTTCCCAATGTACTGGGATTATAGGCATGAGTTACCGCATCTGGCCCTTGAATCTCAGGTTTAAGGACAACTCAACTTCTCACAACATCTCAGCTCTGGACATGGACACGTGGGAAAGAATAGGCAACAGATTCAGGACAAATGGGTTTTTTAAACCCAACCACTCAATGGCAAGTTATGAAGCCTGATTCTTAATTTCCTCACCCATAAAACAGAGATAATAAAAAACATTTTGTGATGTTGCTCCAAAAATTGGAGGTAATATATGTTTAGTAGGTACCCTACAGTAGGCACCCAATAAATGATGATGATATAACTGGTTTGCCTATAAGACAGATATTAGTTCTCCCTTTTGATGCTAGTGTTATAGAGATTCCACTATAATTAACATAAAATGCATATTTGAATATAACTATTTACTTGTGGGTATAGAGATTGGCTGAATACTGGATGTAAGGAAGTTGGTTTTCCAGCACCTTTTCCTGCTAGTGCCATGTAACCCTACTTCATGTCAATTGTGTTAGTCACTACTATGGCATCTATCCCAGTGGTCGGGCTGACCAGGCTGTGAAACTCCCCCTATCCATGTACTCATTTTTTCCTCCCATTTCTTTCAAGACCAGTCAACTGATAAAGTAGGTAGATGGACAGTTGCTGGTTATCTTCAAATTGGCAATAGAGCTACATGCAAAAGCAAACCAGGAAGAACAGTATCATTTAGGAAAATACTAATGAGTCAGGTTGAATTTTGCATTTCCAAACATCAAGCCAGGAGAAACCTGCATTTTGTATGAATAACAATTTGGCTTTTTCTTTTAGGAAAAGAATTTGTTGTCAAGAAGTCTCTCTTCTTCCAAAGTGCCCCTCCCCTACCTCCTCCACAGTGAGATAACAACCCCCCATTTGCCACCTGTGCAAATGAGGTTTCCAATATCATTTGAGGAAGGGATCTCTTCAATTCAGTAACCTATAATCATAAAGCAAGTACCTGGCAGGCAATGTTTGAACATGATAATAAATCATTTTAAATAAACTTGAGCCAATGACCAAAAGAACATTAAGGAGACATGTTAGCTACGATGAGATACAAGATCACCACCACAGGAAGGGAAGCATTGCAGAGATCCTGTACAGAGCCTGCTCGGTGCCTGCATAGTCCTTACCTGACAGTCAAAGTCCTGGAAGTTTCGTGTACCATTCTGTCAACAGAAGGCAGAAAACACAGTCAGTTTCCTCACATGGTTTCCCCAAATGTGCAGCAAATTCAATTCACAGTGAAAGCAGTTCATGTTCAAGCCTCCTGGTTAGCATAAAACTAAAATGGTTCCCCATTGCAAGGCTTCAGAGGCAGAGTGGGTTATAAACATGAGTTAGTAAAGGCTGAATCTTCAGAGGTGAAATTATGTTTTGGCAGTCTTTACTGAGGAGATAAAGGAAAGGAGCCTAGTTTCCTAGAAAGCTTGTGATTTCTTTCCTCCCTACCTAAGGAGTGCAGTGAGAACTTGTGGCAAGAATCTGAAAGTACACCTTCAACACATGACGAAAGTACCTGGGAGGAAAGAAGTTGGAAGCCAACTCTGAGATGGGTGAAGGAGAGGAGGAGCCAGGGTGCCCAGAACAGGAATTAAAGAAATGATTAGGAAGAGGATGAAGCTATGCATAGATTAGAAATGGAAGCCTTGAAATCTGAGAAAGAAATGCAGGGTCACTGAAGGGGGAAAAGAAAGACAAAACAGGTTTCCTAATGCACTGGCACATCTGTTACATCATATACAATTGCTGATGGGCAAAAAGAACTAGTCACTGACTCACTTGAAAGTAGAATACAGTCAAAAGAACCAAGGAGAATTCATCAAGCTTTTCTGAAGAAGGATTACATTATAGGGATGCTAGATTAAGGAAAAAAATAACCAATGGCAATGACTCAAGCATTTTTGTAGCATTTCAGATGCCACAGATGCAAGAGTATGACATAAAAGTGTAAAAAGGATAAAAAGTGACGTATCTGGGAAGGAAACAAACTTCTGACTTGATTTTTCACAAAGCATTAAGCACCTCCCCAAAGACACCTCTCATTATTTACAAACTGATTTATCATAACAATGTTTATTCTGTTTCTACAACAGCTTCCAGAAAGTTCCCAATGGCTTCCCAAAAGCTGTTAGTCCAGAGAAGCTCTAGATACCTGATCCAAAGGGAGTACAAAGTAGTCCTATCCCTCTTCAAGAAGATCCTCTTAGAAACAGTTCTGGATCCCACCCCCTACACTGCTGGCAGGACAAAGCAAAGAGATTAAAAGCACAGCCCAGTCAGTGTGGTATAAACACCTAAAGAAAAAAATTTGTCTACCCCATGAGGAGAACTAGCGGAACCTGCTGGGATGGTCTATTGCTGCACTATCCAATAAGGTAGCCATTAGCTACCTGTACAATTTAAATTGAAATTAATTACAATTAAAAATTCAGTTTCTCAGTCACATTAGCCCCATCTCAAATGTTCATAGTATTGGGCAGTGCAGATACAGAACACTTACATGACTGCAGAAACTTTGACTGGACAGCACTGATCTAGACTCCAAAACCTTCTGAAGTAATAAGGTTATAGGTGGGCAGCCATAGTCTTTCTAAAGGTGGCCTTCACAATAGATTACCAACCAGAGAGAGACTGCAGATGCCACTGTGTACAGGCAAGAGAGTGGTGGAGACAACTAGTCTGATATGTTATTCCCGATAAGAAATAGAGCTCACAAAAATAAAGCCTGGTGTAGGCACAGCATGGAAAGACAATTAAGACACTGTGTAGATGGGACCAAGTAGCACATTTCCAAGGAATGCTGCTATTGATAAAAAGGATCATCATGTTCCATGACTCCCACTAGCCTCACTAGGTATCTAAGAATGTCTTCATAGAAGTCACTGGTGTTGGCCGGGCGCGGTGGCTCACGCCTGTAATCCTAGCTCTTGGGAGGCCGAGGCGGGCGGATTGCTCAAGGTCAGGAGTTCAAAACCAGCCTGAGCAAGAGCGAGACCCCGTCTCTACTATAAATAGAAAGAAATTAATTGGCCAACTGATATATATATATAAAATTAGCCGGGCATGGTGGTGCATGCCTGAAGTCCCAGCTACTTGGGAGGCTGAGGCAGGAGGATTGCTTGAGCCCAGGAGTTTGAGGTTGCTGTGAGCTAGGCTGACGCCACGGCACTCACTCTAGCCTGGACAACAAAGCGAGACTCTGTCAAAAAAAAAAAAAAAAAAAAAAAAAAAAAAGAAGTCACTGGTGTTTAATTTACAGGTAGCCAGTGAGCTTCTAGTTCCTGATTCAACTTGCACCTTTCTCCAAATATAGCATAGGGCCTGGTATAAAGGAGGTGCTTAATATAGATTTCTAAAATAAATAAGCCAAAAATAAATGATTAAATGTTGAGAGATTTTTGTTAAGACATTGGGTCAGGCCAGGCGTGGTGGCTCACGCCTGTAATCCTAGCACTCTGGGAGGCTGAGGTGGGCGGATTGCTCGAGGTCAGGAGTTTGAAACTAGTCTGAGCAAAAGCGAGACCCTGTCTCTACTATAAATAGAAAGAAATTAATTGGCCAACTAATATATATAAAGAAAAAATTAGCCAGGCATGGTGGCGCATGCCTGTAGTCTCAGCTACTTGGGAGGCTGAGGCAGGAGGACTGCTTGAGCCCAGGAGTTTCAGGTTGTTGTGAGCTAGGCTGACGCCATGGCACTCACTCTAGCCTGGGCAACAAAGCGAGACTCTGTCTCAAAAAAAAAAAAAAGAGACATTGGGTCAAAACCAAAAAACTCTACAGCATTCCAGTTTAAGATGTGATATAGCTATTTAGTGGAGGGAAAAAAGTAGGATACAGAATGGTCTTTACAGTTTGACCTTGACTACATTAAAATACGCATTAAAAAGACTTAGAAGAAAAACACTAAAACATTAAGAGCAGCAGCTACTCTGCTACTGAGAACCTTAATAATTATCTAAACACCAAATCAAGATGTGATTTGAGAAAGGATTTGTGGGATGTTTTGGAGAATAAGAAACAGACCTAGGCCACAGTTTCAACATCAAAATACTAGAATTTCTAGGATATTTTAATTGTCCAACTGCCCTAAATACTGGGAGTTTTAGTCAAGAGTAGCTTAGCCTCTGGGAGGCTGAGGCAGGAGGATTACTTGAGGTCAGGAGTTCGGGACCAGCCTGAGCAAGAGCAAGAGCCCCTTTCTCTACTAAAATAGAAAACTTAGCCCGGCACCTAAAAATAGAATTGCTTGAACCCAGGAGTTTGAGGTTGCTGTCAGCTAGGCTGAAGCCACAGCACTCTAGCCCAGGCAACAGAAAAAGACTCTGTCTCAAAAAAATAAAAACAAAAAAAAAAGGCCGCGTGGTAGCTCACACCTGTAATCCTAGCTCTCTGGGAGGCCGAGGCGGGCAGATCACTCAAGGTCAGGAGTTCAAAACCAGCCTGAGCAAGAGTGAGACCTCGTCTCTACTAAAAATAGAAAGAAATTGATTGGCCAACTAAAAAAATATATATAGAAAAAATTAGCCAGGCATAGTGGCGCATGCCTGTAGTCCCAGCTACTCGGGAGGCTGAGGCAGTAGGATTGCTTGAGCCCAGGAGTCTGAGGTTGCTGTGAGCTAGGCAGACGTCATGCCACTCTAGCCCAGGGAACAAGTGAGACTCTGTCTCAAAAAGAAAAAGAAAAAAGAAAAAAGAGACTATTGTAGAAAATCACGGTTATAGGCTCAGTATATGCATCCTGTGAGCTTTACCCCCCCCCATTAAAAGAGCCCTACTTTTAAGCTGGTGAGGGTGGTTCATGTGTATAATCCCAGCACTTTGGAAGGCTAATGTGGGAGGATCACGTAGGCCAGGAGTTCAAGACCAGCCTGGGCAACATAGTGAGACCCAATCACTACAAACATAAAAATAAATTAGCCCGGCATGGTGGTGCATGCCTGTAATTCCAGCTACTAGGAAGGCTGAGGCAGGAGGAATACTTAAGCCTAGGCATTTGAGGTTGCAGTGAGCTATGATGATACCACTGTACTTCAGCCTGGATGTCAGGGTGAATCCCTGTCTCTTTAAAAAGAAAAAAACCCCTGCTTTTGCTTTAGTATTTCACATCACTCCTAATGTCCATTTCAATTATCTAGAATTTTCTGCAACAATGGAAATATTCTATAATTCTGTGCTGTCCAATAATGTAGCCACTAACTACAAGTGAATCCTGAGGACTTGAAATGTGGCTGGTGTGATAAAGGAATAGAATTTTAAAAATTATAAACCATTTCCTGTGGCTACTGCAATGGACTGTGCATCTTTGGAGAGCTATGGAAGTAAAGCTGGCTGGCCTCACCTGTGGATGAGCTGACTGAGGAGAGAAACCTTGGGAGATGCTTGAGGAACTATCAGGCCCTCCGGATCTAATATGCTGGTTAATGCCTGTCACTGACTCCTATTTTCTTATTCACCTGGTTGTTTCATGATCTCACTGCTAATGCAATCTCTGCAAGAGCAGAGGCCCTGCTTGGATGGCTTACTAGGAAGGGCCTGGTATACAGGAGGCACTCACTGATACTTTGTGCTGTGTTGGGGTTACTGGTCAGGAAGGCCCATGGCAGTGAAGTCTAGGACTGTGCAACCTCACTGTGCCTGGGAAAGGCCCCGAGGCCTACCTGCTTGCACGGGGACAGGTTCCTGGCCTTGGACGGAGGGGCTCGAGCTTGGGCTTGGCAGGGTTTTTTCTCTGCTGGGCAGACTTCCCATCGTTCCTCAGTAGGGCACTTGGAAGCACATCGCAAAGAAAAATCTGAAAGAGATGCTATGATGGGGACTGAGCTGTGCCCCTGGCCTGGTCCCCAGACATCCTTCACTCCCCTACAGATCTCCTTGCTGACACGTGCGAAACCTGCCTCCCATCAGGACCCGGCCCCAGCCCCTCCACCACACTGAGGGCTCCCTGCAAACTGGGCAGTTTTCTCTGCATCCCGGCTCAGTTCTTTGCTTCTGGGCCTTTTTGCTTGTGTGCCCGCCCATGGCAGGAATGCCCTTTCCTCCCCTTAGGGCTTGTCTGGATCCTGCCCTGGCCTGGGAAGCTCTCCCCATGCCCTAGCCTTTGCTGACCACTCCCTTGAATTCTTATGGCCCATGTGGAACCCTTTGTCTGACTGGGATCGCACTGTTCCCCTGGGGGCAGGGGACAGTGATGGGCCAGTGAGGTCACTTCAGGCATGACGGGGCTCGTGGCTAGGGTCAGAGGAGGGCGAGGGGATCTGGGCGGGCTTGAGAGCCAGTGTCACGACAGGCAAGGGGGCACCAAACACACTGTTATTGGTGTCACAGAGTGCCACGAGGCTAGATGACGCAGTGATGACTTGCAAGCCTTAGGGGGTTGGTGGCTGAGCCACTTCCCCTCTCTGTGCCTCCTTTTCCTCATCTGAAAAATGGGGATAACAACACCCGACACACAGTCCAAGAGATAACACTGCACAAGGAGCCTGGCCTGCCCATTTCCTTCATCTTGTCCAGATTGTCACTTTATCAGAGGCCCCTCTGGGGAGCTTCCTCCTTTTTCTCTCTTGGCTCCCTGTTGTGCTCTTTCAAAAGTTTTAATTACTCATTGCCTGTAGAGTTTACATGTTTAATCTGCCATTATCCTACAGATGCCTGAGGACCAGGGCCTCGTTTGCCTGTGTCCTCAGCATTGAGGGCCCACAGCACGTGCTTGAAACACGTTGTCTAAATACACCAAAGTGACGATCAGCTCTTCGGACAGGTGTCTGATCCTCAGAATAATTTAAATACCCAGGTTTCTGGGGTAATGCTGATTTTTTCACACACCATATCAACATGTTTGGGGAGTGGGGGACTGAGTTTTATATTTCTTCTGAGATGATTTCATCCTTTTCAGTAGAGACAAGACACAATTACACATTTGGTCCCATTCAGCTGGTATTCACTGAGCTCCTGCTCTGTGCCAGGCACCTGCCAAGTCATGCTTGCCCTTGAACCCAATGCTGTCTGGATGAAGACTGGTGTCCATCAATAACTATCGCACATGACTTCTACGGCCTCATTGGCCAGTCCTGTCTGAGGAGTAAAGATCCTACCTTAGAGGATAAAACACACCCTCTTTCTGTTCTTTATTCTCATGTCATCGAATGAGAATAACAATACCTGCTTGCTGCTGCCTCTCCATGGGGACTTCAGTATTCATCTGGAAGGGAGCTCTTTAGCCCCAGATAGGCAATGGCTTCTGACAGCCTCTTCCTGCTCAGGTTTTGGGAC
Organism: Microcebus murinus; assembly: GCF_040939455.1. Lineage (NCBI taxonomy): Eukaryota > Metazoa > Chordata > Mammalia > Primates > Cheirogaleidae > Microcebus > Microcebus murinus. Next base: position 33,533,332 of record NC_134119.1, read on the forward strand.
CCTGCGGTGGTGGTAGACTGAGATGGTGCTGCTGCCTCCTGAGGTTTCTGATTCCCTGGATGCTAGAGCACCCCTCCAGTTCAGGTTGTCAATATCCCCGCTGCCTCCCAGTCTGTCTGTCCCCACCTTGAGTAGGAGGTCCAGGCTCAATGCTTAACTTTGCAGACATGGGTCTCCAGGAAATCCCAGGGAGAGAACACCTGCCTTGGGTAGCGTGGGTGATCACTTCAGGCCAACCAGGTTGGAGCTGCGTGACCTCAGGCAAAGCACATAAGCTGAGTCTCACCTGTGAACTGGGGAAAGGAATATCCACTCCGCAGGATCGTGGGGAGAATTAGAGGAGTGTAGCACAGAATGGGTGCTCAGTGAAGCTTAGTTTCCTTTCCCCTCCTTCAGCAATACCACAATCACCAACTGCATAAACCCAGAGACTTCTTCCTGCTGCAGGTGGAGCTGGGGCTGGGCCCTAAGGGCCAAGGGAGAGAGGAGCTACACTCATGCTGGAAGCCTCCCTGGAACTCCCTCCCTCGTGAGGTCCTGGTGGCAAATGGAAGACCATGCAGTGGGCAGGCTTCCAAGGAGGAGATATTAGTGGAAACTTTTATAAGAGATAATCTAGTCATTAACCACACAAATATTTGAGCAACTTACTATGTGCTCAGCACCTTCTAGGGGACCCGAGTCAGTAGATGGAGGAAAGAGTAAAAGGCAGCTGAGATCAGCACACTGTGTTGAACTTAGAGTTTTTTTGTTTTGTTTTGAGGCAAAGTCTCACTCTGTGGCACCAGCTAGAGTGCCGTGGTGTCAGCCTAGCTCACAGCAACCTCAAATTTCTGGGCTCAAGCAATCCTTCTGCCTCAGCCTCAAAGTGGTTGGGACTATAGGCATGTGTCACCACGGTGGGATAATTTTTTTTCTTTCCTTTTTAGTAGAGATGAGCATCTTGCTCTTGCCCAGGTTGGTGTCAAACTTCTGAGCTTAAGTGATCTTCTTGCCTCGGCCTCACAGAGTGCTAGGATTACAGGTGTAAGCCATCTCTCCTGGCCCAGAACTCATTCTTGATCATCTCACTAGAGTCCCATTTTAGATACAATGACCAAGGCCCCGAGAGGACAACCTCGTGCTTAATGGTTGTAGAGCTGGTTACCCACAGCCCGGACAAACATGAGTGTTTTGTGCTTCTCAAGATCATTTTCAGAAGTGGGCATAAGAGTGATGAATTTGGATTGGATTTAAGGGAGACCTCTCTCTTTCAACTGAGAAACATCACCCTTTGAGAGGAATTGTAGAGTTTACAGCTGAAGTGTCTTCAGAGATGATAATCTCTCCTTCACTGGCTGTGGAAGACGGCAGCGCAGAGAGGGGCCCAAAGTCACACAGCCGGTCGGTAACCAAGATGGGATCAGAATGGGCACGAGGACAAGCTAGAGAGACAGAGGAGAGGGGAGGCCTCGGTTCTTCTGGGACCCCCAGAAACCACCCCCCTTGCACATTCATAGACCACTTCCCCTTCTCCTTAAGCTCTTGTTTCCCAGCAGCAAATAAAGCCCAGTGCCAGTCTCTGGGAGGACAATTCTTCCTCACCTGCCTCAGGGCCATGAGAAAACAAAAAGCAAGCATACTTACTGGTTTCTTGTCCGAGGTTTGGGCAGAGGGCTCAACTAAGATGCATGCTTTCGCAGGACAGGTTAGAGCTTTGGGGGCCCCTTCGGGCAGTGAGCCAAAGTCTTTGGTCCTAGGACACCCAGAACTTTCTTGGCCCGGGAGGCTCTCGAGAGGCTGTGTCTGTTTGGGTGGGTCATCATCTGTCAGTGGTCAGCAGTTTATACACCCAGGATGGGTGAGGAGCCCCATGCTCCTTGGAGACGCTGGACTGGACACCCCTCCCAAGCACAGCTGGGTCAGGGAAAAAGACCTAGGGCTCCCTGAGCTCTGTCACAAAGACGCAGGTGCAGGGTCCTTGGAGCTGTGGCTCCTGTCTGCAGACTCTGTGGTTCTCACAACCACCCATTTCCTCTGACGGCATCACAGACCAGTGAAGAGCCACCTACCCCAAGTTCCTGTTTCTGGGGGAGCAGCAGCTGCCTTGTCAACAAAAGGTTTTTCTCTGGCTTTGCAGCGTGGTCTTGTCCAGGGAACACAGCACCAAGGTAAATGAGCAGAAGGTTCCCATGCTGGCCTGACTGTAATAATCACCAGCGGGGCTTAAGTTTAGCAAATTTGGGAGACCCTCCCAAACTTTTTTCTTTTTTTTGAGACAGAGTCTCACTTTGTTGCCCAGGCTAGAGTGAGTGCCGTGGTGTTAGCCTAACTCACAGCAACCTCAAACTCCTGGGCTCAAGCAATCCTCCTGCCTCAGCCTCCTGAGTTGCTGGGACTACAGGCATGCGCCACCGTGCTCAGCTAATTTTTTCTATATATATTTTTAGTTGATCAATCAATTTTTTTCTATTTATAGTAGAGACGAGGGTCTCACTCTTGCTCAGGCTGGTTTAGAACTCCTGACCTCAAGTAATCCGCCTGCCGCGGCCTCCCAGAGTGCTATCTTCCACACCTTCTAAATCCACGTTGCCAGAGGGGGAACCTAGGAATCTAAATTGTAAACACTCCCAGGGATTCTCTTGACTGGCAAGTTCCAGAAGCACGGCCTTCTCAACCTTTAATGTGTATAAGAATCACCTGGGGATCTTGGTCAGTCGTAGACTCTGATTCAGCAGGTCTGCGGTGGGCTTCAAGATTCGGCATTTCTAATAAATAGGCTCCCAGGTGATGCTCGTGTTGCTCGTCTGGGAAGCACACTTTGAGAACTACCGTGCAGAATGTGCTCTTCAAAGTGTGGTCCCCAGACCAGCAGCCTCCGTATCACCTGGGAATTTGTTAGACTTGCAAATTATCAGAACTGATCTCACATCTATTGGATCAGAGACTCAGGGGACAGGTCCCCTGCAATCTGTTTCTACAAGCCTTCCAGGTGACTCTGAGGCATGCCCAAGACTGAGAATCTGTGCTCTAGGATCAAGACTGTGATTGTGACTGAATTATCTTTGACATCTGGGTTGTTCCCTTTAGCCCACAGTTTATTAAAATTTTACTACACCCATTTGCCGTGGTGGGTGAGTATTCCTGGAGACAGATGCTATTTAACACACAATGGCCCGTTGCATGGAGACAACTCCTCTCTCCAGCTCAGACCACACAGCCTTTTCTGGTGTCTTGCCAGCTATAGCACACTGCTGTTTAGGTTCTCAGAGTTCCTGCCAGTCTCTCTCCCTTGCTCCTGGGGAATTTGGTTTGATATTTAACTTTGGAGGCATGTGGTATGGAGAGCTGAAGGAGCCAGTGGAGTAACTGTGGAGGTAATTTCTAATCAGGATGTTAGAACGGATGGTAGCTGCCACTCAGGGGAGGGAAAGAATTCAGCACCCCCTCTCCCTCCTACCTCCATACGACTCTGATGCCTATCTTATGTGGGACTGGCAAACTATCCAAACTGGCTTCAACGTGAGGTTCCTGAATGAAGTAGGAAGGAAGGAGTGGCCATATTTGGTCTCTTCTTAAAAGAATCCCACCATATAATGCTCCTTTTCCATGTACGGAGGCATTGGAGAATCAGAAAGTTTAAAATCTTAGGTTTGCCACTGTAATATAAGTAATATGTATTTGGTTTTCCTCCCTGGCTCTTGGCCAGAGGTCCTAAAACCCTTGTAATTGCCTGGGTGATACAAACATCCTCTGTTCTTTTTTTTTTCTTGAGATAGGGTCTTGCTCTCTTGCCCTGACTAGAGTGCAGTAACATCATCATAGCTCATTGCAACCTCAAACTCTTTGGCTCAAGTGATCATCCTGTCCCAGCCTGCTGAGTAGCTGGGCCTACAGGGCACACACCACTATGCCTAGCTAATTTTTCTTTTTTTTTGTATAGATGGGGGGGGGGGTCTCACTATGTTGCTTAGGTTCATCTTGAACTCCTGGTCTCAAGTGATCCTCTTGCCTCAGCCTCCCAAAGTGCTAGGATTACAGGCGTGAGCTGCTGTGCCTGGTGTGTTTTTGGTTCTAACAAGGGAATTCTTGGTGAGCTGCTGGGTGAAGGCTGGTCACCAAAAAGACTAAGCCATGATTATGAGGTTGGAGCTTTAGGCCTCACCCCCACCCTTAGGAAGGGGAGAGCTGGAGACTGAGTTAATAATTGATCATGCTTATGTCATGGAGTCACCATAAAAATCCCTAAAGTGCTATAGATATAGCGGGATAAAAAAATTCCTAAAATACAGGGTTCAGAGAGCTTCCAGAGTGGCGAGCATACCCCTGTGCCATGCATACCCCAACTCCATGGGGTCAGAAGCTCTTATGCTTGTGACCCTTTGAGACTTTATGTACTTTATCTGGCTATTCATGCATATCCTTCATCATATCCTTTACAATAAACCAGTAAACATGTTTCCCTGAGTTCTGTAACCTATCATAGCAAACTATTAAACCTGAAGAGGGGTTCATGGGAACCCTCAATTTGCAGCCAAGTTAGAAGTATGGGTAACCTGGGGATCTACTGCTTGCAATTGGTGCCTGAAGTGGGGGCACTCTTGTGGGGCTGAACCCTTAACCTGTGGGGTCTGCACTAACTACAGGTAGCTACTACCATAATTGAATTAATTGTAGGACACCTCATTTGCAACTGGAGTGTTGGAGAACTGCTTGGTAGAGGGAAAAAAACCATACATTTGGTCATAGAAATGCTGGAAGTGTTGAGTGTAGTAGAGGAAACTGTTTCCCAGGCAGCCACTTACTAGTTTTGTGACCATTTATAAACTAGTTACCTCTGGGCATGTTTCTGCATCCAAACAATGGGAATAGCATCTTATCTCATTAGGTCAATAGAAGGAAATTTACAGGAAGGCGCTAAGGGCCTGACCTATAGTAGATGCTCAATAAAAGGCTGAAGGCTGGGCATGGTGGCTCACACCTATAATGCCAGCACTGTGGGAGGCCACAGTGGGAGGGAGGATGACTTAAACAGCAGTTTGAGATCAGCTAGAGCAAATCATGAGACTCTTGGCTCTACCAAAAAAATTTTAAAATAAGCCTGCGTGGTAGCACACTCGTGTAGTCCTAGCTACTTGGGAGGATCCTTTTAGCCCAGGAGTTGGAGGCTACAGTGAACTATGATTGCACCACTATACTCTAGCCTGGGTAACATAGTGACATTCTGTCTCTAAAACAAAACAAAACAAAAAAATGAATAAAATATGGGGTCTTATGTGGGGTCTTGCTGTGTTGCATAGGCTGGACTGGAACTCCTGGCCTCAAGCCATCCTCCTACTTCAGAAGCCTTCTAAGTGGCTGAGACTATAGGCACCCAGTTCAGAAATGACTTTTTTAAGGTAAGTGATCTTGGCCAATTCACTTAATTTTCCTGAGCTGTTCCTTGTCTGTAAAACAGATGCTGCCCACTTTGCGGAATTGCCATGAAAAATGGGTAACATGAGGTCATTGGAAGCGCTTCATTTAGCCCTCTCGTGTAGCGTCTGCCTGGCCTCTCATAAAGCAGGCACTCAAATTTTTTCTCAGTTCTCAACAGGAAGAAAGGACACGTAAATGAGGAGTGAGGTAAGGATAAGTCAGGAAGTCAGCTGAGGCCTGACTCCAGGCACGAGGCCAAGCTGGGAAAACAGGCAACCTTCCATGCTGAGTGTGGAGCCACGTGGTTTCAAGTGCAACCGTGGCCATAGGATCAATTCCAGCTTGTCACTCTGTAAAGCACTGACCCCCATCATCAAGGCACTCAGCTTAGTCATCTGACTCTGTTTACGTCCATTTGTTTTTCCTCCGTACCAGAACGGGCAGGCTCCATGTCATTTTGAAAGTACCTCTCGTGGATGCAGCGACCTGCTTGTACTCAGGGTAGCACTAGTCTCTGTATCACTCAAAACTGATCTGAGACAGTGGCTTCCTGAAATTATTCTTGGTACAGATATAGCCATTTCTGAAGAAATACAGGCTGGTCTCCTAGAGGATCCCAGACAACTGGCTGTAGATTATTAAAGGATAGGCAGGACTCAGCAATCCTGTAGAGATGGCAGAGCTGAGGTGTGCAGCACCTTGCCAAGACCTCAGCTTCTCTTCCTTCATCACACACAGCACTGTTGGGCTTCTCACAATGTCTGCATTGAGGGAAATACAGACATGTCAGATGGAACTGGGATTCAGTCCTTGCTGGCCTTATTGGCTGTAGGACCTTGGGCAAATGATTGATCCTGAGGCTTCATTTCCTCCCTATAAATGGACAGTGTCACTGGAGGGGGGGGGAAGTGATCACATGTGAACATGCTCAGCACAGAACCAGCATTTAGTAACTTGGTCCTGCCTGAACCCAATGAGTAGCTTGAGAGAAATAACACCAGCAATCAGGTAACAATGAGACATATACAGCTTTATTAACAATCTGTAAAAAGTCATACTCTGGCAGAGTGATATATTCCTTATCTCAGCAGAAAGCAAACAATGAGTCTGAAAAGCCCCTTTCCGAGATTTGGAACCGTATAACCCTGAGCTTACATCGCAATGCTTCCAAGAACTGGGCTCTGGCTGCGTGGCAGTTGGTCTCCATGGCTTTCACCCTCCTCCAGCAATACTCTCTGGCTGGCTGTGACCCTTCACATAATAGTAGACAGGAAGCTGAAAAGTTTTACCTGGACAGGGCTGCCCTTACAGGTGGGTCTCTTTCCTCCTACAAAAGGGACTTCATAGGATTAAGAATCTTTCTGAGAAATGGGTACTATGTTAATTAAATTTAGCTTCCATTAAGTCTGCTGAAATCAAGGCTATACTTCACTCTCCCCATCACAGACTTGGGAGGCACTTCTTGTGGACATATGGATGTCTGGTAAGTGGTATCCGACACTGTGGCAACAGCAGTTTTGCTCTTGCAGAGCCGAGGCCTGGCATTTTGTTTTCTGTCTTCCTGTGCTAAGAGAGTCCAGTAATTAAACCACACTTGCTCCTTGGAAAAAATTCTGTTGTATCAGAACCTCATCATTCATGGGTTTCTTGTATGAAATAGACTGTCTCCCTCCCTTGAATTTATAGAATAGTATTTATGAATTCATCTGGACAGAGGGGGCGGATGGCCACCCTGCCTGGCTCCTTATGAACAGGTACCTTCTCCAGTTGGTCACAATCAGTCAAGGGTCCTAGCAGTCATTATGATCTTCCACATTCCTCAGAGCTGCTCTCTCCTGAAGTCATTTTGCCAATCACGTTGGCCAATTTAGAACTAAAAGAGAATGTACCCAACCTACAAATCTGTTCTGCATATTTCCCTTAAAAACATCATTGATGATGCAAAAAAAGTCCCTTTTTTGTTTTGTATTAGCGCTATAAGAAAGCATGTCTAAAATCACAGAACTATGCATACAGAAACACAGACACGCGTGCTTGCACACACACAGAGTTGGGATCAAAGAATCTTATCCGATACATGGTTGGGGAGCATAGGAAAAAGCTGGCGAGAGAAGATATGGAGATTGGATCAGCTAACGATGTTGGAATGTTACAGTAATGGCATGGAAGTGGTTCTTGGTATATACAAAAAGGGGGGTGGGCAGGCAGGAAGAATGATAAATCCAGGCTACTAGAGAGAGGTTCAGTGGCCATGCATGAGTTAAAGATAGTAGACGCTGGTTGGCTGGATGAAATGTTACATTAAGGAGGAGTCATTTGAAGAAGGGTGGACTTGTATGGTCCAGGGGAGGAGCATCTGCTTAGCAGGACACCTCCATGGTCTGGGGTCTTTCCAGGACATCGGGGGACTCACAGGATTCTTGAGTTCCATCTGACTGATTGCTGGTGACAGACCGGCTGAAGGGACTTTCTCCAGAGCCGATGCTACTTGAGGTTGAGTGAGTTCGTGATCTGGCGAGCCGGGTCATGCTGGCAGATGGTACTGGAACAAAGAAGCAAGACGACTAGAAGATGGAGCCCTGGTTATGCTCAGCTAATCTAGAAGTTTCACCAGAGGTTTTGTGTGTAGCCTCTCCAACCCATTTACAATGACACCCAGGACAAAATACAGCCATCCCCATTTTGCATTATTAGCTCTAGGTGAGTGGCAATATGCACAAGGCTACTTTAATCCTTTAGATCTGATTGGAATCTCAGCTCACTCTAGCCCAAAGCAGAACAAGGAAACCCCTAAGTCCAGACAGAATCTAGCCTCTTAGCTATGCCCACACTATTCACACAGTGATTATGAAGGAGGCTTTAGGAACCCAAACAGGTAATCAAAACCTACAGTGCATGCAAGACTACACCAAAGAAAAGACAGACAAACCACACAAGTATGAAAGTGTTTCACAGACACAGTGCAAGCCCGATACAACAAGACTACCATCCGTGTCCACAGGCTACCCTGACTACCTGGGGAGGAGGGCGAGGAGACATGTAGGCAGGTGTGGGTGGAGGGGAGGGAAGCTACACCTGGAGCTGACTTCTACACAGGAATGAGGCATAGGTTGCTGGGAAGGAAGAGCTCTGGGGTTAGGTGTTGACCTCAGACTCGTGTTATGCCACTGCTTGACCCTAAGGTCCTTCCAGCTTGGATGGGACAGGGCTTTACATGGCATATCCTCCTGAGGCACCAGCCACTCCCACAGCTGTCATTTCAATGCTGGGGTCAAAGGTGCCAGAGTTCTCTGGGCACAGTCTCTGACACTCCCATTTAGAGTCAAGGCTGCCCTTCCATTCCTGCCTGTGGCTGGGGATTAATACTAGGGTCAGTAGGCGGTAGTGGAAGGGGGGCCCTGTCTGTTAAGCTTCAGCTGCTATTATGACCCTGGATTAGGGTCACAAGAGAAGGCCTGGCCCTTACAACCAGATCCTTTCTTCCTCCTGGGGACCGGGGCTGGAACTATAGGCTAAACCCCTTGGGGCATAACGAGCCACGTTCTATCGGGCTCTCACTGCACAGGAAAACCGCGGACATGCTGCAGGCAGCCAATGCAGCCAGGAGAGCGTGGCTGGGAGGCAGGGTGTGGGGCCAGCACAGAGGAAGGTACCTGACTCGGTGCTCAGGTGACTGAGCTGCACATATGGAACTGGAAGCAGGATGGACACAGGAAGAGCCAGGTTAGTGACCAGAGAGTGCTAAGTGGCAACCTCAGCTGCCCAGTAGACACTGACAGAATACTCTAAGCCAGGGATCAATTTTTATTGTAAGGTCCCAGAGAGAAGGTGAAGCTGATAGATATTTCAATAACATCTCAGAGGTTACGTCTCTCAACTAGACAAAGGCAATTATTTTCCCCTCCACTATAAACAGTCATCTGCGTTTGATCATAAAGGGGCTGGAAGATCACCTATTTCCTAGGAAAGGGATGACAATGGGCTAGGAGAGGGAATTCTGCTCCTCCCAGCAAGCCTGGGGGCTGTGGGTGTGGGCTCGGTTGGTAGCAGCTCACAGACGGGGATGACACAGCCACTTGAGACAAGACATACACGGTCTGCCTGGCAGGTACAGGGCTGCACCCAGGGGCCAGCTGCCCAGAGCAGCTGACCAAGTGGCTCACAAATGGCCATTATCCACATTGATACCAAAGGCAGGAGAAAATCACCGTACTGGGTAAAGAGCTCTGTACCTGGGTGTAAAGGTTTTTCTTAAAACTCCAATAAAAGACCAAGCATAGATAATTCTATGACAAATGAGAAAGCTTGGGGTCTCACAATACGAGAGACCACGACAACAGCATATGATATGGTCATATCCTTGCACTTGCTCTAAAATACTCCGCAACTTTATGTTCTATAGTGGAACAGATTAAACCAAGGACACTACTCTTTCCTTCTGGAGTCTCCATCTTGTTTCTCTAGGCCAGGAGTTATTAAACAGCTGAGTTCAAACACAAATCGCTGCTAGGACAGCCCAAGCTTCAGTGGTTACAATGGAGTCAGACTGCCTTGGTTTGAATCATGGCTCTTTAGCTAAATTGTTACCTTGGGAAATGTAATAAGCCTCTCTGATCGTCTGTTTCCTCTTCTATAAAATGGGACTAATAGCAGAACTTACCTCTTAGGTTAAGAATATATAGTACCTGACACAAGGTAAGTGCTTAATAAGTATTAGCACATCACATCTATGTGCAAATGAATGCTCCATAAACATCCTGGTTTCTACCTTCTCTAGCATAGGTTGTGTCCTAAGAATTGTGGCCTCCCAGATGTCAAACTGACCACCATTATTCATAAATCTTTGTTAGAAAAGTTGTGTGCTACTCACTGTAGCCCATTCCCTGTAAAAAGTATTTGAAGGCCTCGGTGAGCTTCCCGGGCTGTGGGGACAAAACAAGCAGGCATTAATGTCTACATAGGCAGAGAGGCAGGATCCAACAGGCGCTTAAAAAAAACATCTCCTTACCTGAACTACTTGAGGCAGTCCCCCACAGTCTGCCATCTAGAAGAGGAAAAACATGCCAGTCAGTTGGGACTTATACGTAAGCCACATGCTATGACTATGTCAAGCCCTGTCCCATAGGACACAATCGAGTTTCAGATTCCTTAATGTTTAAGTGCATCCCAGTTTGCATGTCCTCACTGCTCTCCTATACAAAAACCTGGACCCTAGCAATGACCTTGGATGCAAATCCAAAAGCGTTATTTAAGGTTTATTTATCAATAAGCTGCAAGGCCTGACTTTCAGGCCCATGGTGGAAATTTTCTGTTGAGGTGTTGGTGAAGTTAACCACTGCCTTCAACAATGCTTCTGACTCTGCCTGAAGAATGTTACTTTCAGAGTCCTCAAACAGTCTGACCCTGACTACTGGGGGCATTGTGTCTTTTAAGTTCCCCTCAACTCTACATTATCTTCACTCCATGAGGAAGGGGAGTTCTCCAATGAGGAGCTGATGCTGATTCAGCCACCTTGCTTGGTCAGCCACTTTCTTCTTACAGCTGTTTTTTGTTTTTTTTTTTGAGACAGAGTCTCGCTTTGTTGCCTAGGCTAGAGTGAGTGCCATGGCGTCAGCCTAGCTCACAGCAACCTCAATCTCCTGGCTCAAGCAATCCTTCTGCCTCAGCCTCCCAAGTAGCTGGGACTACAGGCATGCGCCACCATGCCCGGCTAATTTTTTATATATATATATATTAGTTGGCCAATTAATTTCTTTCTATTTATAGTAGAGACGGGGTCTCGCTCTTGTTCAGGCTGGTTTCGAACTCCTGACCTCGAGCAATCCGCCCGCCTCGGCCTCCCAGAGAGCTAGGATTACAGGCGTGAGCCACCACGCCCGGCCCTTACAGCTGTTTTTGGTGAGACTACTTTTTACCTCATGAACTTTTTTTTTGAGACAGTCACACCTTGTCACCCTGGCTGGAGTCCTGTTGTGTCATCATAGCTCACTGTAACCTCAAACTCCCAGGCTCAAGGGATCCTCCTGCCTCAGCCTCCTAAGTATCTGGGACTCAACGCCCAGCTATGTTTTCTACTTTCTGTAGAGACAGGGTCTTACTCTTGGTCAGGCTGGTCTCAAACTCCTGGCCTCAAGCGATCCTCCTGCCTCAGCCTCTCAGAGTGCTAGGATTACACTCATGAGCCCACACCCGACCTACCTCATAAACCTTTATAGCTGATTATTCTCACCTGTGCAAGGATTTCTAGGCTAGGGCTTCATTAGTGTGCACTGGAATTACCCAGAGAACTTGTTAAAACTCAGGTTCTTGGGTTCCTATCCTAGAGATTCTGATTCAATAGGTCTGGGGTAAGGTTCAAGAATTTGCATTTCTGCCTTGGTAGAATAGCAGTGAACTCTCCTAGAGAAATTATTGTGCAGGTTCCCCCGTGACTTGGTGGGGTGCACTAGGGTCTTGGAGACTTTTACTATTTTTAATGCTAGCAACTACCACTTACTGAATGCTTCCTGTTTACAGGCTGCTGTGCTACGCATGCATTTACTGCATTCAGTCATTCAATGTGTTTTTATAGATTGCTTCCTACATAGCGATGAATAAGGCAGACTAGGTCCCTCTCCAACAGCCTCAGGAGGCACACATCCCCACTGTATGGATGGTGAAACTGAGGGTCAGACTGATCAACTCGCTTGTCCTGTGTTTCACCTCTGTTTCTTTTAATATTAGTTTGTTGTCACATTTTAACATTTTTGAAATCAAGAAATTTTGCCATGCCAAATTAAGGAGAAAGCTATGAGCTAGTTGTCATTACTTGTACAGGTATGAATTTAGGCCTGGCTAAAAAGTTTCCTTATATCCCATTGTCTCTGAACTAGTATCCTTATGTATAGCTAATGTTTATTGAAGACAGGCTGTGTTAATCCCTACAACATTTCCATGAAGTCAGTACTATTATTAACTTGATTTTATAAATGAAAAAACTGTCATACAGATCTAAAGTCATATAGGTAAAAAAATTGGCAGTGCTGGGCCTCAAACCTGGCCACATACAACTTTAGGGCTCCTATTTCTTAGCACTACCGTGTTTCCCCGAAAATAAGACCTACCCATAAAATAAGCCCTAGCAGGATTTCTAAGCATTTGCACAATATAAGCCCTACCCAGAAAATAAGATCTAGTGATGGGCATGGCTACGCAGTGTATCTGCACAACCCATTTCCTTGAAGAGTGGTAAAAAAGATGAGCAGCCCTTCTTATCTGCCCCATTGTGACAGCTACTATCCCAGAGGTGACCGGAAAGGTGCGGGCGGCCCCACCAACAAGGTTGGCTCCCCAAGTCAGGTCCCGAACATCCTGTGTGTGCTGCAAGCTGAGGCTTTGAGGGGAAAATAACACATCCCCTGAAAATAAGCCCTAGGGTGTTTTCTTGAGGAAAAATAAATACAAGATCCTGTCTAATTTTGGGGGAAACACGGGACTCTATTTCCTCTCTTATTTGCTCGTGTAGAACCATAGCCAGCTTAATGTATTATAAATCCCTATTTGTTGCTCAAGTATATGTGAAAGACATCATACTTTGATGCAGCTTTTAACAGAAACATTGTTGTGACTGCAGAATGTCTATCACATGCTAAGCAATGCTATTAAAGACAGAAGGCTGGGCATGGTGGCTCATACCTATAAAACTAGCAATCTGGGAGGCTGAGGTGGGAGGATCGCTTAAGGTCAGGAGTTCCAGACCAGCCTCGACAAGAGCCAGACCCAGTCTCTACTGTAAATAGAAAGAAATTAGCTGGACAACTAAAAAAATATAGAAAAAATTAGCCAGGAGTGGTGGCCCATGCCTGTAGTCCCAACTACTTGGGAGGCTGAGGCAGGAGGGATCACTTGAGCCCAGGAGTCTGAGGTTGTTGTGAGCTAGGCTGATACCATGGCACTCTAGCCTGGGTGACAGAGAAAGACTCTGTCTCAAATAAAAAAAAAAAAGGAATAGCTGTGAAATTCAAAAAATATAGATGAGAAGAAAAATATTTTCTTTGTGGAGGGACTTACTTGAGAAGAGAAGAATGACACAGAAGACATAAAAGTTTGAGCTTAACAAAATACATCCCTTGAAAATTCTATGCATAAGATTAGAAAGGAACATTTAACCTGACAAATATATTAATATAATAGATCAAACTGTCACAGGCTATATTTTCATGAAGTTTGAGAGTTGAAACATGATTATAATAGAACCATAAAACAGTTGTCATATGCAGAAAGAGAATATTGGGATAAACTATTTCCAAGACTGATACCCATAAAATAGTTTGAGAATCAGTTCAATCTGCCATAGGAGTTATCCACTTTACATGCCGTTGTAGATGAGCATTTTTGCCCAGAAATTACCATGTTCATGGCTATTGTAGAATTCAGTTTTGTGCTTATAAATACCAATTCTAACCTGAAGTGAAAAGCCAAGTTGAAACCACAAACTTTTTTTTTCAATTCCTATTTTTTTTTTTTTTTTGAGACAGAGTCTCACTTTGTTGCCCGGGCTAGAGTGAGTGCCGTGGCGTCAGCCTAGCTCACAGCAACCTCAAACTCCTGGGCTCGAGTGATCCTTCTGCCTCAGCCTCCCGGGTAACTGGGACTACAGGCATGCGCCACCATGCCCGGCTAATTTTATATATATATATCAGTTGGCCAATTAATTTCTTTCTATTTATAGTAGAGACGGGGTCTCGCTCAGGCTGGTTTTGAACTCCTGACCTTGAGCAATCCGCCCGCCTCGGCCTCCCAAGAGCTAGGATTACAGGCGTGAGCCACACAGCGCCCGGCCTTCAATTCCTATTTTAGATTAGCCTGTTAATCGCCTGGCATCCAGAACATTTTGAATTGGTCACCTTAGAGCATTAAACTCATGTTATAGTCCTTTTTTTTTTTTTTTTTTTGAGACAGAGTATCACTTTGTTGCTCAGGCTAGAGTGAGTGCTGTGGCGTCAGTCGAGCTCACAGCAAACTCAAATTCCTGGGCTGAAGCAATCCTACTGCCTCAGCCTACGGAGTAGCTGGGACTACAGGCATGTGTCACCATGCCTGGCTAATATTTTCTATATCTATTAGTTGGCCAATTAATTTCTTTCTATTTATAGTAGAGATGGGTTCTTGCTCTTGCTCAGGCTGGTTTCAAACTCCTGACCTTGAGCAATCTGCCCGCCTCGGCCTTCCAGAGAGGTAGGATTACAGGCGTGAGCCACCGTGCCTGGCCCTCATGTTATATTTCTAGAAACTATGGGCTGCTTCTGGTGATAGCACTTCCCCTTCCATTGCACTTCAAAGAGAAAGGGAAGAAGGCAGAAGTCTTTCATAGTGAAAACATAGCAGTATACAACATAAGATCAGCATTTAAATCTATAGTAGTCCAAATTCAAACAAGGTCAGCTACCTAAAACATTTTAGTAGAGGCTCTACAAAAAGCTAGGTTGAGACAATGCAAGGTTGACACTTTTGCCTGGGGTATACTTAAAAGGTAGAGTCTTTTGAGACACTTGATACCTAGAAATTTAGTCCAAAAGTGGTTCTCTAGTTGCCCTAAGAGAAAGAAAATTCATCAACCCTCATCATTAGAAATGTTATTGGAAGCTTCCTTACCAATACAGCAGGATTTGCATGTAAAGAATTTCCATCCATTATCTTCTCACATTACATAATGCTTATGAAGTTTTTAATTACATGGAAAATGTTATGTCATAAAGTTGAGGAAAACAAATACAGGTCTGTAAATACTTTCTGATTTAAATGATATAAGAATGTATAGGGAAAAAATATTGATATTTTACCCCAGGTTACCTTTGGGTGGTAGGAGTAGGGGTAATTTAAATTTATTTTATTCTTTATGTTTTTCTTTATTTTCCAGTGTTCTACAATGAGAATATGTTCAGGAGGAAACATTTTTAAAAAGAAGATGAGGCCAGGTTTAGTGGCTCACACCTGTAACCCTAGCATTTTGGAAGGCTGAGGCAAGAGGATCACTTGAGGAGTTCAGTACCAGTTGGGGCAACACAGCAAGACTCCTCTCTACAAAAAGACAGAAAAATCAGCCCAGTGTGGAGGCACACATGTGTAGTCCCTGCTACTCAGGAGGCTAAGGAGGGAGGGTTGCTTGAGTCGAGGAGTTCGAGGTTGCAGTGAGCTATGATGATGCCATTGTATTCTAGCCTGGGCAACAAAGCAAGAACTTGTTTAAAAAAAAAAAATACAATGAGAGAATCATAGAGAGAGAAGCTTTCCTTTTCTCTGGGCAACTATCCAGAAAACATAGTAATTAGGAAACCTGTAGAATTTCTTTGCAAATGGACTACAGTGAGGGAAGATGACACATTACCTTTAGCAAAGTTGTATTTACAGGGTTCAGGCGGGAATTGCATTCAACCTAAAATTTAAAAACAGGAGAAAGCAATTTTATAAATTGCTAGAAAATAAGAAACAGCTCAGCGTGAGAAATGACCTTGCAAGATCAACAGCTCAGACAGAGAATGGCTGAACCAGCATAAGAGATTACCAAAATACATAGTGGGAGATATATGATGTACTTCATATCTGATATTTCTGAGTAGATCTAAAAACTGGCTAATTTCACTTTCTGAATCTAGTATAAGTAGAGTCTGTAAAGAATTACATGCTCAATCCAATTCTTCCTACTGGGTAGCTACATAACACGAAGGCAGTTACCTTACTTCATTAACAAGTGAACTAAGCGGTGGCCCTCTCCTGCTGGGCTCTGTTGATGGCTTCCCAGCACAACAGGCCATGAAGACTGAGCCCCAGGTACCCACCCCACCTCCCTTCTCACCCCTCTCCCAGGCTCCTAGGGCAGTGAGGTTCCTGTTCCTTCTATCCTATCTCTTTTCTGCTTCCAGGTCTTTGGCTATCCAAGTTTAAAGTTGAACTCTTTTGATTTTTTCTCACAGCAGCCATTGTAACGAAGAACTATTAATATAACCCTGTGTATTTATGTATTTGGTATCTATTACAAATGAGTTTTTAACCATGAAAGCAGAGACCTCAAAGAAAATGTTTTGAAGGACAATCTCTGGGTCCAGCAATGTTTTAGGGCTAATTTGATCAACCAGATGTCTCCTTTTACCTGTTTGCCATGAAAATCTGTGCTAAGATTTTGGAATCCAGTGTGGTGAAAACATGTAATACAAAGCAAAATGAAACCACTTCAAAAATTTCACAACTGAGCTGAATGATGAGTAGGATTTCTACAGATGGATGGAGAGAAGAGGTAGGTGCTTGAAGGCTTCCAGAGTTGGGGGGCAAGCATAAGCAAAGACCCAGGAGGCGGGAAGCAAACGCCACAGAGGCAGCTGTGAGGCTAGGGTGCACTGAGGGGCGAGGCTGGGGGCAGGCTGGAGCTAACTGTGGAAGTCAGGAGGCCACACACGGTGTCTGAGGTAACAGATTTGAGTTGCTTTAGGACAGCAGTGGCTATATGACAGACTGCAGAGGCAGCGAGCCAGTTGAGGAGTTATTAAAATTACCGAGGCAAGAACCACTATTAGAGCTGAACATTTGCTCTGGGGATTGCAGAGCAAATCCACTGGGTGGGCATGTATACAAACTCTTCTAAAATGAGGGGATAATCTAAAGGCCAGGATCACCAAATCAGAGTTTTGATTTGCTATATACAAAGGAAAATGCAGGCACTGATAAACAAATGTACCAGTTACTATAGAATGTGCATTAACTCTAAAAAGTAGGATTTGAAAACTGGATCCCTGTCTGACACAGTGCTTAGAACATAGTAGATATACTACAAATATTTTCTAGAAGAATGAGCTCCCAAGTCTAGATTTAATATAATAAATCATAGTTTCCTTCATTCACTTTGTAATTTCTATAACATTATAATAAGTCTTGATATCTGGTAAGCCAACCATAATTTGTGGTTTTTAATATGTCTACCCCTTCCCCAGCTCCCTGAATACAGAGATTCCACTTTATTTTCATATTCTCCATAGCACCGAGCAAATAGATGGTGAAAAAATGATGTTAAATTAATAAGTGAGCAAGAACAGCTAGCAACAGTGACTAGAACTTTGTGAATTATCTTCTTGCTCTTCCTTTCCTCTTAATCTCTACCAACTTGTGGATAAAATGCTCTGGCAGAGGAGCTAGGTTAGACTGTGTAAAGAAGAGAATCTACTCTACGGCACAGATGGGCTCCTGAAGTTCTTCTCTAATAAACATCGAGGGTGTGGAAATCAGAAAGAGGACGAGAACTTATCTATTTTAAATTACATAGTCTTGAAAAATAATTGCAAATGTTGCTTTAAGTCTACACAATTCAAAAAAGGCAGGCCAGGTGCGGTGGCTCACACCTGTAATCCTAGCACTCTGGGAGGCCGAGGCAGGAGGATTGCTTGAGCTCCAGACCAGCCTGAGCAAGAGCAAGACTCTGTCTCTACTAAAAATAGAAAAAAATCAATTGGTCAACTAAAAATATATAGAAAAAAAAATTAGCTGGGCATGGTGGCGCATGCCTGTAGTCCCAGCTACTCGGGAGGCTGACGCAGGAGGATTGCTTGAGCCCAGGAGTTTGAGGTTGCTGTGAGCTAGGCTGATGCCACAGCACTCTAGCCCAGGCACAGAGTGAGACTGTGTCTCCAAAAAACACAAAAACACAGGCAAATAACTTTAGACCCAAGATTCACAGAAATACTTAATTCAGTATAATAAGGCAATTCTGATTAAGCGTATTTTCTAAAAACAATCCTACTTTCCTGTTTTAAGTAAATATGTCTATTAAAAACCTTTTTTGATAGATATTTTTGTAGCATGTGTTTCCTATCTTTTTAGCTTGAAAAGACTGACAAAGCTCCTTCTTGATAAATTGTGATCACCACTATAACCTTATTATCTTTGAGGAATTTTATTTAAGTGGGATGGGATTTAGAGTTATTTGTCCCTGTAAGCCATGCCATGTATTTTATATCAGACACAATGTTTTACAGGGCAATGCACAGAGACGTGAATATATTCTATCTTCACATTTATTTCACCCTATAAACATTCTCCCTGCCCCACAAACCTACTCACCTATGTCTACCCCTCTATTTATTTATTAGACTTCATTTCCAAAAAGCCTCACTCCTCAATGTTTTACTCCATATAGGGCAGAAGTGAAGGCAGCCAAAGAAAATCAAGCAATTTCACACAGATACTTATATACATTATACGCTATACGTTATACTTAGATACGTTATACGCTGTGGGAAAGACGTAATAGACATATGACAAACTGTCAACTTCAGGCTGGGCATGGTCGCTCATGCCTGTAATCCTAGCACTTTAGGATGTCAGAGGCCAGAGGATTGCTTAAGACCAGGAGATGGAGACCAGCCTGAGCAAAATGGCGAGACCCCATATCTACAAAAAATAATAATTACAAAAAAATAGCCATGTGGTGGCACATGCCTGTAGTCCCAGCTAGTTAGGAGGCTGAAGCAGGATCACTTCAGCCTAGGAGTCTGAGGTTGCAGTGAGCTATGATTATGCCACTGAACTTGCCAGGGTGACACAGTGAGCCCCTATCTCTAAAACAAAGAAACAAAAATATATATATATACCAATATATATCCTTCCTAGAAAGGAATCTGGGAAAATGTATAAAAAACCTTATACAGGGCTTTTAGACAAATTAATTCCACTTCTGGAAACCCATCCCAAAGAACTAATCAAAGATTCAGTCAAAGATTTTATAAGGATGTTTAGTAGCAACATTATTATTATTATTTTTGAGAGAGGGTCTTGCTCTGTCACCCAGGCTAGAGTGCAGTGGCCTGATTATAGCTCACTGTAACCTCAAACTTCTCAGTTTAAGTGATACTCCTGGGGTGCTGGGACTACAGGCATATGCCACCATGCCCAACTTATTTAAAATATTTTTGTATAAAGAGGGTCTTGCTATGTTGTGCAGCCTGGTTCTGAACTCCTGGCCTCAAGCAATCCTCCTGCCTCGGCCTCCCAGAGTGCTAGGATTACAGGCGTGAGCCACTGCACCGGGCCCAAAATCTTTCTTTCTTTTTTGAGACAGAGTCTCACTCCATTGCCTAGGCTAGAGTGCCATGGCGTCAGCCTAGCTCACGGCAACCTCAAACTCCTGGGCTCAAGTAATCCTCCTGGTCAGCCTCCCGAGTAGCTGGGACTAGATGCACGCACCACTGCGCCCAGCTAATTGTTTCCAGGCAATAGCCACCGCATCCGGCCCCAAAATCTTGTTTATTTAATATAATCAGGTTTATGTTAAAGCAAAAGATAATGGTTTGTCTTTGGGTAACAGGATAATAATTTACTCCCCATCATATTTTTAAATTTTTTCATATTTTCTGTAATAAGCATAAATCATTTTTATCAATGTGCTATGTCCTTGAGAAGGAGGTAGAGTCATGGTGGTAACCTATTTCACATTGAAGGCTGAGGCTGCCAGAAATATGACAATAAGTAAATGCTGATTAGTTATACTATTTCCACAAAGTGAATTGCACCACACAAAGCAATCAAGGCAATACTGATTCCATGTGATGAAACCTAGTGACTGATGAGGAATTAATTTTCCAAACTGAATAAAGAGCAAAGCCTGACATATGCAATCAGAAATAACAAAAACTAGTGTTTACCAACTGTTTCCAGTGTGTCAGCAGTGTGCTACATACAGTTTATTACATCTGAATCTCATTCATCTTCACAACATCAGGACATACTTACCACAGCCTCAACTGCAGGTGAATTGTCCCCTACCACCAGCAAAGTTGAACACCTAGGGAAAGGCAAAATTAGAGGAGTCACTCAGCAAACAGGCATATAAACTCCACTAAGCACTGGATTAGTCTATGAAAGATATTTAGCAATTCGGTGATCAAACCGAGGGACTTACTTTAATGTTTTTAATTTGTTATCATTTTGGCCCAGAATGGGTCTTTCAATCCCCAGGTCTCTGCGTCTAGAAAAACAAAGGAGAAGTGATGTTCTTTTCAGGTAAAATCACAGCAACTCAGGTGACTTCCTGGTCAGAATCAGCAAGATGTATCAAGGAATGTGGAAACTATCTTTCCTTCACGCCTGAGGAGGGAAGGGCCCTGTGTGCTTGTCCTCGAGCAGCCACTTCATGGCATCCTGAGTGGTCCAGAGCAGGAACCAGGCTCTTGGCTCAATCCTGGGGGACTCTGTGGGAGACTATTTCACAAAAGGAGACGATATCAAAACTCAACAGTAATGCTGCTGAAGTCCTCAAGTCCCAAGTGTTTAATTTTCCACCTAGTTTCTAGGAGTAAATTCCCTACAAGATGGGAATTACTTACACCTTTTTTGGTGGTGGTGGTAGTGGGGTTTTCCTTGTAACTAACAGAGTTTAGCATAGAATCTTTCTGATTTCAACTAAAAACAGGGAGGCTCTGTTATACAGAGGAAATAGAGAGACAAGGTTCAAAGTCTGGCTTTGCTCCTCACTGTATAACTGGCTGTACAATTTTGTGTAAGTTGCAGCTGATTAATTTCCTCAATCTTTGTCCATGTTCCCAGGAACTTAGAAGGAGCTAACAATTTTACCTTGGAGAAGCTGGTCCCAAGATAAGATTCAGCACTCTCTCTCTCTCTCAGTGACTGGGGGAATGTGACAGTTAAGTTTTGGAATACACAAATACAAGAGAATTTACTGGTGTCCATGTGTTACTTCTGCCTGATGACAAGATACCAGCAAAGACAAATTAAAAATCAAGGCCTATGACTTCTCTCCATTGTCTTCCCTATATGCATTTTCCTGTGCTCCCTCGATTTCTTTGTGTATGTTTCTGTGTACATAACTTAGGTACCTTTTGTCTCAAAACTTCTTAAAACTACAACTGGTATTTGAACATGCCCCAAACTGC